>NC_135537.1:9699962-10391628 GCF_045843805.1 Urocitellus parryii | reverse complement strand
GAAATTCATTTTATGAATGGAAATGAAAGAAGACTCAGGCCCTGTTGGCAGGCATGGGCACTGGCTTTCTGAGCATCTCTACGTACAATTTCGCCCATTCATTCCAGTAAATAAGGTCAGGAAACTTTTTGATATGTTGTTGAAATGTCATTTCTCTCAAATATTCCCTTTGGGTTTTCTCCAATAGTAACTTACCCTTCTTGATTCAGTGAATTAGTATTCTGCAATTCTCTCAATGTGGAATTTTAAAAGTGTGTTTACAGTACACAGGTGCACGTTTATGTGAAGAGGATAATGGAAAAATCAGTGGTTTTGAGTCATGCAACTGGAATATCCACCCTGGTTCTATTCTATACTGGTGTGTCCCCTGGATGAGAAGGTCTCTGTCTTCTCATTTTTACAATGCAGTGCAGTGCCATCCATAAATATTTATTAAGCAGTTACTAAGTGTTAGGTCTTAGGAATTGAAGCAAGGTAAGGTAAATTGGACCCGTACCTTGTTAGATCAAAGTATACAAACAGACATTTTCTAGAAGACATAAAGTAATAAAGAAGGAAAGTAAAGCATTTATGGAAATAATTACATTTTGATCAGGTAATAAAGTGCATCATATTTGAATATGAAAATTATAAAATGAGAGTTGACAGGGGGTTATTTTAAAGATGGTCCTGATAAGGAAAATGTTCAGAGACTTGCTTGAGATTTTTGTTGGAGTAAAAAGATAAGCATTTTTACCAATCTTTGGATTATGAGGGAGTTTTCTGGAAATTCCCCTTGAAAAGACAATTGAGACTTGAGTAGGGGGTTGACAGATAAAATGAAGGTGGAGGGAGAGAGGGCTGAGGATTATGTGTAGAAATGCCACAGCAGCCCTTGCTTGATAGGAATCTGAGATTATCTTCTCAGTGTGGATGTCAAATATGGACTTAGATTGTCCAGGTTTAAATCTTGACTTCCCAAATATTAGATGTGCAACCTTGAATAGGTCAATTAATAATAAAAACAAATAATAATATCTTAGTGTCATTGAAAAGAGCATAAAAGTCACACAGCAAAATTCCTAAAATGATTTCTTGTGCATGATAAAACTTAATAAATGATTGCTATCACAATTATCATTAGCAGCAGAAACAGCATTATCAACTTGACGGCATCCCCTTCTTTTCAGTTTGAGATCAAGGGAGATTCTGAAATGTACCTGGAAGAGCTATAAATAAGACAGAGATGGATCTAGACATTTTTCTTGCCATTAAGAAAAAACTGTCCACTGCTAATGAGGAGATATTCTTCCTTCAAAACAAACAAAAATTACTTCTAATTAGCAACAAAGTTTAAGTCACAGATTTGTTCAAGCTATTTTTTTTCCTAGTCTCCCAGCCATTTATTCTGTGATGCCAATTATTATGGTGATAAAAAGATGCTAAGCTGCAAGGTCCTCAAGCAAGATGGTATAATCAGGGCATCCTCTTAATCTATGTAAGTCTCTGTCCGTCCAGGATGTGGGTTTGAAGCCAAGCACTTCCTATTTCATGATGCTCATGGATATCATTAAAGTGCCAAAATATCCCAAAGTTTGTGTGGGAAGTGGTCTCTGCTTTCTCTCTCTCCTTGTTGGTGTTCCAGAGACTGCAGCATCGGCATCACATGGGAGCTGGATAGAAATGCAAAACCTCAGGAATCTAATGAACTAAGAGAATCAACCTGCATTTCAACAAGCAGCTTAGCAGGTAGCACTTCCCTAGTTTGAGAATAATTGCTCTATGTTAGGTTTGGGTTCCAGATATGGCCAGCTCAAGAGGAAATCATTCATACTTGATCAAAAGTTAAGAGTCTGACAAATAATTTTTAGGTAAAGTGTATGAAAAAGCAAAGAAAAGAAAAAAAAAGAAGGGAGAAAGAAAGAAAGACACTAGAATGCTAAGCTTACACTTAAAATGATAGAGCGTGACTGAAAGATAGAAATAGCCTTTCACTGAGTTTATGTTCCTGACTGTAGCAAGATCCAAACCAAGACCAAGGTCTTCTGAATTAAAGTTCACCGCTCTCTCCAGTGGGGATCCGAGTTCTAGGCCTGACCTGCTTTCTCCTAGCTGAGTAACATGGGACATGTTACTTTACATCAGATCTTTGGTCGTCCCACCTGTGCAACATGACTGGCTCATCCATTGTTCCCTAATGACCTTGCATCAGTGTTCACTCTTTGTATCTGATCCTATTTAGCTCTCCCCATGTGCATTTGTATAAAGAGGTGACCATTGTAATTGCACAGATGACGTTTGCCCTGATATCAGCTTCCAAATTAGCATGACCAATATACCTGCTTAATTATTTCAGTCTTTTTTTTTTCCCCCTTTCAAGGGGGAAAATGTCCCTGAGAGAATGACTTCCCATTAATTCATGTCTTTGCTTGGTTGTCAAATTAATTGCAGCTATTTTCATTGCTGATCAGAAGGGCACACATGCTTTGGATTCAGTCGGATGCTGATAGAAGTTATTATCTGTTTGGAAATCTGCCTGCCTTCCCTATCCTGCCTGCTGTCGAATTTTAATAGCATTGAATCAGCCCCCTAATAAGAATTGTAATGACAACCTACATTTTATGGTACTTTATACTTTCCAAAGCACTTTCAAGGGAATTATACACATGCATTATCTCATTGATCCTCCGTGGCAGGTAGGGAAAAGGGGAGCACCGAGAATGGTTCACATCAAAGCCTGGATTAGCTTCTCTGATTGAACAATTGACGCCCATTTTCACCCCGTAGAGAGATGAGATTTAGAGTTGAATGTGGCCATTATTTATTGCAGGTCTTCTGCGCTTTTGTTCAGACGTTATCTCATTTACTCCTCACCACCATGCTTAGAGGTGGTTATCTTGTTTGCTATTTTTCAGGTGAAGGGGAAAAAAAAGCTCTCATAAGTGAGGTACCTTAGACAAGGTCACAGGTTTCTAAAGAAAGGACTCAGGATGTAGACCCTGGACTCCTGAGTCACAAGCATTTTCTTCCTACATTCACTGTGAAATAGAAATACAATACTGTTTTCCCCTAAATACTTAGAGGAATGAGTGGGGTGGTGAAGGACGATGTCTCATGAGCCCTTCAGCCATCTGGTCTGTTAAAACTGGAATAATCACACCATTAATAGGTATCTTTGGAGGAGTAAAGCTTTCAGAAGCTCTTCTAGTGACATTATTTGTTTCTCAAAATATGTTTGTACACAGGAGTTCATTAAACTTATTTTACAGATAGGAATTCCATAGTTAGCTGACTCTATTGCTCTTGGCCCAAGGTGAGGCAGAACATCATGGCAGGAGGGTGTGGAGGAAGAAAGTTGCTTAGCTCATGGTGGCCAGGAAGCAGAAAGCAGGGAAGGAACCACAGGAAGATGAACCCTCTGTAAGACCATTCAAATAAGGATGGACTGATTGGATTGCAGCTCTTGAAGTCTAATCACTTCACCTCTGAATATTCCTGCGTTAACACAGGAGTTTGGGGGGAACACTTCACATCCAAACCCTAACACTGATGTTCACAGCAACTTTATTCATCATAACCAAAGGTGGAAGCAACCCAAATGCCCATTCACGAATGAATGCATGAACAAAGTGTGGTAGACACAGATGATGAAATATACTGCTCCACCTTAGGAATAAAAGTTTGGCACCTGCTATATCATGGATGAACCAGGAAGATGGTATGTTAAGTGAAATAACTCAATCACAAAAGGAAACACTTTGTGTTTCCACTTACATGGGGTACCTGGAATAGTCAAATAAATTAAAACACTAGGGGGCATGGGAGGAGGTCATGTGGAGTCAGTGTTCAATGGCACAAAATTTTAGTTCTGGACAATGAAAAAAATCTTGAAGGAGAAAATGATGTCGGTTGCACAACAATGTGAATCAAATTTTTTAAAAACAGTATTTGTGAAACATATTTATTGAGGTGAGGGACACAGTGATAGAAGGTCTGAGCAATTATTTTAAGAAGACTATCATTCATCTATGCTGAGAAAAAGATTTTTAAATAATTGTAAGCAGCAAAGAATCCTAACAGCTCTAATTTGAGATATTCTGAATCAATGAATCCTCCTTAATACCGACAACTCTCTGTTAAAATATTGAAAAAAATTTAAAGTTCCAAAACAACTTTTGATGAAATCTTTTCAAGCCATTACCCATTTCCCAATTTAATTGCACCAAGGAAACAGAATTTATTTGTTATTCATATATTAATATTGTTTTTTTCATTCATTGAAACAATTGCATTAGAAAAAATACTAACCAGGGTACACTGTTCAATGTTTAAGGGCAAGCAGGGGATAAGATGGGCTCTGGTTCCAACATGGCCAGATATCTGTGGATGTAGAGAGCCAATACCCCAGAAACACACAAGATGAAGTGCAATTCTGAGGCAGTGAGTACAAAGCTGGAGTGAACCAGGTGTTGGGTCAAGGAAGTTAGAGAAGGCAGCGTGGAGATAACAATTGTGCTGAGTCTTGATAAATGAATGGTTTTGCCAGATGTGCACTGGAAAGGAGAGCTGGGCAGCAGGAAGAAGGAACTGAGGCCTAAAGGCAAAAACCACCTTTTGTTCCATATGCCTAATGATGAGACAGGATAGAAATACAGAGGTCAAATCACGAAGGACTTTGGGGTATATGATCTTGCAATAGGGAGTCTTAAAGAGTGTTTTAGGTAAGAGTGAAAGTGTTCATTGACAGTTCCATCCCAGAGAGATCAATCTGGCCACTTTGGAGGGCATCCATTGAAGTCATGAATGTTGGGAAGAGATATGACAGGTAGGATTTATACAATAATCAAGGAAAAAGAGAATATGGGTGTGATCCAAGATGGTAGCAGAGGAAATGGAGAAGTTTTTAATATAGAAAAAGGTATGGAGGTATAATTGATAGAGAAATTGGTCATAAATTAAATGGGAAAGAGTAAGGAGAACAATGAGGTCATTTCTCAAGCACTATTTATCATGATGCATATGGATTTTTACAAGGCGGCCAGGGACAGGATACTCACTACAAAGTCTTGTAAAGGGTCAGGCACATCCTTGGGTTCTTTTCCGGGGAGGGGGGGATTAAAAAACAAACAAACCAACCTTGAAACAGAACACTATAGAGTGCTAAGAAAGAAATTCTGGATAGAATTTTATCTTCAGTGGGAAAAAAGAACAGCTGTGAATAAAAATAGCTCCTGCATCAAATAAGGGAGATGGTAAAGCTGGTTTAGGCTGGACTGTTTGGATTCTGCAAATCTCTCTGGTTCATTTTCTTGTCAGTTTGAAACCTGTACTCTCAAGCATCCTAACCAGGGAGGAGTAACCAGACTTCCTGTCTCCAGGTACCCCACACGTACTTTTCCCATCCCTGCCTTCTCGTGGACCACTCTCCAGCTCAGACCCTCCGATGCCCGCAAAGACTCCTCAGTCCTTCCAGACTCTTTGGCAGCCAGGTGAGGTCCTCTACATGGGGCTCTGCCTTGTCTTTCACCCCTGCCCCTCCCTCCTTGAGCTCCAACCCACCAGCATAGTGAGAGTCTCTACAAGAGTCAGGTTAGTGCTTCCACAAAGACTTTTCCCTTTCCTGAATAGCCCCCTCCTCCCCTCCATATAACCCTTACATCTGCATAGTAGGAGCTCACTGGTCAGAGTTACCAGACACCTGCACCATGACCTCTTAGTGCCCTGAGCTCAGTGAGCCGCCTGCTTATTGCTCACTTTTCTCTGCTTCAGACCCCAGGGGTCTCCACAGAGGTGAGCTGTCCTTTTGCTTTAATTCTTCAGCATAAAATGGATGCCTGAAACTTGGGCAGCATCCAATAAAACAAGCCATTTGTTTGTATTTGAAAGAACTGACATTCATAATTTAGAATCTATTTCAATTTTTTTCAAATGTGTCAACCTAAATTGATTGACTCAGAGTCTCATGTACACAGGACACTGGGCAAAGTCTAATGATTGTGAATGTGAATGCAAAAGGAAAATACAGAAATGGCATCTGTCACATAGCCCCATTCTCCTAAGGGCTTGTGGGCTGAATTTTGTCCCCTGAACATTACCATATTTGGCTGTAGGGATTTAAAGAGATAGCCGAGTTAAAATGATGTCATTCATCCAATATGACTTGCATCCTAAGAAGAGGAGAAAATATGGACACAGACATACAGAGGGAAGACACAGGGAGAAAGAAGTCATCCAGATGTTGAAGAGGGATCTTGGAAGAAGCCAGCTTTCTTGGGCTTCTAGTTAGTCTCTAGAAGTGTAAGATAGCAGTTGATCGTCCCAGCAGAGACTACCACAGAGGTGATGGATGTCGGCACAGCTCCCTTGGAATGGATCTGACCCACTGTGACCCAGGGTTCTCACTGTGGACCCTGTCTTTACTGTTGAGTAGGATGAGAGCTGGGTCCAGGAATATATCTTGCCTGTGAACAGGGACCAGCTCTTCATTTCCTCTGGCAATCCCTTCCATCAGAGCAAGCCCTTTATGTTCTGCTTCTCTTTGGCCCTTCTTCCGCATGTTGGCTACATCAGGAAGTGGGCGGGTGATATATAACTTTCTTGGGCTTGTTTTCTCATAAAGCCACACGGAAAAAAAAAGGGACATAATTTATTCTGCCTTTGCAATTAATACTTTATGCTATCTAGGGCAACAAATTTAATAAATCAAAACTTTCTTCCACCTGAGGGTTGTTGACTATTGCAAGGATACATTTTCAGTCATGAAGCAATTTAAATAAAATATGTCCCTGCTGTGAATTTTGAACTGGCAGATAGATTTACTCGGCTTTTAAAAAAAAATAGAGAGTGGGGGAAAAAAGAAAATCTCACAGAAGAGATGGAAACTGCTTGTTTTCACCTGGGCCTTTCAGTGTTGGACAATCACAATTCATCACCATCCCCAACGTCTCTGTAGCACAATGATTCCCACAGGAATGATCAAAGAAGAGCTCAGGGTCTTAAGGTCATACAAAATGGAAATGACAGAGTCAGGAATTGACTTTGTGTCTCTCTGATCCCCAAACTCCAGTCCTGAAATATGCTGAGCTACAGAGCATGCTTTGAAAGGGAAAAGCATGTCATGATCCACACTCAGACATTCTATCATGTACAAATTCTTTATGTCATCTTGAGGTTGATAAAAACCCCCAAGATTGCCTTCTGGCTGATGATGGGATGGGGGGTGATTTTTCACCTTATCTCCACCTATAAACCTTATCTCCATCTATAAACACATCTGGAGATGTGTTTATAAGAATGAGTCAACTTTCAGAGCAAGGTCAGAACAGCAGGGATGGTGTATTCCTCTTTGCTGCACAAGAGAAGGACTCCACACCAGATGAGGATTTGACTAAATGACTTTACTTTCTAGCTTTCATAGCCTCTGCTTTTCTAACCAACATGTCATGGTCAGTACTCACTCCTTAAAAAGATCTCAGACTTTATCTCAACTAAAACTTTGTAGTTCACCAAGGAAACCAGGGTCAGGAGATAGAGGTAAGCTGTGTGATATCCTTTGCTTAGTTAGTGGCTGGGGTCAGATGAGAACTAAGTGGACCAGTCTTCCTCCTCCAACATGCATTTTGCTTCTCTAACTCAGGGGGTGAGTGGGAGGATGTCTTCTATGGACTCTCTCTATAGGCAATGCAGCTGGTGCGATGTGGACATTGTCAGAGTCTGGGGCATGGTGGAATGGGTATCTGGTGGAAGATCACCGCATTGACCAGAAGGCATGGAATTCTTGACCTCTCTCCATTCTCAGTTTTGATGGAAAAAAAACAAAAACAAAAACAACAAATGCTGAATGTTTTCTCTGATATGAGGAGGCTGACTGATAGTGGCGTAGGGAGGGGGAACATGGGAGGAACAGATGAAATCTAGATAGGGAAGAGGGGAGGGAGGGAAAGGGAGGGGGCAGGGGATTAGCAAGGATGGGGGATTATGATACACATCATTATCCAAAGTACATGTGTGAAGACAGGAATTGGGTGTCAACCTACTTTATATACAAATAGAGATAAGAAAAATTGTGGTATATATGTGTAATAAGAATTGTAATGCAAAAAAAACCACAAAGTACATGTATAAAGACATGAATTGGCATGAAAATACTTTACATAAAAAGATATAAAAATTGTGCTCTATATGTGTAATAAGAATTGTAATGCATTCCCCTGTCATTCATTTAAAAAAAATAAAATCAATTTAAAAAAAAAAGAAAAAGAAAACCAAGAGGAAGAGAAAACAAACAGCCACATGTTAACTTTGGTTACTTGTTTTGAATGCTGAAAAATATAATTTAAGCCAGTCTTGAAAGTCAGTTTCTTGCCATCTTCTTATTCTGGTCGGTAAACTCAGCACTTGAGCTTTTGGGGTGCCAGGGTGCTCACTAAGCCACAGTGGATAAAATATGGCACTCAGAGCCAGAGTGTGAAGGAAGAGGGATGCTGACATTTTAAGGAGCTTGTGCATCATGTGTGGCAGAGGACACGAAAGTGGCTGTTGGAATGAGAAACACATTCTCCATGGGGGTGAAGATTGGGAGAAACGCATGACTCAGGGGCCAACAGGGGGACTGTAAATTGCCAATTTAATATATGCTGCCATGAGAGCTGCCTGGTTAGATAAATGCTAATAAGAAGAGAGCTGATTTAGGGGGTCAAAAGCTTCCCAAAGGAACTGAAAATTAAATTGAGGTAACCTCAACAAAACCCTATGAAATCAGTTTTTAACTTCATAAACAATGAGAAAATGGGGATGGGTGAAGTTAGATGATTTTCTGAGGCCCCTACAATAGGCACCAGACTAATTCTACACTCGATCCTACATTGTACCACAATGGACACCCTGGAACCCCATCTGCCCAGGTTTCTTGTCCTTGCTCTGTTATCTCTGGCTATCATTTTTATTCTCTAAAACCTTATCTGATATTTCGGAAAGAACATGAATTTTATATTCTGATGAACTTGGGCTCAAATTCATACTCTTACCTAGTGAAGGACCTTGGAAAACTCACTTTAACGTTCTGAGCCTCTTTTTCTTTAATAATAAACAGAAAATACTACTAAGATACCATAGGGTTATTTCCAAAATCAGATACTGCAAGGCATTTCATAAAGTAACATGAATAACAAGAACATGGAAAACAACAAATAAAAACTTCATTTTGTTTAACAACTATCATGTGCTAGACACAAAAATTGTCACATTTACTCCTTACAATAATTCTAATGGATAAATATAGTTATGTTCCTTATTTTGAAGAATGGAAAACTGTGGCTCTGAGTACGCTTTGAAGTAGTCTTCCTCAAAGACAGGAGCCTCACTCTACCACCACTGTAACACCACCCTAAATACTGCCCTTAACTAGGACAGAACATGTGAGAAGTTGGACTCGGTGCTCCTCCAGCTTGCCTTTCTGATCTTTCCTTGGGGATGGTTCTAAGTGTACACACGACACATGCACACGTGCATGCACGCATGCCCGCGCGTGCACACACACACACACACACACAGTCCACTTCTGCCTTCTCCCCTGGGCAGCCTGTGCTGGCTATGCTGTTCCAAGGTGTTCTTTGGAGCCTGTCTTGGTTTCTTTGCCATCTGCTTTGATTTCTCCAGCTGCAGAGCTGTAAACAGAGCTGAGTTTATTTTTGGTAGTATGTATTTTCTAAGCTGAAACCAAGGCAGGCTGTTGCCCAGATTCTCTGAAAGATCACTGCAACCAGCTTCAAGCCAACTCTTTTTTTTTTCTTTTTTGTTAGTATCTCAATTCAAATAATGAATTAGTGGAGGGATAAGGGAAGAGGTGTGAGCAGTAATTACATCGGTGGGGACAAAGGACAGTGTCATGAACCCAGCCCGCTATGCTGCAGTCTGTCTAATAACCCCAGCACAACAGACTCCCGAAAGCCCTCCCTTTCCACCTTTACCTCAGAGCCACGCTGCTTTCTGTGCACATGTCTTTACGTTAGTGAATGCTTCATCTTCACAAGAACTCCTAAGTCCCTGTGCACCTGGACAGAACTGCATCAGAACCACCCTCCTCTCCCCACGCCTTGAAGCCTGCCCTGTCTCCTTACCAGGCCAGTGAAACCTTAGATGAAGACCCAGATTTTAAATTTGGAGACACCAAAGGTCCTAGCCTAGCTCTCCCTCTGACCGAGTGAGGCCAGTGTGTTGCTAAAGAATTCTGAGGTCCTGGGCTGGGGTTGTGGCTCGGTGGTAGAGTGTTTGCCTAGCATGTGTGAGGCCCTGGGTTTGATTCTCAGCACCGAATATGAATAAATAAAATAAAGTCCTTTGGCAACTCAAAAAATATTTAAAAAAAAGAATTCTGAAGTCCTGCATCCTTGACATTGAATGTAGCGTTTTGATACAGCCTGTCTCCTAACTCAGCTGTGAATGTTTGTACAAGACATGAGAAGGCAACCCAGGGTCCCAGCAGGGCCAGGTACTGACAGCTTCTCTGTACATAGCTGGCAAATGAATGGTTAGCATGGAGCCTGCAAGTGACAAGTGCTTTGCTAAGGTTAGTCATCATTAGTGCCTTACTCAGGCAGGAGCCACTAATTGTCATTCCCCCATCTGTAGAAATGAGCACGGCAGGTGGCATGTGGAAGACCCTCGATGACCGTGTTACAAGACATGCATGTATCACCTCCCACTGCACAAATCATTATTCATATATTTATTTTATCACCATATCCACTTTAAAATGGACCTTATGGTTACCTCTTGGGAAACAAACAAAAAAACTCCCCGAACCTCAGAGAATAAAGATATTTCTTTTAATGAAAGGGTTGGTAAAAAGTGGGCCTAAGCCTCTACCTGTACACTGATTTTTGATTTCCCACAGATAGAAACAAACCAAGCTGACATGCTACCTGTTCTGCCCTCATCCTGTGGGTGATTCCCAGGAAGAAGGGACCTTCCCGACTAATGTGGCCACTTTGCAAGTGGTGCATTTTGTGAATGCTCCAATGATTCAGGAATGAAAGGCAAGTTTATTTTGATAAATAAATCAGACAGTTGTTACTAACCCAACTAAATGGGTTATGTTCAAAAATGTTAAGTATTTATGGATGGCAAGGAAAAATTGAATTTGTTCAAGCCTCCTTTGACAAATTGGCTACCTCATGTAGAATAATTGCTGCTTTTACCCAAAGCACTTGAGTCCTACTCTGCACATTCCTGAGTCATAGCTTAGTTAATGCCTGATTTCAGCTAGCAACATACTATTTATGGAAGAAAATAAAAGACTGCAATGTCTTGAAAAAAATTGAACCAGTTTTTTTTTCTTAGAACTTTGAATGCATATTGGTGGAGGTTTTAAAATCTCTGTCTTAGTTTTAAGTAACAGAGAACTGATTCATTGAAGAGGAGCATGTTCATCCTCTGCACTGGCATCCCCACTGAATGATGTTTCAGGGGGGCTTGCCTGCATCTGAGGGAACCTCTGGATCTTGTAAAACACCTCTTGCTCAAGCGGTATGGAGATTCCTCAGAAAACTGGGAAGGGAACCACCATTTGACCCAGCTACCCCACTCCTTGGTTTATACACAAAAGATTTAAAACAGCATACTATAATGATGCAGCCACATCAATGTTTATAGCAGCTCAATTCACCAGAGCTACACCATGGAAGCAACCTAGCTGTCCCTCAATAGGTGAATGGATAAAGAAAATGTGGTATATATACTCAATGGAATATTACTCAGCTTTAAAGATGAGTACAATTATGGCATTTGCCAGTTTATGATTGGAGTTGGAGAATATAAGCGAAATAAGTCAATCCCACAAAACCAAAGGCCGAATGTTTTCCTCTAATATGCGAATGATAATTTACAATAAGGTGGGGGTACTAGTGAAGAATAGCATTACCTTAGATTAGGTAGAGGGAAGTGATGTGAGAGGAAGGGAGGAGATGTGAGGATAGGAAAGATAGTAGAACGAAACAGATGTTATAACTGTGTATATATATATATATATATATGTGTGTGTGTGTGTGTGTGTGTCTGCATGACCAATGTGATTCTGCAACATGTATACTCAGAAAAAATGAGAAATTAGATCCCATCTATGTATGATATATCAAAGGGCATAAATGCATTCTACTGTCATGTATAACTAATTAAAGCAAATAAAAAAATTAACCCCCCCCCAAAAAAAAATGTTGGAAGCACTGGGCATTGCTTTGCCAGGAGACGAGGGGGTCATGTTTAACTGCCTTCAAGGTAGAGACATAGCAGCACTCCCACAGAGGAGTCCAGGAGACACACTCAGTGTAGCAGAATTCAAAGAAGCATGATAAGGAGTGGATTCTTGGAGCTGGATATGGGGAGACATGGCTTTTACGGCTTCTTATGCCACTCATGTTCTTCCTGCGGCCTTTACTCTCAGTCACCTACAAAACTGCCATGCCCACCCACAGAGCCCACGTTCTGTTCAAGGTTGTCATGAATCCTGCACAGCCACTGGAGTATCTCTCATGCATGCATGCTACCCATGATGGTCCTGTTTCTCTGCACAAGACGACCTTAGTGCTAGCTCCCCCAGTGGCTAACAGAGTCCCTGAGACAATGTTCTCATAAAAATAAGAGGAAGAGAGCAAGTAAGTTAGAAAGCTAGCTAGCTCTGGGAAGCTCCCGTGAATGAATTTTACTTCCTGAAACTAAATAGAAATGCCCTTTCCCATTCCTTTTTGCTGAGGAAGTTAATGTGAGGATATATGTCTGGAGCTGAGGCAATCGTCTTGTAACCTTGAGGTAATCAGTATGAGAATAAGAAAGCTCATGTTCTGAGTATCAAAGAAAGGAAAGATGCCAAGATCCCATGTGTTAGTGGCATCATTGATCTGCGAAGGAAACTTGGGATTGCTTACTTCCCAGTTGCCATTAAATAAATAATCATCCTTATGATTTCATGACACCAGTGTCCAAACATTCTGTCACTTACAGCTGGAAAATTCTGGTGATATTAACTAAATTACTCATGCCTCCTTTTTCTTTCGCCTTTCCTCCATCTTCTTGGGCTGTGCTTATCAATCTTTTCTTTTACCCACTCAGTACCTGCTATGCATTTCTAGTCTTAGAGCTGCTGGCATTAAATTGGATTTTGATTGCCAATTTTAGGAGGCTTTCTCTGCAATCAAAGCATGAATTCCAGGTTTTATTAACTTATAGTAGATCAATTAAAAATGTTGTTGCCCCTTGCTAAGAGTGGATGTCCCTCCCCCACAAAGGCTAGGTGTAGCCATAGGATGTGGAGTGACTCTATGTGATACAAAGAATAATGATCTTCCAAAGAGTTCAGATCCTAATCCCCAGGACCTCTGAATATGTTACCTTACATGAAAAGACACTTTACAGATGTGACTCTGGGAAGGATCTCTAGACTGTAAGGTTATTCTGCATTATTTAGGTAAAGCAATGAGAGAAGGGACAATGACTAGCAGCAGAGGGGAAAGATTGGAAGATGCTGTGCCGCTGGGTGCCAGGCACTGTGTGGAGCCTTTAGATGCTGGAGAAGAGCCCCCTTAGGAGCCCCAGAAGCAGTCAGCCCTGCCAACACTTTGAATTAGCCTGGAAAGACTGACAGTTCTGGACTTCTGAGGTCCAGAACAGTGAGATGACAAATTTGTGTTGTTTCAAGTAACAAAGTTTGTGATAATTTGTAATTAAAAACAGCAATAGGAAACAATGACATTTTCAGAAGGAGAGCCATGCATTTCCTCCACTCCATCCAATCCTGAAGTGGCCTTGTGACTTGATTTAACTAATGGAAAGTGGTTGGAAGTGGCATGAGCCACCTCTGAGAGGCTTCAACTCAGCTTGTTCTGTGGCTTCACATTTTTCTCTATCATCAAACTGGCAATGTTCTAGATAAGGTCTAGTCAATCATTGTGGGTTAGATGCCAGAATGGAGAAAGGACACGAAGGAAGCCCAGTCAGCTCACTGCAAACATGTAGAAGGAGGAAGATGTAGGAGCCCTTGGTCACCCTGTTGATGTAGCACACCTGCTATGGACCAGCCTCCTTGAAATACTAACACAGCTACTGAAGCAGGTAGCTGTTCAGTACACTGCTGACCACCTCCCCGCACAGCTGAGGGCCTAGGGCCTGGGCCAGCAGAATGCTCAGGTGGACTATCCTGGGACAGAATTCCAATTTTACCACACTGCAACCAGCCTAAATTTACTTAGTCTATATGATTTGGGGAATAAAATGATTTAATGTACAAAATGACTTGGTATAATATCTAGGCAGTGGTATATTCTCAATTAATGCCAGAAATTAAATAATAATTGATTTGCTTAATTAAATAATTAATATATTTTATTTAATAAATGTTTAAATGACTATGACAATGATGATGATGATGATGATGATAATGAAGATGATTTAACTTCCCACCTTTTTTATAATATTCTATTTATTTCAAGTACTTGGTGCATAACTGCCAAAGTAAATACTCAGACACTTAAGGTATACAACATGGTATTTTGAGATAAATTAACTCATTATACATTTTGTATGATTCCCACAATCAAGCTAAATAATGCACACATAATCTCACATAGTTAGCTTTTTCCTTGTAGTGTGAACACTTCAGATCTACTCTTGCAGCAAATTTTATGTTAACATTACAGTCCTTGAAGTGGTAATGATGGATGCATTTGGCATTGGCAATGAGTTCTATATGACTGCTGTTGTACATGATGAGAGAGAATCCTAAGATATATGATATCTGACTTTTGACATCTGACTTCTTGTTATAAATCGGTTTCCATTTTCTCAATTGTGTGATGATTGAATAAATCCATTCAATAATTCTACAAAACTTTATTGGAAATTAATATATGCCAGGTATTATGGTAGAAGTTGGGAAAATAAAGATGGTTAAGAAATATTCACATAAAATTTTAAAAGCACAAACTTTAGAGTAATTAATTCTTATGTATTTTCTTTTTTTGCATTATTGAGCGAAAAAAGATTCGTTCTTGAGAGTCTAAGGCTATATTCTCCACTTTGTAGCATTTATAACATAAGTGCATATTATAAACTTTAATTTTACTGACATTTTATGTTTTCACTTAAAAAAGTTTATGGCTTTATTTTTACCTCAAAGGTAGGAAGAGAGCTTCATTACCAGGAGACAGAAACATTTTGAATTTAAATATCTATAAATCTGGTTCTGAAACTGAGTTCACTAAAATGTAAGGTTCATGAGTGTGAACTTATTTAGGTCTATTTGTTCACAGGAGCTTAAAATACAATGTCTGACTCATAATAGCTGTGTAATGAATATTTGTTGAAGATACTAGGATCACACAGTGGGTAAGAGAGTCTCTTCAATAAACTGTGTTAGAAAAGCTGTATTTTCATGCAAAAGACTGAAATTGAAGGGAGGAATTGAAAAGTTTATCATTCTTTCACTGATAAGGAAATTGAGGCTCTAAAAGTTATTTGCTCAAGAATTAAATCCAAGTTTGATTCAAATTCCTTAAACTCACTCAGTATTATTTTATTGAATTCCTACTCTGTTGTAGTCTGACTCTTACAACAGGTAGAGTGTGAGCAAGATAATTTCTCTGCTTCTTCACCTTACAGTTTGACTACCACACACTGTCTACCCAAAATGCTTAATAAGCTCCAAGTTCATTGTAGACACAGACCTCTCCCCCAAGTTCTAATTTCCTAATTAACTCACAGAAATTAGAATTATTCTTCAAACTTTTGAGTATTCTTGTTTTCTTGTTAAAAATTTTTTAAATTTGTTCTAATTAGTTATACATGGTAGCAGAATGCATTTAGATTCATTGTACACAAATGGAGCACATCTTTTCATTTCCCTGGTTGTACACGATGTAGCATTGCACCAAAATGTACCTAGGGTAAGGATGTCCATCTCATTCCACCATCTTTCCTACCATCATTCCCCCTCCCCACTCCTCCCTATTCTTTGCCTAGTCAAAGATCTTGAGTATCCTTTTTAATTTTTAAATTTGTTTTAATTAGTTATACATGACAGTAGAATGAATTTATGCACTTTGATATATCATACATAGATGGGATAACTCAGATTTTCTATAGATCCATGGAAAATTTCTGAAGATTTTAAGTGCATCTATAAAAATATTTTTATTAATGCCAAGAAAAATCTATCTTATGTGACTTCTGGGAGAGACAGTCAATATCCTATTTTTATGTATTCTCAATAGAGAGCAACCTAGACAAAATTATTCGATTTTATTATTATGTTTTCTTATATAGAATCTCAGAGTTGGTTGAAAACACCCCAAAATTCATTTTATTTATTCGTTCACTAAAAATATATTTACCTAACACTTACATGAAAGATAATTACCTAGCATCCACTTATATAGGGTACATATTATTTCATAAGGTCCTTGATTCTATCGCTGTGTTGATTTGTCTCATGTGTAGAACAAATGTGCACTGAAGTTTTCTTTCCTTCAACCTCAGCATCTTTTTAGTTATTATTCTGAATAAATGTACATTTTTTTCTATTCAATAGCTCATATCATTCAAAAGTGTTATGTATGCAGACACCATCAATTGTTAGGCCAGAATCTATCTCACCCTAGGATTTTAATTATCCTTTTACCTCTATTTTATAACTTAAAAACTGAAAGAAATAGAACTGTACAATCATAATTTTGGAAAAAACTATTGTAATCCATATCAACATATTAACATTTTAACATATCTCATACTTTTCATGCATATGTACATGTAGTTTTAAATTTTAAATAAATACTAATTCAAGTTTAAATAATATACTCTGTATTATAAAACTCCTTCCACCAGTAAACAATCTAAAAATTTATTTTATGGTTGCTTTTTATATCCTTATGACAATTTTAATTATATTAATTAGCGCATTATATTATTTAGCTAATCTCTGTTTGAAAAATTTGCTTAATTTCTAATAGCTCAAAATTAAAAAAAAAAAAAAATCTTGAAGTGACATTTTTGTTGTACTTCAATGATTCTTTTCTTGGAGTACATTTCTAAAAGTGTGAAAGTGTGTCCCAGAGCACATACAGTTCTTAAGCCCCCATGTCTGATATCAAGGTGCCTCTTGAAATGTTGTAGCCGTCAAGCTTCAACAGTTCACGACAGGGACCACGCTAACATGGGGCATTATCATTTCATCTTGTGAAACCAGTGCCCAATCTGTCACCTCCTTGTCTTGGGAGAACATTCCATTTTTGCCTGAGGGTCTTACGATGCCTGCAGTTAGTAACTGATCATGGTATTTTGAGTGTGGTGTGGAGAAGAGCTCTGTCTTCCCTGTTCTCAATCTGATTTCCCCTAAACCTGTGATTACCAGGTGGACTTTGGCAGCACCATCAAGGGGTTTGTCAGTCAGGGGTCCAACCCACCAGGACCATTCATGGAGTCCCTTTCTTCTATTTCTTCTGATGCTGACTTTTTCAACACAAAGCACTGCACTCGAGTTCAACGAATCCACTCCAAAAGCCAGAATTAGAGAAACCTTGCTTCCTATGTAGTTAAAATAAGAATCCACAGTGTAATTCAAATGACTTGAAAAATTGGCTGGGATGAAACTTGTGAGAGGGAACTTGAGATGGAAAACAATTAGTTTTGCTCTTCTAGCAGACAAAAGAATATTGTGGCTTCAATTTTTCTTTTGAGTCTATTTAATTTCTTTTCATGGGCAATTATCCTATTAAACTGGCTCCTTTGTTTTGTCTTCAGTAATTAAACCCTCAGAGCTCAAGATTGTCTCTTTCAATAGCAAATTTAGCCCTCTGCATACTTTTATTTTATTTTATTTTATTTTTTTAAAGAATTTTCAGGCCACAGAGCTCTTGTAAAAGTGCCTGTGCTTTGCAATTTTCCCGGAGCAGAACACCTGGGAAGGCAACTGCCTGGGAGAAGAGGAAAGAATGTGTGTGCTGCTGTTTCCAGGTGTGACACCTTGCCAGCACCCAGGTAAGAAGCTAGTGCTTTCACTTAGCAGTTCAAATGCAATTCAACCAACGTTTATTGAACAATTCCTACATGGCCTGGACTGAAGAGTGGGAGAAGATCAGCCTTCCTCCAAAGTAGTTGAGGCAATGTACATCATATTTTAAACAGAAATGTCAGTGGGCTCCAGAATCAGACCAGGCCCAGATTCAAATTGTAGACGTGCTACTGCCTGGCTGTGACATTGGGCAAGACACTTGGCTCTCAGAGTTTCAACTTCTGGATCTAGATTCTAGCCCAAGAAATTGGACGAGTGAATCCTGAGATACAGGGGACATACTAGTTAATGCTGCTACATGCCACATGATTGTGATGGTCAGTGGGGTACCTATTAGTGCTACTGATATAGGAAAACCCCTCATCACAGTACAAAATTTTGATTTCAAAATTTAAGGTATGGTTGCATTAGGAGGAGAGTCCAGAAGAATAGCCAAGGTAGTTGACGCAGCTGGCTGGTAAGGAGCTCTGGGCCTTCTGAGTGCTCCAAATGAGTTGTTTTCATTGTGCTTTGGCATTTGTCAGGGTGTGGTTGTCTCTTCAGCTTGACTCTTGGATGATTAAGGATTATGGTTAGTTGCCAGCGGGAGCCTGAAGGGGATCCAGATGACTCCAGGACTCTCGTGGCATGCTGGTGTACATTTCCTCCATTCGGTCCAGAGAGACATGAATCAGGGGACTGTTAGAGATATGAAGAGCCCACTTGCCCTTTCTTGCTTTCCCCTACATTTTTTTGCCTGGCTTTTTTCTCATTTCCTTATCTTCCTTTCCGGGGAAAGTAAGAATTTTAGCTCATCTCCTTTTGATGGGAGCTGGGCAGGAGACATTCCCCTGGGGGGAGAATTTGTATTAGCATAGAGCACCTCACCTAAGGGATCAGTAGTTGGAGAATAGAATTGCTCTGTTTATGACAGACACACCATCCTGGGAAGTCTGGCATAGAAATGTGACACACACACACACACACACACACACACACACACACACACACACACCTCGGTAGACTAGTTTTGAGAGTTCCAAGGAATCAGCAGAATCTCAGTTGCTGAAGTGATATCCTTGGGGAAAGCATTTTAGTCTGCTTTGGTGCTGCTGTCACCAAAAGATCTGATGTGAATAAGGGAGAAAAAGGTTATTTCTGTCTCATGGTTTCAAAGTTCAGTTCATGGTCAGCTGATTCCATTGCTCTGGGACGAAGAGGAGGCGGAACATCATGGTGGAAAGGCATGGAGGAGGAAAGCAGCCCAGGACATGGCAACCAAGAAACAGACAGAAAGCCCTGCTCACCAGGGACAAAATACAAACTCCAAAGTCACACCTCAGTGACCTACCTCCTCTAACCACACCCTATCTGCCTTGGTTACCACCTACTTAGTCCATATCAGTGGATCTCATAATGAAATCCTTTTGCCTCTGAAACTTCTTGCATCGTCTCACTCAGAGCTTTGGGTGGATACCTCATATATTAACCATAATAGAGAAGTGGGCAGATTTGGCAGGGAGACCTGAGACAGTTTCTGGAACCAGGTGTAGTATCAGCAAAACTGTCCTCTTCAGTTTGCAGTTGAACCGCTGATGTGAAGATTATAGGGTTGTTTTCAACCAAGATACTTAATCCAAGCCCACAGGTCTGGAGAATTTCATGGTTGGCCCTCAGAGGTGGATAGATCCATACACAACAGAACACAAGGCAGTTTTCCTGTGGAGAGGTTTTCTGCTCCTCTGATGTACTCAAAGGAGTCCATGTTGACTGCAAGTAAAATAAAACTAGTTCCATTAGAGAATAATCTTCATGCTTTAAAACAGGAACCGACTGTCATGGTCAGATTTGATGAAACATTCTGAAGATCCCCCTGGCTTGTAGTGAGCCCTAAGATGTTACAGGCAGCAAACAAGCAGGCGACTGAAGAACCAGTGGAATGCACTCAGTGCATCAAGAGGCACACTTGTGTGGCTTAATTGCTGGAGCAGGACCTCTGTCTCATTGGATGCATTTCCAAAAACACTCAGAACGTAATTACTATTAAAGATACAATGGCCAAGTGTGCATGGTCACTCAGCGGAACTGATGTTAGATTTCAAAACTTAGCACATGCAGCTCATTGACAGCCATATTTCCTTTCCCACTGACCAGAATCACTCTGAGTCCATTGATGCTTACTCTGCCAATGCGTTCCCACTGATGAAAGACAGTGAAATCCATGAAACTTGCCCCATAGAAGCGCACCAAATAGGGAAACATAGAAATTCCAAACAAGGAAAGCAATAGATGGACTGATTCAAACAAAACCTCCAAAAGAGTAGTGCTCTGGGATTCTTTAATGTAAATGTACAGATTTCTATATACTTCGGTAGATCTTTAGGACCTAACTGTAGTAAAAACTATCAAATCTCTATAAAATTTTGATAATTTGCTTCTTTTAAAATATAAGGGTACTATTGCTTTGGGGCATTTTTTGTGAAGGTCAACTGTGAATATAAGAGTAGTATCTATTCTTGACATTTGGGCATCTTGTGTATTTTGTACATGTTTTTTTTACCTCTTCAGGGATAAAGACCTTTTTCTGGGTGAATTTCACAAAAATAATATGATGCTATGTGGAAAGAATGGTTAATAATTTTGAAATTAACAAAATAATAGAAGGGAATGGTTTTTGTTGTTATTTGTTTATTTCACAAAAACAAACAAATGCCAAGTGTGTTTGAGAGCTTCTGGAAACGTTCTCATCTATGGCTTGTACTAATTCCAGTTCAGGTTAGCATTGCTAATAAACCACATGCTTGTAAATTTTCATTGCTTTATGTCTCCTGGTTAATTATTTTGTTAATTTCACAAAAATAATATGATGCTATTTTCTGTGTTGTTTAAAAAAAACAAACTAAGATCACAGTAATCAGAAAGCTGATTTTATTTGAAGATAAGAAACTTTTTACTAGTTAGTACTAATTGTATGGGGAACAAATTGCTTTCTAAAATAGGGAGAAATAGTCTACAAAGGTTCAAACAAGGAATAACAACTTACCAAAGAGGTTATAATGTGATTTATGCCATTGAGTTAGTATTTAAAGAAGGAAAACAGGTCCAGATTCTGTGATTAAAGACATTGTTTCAAATAAGTAGCTTTCCATACCAAGCCCTTGGAAAATGTTACATTTGGTTATAATACACATACATACTTCATGATGGGTGATTTCTGTCTGCTGATAGAGGAAAGAGTATTGGTTTTGAAGAACATACATAGGATTTTCACATCCTATTTATGAATTCAGTGACAGGGAGTTTTCTACTTCTGTACAAATCCCTGCAGATTCTGAGGGTCCCCATTGGGGGTGGGGTGGATGTCATTTGCCCACAGTCTCAAAGAAGCAAGTGTTCTGGAGGTCTGTTGATATTCCAGATTCCAGTTGATGATAAAAACATAATAAAAAAGAAAAATTGCCCATGGTTTAGAATTTACCAGGAACTCTAAGAGGGAATAATGGAGAATCACAACACATCTCAACCATATTTAGAATGGAAGATCAGAGCTTGGAAAAGTGGAACAGGCTATTGGGGGAGCAATGAGCCTCCTGAGGCCTCACAGTTGGTGACATGCATCCATCAAGAGGGTAGTACTGACGGGACACAAAGGGACATTCTCTGTTGGCAGAAACTCTAGGCACTATTGTAAAGGTAAAAAGCCACTGTCCTGGCCCTACCCCATGCTGGCACCTCAAATAAAATGCCATCTCTTTTTCAGTCTCTGTATTGCTAGACTTGCTCCCTCCTTTTACTAATAGAAGAATATTTAATGGATCCATCAGCTCACAGTCTTGTCATTCTTGGAACTCACCATGCACTCCAGAGCACCAGCTATTTCTGAATCTTCCCTCTACCTGGACCACTCCCTCTGTCCCCTCCCACTTCCACAGGCAAAACCATAACCTAGATTGAGCATTTCCAAGTCCGTTTTCTTTCTGGTTTGATGACTCTCACTCTGCGTTGTAATTAAATATTAATCCCTGCTCACATTCATTTCCAGCTAGTCCTAGAAGTCAGGGTCCTCATTTACTCATCACGGCACTCACAGTGCTGGGAAGGATGCCTGCCATACAGTAATTTATGAGTAAACAAACTTAATTTTGAGCAAGGCAAAGAGCAAAGTTCCTTTTGGATGACATGTGGCAGTCTTTCCTCTTGACTCCCAGTTCTACACCCCTATCTGTACAGTCATCACCCTGAACAAGAGCTGAGACAGAGAAGGTCATTTCCCTTGGGTGACCTGGACAGCTCTGGTTTGAACCCAGCTTCAGAACTGTAGACTTCCACCTTTTCTTCCAGGCAGTGACACCTACTGATTGGCAGGAGACATAAAGCAATGAAAATTGACAAGCACGTGGTTTATTAGCAATGCTAACCTGAACTGGAATTAGTGCAAGCCATAGATGAGAATGTTTCCAGAAGCTCTCAAACACACTTGGCATTTGTTTGTTTTTGTGAAACAAACAAACAACAAAAACCATTCCCTTCTATTGTTTCCTGTTTTCATTTGATTTAGGTTCCTGCCCAAATTAGATGTATGTAAGCATTTTCTTGAATTGCCAGGTTTTATTAGGGTTCTCCATAGAAACAGGACCAAGAGGAGATCATAGAAAGAGATTCATTCTGAGAGATTGGTTTGTGTGATTTTGAAGGCTGGGAAGCCCCATGGTTTGCCATCTGCAGACTGGAGGCCCAGGAAAGCCAGTGGTGTCATTTCAATACAAGCCCAAAGACCTGAATCTGCTTGTGTAAATTTCAGCCTGAGTCCAAAGGCCTAAGAACCAAGAGCAGCAACATCTCAGGATGAGAAGATGGATGTTCAAGTAGAAAGAGCAAATTTGCCCTTTCTTTGCCTCTGTTTTATGTGGGGCCTCAACTCCTTGAATCATGCCTACCCACACTGACGAGGGCAATCTTTGTACTGGGGCTGCAGATTCAAATGCTAATCTCTTGTGACACACTCATAAATCATGTTTTACCAGCTACCAGGGTCTCTCTTAACCCAGTCAAGTTGACGCATAAAGGATTGTATTGCAGGAATGAGAACTGACCATCCTAGGATTGTGGGTTCAATGGGTACCTGCAAAGCCCTTTGTTCCTGGTTGATTTTCTTCTAAAGTTTTCTAAAACTGTAATTTTTCTATAATTAAAATTCTGCACACATCCCATATATTGCTTTGCATTCTATCCTATAAACACTCTTTGATGTCAAACTAGCTCATCTAATTTACTTCTCCCCATGAATTCTTTTCTTTTTCTGTGTGTGAAGAAAATTAGTTGTCAACATTTTTCTGAAATATTATTTGAATTTAGTCATACTAATAAATTTGTCAACTTTACTTCTCATCTTACTCCCCAAAGATTAAAAATGTAATTGCTTTTAGGATTCTCATTTGTTTATGCAAAAAAGAGAAAAATACAAATAGGTGTGTGTGCGCGCGTGCACACATAGGTTTCACATAATTGCCACAAATTTGTCAATTGTCTTTTTTTTGAATCAAGAGATAGTCTATCCTGAATTTTTTTTTAATTTTAGTCCTAAACTGTCCATTTTATGTAATATAATTATAGTTTTGTAGATGTATTTTTTAAATTACTTGGAAAAAGTGAAAGGTGACACTTGTAGGCTAGACACTTTGTTTAACTTGTATTGACTTATAAATACCAGATTGGAAAGTTCTGCTAATAATATTGCTAATTCTTTCCAAGAACTGTAGAGCCGTTAAATGGAGCTGAGGGGATATTAAAGACCTCATAGTGTTATCATGCCATGAACAGAGGGGGAACCCGAGGCCCAGGGACATGGAGCTCTCTACTTAGAGGTAAACTAATAAAAATTCAAATTCATTCAGTCACTGTTCTCACCATCGCACATCACCTCTTCATATTTTAAAGTGACAAAAGGTGACCTTGGAACTGAGCACATCCTGAAGTCATTCTGCCTTGTTTACTTGTGTTTAGAATGCATTTTCTAGCAATCTCATAGGGTTTATCTTCAATATTTTTAAGGTGAGAAAAATCATAAGTGCCTGGCAAAAAAAGCACCTTTTCCCTTGGAGCTGAATGTATAATTGAGGATTTCACACTTCAGCATTATTCAATCTTAATCTTCAGTGAACTTAGTCAAATATCATTTTGATCAGAATTGTTTCCTATATTATCATCCAACTTCCCAGTCATAATTGGATTCCCTGGACACGGCAGGAGTTCTAATTGCAAATGCAGAGCAATTTTACAATCAGCCACTACTGTTGTCCATGTTGAAAGCCTTAGAGGAGTTTTTAAAAGAGGAGGTCTGGGTGGATTTCAAAAGCTAACATAATGCCATTACTATTTCCTACCATGATTTCCAGAAGGCCTGAGCCACTCATGCGATTTTCAATCAATCCCTGTCTAAAGGCTGCAAGAATAACATATCAGAGACAAATTTAATAGAACTGCTACCAGGCCTAAAAACATAGATTGGATTTTCAAAGAAAAATGACATACATCTATAAATTGTGATATTGCACGGTACTCTTCTGCTCTAGGTTTGCCTGGACTTAGGTGTTTGCTTCATGGCATGGTCAATTGAGAGGTTTTCTATGGTGTTTTAATATTTAAATTGGCTCAACCATGTAGTCTGATATAGATGAAAATCAACAGGACTGGCAGTCACACTCCTGCATTTCTGAATAAGTCACTTGGCTTTTTCTGCAGTTCTGTGTCTTCATGCACTGAAAATGAAGATTTAAGATATTGGCTAGGGTTCTGACTTGACCAAATGATGTTAGATATGGGGACATGCTTTATAAATGAAAAGCCCACCTTAATGCTAGGTGGTAGAACTATAATCAGAAGAGAAAAGGTATCCAGAGAACACCCGATTCCAGGTGCCATGTTGAGTGATTCACTTATTCTAACTCCTTTTATCCCTCACACAACCCAATAGACTAAGAGCTATTACTGCTCAAATACACAAACAAGGAAGCTGAGACCAGAGAAGGAAAGTAGATTGCCCTGAATCATACAGCAGGTAAGTGGCTGTCTAAACCGAGAGCCCATCATTTCAGCTGCTGTGTTAAATGATTCAAAATGCTGTTGTCAGTGATCAAAAGAAAGGAAGGATGCCTAAATAGGAAGAATGCATTTGCTGTTTTGTATTGAATTGTGTCCCTCTCAAAATTCACATGTTGAAATTTTAGCCACCAGTACCTCAGAAAGTGATCTTTCATCAAAATAGGGTCATTGCAGTTATAATTTGTTACGATGAGCTCATGCTGGAGTAGCACAGGATCCAAATCAATATGTCTAATGTCCTTATAAAAATGAGAAATTTGGAGACAGACAGACATGTGCGTAGAGAGAATGCCACGTGAAGTTTGGAGTTATGCTGCCACTAGCCAAGGAGCTTCCCCTAGCTAGAGACAGACCTGGGACAGAGCCTCATCCAACACTGAAGGGACCATGATTCTGCAGACACTTGCCCCCCAGCTTGTAACCTTCAGAGCTGTCAAACAATAAACTGCTATTGACTAGGAATTCATGCTGTGGTCCTTAGTTATGGCCTCCTTAGCAAGGCAACGTGTAGGTAATAAGGTTTATGAAAATCAACTCTTTGTGATTTATTTATTCATTGTTTACAAATCCATAGAGCGAGGGCATTATGGTTTAGATTTGAAGTGTCCCCCAAAAATTCACAGGTGAGAAAATGCAAGAAAGTTTAGAGGCCAAATGATAGGGTTATGAGACCCTTAACACAATTAGTTAATTAATACCTTGACAGGATTAACTGAGTAGTGACTGAAGGCAGGAAGTGTTTGGCTGGAAGAGGTGGGTCACTAGAGGTGTGCCTTTGGGGTATACAGTTTGTATCTGGTGAATGGAGCCTCTCTCTGCTTTCTGATCATCATGTGAGCCACTTCTTTCCACTGCACTCTTCTGCCCTGATGTTCTGCCTTACCTGGAGCCCCAAGGAATGTAACCGGATGTCTATGGATTGAGACTTCTAAAACCAAAACCGTGAGCCCTCCAATAAACTTTTCTTCTCTAAAATTGTTCTTGTCAGGTCTTTCAGTGAAAAAGCTGACAAAATAGAGGTTCCCTTGTAGGGTGTGTCTAGTCCTGATTGCAGATCAGGCCAAAGTCAGTGGAGAGGGAGCCATTAAATTCCAGTGATAATGTCACTGTGACCTCTAGGCTTATTCATGAAAGAACTACTTAGTGTCATACATCAAAGCAGCAATGAGGATATTCAGTGCCAGCCCAGGGAAAGCTAAGAGGGACAAGACTTCCATTTCGTTCTTAAGCACTGTAAAACAAACACATCCTTTCCTTGATTTTCATGATACAAATGCTTGGTTTCCCTCCTAGTCCCAAGCCCAACCCTTCCCAGAGATCTCTACAATCACCTTATACCAGCTCATCTCTGTAATGATGGGGTTTCTAAGCATGGGCTTTAAATTCCCACTTCATATATCCTTACTGGGACCTCATCCTCTTCCATGGCTTAATTGCCCCTCTTTGATGCTACTTTCGTATAGCACAGAGGTTAAAGGTCCTCATGGTACCACTGCCTAGCTTTGGAGCCTGGAGGGTAAGTTTCTTAATTATTCTGTGCCTCAGTTTCCTCTCTTGGAAATAAAGATAAAAATAGTGCATCATTTACAAAACTGTTGGGAGGATTTAATGAAGGATTTAATAATCCACAATAATTAAAGAAAAACAGTCACAAACTAATAGAGTTTAAAATCTGAAAGTGAACATGATAAAAGAATATGCATGTAAATATGAGCTAAAAATAGGGGGAAATAGCAAGAGAAGGATAGTGTCTGGTGTAGAAGTGCTAGCAGGGTGCTCACAGGGTCTTGAAGGAGGACCCAACAGGAAAACCCACAGCACTGAGGCACAGACACCACCCAATGGGGCTAGAGGAGGGTCAGATAGGGGCTCTAACAATGGGTTCTAGTACCCAAATGGCTTTCAAATGCAATAAAATTGATTGCTCAGCACCTATTATATACCTAGTGATTCTGGCCTGGTTGTCTAAATGGCGGCAAAGCTGGGCACAGCTTCCTGACAAGCTGCTTGCTATTCTTCTAGAACAAGATCTTCTAGAACATGAGTCTTCTGCTCATTAACCCAGACTTGTGTTAGGGATGGGAGAGAGAGGGAGACAATTTCCAGACTGTTCCCTTGGTTTCCTACTGGTCAACTTTCACTTCAGAATACTTAATGCCCTTCCACTGGTCCCTTCAGCAGCTCCTGGAAAAGCCCAGATAATCACCTAGAGGGGGACTGATCCAAGCTGATCCAGGTCCTGCCATGGAACTGGAGACTCTAGGCTTCAGTCCCAGGTGGAGAGCCAGTCAGGCTGTAAGAGCCTGATGCTTTGGTCGATGTTTAGAAAACATAGATTGTGAGAGCTGAGAGCATTTGAAGGGCCAGTAGCCAAAGTGGCAAGAACCAGAACAAGTGTCTTAGGGCCCTGGAGACAGGTGAGACCAGGGCATCCACGTCTGCACATAAATAAAAACCATCTGACACGGGTCTACTTGTAGGTGCTGTGGAGCCTTTGAAGGAGATTATGGACAGCCAAGTCCACCAGTTAATTTCTAAAGTCTTCATTCAATATTTAAGAGACTGGAGTGGAGGTCAGCACTATCAGTTGCTGGGAGACGTGTACTGATCAGAGGAGGACATTGTATAGCATCTAGCTTGGGGATTAGGGGGTGGTTCTGAATTCATACCTATGTTATTTCTGATTCTAGCACTCCATTTATCTACCATATGATTTTAGGTAAATTACTGAGTCTTCGCGATTTTCAATTACCTTCCTTGTAAAAGGAACATGAAGTCATCAATCCCTCATGGTGATTGTGAAGGTTAGAGATAATGTATCAAGTATTTGTTAAAAAAATGTTAGATCTTGTTACTTTGATTACTTCTTGGTTCAAGAGAGCAGTTCTGTCTCTCTACATTCTTATCAGCAGTGACTCACCATTAATCTTCCCTAGAGAAGGAATTCTCAGAATCCAACACTTTCTGAAAATAAGCCATTTCTAGCAAGTCCTGAGTGAGGGCAGGGAAGCCTCCCCTGGAAGTAAATACTGTTTCTACTAGAGGGGAGCCCTTGCCTGTAGTTCTGGGGCTCACAGTGAGGAGACCCAGCTCCCTCTCCAAAAGAAAATAATATGAGATGCCACTGTATTCTGCTCAGTGATCTTGAGACAGCCCAGCCCTGGAAAACAGGAACTGACGGGAGGTTTGGGAGTCAGGTTCCACTCTAGGATCTCCAGTTTCCTTGACAGGTCTCAGGTGTGCTGCTACCAGATGGGGTTTGTCCCCCTGCCACCAGGCAGGAAAACCAGACTAATGCAATCTGGAAAGGATGAGTAGGTATAAAAGTCGAGTCTCCAGCTTGCTTCATACTGTCACCTCCACATACTGTGACCTCAGGCAACTTATTAGATCTTACCGTGATTCAGTTTCTCAATCTCTAAAACAGAAATGATAATAGTAATTATTTCATAGAGCTGTTAGGAAGATAAAATAAATTTATTTATAAAATGCTTAGAAGAATGTTTCACACAAAATATACTCAATTTTAGGAATTTCAGCTTTATCTTCTCAATCATTTCAACTTGTATAGGGGAGAACAGTGTGATTATTAATCACCACAATAACTAATATTTATTGGGTTCTTATAACATGCCAGGGACTGTTTCAAAGCATTTATATTTATTAAATCTTTTAACCCTCTTAAGTATGCACTATTATTATCTCAATTTAAAAGATGAGAAAGGATAGGTGGACGCTGTACAACTTTGCCATGAGTATTGGAGCAGAGTCAATAAACTTTTTCTATCAAGTGAAAGTAAGTACTATAAACTTTCTTAGTGTGCAAATCTCTATCATAATCACTGAACTCTGAATTTAGCACAAAAGCAACCTTGATGAGTGTGTAAATGAAAGAATGTGACTGGGCTCTAACAAAGCTTTCTTTACATAACAGGGTGTCAGGATAGATCTGGACAGTGGGTCCTGGTTTGCTTATAGAGGAAGTGGATGCTAAAGTCAGGATCAAAACTCAGATTGTTTTGCTCTAGAACGTGCACTTAATCCTTGTTATGCATATGAGGAAATTCCTACATCAGTTAAATGATATTGAAATGAATAAAGTTGTTCTTCATACAGTGACAATGCTGGATCTCAAAGATACCATATTAACTGAAAAAAGATAAGTAGCAGAATATCTACATGATTTTATGACTAAAGTAAATTTTAACAAACCATCAAAAGGCATTAAACAGAGTTCATAGATTCACAAGTATTTATGCAGAGACCTTCAAATTTCTCCATAAGTTTGCAGGATTTTGAATCTTTTGAGAAGATCTATTTGAAGCAATACTGATGAAACCAGGAAATTCAAACAGTGAAATCCACAAGGATGCCCAGCTCCCTATTTATTGTCTAGTGAGTAAACTAGCATTCCTTAACGCCTACTTTATGTTGAAATGCTAATAATAGCTTGTGAGTTGCAGCAACCAGGACACCACAGGCCCTGCCCTCAGGGAGAATAGATATTGACCATGTGACTGAGGTGCTCAAAACCATTTGGGCACCTGTGCCTTTAGTAGGGGGTCCTTATCTGACTTTTAACTGCAAAGAATTTTTAGGTTTTCAAATTCTTTCTCCAAAGATTTATCAAGCCTGCAAACCACAACTCATGACCTGTTCTAATGAAGGGTAGCCAAGTCAGCCATCCTTCATTCCCTGTTTTGAGTTCCAACTCCCTTTGTTACCCCTCTCTCTTGTTCATCTGATTTTGCCAAAACCTCTATTTGTAACATCTTTTGAAAGCTCAAGCTTTTGATTTTTTTGATCATCTCGTATGTTTGTTTTCTTCAGAGTTTCTGTTCATAGTTTGATTATTCCCCTGCTGTGGTTCTTCATTTTAACTTTTTTGTAAATTCTTTATTGTTCCTAATCCTTTTAATTTTCCAGTGCATGCATTCAGATTACACATTGCCCTCCATACCTTAGTTAATCCCATAAATTCTGATATTTAGTTCTGTCTTTTATTTCTAATTACTAGTAAATACTTGAGTTTTCTGGTATAGGTCTTACTGTATTGCTGTTGCTGTTTCTTCATTGATTTCATGATGAGAAATTGAGTTTTTTAAAATTGTATCTGTCTCTAAATGTAGCTATCTGTTGCCTTCAAGCAATATATAATATCATTAGGCTTAGAGAATGCTACCTGAAAGATATTGTTCCTTGAGGTATTTGTTGAGACTTTGGGGACATTTTTTAAAATTTTACTTTTTATGAATCACTCATCTAGTTCAAAAGCAGTGGCTGAACCCAAAGTCCTACAGCTGATTTTGTCTGCACCATGCCTGCTTCATTATTTGGGAATGTCACGTTCTCAACTTGAACAGGGCCGTCTCGCCTGGCCTTGCTTCATTTGCCTGTTTCTTCAAGTTTCAAAACGTGTTTCTTCACTTCACCTGAAGATTGCAGGTTGACACTTTCCAAAACCTGCTAATTGGTTTATTATGAGAATCAGCCTTTGGGTTTCTCATTTGCATATATTTCTGTGCATTTTTGCTTGTGTTCAAGTCTTCATTTGCAAACTTAGATGTCATCTTACTTATAGGCTTTCTCCACTTTCCTCATCATATGCTTAACTGGAACAGACAACAAAGAGAAAAATATAACATCTTTATTTAAAAAGAAGCAATCAGAAAACGGTCACTTGGATTTTTTTAGGGGGGTCTCAATTAATGCAGCCATGGTGTGGTAATCCAGAGGCTCCAGGTGGGCTTTGAGCTGGGTTCTGAAGATGTCCAGGTATACTGTCTACTAAAGAAGGGAAAATACTAGTCCATTTACAATGCAGCTAGAGAGGAGAGATATCTTAGAGATTTTGGTGAAATAGGACCAACTGACAAAGAGAGGAATGGGCTGAGTGAGTCAGATGTTCAGCAGAAGAAAATGAAGTTCAGTGGCAGAAACGTGTCCACGCTAGTCTACTTTTAGGCTAATGCTTACTTAGACAATAGGAAGAAGCCATGAACTGAAGCTGAGGAAGTTTCTGTTTTTGTAAATCGGTCTTTCTGGAAGAGGGAAACACAAAATGAACACAGACAGATTTGACAAGTGGTCACAAGTGTCAAGATAAAGAACAGGGGATAAAAAGTAGAGATTTGCTGACAGTCAATTATTTTAAGTAGGGTGGTTAGGAAAGTCCTTATTATAAAGATGGCATTTGAGCTAATGTCTGAATAGGGTTCACCTCAACACGCTGAAGATTCCAGAAAAACAAAAGCAAATTCACAAAAGCTCTCTGCACTGACTGGGGTTTGCTCCTTCCTGTTGGCATCAGTTGGGGTGAGACCACACGTGTACCAGGCAGCCAGAGGGCAGAGGAGCTGGAGTCTGGCCACATGGCTGCCCCCTTCCCTAACACTCCTGGTGAGCTATGCTCTGACCATCCTCTTTGCTCTTTGTTTGCACTGAGGAAGTCCACTTGTACACACTATGTTTCTGCAACATTTTTAACTTCTTCAAAAGCAGCACTCAGCTGGGTGTGGTGGTGCACACTGTTAAATGCAAGTTCACCTTGGCAGTTTAGCAAGACTCTGTCCACCTCCCCCCACCAAAAAAAAAAAAAAAAAGGAAAAAAAGAGAAAAAATTTAAAAACTGGGGATGTGGCTCAATGCTAAAACACTTTTGGGTTCAAGCAACACCCATGTGCTTCTCAATACCACTTTTTAGAGTCACTTCTTACTCGTTTATATTAAGGATCAAATTATCTTTTATGCTTTCTTTTATCCTGAACCTTTCCTACTCCCTTCTTTGTTCAAGGCATTTGAGAATATTATACAGAAGCAACTTCATACAATAAAGTATGATATAAAGGAATTGGGGATCATTTATAATGCTAAAGAGTCTAAGGACCCAGGAAAACAATGGACTTTATTCCAATTAGGAGGCCAGGGCAATTCCATACTTGTTCTGTGCTTCTGAGAACACCTAGCACAGAGCCTTGTACCTAATTGATGCTCAACAAATCTTGGAGCTGAATTTGACAGTGAGTGTGTGAGGTGAGAGGAGTTTATTTATTGACCAGCCAGAATTCAAGGTAAAAAAGTAATCCAAAACAATTGTTATCCAATAATAAACAGGTTTCAAAGAATTATCAGTTAGATGTTGTGTTAATCAGTTTTCTCAGTTAGATATTAGATGTTGTGTTAATCAGTTTTCCATTACTATAACAAAGTACCTGAGATAATCAACTTACAAAGAAAAGATTCATTTTGGCTCAGTCTCAGAGGCTTTAGCCCATGATTGGTTGGCTCTGTTGATTTGGGGGCCTGTGGTGAGCATCATGATGGGAGTGTGCAACAAAAGGAGATGCTCACCTCCTGATGGCTGGGAAGCGAAAAAACAGAAAAGAAAAAAAAAAAGGAGGGTCCAGGGTCCCAATATCCCCTTCAAAGGCATTACCTTATTGGCCTAACTTCCTTCTACCTCCTAAATATTCTACCATCTCCCAATCATGCCATGGGCTGGGGACCAAGCTTTCCATACATGGGCCTTTGGGGACCAATCAAAGTCCAAACTATAAAAGATTTCCATTACACTTAGTGGACCCACATCTCCACCAGTGCTGCAAATCCTAAGCCATGTGTCTGTGCTCAAACCTAGCCACCTGTCAGTAGTTCAGAATGTGATGTGAAATTCTCTTTTTTGGCAGGGTTAATCACAGATGCAGTGTCCCACAGAGTGGCCTGAAACTATCTTTTAAGACCATTACTGTGTAGTCGGCTTTTTTATTGCCATGTCTAAAAGACATGACAGCAACAGCTGAGAGGAAGAAAAGTTTATTTTGTCTCATGGTTTCAAAGTTTCAGTCCATAGATGGCCAGCTTCATTGCTCTGGCCCAAGGTGAAGGAGAACACCCTGGTAGGAGGGCATGGTGGAGGCAGGCAGGGCATGGCAACCAGGAAGCAGAGAAGGGGCTCCGCTCACCAGACAAAATGTAAACCCTGAAAGAGGACCCACAGGTGACCTGCTTCCCCCAGCTCCACCCTACCTGCCTACAGTTACCTGTCAGTTAATCCGTCTGTGGATATCCACTGTTAGGCTATCGCTCTCATAAGTGGATTATTTCATCTCTAGCCTTTTGCATTGTCTCACACATGAACTTTTGGGGGACACCACATAGTCATCCCTTAATAACGACTGGTTTACCCATATGTAGGAAGAGAGTTAAGGTCTGAGAAGTTGTTAGCTCAGCTCTGTTGGGGCCCAACTCCTCTTCCTGATCTTACTCAGGAAAAGGGCAAAATGCTTCATACTGCTCAGGCCCCCAGTCTTCCCTGGAGCCATGGTTGCCCAGTGTGTTGGTGGAGCTGTCACAGAGATGTCTTACCCCTCAGCTGGCCTGGGCCTCCTGTGTCTTTGTACCCTCTCTCTGTCCTGTTTACCCAAGCCTTACACATCTGCCTGGACCCACAGGAGTATCAGGGGCCTGGGACATATCCTAAATGGTCATGAATCTGAAAGACAAAAAGCCTTACTTTTCCTTTTAAAATGTTTCCTTTTTGGGGGGGCAGGTACTGGGATTGAATTCAGGGGTATTCGGCCACTGAGCCACATCCCCAGCCCTGTTTTGTATTGTATTTAGAGACAGGGTCTGTTAGGATGGCCTTAGGACTGAGCCTAAGTAACTCCATTTTAAAAACTCCAGTTTAACCTACGGTCTCACCAGGCACACCCACAGAGCCCTCCAGTGTGGCCTCAAACAAGTTACTGTCCCTCTCCCTGACAAAGAGAGTGAAGCCCCTGGCAGGCTGTCCTCACCTGATAAGAGGGAAAGGGAGAAGATCAGGGTGGAGACCACCAGGCCAGATGTTTCTGACCCCAGGTAAATGATGTCACTGAGAAATCCAGTGGTAGCTGATAAGGTTTGAAAGGGGGGGGTCAAAAAAACCCAAATTTAGTATAAATGATAGAGCAAATGAACAGGGATTCAGCCAGCCGAAACAAGGATGCACTCGAGCTGGAGAGCCTGCTGAGGACCTGACATCCCATCACTTGTCATCGTCCCTGATCCTCTGCATGATCCTCACCGCTCTCAAACTCTACAGCCTCGTCTGGACCATGGTGAGAGCTGAAACTTCTCCCTAAGACCCTCTACTCAACCAATCATCCACTCCATGCCAGGAAAAGCCTGCCTTGGTTCTGGACCTGGTCACTGCGGTCTGAGTAAATGTGCATCTGCTGGACACAAAGCCTAAGGCTTAAGACTTTTGAACTTAGCATGCAGAGGAAATGTCTGCCATTAGCCTATCATGATTAAGTGTGCTTTGCAGGGCTTAGAATTGTTTTCTATGAATTAATTAATCTAGAATTGTTTGCTGTGAATTGATTACGTCTATTGCAGTGCCTAGCATTAAGGATTGTCATTTTCTTAATTAAGAACCTATAGAGAAAGATTGTATTGAGTAATTTGAGTGAATAAAGCATTGAAAGGAGCAAAGACACGTGGACATACTTTATTTCTCCCCTCGAGTGCATCTGTCACAATCTTGCCCCTTGTGACAGGGTCTCACTGAGTTGCTTAGTGCCCCACTTTTGCTGAGGCTGGCTTTGAACTCTCAATCCTCCCGCCTCAGCCTTCTGAGCTCCTGGGATTACAGGCATGTGCCACTGCACATGGCTTAATAGTTTCTTTATGAAAGAGTGACATTGAAAACTAGTCCTTAAAGTTGTTGGAAGAATTTCACACAAGCATGCATGCCTCTGTGCTCCGCTGTCCCTGTGAGTTTGACTACTCTGGCCTCCTGTGGAGGCAGAATCTTGCAGCATCTGTCCTTCTGTAGTAGGATATTATACTTGGCACAGTGTATTCCAGGCAGGGCCATCTTGTTCATGGCAGAATTGTCGTCTTCTTTTCAGACTGAATAATAGCCACTGTATGTATGCACCTCTCTTTTTAAAAGTTCAATTCATCTGTTGAAAAGGGTAATTGAGAGACTCATAGGTGGGCATAAAATTTTAGTCAGACAACATAAAGTTCTAGAAACCAGCTGTACAACATTGTATCTCAGATAACAATACTGTAATTTACACTTAAAAGTCTTTTAAGAAGATAGATTTTTATGTTAAGTGTTATGTCTGCAATAAAGTAATAAAAAAGAGTACTAGTGTTGGTATGATTTTGAGGCCCAATTCAAATTTTTCATCTGTATTTTAAAATCCTCCCATCATTAGAGTCACAGGATAAATTGTCTCTAAGTTCTTAAAACACCATTTGTGCCATTCTTTCAGTAATACAGCGTAAACCATTTAAAAAACGTTAATTCAGTATTCAGCTAATTATTAGATATCCACTATGTTGCAGAGAATATACTAGAGGGTTGAAAATAAAAAAAAAATAGGTATCAGTAGAAATTTTGTTAAATTGAGAAAAGACAATTACCTAAAAGCTACAGTAAAAATTAAAATTAATAATGAAACGTTGGAAGCATATTAAAATTAATAATGTAATTTTGGGTGTTCACATTTACCATTGGCCTAGAGATGCTAGTTAGCATGGTAAGATCAAAAATTTTAAAAAGGTAGTAAACAAAAAATAATCAAAATTAGGTTATTTAAGTTGATTTCATATAGAAAACTGAAGAAAACACATGAATTCAGTGTGAGAATCCAAAGAGTGTTCATTAAATTTCCTGGATACAAAATCAATATATAAAATACAAACAATAATTAGAAACTGCAGTTTTTACGGAGAGAGAGGTAAAGAGAAGGAATTTCAAACATGAGTCAACAATATGCAAAGCCTTAATGAAGAGAATTATAAACTTTAAGAATATTAAAGGATGAGTGAGTGGCCTCCCAAGTCACATGTTGCCTCTGCTGGCCCCCCATGTCCACCAGTGTGGCAGTGAACACTCTGGTTCCCAGGTCAACTTAACATGCATGAATGCCTAGAGCTGAGAATCTGGTTGCAGGGTGATATTTGCAAGACATTGGTGATGTTTGCAGTGGGAACAGGGGGTTGGCCTAATGTCATGTGGTAGGGCTGGGGCAAGGCACTGGTGGGCTATGGAAGATTGGGCATTTGGTATTTGCCTGTTGCTGCCTTCAAGCACTGGCTTCTGGGCATTCATCATGTCCAGGCACAGCTGTCATTAAAACCACTGTGGACCCTCATTATGTGAGCTCTGATCTCCTTCCTTGGAAAAATCAGAGTGAATTAGTCACAGGAAGTACTGCTGGACACACATGCTGGTTGGAAGTGATTTCTCAACACTTCTCAGGAGCCTGCATGAAGAATTTTTGAAAGCAGTCTTACCCCCAAGTAGATAAACAAAGATAAATTTATATGTGTTTACTCATTTACTAACTTTTTAAATTATTAATTCTTGCATTCTTAGATAAAATCCTTCTGGAAGTTTCTCTGAAAAGGAAGCACAAAAATCAAGCATAAGAAAAGAGTTTTATATTTCTTGCAGCACTAGAGATTTCTTGGAAAGAGCACTTGTTTTCTTGTTACTCTTTCTGATGCATTCAAGAAAAAATATATTAAAGGCTAGTGAGTAAGAAAAACTTTATTACTGAATTTTTGATTCACTTTACCTAAAAATCCAAAATATTCATATATTCTGTCAACTCTCAACAATAAACAGCTTGTAGAACATATAATTGATTGTGGCTTTCCAGATTCAAGATTACTGCTCAGCCCTGTCCCTCAATGCATTATTATCTTAATCCAGTAACTCACTGAAGAGTTGGTCCAGGCCTCTAGTTCCACTAGACTATCTTATCTTATCCATTCATAGCTTTTTAATTGCTTCCTCTTTCCATAATAAGATGTTAACTTAAAATTAATGCTCTTATATGACTTTGTCTATATGCAATTACCCAGCCTTTAATTATGTGACAGTGTGGAGTTGTACAAAGGACTCCCACAATAATCCCATTCTAAGAGTTAGGATCATCATAAATAGTCTCTTAATTCATCATTCATTCAACAAATGTATATTGAGCATATATCACCATCATCATTTGTGTTACAATTATGTGCAAGAATTTTGGTATGAACTGAAACACTAATAGAGAACTTAAGAAACGCAGACCATCACCATATAGTTCACAATCTGGAGGAGTTTCAAAAAAAGGGTATAATTTTGAAAGAGAAGAAATGTTATGTAAAGAAACACAGATGGTTTGAGCAAGGGTCCAATGGTAAGAAGTAGAAAGGCAAGCCTTGGAGAAGGGGAAACATGCAGGATTACAGGAGAGGAGGCTGTGTGGGGTGCAATGGAAGATAGATCCTCAGAGGAAATTTGCAGATCCATCCTAAAGACCCTGTTTGGGAGTTTTGCAATTAATTTTGGAGCAAGAGAAGACTTGAAGATTACTAAGCAGGATATGCAAAAATATTCCTTGTGAAGACTGATCTGCTTTCTTATAAGAAAGCAATATTCTAGAGAAAATAGGGTGGTGTCCCTTGTTTGTTTGTTTGTTTTTCATTTCTCAATTACTCAATCCCACTTTAACATAGCACATTAGAAAAAGATGGTAGGAAGGAAAGGGTTTTCTGGAATGCAGATGACATGACCTGATTATCATGGCTAGTAAGTAGCCACAATAAGCAATTAGTTAGACTTTTAGATTTCTATTAGAAATAATGGATTCTGGGTTGCCATCCTAAAATAAATCTGTCATTCTACACACATAATAAACTGTCTAAAATTTAAAAGTAAGGAACTTTAGAAATTTCTTATCAGAAATATGCATTGTTATTTTCTCCCAACCAATAGCTTTGATGTACATTTTCTTGATAGTATTGTTCAAAAGCAAAGTTTTTATTGTTTTATTAAAACACTTTGCTGGGATATAACTGACAACAATAAAGCTCACACAAACGTTGTTATAATCTCTTTATTCTAATAAGTCTTAAAGCAGTTAGCATGTGTTCCACACATTTAATATTTGTATATTTGTTATGACTATTTTACTTCATTTACTTATTTATATGATTTTTAGAGATAGTTCATAAATTTTTATCAAAAATATCTCTGGATATTTTATTAGGGTTGCATAAAATTTATAGATAATGTGTTGCTAGCAAAACTACTCTATTAAAGAATAAAGGAAATTATCTAAACAGCAAGAAAATAATAAAAGAAAAAAGTTTGAAACTTCACTAGTAAAAATAGAGTATGAATAAATATCAATGAGCATCTCCTGTTTGCCAGGCACTGGTCCAAGTGCTACATGTAGACAGATTCCCTGTTTTCTCATGGGGTTACATTCTAGTAAGAAGAAACAAAAGTTAAGTCAGTAAGAAAACTAATACAATGTGACGTCATTATATGCAGCATTGAGAAAAAATAAAGTAGAAATGATGTATGGAGCTCTGGTAAACAGAAGAACTAACAACAACAAAAAAAAATCAGAAAGACTTTGCTGAAAACAAAGGTGGGAATACTTGGGAAGCATGTACTAAGCAGGAGGAAGAGAAGCTACAAATTTCCCAAATGGGAAAATCCTTTCATATCTGAGGATGCTTGAGTGCTTGAAGAGGCCAGAGTGGCTAGTCAGAGAGAAAGAGGACACAATGGGCAGATGGAGACAACGCAGGGGCCCAGGTCGACAAGTCCACATGGACCATTGTGAGCAGGCTTCCTCTGCATTAGTGGAATATGGAGGCATTGGAAGAATCTTTGAGCAAAAGAATGGCACCTGGACACATTTGAGTATTTCATCCAGCAAGAGTTCTGGGTCTGTGTCAGCTCGTCCACCACACTTAGGTATGAAGTCCCTGCCTTATGCTTTAACAGGATTCCTCTGGCTGCTGTGCAAAAAACAGATTGTTGGGCAAGGTGTCCATGAATCAGCAATCCACTTCAACAATGCAGGGGATATTTTGGTATCTTACACTAGAGGGGTAACAACAGAGAATGAAGAGTTGAGTTCTGGAAATATCCAGAATGTTTAGGTTGTTTTGAAGGTAAAGAAAATGGTTACTTCCTGTTATTCTATTTGCTGACATGTGCACTCTAATTGTATATAGTATTTTAATATCATAAGCCTCATTTTATTTTGTACATATTTGCTTATGTGTTTATCTGGCTAACTCTGTGTTCCTCGATGACAGAGAAGATGCAGTTCTGTCTTTATAGCCCACAGTACTCTGGCAGTGATTGAGAGCTGTTTCACTAAACTTTTACCCATCGATTCTTTTCCAGCCCTTAAGGGCTAAAGTGCACAAGCCAGGTTTCCCTTCTCCATTCGAGTCCTCCACATAATTGAAACCACATCCTCCCTGCCATTCTGCACACCTATAAATGTATTAGAGGTGAATGGGGGGGATTATCCAGTAGGTTTAAGGCCTTCAGGAGAATTGGATTGAGTTTAAAAGGCTATTTTCCAACCACACAAGGGTACTACAATACGTTCCTGTCTGGTTCACAGTAAAGTTTTCAGAAGGCTGGGTTAAGTGGGAATAAAATAAAGAAAAGCTAAAAAAAGAAGCTGGCTTTCATTAGCAACATGACTCTTCTTTCCATTAAAGAAGTCTTTTCTTTTGTGATTAAGCAAGAAGCTTCCACATCCCTCAGGGAAACTTGTCTGCCCAGGAGCAGCCCCACATTTGTGGGTTCTGTATCCTGCCCTCAAAAATGTGCAAGAGCCAGAGAAAGCCTAATACCAGAGTCACCATGACATGGACACAAGCAGACTGGCCTTGTAACTCCCTTGGGCTCCTCTAACTGCTTCGGGTAGAGATTGCAAGGTAAAGAACTCTCCTGACTTAATGATGAAAACTTCTGGTCTCTAGATCTCAGTGTAGTTTCTGAAATACTTTCACATGAATCGACTCATGATAATAAAACCGATTTACAAGATAGATTTTTTTTAATCTTCACTGAATTCATTGAAGAAACAGACTATAGTTTAAAAATGTATTAATTGTACAGATTCATGGGTTTCACTGCCACATTCCCGTACATGCCTATGTTACGGATCATATCCACCCTCCTTCTACCCTACCTTCTACTCTTCCTCATGCCTATTCCTCTTGCAGGTCATCTTTCTTAGACTTTTCCAGTGCTGGGCATTGAACTCAGGGCTTCACACATGCCAAGCAAGTGCTCAACCACTGGGCTACACCCCCAGCCCTACCTAGGTCAACTTCAGGATTATTTTTTAGTTTCCACGGATGAGAGAAAGCACATGATACCGGTCTTTGTGATTGGTGTGTTTCCTCCACACGAGGTCCTCTAATTTCATTCATTTTCCTGAAAATGACAGGATCTCGCTCTTCTTTATGTCTGAACCATACTCCATTGTGTAAATATACCACATTCTCTTCATTCATTCATTTGTTGATGGGAAGCTAGGCTGATTCCATATCTTAGCTATTGTGAATGCTGCCACAGTAAGAAGGGGCATGCAGGTGTCTTCTGCATGGTGACTGCATTTCCTTTGAACATATACGCAGAGGAGTGGGATAGCTGGATCCTATGGTAGTTCTGATTTTAGGTTTCTGAGGAACCTTCATACAGTTTCCCATAGTGGATCTCCTATGTTGCATCTCCAGCAATGGTGCATGATGATTCCTTTTTCTCCACATTTTTGCCACATTTGTCACTTTTTATTTTTCTAATAAAAGCCAGACATGCAGGGCTATGATGGCTAAACATGTTAAACATTTTTTTCCCCACACACAACTATTGGTCATTTGCACTTCTTCTTTTGAGAAGTGTCTGTTCAGGTCATTTCTCCATTCTTATTAGATGACTTATTACTTTATTGTTGATCTTTTTTTTTTTGTATTTTTTACTTCTCTGCTAGATGAATAGCTGGTAAAGGTTTTCCTCCCGTTCTGTAGGTCATCTTTTCTCTCTAGAAAGAAAGAATTTAAAATGAACTACAGAGTTATTTTTGAGTCTTTAAGTTGTGTGGAGCACATAGGAAAAAAGTTCAGTTTAAACAGTGCATCCAGACTTTGGTAGAGCAAGAAAGACTTTGGTGCAGAAAAACCAGGGCAAGGACTATAAGTCAAAATAAAATAGCATTTAAAATAAAATGGAGAAAACAGGGGCATGATTATTCTACATTAAAGGCCTGTATTGCCTGTCTAGGGATGACCTAATGGATTCTAGCTGAGACTTTCTTAGAGTGGAGAGAGGTGTAGTATCCTTAGAGACAGAAGAGCCAAGCACAGTTAACTGCAAGGTGAGGCAAGATGTATTTAATTTAGGCCTTGTGCTCATGGAATGAGAAATGGTAATAAGCCCATCAGTAATCCTGCTCAGTTCTTAACCACTTACTATAAATTTTGCTAAATGATTTGTCAGTATAATCTCATTTAGTCCCAACCTGAATCCTGACTGGTAGGAATTGTGAACATCCCCATCTTTCAAATCAGCAGTCTGGAATGCGGAGAGCTGTGCTGATTGTTCAAGGTCACATAACTAAATAATGGTAGAGACAGGACTTAATCATTTGGTTTCAGTCTCAGAAATGTGACATTGCCACACTTGGTCAATCTGACTTTACTGAGGACCAAGGCAAAAGGAAGCTTCTCCGGAATCTCTGCTGTGGCCCTGGTTGTGGGATGAGATACAGTCAGCTCAGGTCTCCCATAAAAATAGTCTAATTTATCACACTGTCAAGTAGCAGCTTAGTTTCCTCAAGGATGGGTTATATAGTCTTTTCACCAAACTGAGACCTGATAGATACCAAATGTATTGGGCTAAGCTAGTTTGTGATAACAAAGCAACATCCAAATTTCAATAGGTTACATCAACAAAATCATCATGTGTTACTTAGGAATTCATTGCAGATCTGGGAACATCTCTAGGATAAGTGTTTTCATGTGACAACTCAGCAATCTAAGTCCACAACATCCCCAGCAGTTCAGTAGCTAGGTCACCTGAAATCTTAGGCATCATCCATCACCAGTAGCAGGTGATGTGTCCACTGAAGAACTCCCATCAGCAATCAGATGCTTTGGCCCCCAATACAAGATTATCACTTATGATCATACCCATCTTGTCACATGGCTGGCTAAACTACAAGTGTTAGGAGCAGGGCGATTTTCCCACGGGTAAGAAAGAGGACAAGAACCAACTATGAGCCAGGAAGCAGGATCATCAAGCACTCCTTCTGAATCCAGTGAGACTGAAGAGGCACACGTACAAGTTTCATAAATTTAGTTTACTGCCTAGAGAACTGAGTTTATTGCTTAGAGGTTGGCAGCAAGGAGCAACAGAAACCTAAAATTTATTGTGAGCCAGTCCCTCAAGACTCCAGAAAGCTGACTGGGAAAGATGGAGTCTTTTCCGTTCACACTCCTCTTGTATGGCAGTGGAAGGAGCCCAGAAAACAACCTGCCCTGGGTCTTATACCTTGAGGCAACAAGACATACTGGGCTAAGTCACCCAGGACTTCCTGTTCCAGGGCACTGATGAGTTGGAACAGAGCATAGGCTGTTTTGGCCCCTGTACTACCATGCATAAGAGAATACTAGAAACTTTTGCCATGCCACGTCTCAGAGAATGCCAAATAAACTTAAGCTTTCCATTAAATGGATACCTATCAATTTGTAAAATCATTGTTTTCAAGAGCTGCAGCATCATTTTACATTTATTGAGTACTTTAGGTCTTTAAGTCCTTTCATGTGCATATTCTCCCTAAGTTTTCCCACCCTAAGAGGAAGATAATACGCATTATAGATAGACAACCCTTTTCACCAATCTAGGAGAATCTTCCAGGCAGGAACGGTCCTTGTTTTTCTTTTACATACTGGTAACACAACTTCTAGCTCTTAGTAGGTGCTCACTACAAGTGTTAGGAGCAGGGCGATTTTCCCACGGGTAAGAAAGAGCCAGGAAGCAGGTTTATCATGCACACCTTCTGAATCCGGTGAGTCTGAGGAGGCACACATACAAGTTTCATAAATTTAGTTTATTGCCTATTAACTATTCAGTGACTCTGTCATTTATAGCATAAGAAGCAGAGACTCCTGACAGTCATGTGACTTCTCCAGGCTCACAGTGAGCAGGTAGATTAGCCAGGATTTGGCCTTAAGTCACCTCACTCTATGACCTGTATGCTCACTGTGTCCATGGTATTGATTAGGGAGGCTTTCTGGCCACATCTTAATTGAAATGTATGCTTCCTTTCACCAGGGCCAAAATTAAAGCATCCATCAAGCATTCAGACCAGCCTGAGATGTAGGAGGCTGACCACTCGGGCATGATAGTGACTGCCATGATTAGGGAGGCAGCTGGAAGCGGGGGCACAGAGCAGGATGCTGAGGGGGCTTGGCCTCTTTGAGGCGTGCATTGATGGATGACTCCTACAGAGAGGCAGCAGATGTGCTGAGATGCTGGGACTGCTGGCTGCCTCTCTCAGTTGCCCAACGCTGCCCATGGCTCTCCTCCTCTGACACTGTTTATGCATTTGTTACTCCTGAGGATCAACTTTATCTGAGCATAACAACTTGGGAACTCAGTCTAGAAAAACAGAGGCTTTAGCCGAACTATCTATTTAACATAATAACTTTCTTCCTTGGGAATATTGAAAGTGAAATGATTGTCATTAAAGGTACAAGAGAATGCATCTTCTATTAATTTTGCTAAGCCAAACAGAAAGCAAAACAATTTCTCAAGTGGCTTGCCATAGCAGAGTCATTTTCTAGAAGCTCAAATGTATCAGTTACTTTGAAAAATGTCCATGTCTCTCTTTAAAAGGAATTTTAAGCTCTTGGGACTAAGCTATAGTAAACTATTTCTGGAACTATGAATTGTCTTATGCTAATTCATCTCATGGTTGGCGCTCAACATCAATGACATACTAGTATAACAGATTAAACTCTGATTTCTTCACTGAGTGCATCACAGAAAGCAAAATGAATCATGTGCACTTCAGTTTGTACATAATAGAAAATCCCCAAATAACAAAGGTTTAAACAAAAGAATTTAAAGAACTACAGAGATAGTAGAACTGCGCTGGTGATAGCACTGCAAGATCAGGCACAATGGTCTACCTGTCTTCCCCGCAGTACAGATCGACCTTCATTGCCAATCTGGAGACAATCAGAATGAATCTCATGCACTTAGTGGCCCTTTCCATCAGTCCCATGAGAAGGCCGAGACTAGTGGGAACATCTTCCACTTCTAGGTTCTTCAGCTCCACACCACTGTATTTTTCACATTTTTAGAAGCAGCTTCTGTCTTTCTCTTATCTCAGACAACCCACATAACCAAATTCCCCAGATGGTCTCTTAGATTTCTGAATGTCTTCTTTACCTTCTCAATCGAGTAGAAATCTACCTTCCCACTGAAAAGTCCTACATGGTCTCCCTTGGTCTCGAGGTCCCTTTGATCCACAATGACACTTTCAGACTGTTCTCCCTCCTTATTCTCCAGACCTACCCTTTCGAATCCTCCATCAGATTTTTGCTTCAGAGCATTTTAATTTGCATTTCCCTGATGACTATTGAGTATCTTTCATTTATTTATTAACTATTCATCTGTTTCCTGGTTGAAGTATCTATGCAAACCTTCTGCCACATTCTTAAATTTGATTCTTTGAATGTTATAGAGGGTTCATATTTCCTGGACAAAATTCATATGTGGGGTGTATCTATTATAAATATTTCCCCCATTCTGTGGCTACTCTTATGGTTTTTCTCTCCTTTCAAGAATTTTTTATTCAACTCTATTTGACATAAAGTAAGTTGGATATAATGTATACAGTTTTAAATGTTGGCATACTGTATACATCCTTGAAACTATCATCACAATGAAAACAGCAAATGTATCCATCAACCCCCAAAGTTTCCTCCTGTTCTTCTGTGTCACATCTCTCTCCCTCCTCCCACTCCTCTACATACCTTTTCATCCCTGTGTGAAGAATTGAGCCACTTTCTATTATTGCAAAATAGCTCTCATTTCCAGAATATTATGTTAATTGAATCCATGAGTTCTTTTTGGTTTGGCCTCTTTATCTCAGCCCCAATACTTCAAAATCTACTCAACTATAGTTTCAATATAGATGCTCATTTTTTTAGTATGTTTTGTGCCACTAAACAGTGATAACATAATATTAAGCCTTTTCCCTGTTGAGATATTACTTCTTTCCAGCCTCGATGCCTTTTCTCCCATACCTGAGAAGCAGACTTCCTCTGCAGGACAATATGAAATAGAAATGAGGAGCGCAGACCTCCTTGACTGTCTTGGAATTATGGAGAAGGCATTAAATCTTTCCCCATTAATTTGAGTGATGTCACCTCTTTCATTCTTGATTTTGGCAATTTACATCTCGCCTTTTTCCTGATGAATGTATGCAGATATAACTATATAAATCTTGTCAAAGAACCAGCTTCTAATTCCACTGATGTTCTTTGTTATTTCTATGAATTTTATTTCACTGATTTCTATTCTGATCTATGTTATTTTATTTTATTTCTCAAACTTTTGGCTTAAAATATTTTATTTCTCTATATTTTTAAATAAAAATCATAATTGATTTGAAACAGACAGTAAGGTACTGCTAGTAGTTTCTATATACTATTGTAGCAGATCTCACATTTTTTAAAAAATGTATTTTCATCTTCAGAAGTTCAATAAATACTTTCTAATTTATCTTATGATTTTATCTTTGATCCATTGGGTATTTGAAATATAGTTTTTAGTTTCCAGATATTTTAGAACTTTTTCCTGAGGTCTTTCTTTTGTTGGTTTCTAACTTGATTCCATTAAGTTCAAAGATATATTTTAGCTACTATAAGCATAGTGGATTCTTTTTGTATAATTTCTTTCGCATTTGTACTTTTAACTTACGTGCATTTTTATGTGTAAAGAGTGTTTTGTGTCAAAAACATCACCTTGGGTCTTGCTTTTTCCTTTGTGCAAGACAATCCTTGTCTCTAATTTTGTAATAAAGTTCTTTTGTATTTACAAGATCATTGCTATTATCAGATTTGAATCTATCATATTTTTAAGTATTTACTTTGTCTCTTCTCTATTTTACTCTCTGTATTTTTTGATTAATTGAATTTTTATGATTCCACTTTATAAATCTTTCATATTGGCACTTTTAGTTATCAATGACCTCTTAAAGGTATTCAAATAATTGGAAAATAATATTCTGTATCTACTTATAGTTTTCTTTCCTAGGGTTTTTCCTTCTATTATAAATATCTATATTCACCTCTAAGAATAGAGAGACTTCACTTCTTCCTTTATAACTTTCTTTAACATTTCTTACAATACAGCTTTTCTGATAAGGAAGTATTTGAAGAATATTTTCCTATTTCTAGGTTGACTTTTTTTTTTTAAATCAGAGCTTTAAAGATGTCACTTTCTAATCCTCTTGCCTGTACCGTTTCCAAAGAGAAAGGTGCCATCATCCTTATCGCTGTTCTTCCATATAAAGCATGTTTTTTTCTCTGGCCCCTTTAAAAATGTTTGTTCAATCAAAAATTAAGGGCATTTTGGTTATGTTTCTTGATGTAGTCTGTTTCATATTTCTTATGCCATGCTTTCTGAACTCTTGAGTCTGTGTATTTAGATTTTTAATCAAATTTGGGGAAATCTTGATAATCATTTCTTTAAACACTTTCTCTTAAGTTCCCCCTCATCAGAACCACTTTAGGGGTTCCAAGTCCATGTATATTAAGCCTCATGAATACATCCCACAACCCACTGATGCTCTGTTTAAAATTCTACTTCCTTTCTGTATTGCATTTTGCATAGTTTTGTTACATCTTCAAATTCATTCACATATTATGTATGGGTAATATTTAACCACTTCTCTTCTATTTCTCATTTCAAACATTAAAATTTCCATCTCCATAACCTGAACTTGTTTTTTTTCCATATTTTTAGGACTCTAACTTTTTTACAAAGGGTACAGTGACGTCAGCTGTGTAATGTCCTTGTCTCCCAGTTCCAACACTCCTGTCAATTCTGCATTGGTTTCACTAGAGTGAGGGTTTTTTTCCTCTATGAGCCACATTTTTGTGCTTCTTTTGCTGGCACCTAATTTTTTATTAAAAAAAAAATCTGTAAAGTACTGTTTTAGTGCTTGGCATATTTTATTCACGATTCCTTCCAGAAAGCACTTATGTTCTTTAGTGCTCAGTTTACTACTATTTTCATTATTGATGTAAGACCCTCCCGTGAACTCTCCCCTGTCCCCAGAATGATGGTGTTTTCCAGTCTTGTTGGTGGGTCAAGGCCCTATTTCTGGCCCGAAGTGAGTATGCTCGCTGCCAGCTCCAACCTGTCAGGGAGTTCTCTGCACACCCTCAGATGGTCTCCTCCCACACATGGGCAAATCACCAGTCTGCTGAAACCTGAGGAGGACTATCTCCAGAGTTCCCTTTCTGTGAAGTTCTTTCTGCTCAGTCACTCTGTTCTGTGGAGTGTATATATTCACATGTAAAACACACACACACACACACACACACACACACACACATCACAATCATGTACCACAGCACAGTGAATGTCAGACTGCATAGGCAATCATGCCCCCATAAGATCATAACAGAGCTGAAAAATTCATATTACCCAGTGAAGTCACAGCCATGGGAACTCAGCACAATACATTACTCATGTCCGTGGTGATGTTTGTGTAAACAAAGTTACTGTGTTGGCAATCACATGAAAGGTATCATAATTTTGATGATGATAATAAATGATTTCATTATCATAAATTTACTATAATTATAGTATTTACTGTAATATATTTTATTATTATTTTAGGGTATGCTTCTTCTACTTATAAAAAATAATGTTCACAGTAAAATATGTGCGGGGTTACATGGGCAGTACATTTATACATTCTGTGTCTCTTGATTGTATCAAGAGGACATGTCACATTATCACACACCTAAAAATGTACACACTACAACTTTCACACAATGACTGACTCGCCTAATGACACACTTTTTAGAATGGATGATTGTATAAATACACTTTATACATTTACTACACACACGTAGATACTTATACCTAAAGACATACTTTATGTCTGTTTTTTAGTTGCTCTATGGTGGAGAATGAATCCATGAATCTATTTTGTTCTTCCAGGATTTACCTAGGGCTATCATGATTTTGAATAGCACTGTTGAAAGTAGTGTTGTCATTTCTCTGTTTTCAGGAACAAATATTAAGTTTTTCTTCATTAAGTAGGATATGAATTATAGGTTTTTTCATAGGTGCCTGTGAAATAATGAAACAAATAGTTGATCTTTGTCTACAGATCATGGCCCAGAGATCCTAAAACCTCTGTAATTTCCTGAGTCATGAAATTGATAGGAGCATGTTTTATTCTGTATTCAGATAGCTCACAAATATCTAGCAATTTCCTGGGTGATAGGAGGTTCTTTTATTCAATGAGATGACTGTGAGTAGATGGATCAAGGTATTATTGGAATATAGGAAGTTACAGCCCTACTCTCCAGCCTCCAGGGCGGAGGGAGGGGATGGAGTTAGTCAGCGACTGCCAATGATTAATCAATCATGCCTACAGGAGACGCAGGGAGCTTCAAGATCAGCGGGCTGGCGACATTAAATTCCTAGGTTGATGGCTTGCCCAGAGAGCACAAACCGCCATGTCTCCAACCTACAATCTGTCCTATGCATGTGCTCCATTTCACTTTTCCTGAGTTGATTCCTTCTAACAAAACAGCAAATGGAAACAGTGTTTCCTTGATCATCATTATAACTAATTGCTGAGCAAGAGGTAGAAGTCATGGGGACCCCCAGCGTATTACTAATTGACAAGAAATATAGGTGGCAATCCGGAACTTGTGACAGGCATCTGAAGTAGAGGCAGTTTTGCGGGACTGTGGGGTCTGTGTCTGTGCTAACTCTGCATAGTTAGGGTCAGAATTCAGTGGATTTGTAGGATGCCCAATTGGTGTCGAGGGAGTGGAGAACTGTTTTCTGTTCCACTCAGACTAAATCTCAAGGTTGTCATGGTGGCTGACAATGCCCTGTACCTGGCACTCTAAGTCGCCTCTCCCCACGTTTTTTTATTTCCATCTATGACCTCACCAGCCACACTGCTTGCCTTGCCACTCCTCTTGTGCACAGAAACTCCTCCCTCAGTACACCTGCCTTGCTAATCCATCAACTATCACCCAGAAATGTCTCTCCTTTAGCTCCTTTCAAGTGTTGGTTTATGCCATTCTACCTTGAAAAGGAGACCTTGTATACCTGCACTATTAAAATAGCCACCACCTTCTATACTGCACTCCCCAACACAGGTGTCTGATTATTTTTTGATAATACTTAGAGCCATCAAGATATTATGTATTTCATTGGTTTGTTGCCTATTGTAATGCATAAAACTCCATGATGTCAATGATTTTCTCTTTTTGAATTTGCACCTCTTTAGTGTTTAGGAAAAAATATCTGGCACATAGGAAATCTTTAATAAGTATTTATGAAACGTATGATAGAAAAAGAAAAGAAGAGTGAAAAGAACAAAGAAGAGAAGGAGGAAAAAGAGAATATGCAGAATGAAAGATTTTCAACATTCCCAGTCATTAATGAAGCACACATCTAAACCATAAGCAGATTTTTCTACCACAAAGTCAATATACAAAAAAACAATATTATATATTCATGGGTGAAATTAAAGAATTATAAATATAATAAAAAGTACCATTTTAAACAGCACCACAGTGTTAAATACTAAGGTACGAATCCAGCAACTTATACAAGATTCATATCTGTAAAACACTGATGAAAGAAATCAAAGTGGACCTAAATAATGGGAGAGTCATCATATTCATGTTTGCCAGTCTTTATAATGCCAGGATGTCAAATTTCCCAAAGATTTCTATAAATAGAACACAATGCCAATCAAAATCCTAGAAAGATGTTTTGTAGATAAATAAAAAGGTGAAAAAACTAGATACCAGAACATTTTGAACAAAAGAACATAATTGGAGGACTCACACTACCCAATTTGGAGACTTATTACACAGACATGGTCATTAAGATAGTGTACCACTGGCAAAAGCAAAGCAGAGATCAATGGACCATGATAGGAATTAAACCATGCACTCACACATATATGATCAATTTATTTTTCCACAAATTTCAAAGGCATTTAATTTTTTTTGTACTGGGGGTTGAAACCAGGGACATTTTACCACTAAGCTACCTCTCCAACTCTTTCATTATTTTATTTTTCTTTACTTTGAGACAGGTTATGCTATGTTGCTGAGGGTCTCTATAAGTTACTGAAGCTGACCTTGAACTTGTAATCCTCTTGCCTCAGTCTCTCCAGTTGCTGGGATGACAGGTACCCAGGCACTACTCAAAGGCATTTGAAAGGAGACAAGGATAGTCTTTTCAGTTGGACTTTCATGTGCAAAAAGTCAAATTTTAGTTCATACCTACAACTGCATATGAAAATTAACTAGAATCTGATCATAGACTTAAATGCAAAACCTAAAACTATAACTTGTAGAAAAAAAAGCACAAAATATTTTTTATCTTGAATTAAGCAACACATTTTCAATATAATATCAAAAAGTGCATCCCATACAAGAATATCTTGATCGGCTGGACTTCAGTAAAATTAAGGATCTTAAGACAAGCTACTAATGAAGAAAATATTTGCAAACACAGAGATCACTCAAAATTCTATCATAAAAAATCAATGATGAAATTTTAAAAATATTCAGAAGATATGAACCAAGACTTCAGCAAAGGTGTTATACAGATGGCATATATGTAGAATTAAAGATTCTTAACCTTCTTAGTCATTAATGAATCACATCTAAACCATAAGCAGATTTTTCTACACAGCTATTAGAATGGCTAAAATAAATGATAATGCCTTACGCAGACAGGGGTATGCACTGGAATTTTCATTTGTCATTCTTGGCACTGGAAAAGAGCCTGGCCTCTTTGAAAAACAGTTTGGTAATTTCTTATAAAGTTAAATATGCATGGATCATACAACTCCATTCTACACTGGAGTATTTAAACAAGGGAATTGAGAACACGTGTTTACTTCAATACTCTTTATGTTAGTATTTGTAGTCGTCTTGGTTAACAGTCTAAAATTAGAAATAACCCAAATTTGTTCCTACTATGATGCTCATCAACAGATGGATGGATTAAACAATGTGATATAGATACACAATAGAATATTACTTATCCATAAAGAAGAATGACTATGACATTTGCTGGTAAATGGATGGATCTGGAAACTATCCTGCTCAGTGAAATAAGCCAATCTCCCCCCCCCAAAAAAAAAAAAAAAACCAAAGGTCAAATGTTTTTCAATGCTATGTAGACTTACTCACGACAAGGAAGAGAGGAAAAGAATAGAAGTTTAGTGGATTAGACAAACGGGAATGAAGGGAAGGGGGGATAGTAACAGTAAAGACAGTAGAATGAATATGACACAACTTTCCTGTGTACATATATGAATATACCACAGTGTAATCTCAACAGTGTATATATCCACAAGTCTGGGATCACAATTAGAATAAGATATTCAAAGTCTGCATAAATATATCAAAATAGATTCCACTGTCCTATATAAATAAAAAAGAATAAAAATTAAACATAAAAGAAACCTAAGTGACCTTCAACTGGTACATCAATAGAAGAAAAGAACTTCTAAAACATGCAACACCATGGATGATTCTTAAATGCATTATTTTAAGTGAAATAAACACACTCAAATCCCTGGGTAGTATATGATCCCATTTATAATAATAGTAGGTTGGAGTGAAAGGTGGATTAAAAAGTTGAACAGGAAGATTGTTTTTTTGAGATGATGTGTATATTTTATATCTTGATTTGGGAGGTGATTAAAAGATTGCTTGCAGTTTTCAACACTTGCCTAACACTAAAAAGAGGAATTTTACTGCTGGAGAATTACATTTTAGTTTTAAAATGGGGTAATGTCTTATTGGAATATCATTCCATAATTTTTTGGGGGGAACAAATCACAGAAGTGTGAATATATATATAATCACAGCCTTGCACTGGAGAAGAACTCAACTCTGTGTGAATTTGGGAAAGTGTAGGTTAAAGAGAATAATATCAGCCCACCCTATTACAGTAGTAGAGATGTATTATTAATTACACTAAAATCACAGGCAGTTGTATTTCCAAATTCTTTGTTGTGTGCAGTTCAGATATGCCATGTAAAAAAAATTCTAAGAAAATTTCTCCCTCTGGAATTTCATTGTTATGTAAACATTCCTTATAATGATTTATAAGTTATCTTAACTTGTGTACATTTTCACATATGAGAGAGAGAGGCTAATGAGATATCAAAATCAGGTGGACTAAAATTATATTTTTACTCACCTCCAATCTTCAGAGTGATCCAAGCAGGCCAATAGCAGCTCTAATAAAATGAGGACTAAACGATGCATATTTTTATAAGAGAGCCAGGACCTTTGAAGAAAAGATAAAGCAGAGCCTGCAGCCCTCTTTCCTTAATCCATTCTTGAGGGTCAATCCTGGCTCTGACTTCCTTCTAAGAAATGTGATTTTTATGGCCTGGTGCGGTGGCACACACCTGTAATCCAGTGGATTGGGAAGCTGAGACTTGAAGATCTCAGGTTTAAAGCCAGCCTCAGCAATGGTGAGGCACTAAGCAACTCAGTGAGACCCTGTCTCTAAAAAGAATACAAAATAGGGCTGGGATGAGGCTCAGTGGTTGAGTGCCCTGAGTTCAATCCCTGGTATCAAAAAAAAAAAAAAAAAAAAAAAGAAAGAAAAAGAAAGAAAGAGAAATGTGATTTTCCTAGTCTTTGCTGGTTCCCTTGGTCTAAAAGTGTAAATTAATTCTTAATTGAAGACATTATAGTACTAACAAAGGTTTTCTTGAGAAAGACTGAGGTCATATTCAGAAAATAAATACGTTTCATTAATTAATTATAATAATGCTTAAAGACACACCTTAGACCCCACTGGGAATAGAGAAAGTGATCAACTGACAAATAGCAGGCTTTTCTTGAGTTTCTATTTCCTGTTACTAGCTGCATAACTCCAGGCACATTTCTTGACCTTCAGTTCACTGGTTTTCTCCTTTGTAAAACAAAAATCACTATGATGATAAGCACTTCTTCTGTTTGTTATAATCTGGGACATTAAAAGCTTCATAGAACAATGACTGGCACAAAATAAGCATGCAAAACCTTTCATTCTTATGAAGAGCATATGGGGTGGGGCGGATCTAGACCTGCCACTAACAGGCTGTGAGACTGAGGAATCTATTAACCCTGCTGTCTTCTAGTGTCCTAATTGGCTAATGTATTTAACTAAAAAAATTATCATGTACCTAAAAACTTATCACAGGTTAAATGTGTTACACATCAAAGTTCTCAGTGAAGTACCTGTAACAGAGCAAGTATTCAGTGTATTTATGTTGTTATTACTGCTGCTCTGAATATTGGCAAGCCTCCAGATTGTTCTGTACAGTACCCCGACAAAGGCCATGAAGTGCACTTAAAAGAAGGATAAACTTTGATAAGCATATTAAATATTCATGTTGGACAACGGTCAAAGTTTTTAGTAGAAAAATCAATCATTGCCCAAGGCCAATGCTAGAATCAAATGTCACCAATATATTCTATGAGATACAAATGTAATCTGGCATTTAATTTTAAAAATAAACATTATTAGCATTGCATCCTTAAATTTTGCAATTTTAAATATTGTGATATTTTTATTTGTAAAAATTAATTAACAATAATTTCTCAGCTTTGTCAGACTGCATATCACATCCCTAGACAGCACTTTGAGATTCATTCTTACTTTCTCTTAAGATCTGTTGTGGGGCAAAGTCTTTCCTTCATTGGCTATTACTAAAGGTCTCAGCTAAATGTTGATTCCAAGATTCTGAGTTAGCTTTCTGCTCTGATTTGAAGAGTTTTAGGCATATGCTTATATTCTTTTTTTAAAAAATTATTTCATACATGAAAACAGTGGAATGCATTATATTCATAATTATCCATTCACAGCACAATTTTTCATAACTCTGTATATAAAGTATGTTCACGGCCTTTTTAAGTCACAGACTTGAAGACTTAGTTGGCAGTAGTAAAAAAATCTTATTGAAAAAAAACTCTCAAAGTGAAACTTCGTGATGACATTAAGAAGTCGCTTGTAGCACACTAGCCCGGCTTCCCAATAATAATAATATTAAATAAAAAAGCCTATGGGGAATTTCAAGTCCTAATCATTTATGAGGAGATAGATTTTGGAACAGAGAGGGTGAGGGTAAAGTGAGGTAAGCAGAAAAGAAGGTAGAAAGCAAGTACCATGGGAGCAGTTAAGAGCTAAACAGCAGGCTTTTCTTGAGTTTCTCTTTCCTGTTGCTAGCTGTATAACTCAGAGCTGATACCACAGCTCAGTTGAGAAAGCAGGTAGCCAGTCGTTTCACCATGCCCGACGTCTATGATCAGGCCCAACAGACACATACTGCCTTAAAATAGTGCTTCAGAGGGAGGAGAGAAGCACAGTTCATCTGACAGCTCCCTCCTGTCCCTTGTCTGTCATTTACCAGTGATTACATCCAGAGCATTAACTCCCCTGCACTTCTCCATATGGGATATGCATTAATTCTGGCAAGGAAAACTAAAATCACTTCCAATGTGGAAGGGATCCAACTTGCCTTCAGCTGGTTGGTTGGCCTCCACATGGAATGTCCCATGCCAGTGCTCAGCATCAGTCTCTGCAGCTGGCCATACCTGGAACTGTCTTAGGGAACAGGAGCTCACAGTGTTGACCCACACATATTCCCCACAGTCCCAAGGGCAGAAGTGAGAGCACACTGCTGAGCCTGCTATGTAAAGGCTATCTGCTTTGATCCTCACTGTTAATTGATTTGAAGAGAAAAAGCATTTACTTAATTAATAGATGTATACAAAGTGCCAAGGGCTATAGTGCTTATCATCATTTAACAACAGCCCCTACACAGTCAGTAGACATAAAGACTGCAGACTGGTAGGTTCAGTTAGACCACAATACCTACCACAGTAGATCAGACCTTGTCAAAGGTTATGTAAACAGGGATGGGAAGGGACCAAATTCTTTTTTTTTTTTTTTATTTTATAATATAGTCTCATTTAATCTGTAAACAAACCAATGAAATTGATAACCATGTGGATGAGGAAACCTAAAGCCCTAGTTCTTTTTTTTTTTAATTTATTTTTTTAATGTTGGTTGTTCAAAACATTACATAGTTCTTGATATATCATATTTCACATTTTGATTCAAGCGGGTTATGAACTCCCATTTTACCCCGTATACAGCTTGCAGAATCACATCAGTTACACTTCATTGCTTTACATATTGATAAACTCATGTCTGTTGTATTCTGCTGCCTTTCCTATCCTCTACTATCCCCCCTCCCCTTCCCTCCCCTCCCCTCTTCTCCCTCTACCCCCACTACTGTAATTCATTCCTCCCCCTTGTACTGTTTTTCCCTTTCCCCTCACTTCCTCTTGTATGTAATTTTGTATAACCCTGAGGGTCTCCTTCCATTTCCATGCAATTTCCCTTCTCTCTCCCTTTCCCTCCCACCTCTCATCCTTGTTTAATGTTGGTCTTCTTCTCGTGCTCTTCTTCCCTAGTCTGTTCTTAGTTACTCTCCTTATATCAAAGGAGACATTTGGCATTTGTTTTTTAGGGCTTGGCTAGCTTCGCTTAGCATAATCTGCTCTAATGCCATCCATTTCCCACCAAATTCTATGATTTTGTCATTTTTTACTGCAGAGTAATACTCCATTGTGTATAAATGCCACATTTTTTTTATCCATTCGTCTATTGAAGGGCATCTAGGTTGATTCCACAGTCTTGCTATTGTGAATTGTGCTGCTATGAATATCGATGTAGCAGTGTCCCTGTAGCATGCTCGGGACCAAATTCTTAAGCTAGCAACACTTTCCTGGTTCAGTTTTTATCAGAAGAAGAGCCTAAGACAAGGACTTAGGATCAGACACTTTATTTGAGAAGTGATCTCAGGAATTAAACTGGAGGTAGAGAAAGTGGGACTGGGAAGGAGGAAAAGCCAATCAATGTATTCTGTGCTACTGAGCTACTGTGGGATATTGGAGATCAAACTTTCTAGAAACTGACTAAGGAATTCTGCAGAAGGAGTTCTAAAATCTTCCTCCAAAGAATGAGAAGCTAGAGCATCTAACCTTCCAGCACGATGCTCATTGGTTGAAGTTGCCTCTGGGAGTGCCAGCTTCTTTTTTTCAGTGCTACCAGGCTTCATCTCCTGAGCAATGGACACGAGGATTTCTTGACATACAGTGCTATGGATATAGCCAGAAACTCTCCACCATAGGCAAGGTCGAGGCCCAGCCACAGGCACTGAGCCATCTGACACCTATTAGCAGTAATCTCTTGTCATCAATATCTAGGAATTCATCTGTGCTTCTGACTTACCATTTGGTTGTGGGTACAGGGGCAGCTCCAAGGGTTCCATTCGGCTGGCCCTATCCCATGTGCTCACTGGGGACATAGGAAAACAAGCACAGGCTGTCCTGTGTCCACTTTGAGAAAGAGAACAGAAAATGTAACTTACCATTTAGCTTCTATAAGTCCCAACAAAGGACTAAATTGGCATTTAGATTCACTGGTATCAATATCAGCTTAGACCTAATAATTAACTACATTCAAAATGTCGGTGTTGTTTACTTCCCTACTATGTAGTTATTTTAAAGAATGTTACATATTTCTTTGGAGAAGGATCAGAAGATGACTTATTATTATACACACTATTTGTACATATGCTTGATGGCCTTACAGGACCCTTTCTCAAGAGGATAGATAATCAGTGGACTGTGACCATGAATGAGTTAAGTCCGGCGGAATGGATGAATTTCTGTTGATTTTTCAATTTTGGTAGCTAATATCAACCTTTTAACTATGAAGTCTAGATTTTATCTTAATTTAGAAGACAAGCGTACCTAGATGGGTATCCCTCCAGCTCCCCACTGCAATACCCATTAGCCAGAGTTCTCACTCTTGACAGTCAATGCTCTAACCATTATTTGTGCTCTAACCTGTGCCCATTTTATCCACCTCAATTAGGATGATGAGATCTTATATACTGGCCTCTGCTAATGCACAATCCTGTCATCTCTAAGATACTAGGGAGCTGAATTCCCTAGCCTGAAGAAGAGAGCCATTACAGTAGCTCTCAGAGGTACCAGTGGGCACCACACCAAGGCATTCCTTATTGTCCTAATAGAAAAGGTGTGTGTTGGCTTTTTAGGAGAATATAGTCAAGTGATAAGTTCTCAGATCACATAATCAATCCATTCTATCATTCCTAGTCTTTTGTCTTTCTTGTACAGAATAAATTATATAAGTTCTAGACTCTCTGATTACCATCAGCTATTAATAAGTCCAAGCTTTAGAGATATCCACACTGCCCCTGGGGACACAGTTTCACTTGTCTTCCCAAGAATACCAAATCCTAAACAACAGATCGGAGCCCATTTGCCAATAAATTATTGCCTATCCTACATTATATTTGATGTTCCTGGGTAGAATATCCTCAAGATTCCCTTCGTCAGGTTCCCTCTTTTATTTCTGGCATCTGTTTACCATGTCCTGGAATCCTCTAGAGCATTAGACTAGTAGTAATTTCTAATTTTAGTCTGTATTGATATTTAGTTCTGAATTCTGTCTTGAAGGCAATACAGGGTGGTTGGGTCAGGTGCTAGAACAAGTAGCATATTGCATATGAAGGAGATAATAGATTCTTAAAACTGTCATGATGGCCTTCAATTTGCATAGCAAGCATTCTTGTGGTCATTTCATGCCTTAAGCCCATGGCTTTCCACTGGCAAGGCAGAAACATTATCAAAATTCTTTACTATTTCCTTTGTCTGGATTAATATAGCTCTATTTGACCTTGCAATGGCTTGAATGACTTGATCTCATCCTGTATATTATTATCCAGAGATGGGAATTTTAATAATTGTGATGCATTATACGCTAGGGGCTACTAACATCCCATTGACCATGTGGTTTCCGTGGCTTCTTGACATAGGCCATGCTAGTTCAAAAATCTCAACCTGTGGGTCCACTTTCTAAAACAACTGCTGAAACCAACAGTTTTTTTCCTACTTGCCCTAAATAAACAGTCTGAGTCAAAGTTTAGGTGTTGATCCTTTAAATAAAGGTTCAAATCCAATCATATGAGAGCAGGAGAATGTGAGCAAAGCAGTCCAGAAGGGAAGAAGTTCAAGTTGGTGAACTGTGCAGAGAGATTTCAAGAGACATGGCCAGTTCTCTGCCATTTCTTGGTATCTAGCTGGGCAGGAAGGCAGGAATGGAGTGCAGGTCACCCAGGCTGTCGCCTGTCTTCTCTCTGCTTGGTCATATTCACTTAGTGAGAACAATGGCTCTGCTACACTTGCTGAGTGTCTTCACCTGGTCTTTTTTGGCAGGAGCTTGGGAAGTGACATCTCAGATTCTGCCGTGCTCCATGGCCCCTAAGACTAGTGGAGGAGCCGGACCCAGTTTCCATGGTCAGATTCAAGGGTCTTGGTGCTGTCGCTGTACCACATTCTCCTGTTCTAACAAGGATGTGTGACACAGGCCCCCGAGGGGCTGTGCCCACCCCAGGGCCAAAGCCGATTTAGACTCATTCCCTTTGCTTATGCTTTTACTCCCAAAGCTTTGTTGTTTCTTTATGCAGTCACTTAAGTTCAGGGATGAAAGAAATGAAGCTGAAACCCAGTCATGCCACCTTCTTTAGCTAAATCAGAAGTCGAGGAGTAGATTTCGGCTAAACAGTGACAACGAGGCCAACTTTAGGCAAATCCCTGGTTTTGATTGATTTGTAATGGATTTATTCTTATTCTAACAAGTATCATTTTAGTCAGAGAAATCTCTCTCTTAAGTGGCAGATATTCGGGACTGTTCTTTGCTCTTCACCAACCTGTGGAAATGTGATTTACATGGTCTGGAGATTAACTATTAAGATGTCTAAATTTTTTAGTGATTGAGCAATAACTGACAGAGGAGGTTCATGATTTTGTACAAAAGTGTAATGGTTTAGAGAGGGAGACAGAGTAAAGTTTTATGGTGAAATAATTTTATGATCTGTATAATTAAATATCAGCCTGTATATCTGTCAGACTCCAAAACCTCTTTTAGTCTCCTTCTGTCTCTGTCATCTATATGTCATGTATCTTTCCTTCTGCAAATCTTAGCAAATATATAAATATAAATGTATATAAATATAAATATAAATATAAATATAAATATATATATACACACACACATACACAAAATAGTCTTTCTTTACACAAATGCATATATATGTGTATATATACACACACACATACATACATATAATCTTTATTTTGATTAACATTTCATGTTCAAGGTCAAACACTCAGCTGGTGTGAAGAGGGAGTGCTCTTTAATTGGGAGTTTTGAGATATCTAACAATAACCATAGCTTTATAATACAAGCAGTTAGACATTGTTGATAGATGCTAATCCTGAAGGCGCTCTATTATTAAGTATTTCTGGGACATATACCGATTAAAAACAACCTGCCCCCAGGAAGGCACACTAAAAAGAACAGTTGATCAAAATGACACACAGTATTCATTTTTTGACAAGCAGTTAGAGTTTGGAAAAACTTTGGTACACTTACTACATGTGAATTGAAAAAGAAATCTTGGTTGGGTTCTAAATGCTTGACAAAGGAGAAGGAGAAAAGATTATAATTTAACAATATAAATCAACCCACTCAGCTAATACTCCCATGTATCAGGCACTAGGTTAATACCACACCTTTACTATCTGTTGTGATCCTTCATGACATCACTAAGTGAAGGTGTCACTTTTTCACCAAACAGAGGAACAGAATCTCTGAAATTTCAATCTAATGAAGAAGGATGTTATTTCAGATCTGTGTGCTAGAAGCCCATGCTCCTAGGTCACCATGCCAGCTATTTTACACTCATGAACTCAGCCACACCATGTTCATTGATGAGAACACTGTGAATCAGGAAAGAAAAGGGCAAAGCCACATTTAGGAAGCGACAGAGAGCTAGTCCCCCCATCCTGAATTCCAGTTCTTCCCACTACCCCATGTTATTGCCTACATTTTTAAAAGGTGCAGTTATTATTGCTGCCTTGTGGATGCCACTTATGGCTTCTTTCCATACATATGCATGGGTGCTTACGATTAGATCAGTAACGGCTAATACTCTCCAGAATGACTTGGTCATTTAAGGATACCACACTTTTTCTCCAGTCTTAAAAACTACAATTATCCCCAGTTTACACACAAGAATTAAAAACGAAAATCTCTCAAGCATTGCCAATTTCAAATAAAATATAGGTTGATTATCCCTTATGTGAAATAGCTAGGACCACCAGTGTTTGGATTTCAGATGTTTTTAAGACTTTGGTGTATTTTCATATGCACAGTGGGATATATTGGGGATGGAATCCAAATCTAAACATGAGGTTCATTTATATTTCATGTAGGCTATATACACATAGCCTAAAGTTACTTTTACATAACATTTTTAATAATTTTGTGACGAAAGCAAAGTTTCATGGTATAGAACTTCCCACTTTTCTCAAAACATTTTGGATTTTGGAACATTTCAGATTTTGTATTTTTAGATTAGGGATAACCAACTTATAATAAAAGGCCCAGCTGTTTTTTTGGAACATTGATTCCAATGCTGAACAAAACAAAACAAAAAACAACCTCTCCATTCAGTGATTCCAAAACAGCAGAATAGAAGGTAGACTGTTCCTTCCTCATAGCTCCAGAGACCAGGGATGCAGCAGCATCCAAATCACAGGAGCTAGCCTCTCTGGCTCAGCAGAGGTCCCACAGAGGTGCTCGGCACAAGCAGAGGTGCTGTGAGTGTGGGGCTCTTGCAACAATCCCTTTGTCCTCCTGCCAGAGCCATGGCTTGGGGTAGGGCGTATAACTGCCTCCTACCAGCCATTCTGAAAAAGACAATATAATTGAACCCAAGACTCTATTTTAGTAAACCATGACTTTGCAATGCACAGGTAGATGAGAACAGGGCTTGTAAAACTTCCCAGGATACTTGGAAAATAGAGGCAGATGCAGTCTTATCTTCCCAACTCAATTTTCTAACCTGTTCAGGATTATTTCAGCCTACTTTGTTACTCAATTTTAGAAACATTCTTTAATTAAGGCATTTGAAATTTCTTAGTTTAATTGGATTCCTAAATTCTCAATGAGGTAAAAAGCCAGTGGATTTTCTTGTTGTTGAAATGTAAAGAGAATTTGGGGGGAAGGGGAATTATTTCTTTTTAAATAATATCTCCTAACTTCCTTGAGAGTTTGGTGTTGCAAACAGGATTTGACGGGATGTAGTCCAAATAGTTCAATATTTCAATCAAAGAAAGACATTCCAAATTATCTCACATCCTTTAAAATAAACATGTTAAGAGCTTACAAATGAAAATTTTATGTAAATTTCAGAACAGAACAGAAACAGAGAAGCTCTGTAGATATGGTCATTTTGAACATTCAATTTGAAATGTGTTTGAATGAACAATTTTCCTTAACACATTCAGATATTGTGAGTTTATCTACCTTCCTTTTGAGTCTGCAGTTTGTGAGATGGAATAGAAATTGATAGAAATGCCCTCCTATCTATCTTGCCTATAGTGAAGGATATAAAATCAAACCGCTTCAATCCCAAGACACAATGTTGACATTTACCAGCATCAAAATCAATTCCCTCACATTTTAAAGAAAATTGGAGTCAGTAAATAGAGTTTTTAAGGAATTTATTATTTTAGCCAATATTTAAGTAACTTTCTCTACATAATACACACTGTGCTAAGCACTCTTGTAGTCGATTTTTAAAACTGAATAACACAGTAGGCTAAAGTAATCCTGGACAGGTTAAGAATGTGGAGTTGGGACAATCAGTTCTCATCAGTCTCTTTCCCATGAATTCTGTGCCTAGCAAAGCCTCAGTTTTTTAAAATAGAGATTTGTGTTCAAATTATGCTGATTTTTCAGATTTAAAAAGATAATAATAATAACGATAATCACCAAGTGTCTGTGATATCACAAGAGTCTTGTCTGGTCCAGAGGAGGAAGGAGACTAACCGGGACCCTTCCTGATATAGGGGCTGTTCAGCTGAGGACAGAAGAACTGGGAGGAGGAACTTTGATCTTGTTCTCTCCTAGGAGGGCTGAAAGAACATTAGAATCAGAAGGGAATTTAAGGTTCAATCAGTCTAAAGTTCTGATTGGACTGTGAGGCAGAACAGCATGGGAAGACTACAGCCCAAGAAGCAGGGTTTTGTGCCCAGCTGCTGCTGCTAATCACCATCTCAATGCTGATCACTGGAGCAATCCTGGTTATTCATTCCTTTCCATCCTGGTTTGCCTGGTACCATCTCAGTATTAGCACTGAAAGTCTCACAACCCATAATCTTAAACAAATAGGAACAGCTGGTCACCCACTAAAATGTCACCCCAGAACATAGTGGCTGAAGTATCAGTGTGTTATTAACTCTCACAGTTTTGTAGGTGGCTGAAATGACTTGGAGTCTCTTGCTTTATTTTGATATTAAGCTATAGTTTATCTGCAAAATACGGTTTGTGCTACAACATAAGGTGGTTGTTGTGAAGTTTAGTGAGTTAACACACATAGAGAGCTTATTGCAGTTGCTGATATATACACAATATGTTTCTAATGGCAAGTGAAGCCATTAGAAATAGCAGAATGAAGGAAAAGGAGGGGGGTGATAGAGGTAAGGGGAATAGAATCAGAGTCAGTGTCCACTCTGGCAGCTGGCAGTGTAGACGTTTTACACACATAGTCTTGTTAATCTCCATTTACTCCCACAATACAGGCACTCTAACTAGCCCCGTTTTATAGACGAGGGGACTGAGGCTCCGAAACTGTAGTTTCCCCAAAGTTTCATGACAATAGAGCTAAAATTAAACCCAGCTTAATTTACAAAGCATATGCTCTTCCACCTCTTTATCAGCTGTGCAGAAAAACACAAGTTCTCAAAAGCTTTTCCTAAAAATTTTATTCCCACAAAAAAGAAGGTACAGGAATGAAAATTACCCTTCTGCATGTGATATGCCAATGTATTGGCAAAAGTGGAAGAACAGTTTTTAAGATATCTGGCAGAAGGAAACAGATGCCCAAGAGGAGGCAGATGAGGTTAGCCTTGCAATTGTCCCAGTTCATTGCTTTGAGAGATTTTCAAGTTCATGGCAGCACAAAACCATGCAAACTTGCTGTGTTGAGGAGGCAGAGCTGAGAGTCCAGGGAGATGAAGGCAGCTTGAAAGCTCAGGAGAAAGTTCCAGAGAAGACAGACAGAACATGCCATAGATCTTCAGAGAATCTCCCCCACGTAGTTAGTTAGGTTCTGATCAGTGTACAATTGTAGGGAAATTACTAGAGGCCAGAATAATAACACACTGATACTTCAGACACTATGTTCTGGGATGACGATTTAGTGGGTGACCAACTGTTTAAGATTATGGGTTGTGAGACTTTCAGGGCTAATACTGAGATGGTACCAGGCAAACCAGGATGGACAGGGATGAATACCTGCAATTGTCCCATGGTAACCGTGTCCAATGCTTCACACAGGGCTGGGAACAGTGCACAGGACCCCAAGTCATGGAAAATCTCATGACCCGTGCATTGGCTAGAAGACACAGAGGAATAACGAGCAGTAGACAAACAAGTGCTCCAGTCTTACCTAGCAAACCTCAAAAAAGGAAACTGTTTTCTTGCAAGAAAAGAACTAAATTGTTGACAGTGTCTATCCTGCAACCCAGAACAGGACTCAATAATACTTAGAGGAATACAAAAATATGGTGTGTCCATGAGGTATAATTCAGAATTAGGAATGTAATAAGACATTACAACCACACAGAAAAGCAGGAAATATCACCCATAATGAAAAGAAAAATCATCCCATCTCAGTCAACTGGAACTGGCACAGACGTAATAATTAGCAAACAAGGGCACATTAAGTTAAATTAACACACATTAGAACAGTTTTGTTATAACTATATTCTCTACAGTCAGAGATCAGGATATTCCTTAGAGAGAAGGAAGATATTTTTGAAAATCCAAATTTGGCCTTTTAGAGGTAAAAGTATCCATAAATGAGTCACTGGCAAGGAAAAGTCTAGAGAGCTTGAAGACATGGCGGTAGACACTGTTTACAACCTCACTTAGAAGTAAAAGTAAAAATAATCAGTAATAATGAGAAGCCAAACAGCTTTATGGAACCTGATAAGCGTTTTATTTGACTCCCTAAAAAAGGGCAGAAAGTAGGAGACAAGAGAAGAAAATACTTGAGGAAATAATGGTTGAGGATTTTCCAAGTTAGATAAAAACTCTAAGCCCACAGCTCCAAGACTCTCCCTGATCCCTGACAAGAGAAACATGAAGAAAAAAATGTCCCAGTTATGCCTCAAGACGACCTTTAGAAAGACTTGTGTAGGGATGTTTTTCAGGAGGCTCACAGGGACCCGCAGGCTCTGCCGGTGGAACTTGCGGCAATGGCGCGTCCATCCTGGAGAGTGGTTAGGTGTGACCATCACCCTCCATCTGTGGAACTGCCAGGAGCCGACTGCGGCAGGAACGTCTCTATGGTTATGCCTTAGAGGTAAAGCCACAAACAAAGCCCATTGGCACTATGGCCAGGACCCTCATTTTTCCTTTAAGAAGACAAAAGAGATGTCACCTTCATCTGTCAGCCTCACCTCAGGCCAAAAGGCCACACTCACTCTCCTGACACATGTGGTTCTTTGGTGACTGTTTTTTCAGATTTTCTTCCAGAAGTTGTAGTTCTGTGTGTCAAAATCCAATCACCTTCAGGTGTTTTATGGTCTCCCAGAGTTTGGGTGAGACCCTGGGGTGAAGCACTTCTGGACCGAGTATGTGCCAGAGTTAAGAATAGCAGGCGGTCACAAGGACAGCAATGGGTGGACTGGAGAAGCCATGCCCCAAGACATGCTGAGAAGGGACCCTCCCACAGGTGCAGTGAGTGCTCACCCTGCACCCAGGAGCTTCAGGAAATAGGCCTGAAGCTGACCAGCCTGCAGCTGCCACTCTGCACAAGCCAGATGCCCTTCCTCCTCCTCCTGCATTTTGTGGCTGTCACCTGACTGTTACCTCATAATGGTGAGTTCCACTCACTCCACAGCCAGACACCCTGCTCCCATTTCCTTTGTGATGAATGCCTCTCGGATTGGATTTGAGTTTTCTTAAAAGTGTGGCAGAGGGAAGCAGCTTACATGGCGATCAGGAAGCAGAGAGAAACTCCACTTGCCAGATACAAATATATGCCCCATAGCTATGCCCCCAATGAATCACTTCCTCCAGCCACGCTCCACCTGCCTCCAGTTACCATTCAGTTAATCCCATTAGGAATTAATTTCTGGGTTAAGGCTATAACCCAATCATTTCTCCTCCAAACCTTCTTGCAATGTCTCACTTGTGAGCTTTTGGGGGACACTGCATGCCCAGATCCTAACAGTTGACATTCCTGGTTTGACTGATACTGACTGATACCAAGCCAGAGAAGGCAAATTCTGAAATTCAGGGTCCAATCACTTCCCTTACTCTCAAGTGTATACCAGAGGACTCCTCTATAGCAACAGGAGTGAAAGTATATTGGATGAGAAGTTTGGAATCTTGAGATCTTGTTACTGTCTTTCCATTAACTCAATAACTTTGAGAAAAAATTACTTAATTTCTCTGCTCATCTGCAAACTGGCTAGAGGAACTCCATCAGCTCTTTCCAATGTTCTTTGGTTATTGAATGTGTAATTTTTTTAAATAAAGTTTAATCAAGAACATATATGATGAAAAAAGCAGAGTTTCCCTTTAATAATAGGTGCTGGGGGAGGGGCTTTGGCCAAGTTTGGATGAAGAGACCCTTCCTCTTCTCTCCAGTGTGAGGCGGCACTTCTACAGTATGCTAAGTGCCATGGAGACATTAGACTGATAATGTCTCATATTTATTCTGGACCTAAAGTCACTTGAGCCTGTTTTCTCTTAATTATGCACAAGATCTCCATTCCTGAAAACTATAATAAAAATGACGATTATCACTATTTTTTTTTTTTGTCTACCCATTAATACAGAACAGCTAAGGAATCACTGGCTGGGACTTAGCCATGACTGGACCACTCAGGAGCTGTGGGGACTTTGATCAAGTCACTTCAGCTTTGTGTTTTTGACTGTCAAACAGGTTCTCTAACATCAGGTTAGAGAACCTCTAAGGTCTCATAGAATCCTCATCCTAGAATCCAATCCTGTTCACCCACCCTGCCCCATCCACTGGTGGCTGGCTTGGTCATGAAAGAACAATTTTCTGGGATAAATTATGTTGTAATGAGTGGGTGGGAAGTGGGTGCCCTCAACAGCCAGAACACATTTGAGTGTGTTTGCAAATATGCAGACATCACGTGTGTCTTTTATGAGGTCCTATTTGTCTTTTGGCAATTTGATGAGTAAACCAACTCCAAAACAATTTGGAACAAGCAAAAGATGTTCTTGTGAGATATTTGTTGTCTCAAACAATTGTATTCACAATGTCTTTCTCTCTCCCTCCCCCTTTTCCTTTCAGTCTGTTGTTTCTGAATAATTACCAGAAATCTGCAACTCAGGGATAAAGCAGCTTCCAGCTCAAAGAGATGGAAAGTTGACAGTCTAAGAACCAATTTAAGGAGAAAAAAGGAACACACAGGGAGGAAATTCAGGGGAAGGGCAAGGCAGATAATGACGAGCAGAAATCAAGTTCCCCTCTTTATTCTCCTATTTCCCTTTATCAAACCTCCATGTCAAACATATTCACATTGCCAGCTCCAGATGGAGGAAGAATGGTCGGTTTGCCATCTGCAGAGACAACATGGCACAGCGAAACTGCAATTTAAAGGCAAAAGTCATCAGGAATAGAATTAAATAACATATGTCAGAATTAAGGCATTTGGTACAAACCCTTTGCTAAGACCCTGGGGTGCCTGTGTGTGGGTGTGTGTGGTTCAGAGAGTGAAAGCTAAAGCCTTTGACAACTAGAAAATAAACGGCAGGACACTTAGGGGCAGTAAATAGAGGACTTAAAGTGAAAATTACACATCACCGAGAAGGGGGTGGAGGGAAGTTAACAAGCCTGCCCCAGAGCAGTTGGTGATTTTATGAGGCTAAACATAGACATCTTCCACCAAAGCCTGAAAGTCCTCACTCAGAGGATGCATGTGCGGCATTATTTAAGAAGATGAGGGCTGATTCAGAAAGCCAGCCGAGAAAAATGTGGCTGGAAGCTTTTTATTCTTGAGATTCAGTATGCAATGAGGGTCATCGTCCTAGGGGATGGGCTGAGAAGCAGGTGACACTGGGTGGTACTCTACCACCATTGTCCCATCATGGTAGACATGGTAATATTCGTATGGCCCAATGAGCAAGCAGATGAAGCAGCTGTGTCTTGAAAACACCAAACCCTGCCCCTGGTTCAGCACTCAGAAGACACACATTATGTCCTCCCACGAACCATTGATGGCACAGGTGGTCCACAAGGCTCTAGCTGGGAGTCACCGTCAGACAGAACTTAGATTCTGAGGAGTTTCATCTGTAGATAAGCAGAGAGTTCTTCATTTACATGGAATACCACACTGCATGTGAATGAGACTTTAAATTTTCTATCAGTGGACTCCACTGCACAACACTTCCAAGGGAAAGGAAATGGAGGGTTAAAGGGGAAATATGGTATGCTAGTAAGGAGACCGCAAATCACCAAGAAGGTTGACCCCCCTGCAAAGTTGCATCATAGAAGTGTCCTGGAAATCCTGGGTCTAACCTCTTGATATAGGATTGAAATACTAATAGTCGCTTGTAAAAAAAAAGGAATATAAGTAAATATTTGTCAATAATTCTTAATGAAATCCCACTCGGTATGCTCGAGATGGTCTTTTTCAAAAGACAGATTGGACTACTAAGAAGAAAGGATAAATGCATGTAACACTGGAAACATTTTCTCTGTTTAAAAATTCTATTTATTTCCTATATAATGAAAAAAGTTCTATTTCATGATCATGACCAACCACCTGTTCATCACCCAAGCTCATCACCTATCTCTTAAAGAAATAGTAAAATCAATTACAGAAACTGCTGCTTATAAAAATAATGGTTATATGGTGGAGCTTCAATGTGTCTGGCCTTGAGTCTGAGTGGGCTCCTTCAACCTGAAGTCCACAACCAAATGTGGGTATGCAAAAAAGAAGTCTCGTGTTTGGTGGAAGTTTCAAAGCAGTGCAGATAGTTCCTGAATGTTTCTAAGCTTTGCCTTGGATAAGGGATGTAGGATGTTCCAAGTCAAAACATGGCTGAGATAGGGAACACAGCCCCAATTTTTGGAACCTTCTAAAACATGTGGCTGAGATCACTGTATTACTCTGAATTTTAGCATCTACTTCAGAAAAATAAGATTGGACTAATTCACTAGTTTTCAAAGAGTGACTCTCCTATACACTTTCTAGGCTCCTTGTTGGAGATCATGGAGCTTGCATAGAGTCAGGGTGACTTTCCTTCCTACTGGACTGAGAGATTTTCCAATAAGATTTGATTTGAATAAAAGGGCCAGCTTCTCTTGAAACCTTTAGAAGTTACTGCCCTTGATGATAGCTAAGGGTGATATGGTATTCATCTTTTTAATTGCTGTGATGAAAACATCTGACAGGAACTAGTTGACAAAACAAAGATTTATTTTGGCTCAGAGTCCCAGATGTTTCAGTCCATAGTCAACTGTCCCCATTGCTTTGGGCCTGAGGTGAGGCAGGACATCCTGGTGTAAGGTCATGAGGGGAAGGCTGCTTAGCCCATTACAGTCAAGAAGCAGAGATAGAGAGAGAGAGAAGGAAGGGGCAGTGGACCAGGGACAAGATATAGTCCCCAAGGCATATCCCTAGTGCCCCACTTCCTCCCCATGCCCCACTTGCCTGTGGTTTCCATTACCTCCTGGAGTGCACTCACCTGTCAATGCACTAATCCACAATGTGGTCATAGCCCTAATAATCCAGTCTCTTCCCCTAAGCCCACCTCTAGAATTGCTGCATTAGAGACCAGGCCTTCAACATTTAAGCTTGGGTGACAGGGTGGGGGTAGGGGATTCCAGACCCAAATCATAATGGGCCATTTCAATTTTCAAGGCAGCAACATTCAGTTTTAGGTTCTCCTCTGAAAGTCTGAGCTACATTTAAGTTTTCAAGCATTCTAAATTCATATCTGAAAACAAACTGACACTCCAAGTCTCTTTCAGGGAATTCCAAAGTACCCACTCTAAAATTCAGCCTTTCCCTACTTCATGAGATTCCTGCCAACTATGTGTTTTAGTGAACATAATAGGTCAAATCTGAAACTTATAAAATCCCTGCTGCATTATTGATTATTGTACATATTATTGATTAAAAAAACTAAAAATATGTTTACCTTATGACACAGTAATTTGGGATGCCTATGCTCAAAAACAAGCACTAAAAAAAATAAGCTCTAATTCTTTTTTTTAGAGAGAGAGAGAGAGAGAGAGAGAGAGAATTTTTAATACTTATTTTTTAGTTCTCGGCGGACACAACATCTTTGTTGGTATGTGGTGCTGAGAATCGAACCCGGGCGCACGCATGCCAGGCGAGCGCGCTACTGCTTTAGCCACATCCCCAGCCCCTAAGCTCTAATTCTTGATAGCTTTGGCCAGAAAAAAAATTGGGGAACAATCTAAATATTTAACAAAATGGAGGGGATTAAAATGTAATAGATACCGATGTTGGGATAGAAGTTCAAAGAAGTCAACGCTGTCTGCTTGCAACTGCATGCAAAGATCCCCAAATAGTACTTTTACATTTTTTTTTTAAGTAACAGAATGTAACATGCATTGCAAAGCATATCTGTGAATTGGAAAATTACACTATTTACTTTCTATGATTATGTATGTCTAGTACATAATACTGGAATGATTCCATCCAACTAATGCTGTCCTCTAGGAGTATGTGTTGGTTTGGGGTGCAGCAGTGCTTAAATGGAGGAAGAGACAGAAATATTTAGAGCATTTGTCTAAAGCTTAAATTGTGACTTTAAGCTTTAGCCAAACTTTATAGATATTTTTGAAGAAGATGAATTCTATCTATATATTTATTACTTATGTAATTCAAAAAAGCAATAATATGCCTTGAAAAAATGTCAGAAAGCCAGTAGTGTAAATGCAAGTGGTAATTCATTCTGGTGGGTGGGAATATGTATTATTGTTCTTCCTTTCCAATGTTTTTAAAATTTCATGACTTAACATCAAGAGTACATGCTCAAAAACTGAATGTTTGGGCTGGAGCTTTAGCTCAGTGGTAGATTGTGTCCTTAGCATATGCCAGAATTATAGAATTATATATTTTGAGGATATTCAACCCTACCCACCCCCCCCCCATTTTTTTTTTCATTAGGGCAGCACTGATTGTGTATAGTGCTTCATTTTTATCATTTGGTTTCCACCGATCAGCTTCCAGCCATGTGCCCTGGAATCATCTGGTCACTGGCCACAACCGTACTAGAAGCCAGTCACAGACAAATGTGAGAAGAATGTGAAGCAGGAAAACATGAGCAAGGATCTGGACTGAGTGGGCCTCAGAAACTCAGTGCACCCACAGCACCCTTTTCTATGAAGACAGAGAGGGAGGGAGGGTGGGCAGGATGGAGGGAGGGAGAGAGAGAAAGATAACAATTAAACTTTGTCCCTCTGGCCTTGGGAAGACCAGCAATGACTGAAGGATCAGAAAGAGGGCACTGGGACCATAGCTGAGCATAAGAAGGAGTTAAAGATCATTTCAAAGCTTCGGGAAAACACAGATGCCAAAAGGCGCTACATCAGAACAACACGGCCACATCTCTTAAGACCCCATGGAAGAAAAAAATAAGCAAAGATGAGCAGGATGAGGTCACCCAGAAATTTTCAGTCTCTGCCATACCTCAAGCTGTCTGCACAGGTAATGTTTAATTGGTTGTTGTAGAATATTTTCTGCTTATTGAATTTCTTAAAATAACTTTGTGACAAGAGGGCTTATCCTCAATTTCAGGAACCTCCTGGATGTCTAGGAGGGGAACTATGCCACCTGACAATCTGACTTGAAAACAATGACCCCGAAGGCTTTGAAAATGTGTCCCCAGTGTGACAGGATAAATCTAGATGTGTCCTGGTGTCAAATCGGCTCCTCTTCTGGACAGCTTCTTGGACAGAGCCTATTACATCCTGTTATAATGTTGGGTCCCCCAGAGAGGTTGCCTACTGAGCTACGAACTCCTTGAAAGACAAAACAAGATATTATTTACCAATGTTTCCATGGTATTGGGTACAGAACTTGACACATGGAGAATTTCTAATATGGTTTCCACTGATTAATGAGTTATAGCATTCTTAATCGATATTACATTCTTACACCATCCAAAATCCATTTCTTCTCAAGTTACATGGCTATTCACAAGCCTTAGTTCCTCTGCATGTATCTACAAAATGAGAATAATGTGTCAATCACTTCTTGACATAAGTCATTTTGGCTGACATATCCCAGACAGACCCATCCTACAAACATGAGCTGGAAGATGTTGGCTGGCTATGTGGTAATCAGTTAACTGTCAATAGCCCCAAAGATGAATTTAAAAAAAAAAAAAAAAAACAGCTCTTTCTTCTGCTTGAGTTTTCCAGCTATTTTCAGATAAGATATTCCCAAAGAATGTTAACAAAGAACATCTTTACATCTCTGGACCCTGAATCACTAAATCAATAGACCAAATATTTTGCCCTACAAGAGCCATAAAGAAAAATTCACCAAGTCAGGATAAGGAATCAGTGCTTATAAAGAGAAAAAGCAGTAAAAACCCTATAGAGGGATAGCAGAAAAGACTTATTTTACTGGAAAGTAGTAAAGGAGATAAGAGACTTGAAAATAAAGAACAACTTGGACTCCCAAAGAGAAATGAGAAGAGACTCATAATTAGGAAAGACCAAGTCCATCCCCTAACAACCGTTTAGCAGCTGCTCACCTAGGGACTATGCAAAGCTCTAATACATAGACCAAAGTACGTGGCCCCTGCTTTGGTGGAACACACAGATGAATGCCAAAGGAGGAGAACTAGGGAGCCAGAAAGATACCAGTGATGGGGATAGCTAGAGTGAGCCCTAGAAAGAGAAGGTCAGGGCATGTATTCTGACGCAGGGAAAAAAAACCCTCTAAAGCCATGAAGGTATGAAAGTGTGACACATTAGGGAGTAGCCAGGCCATCTGAAAAGAGGTGGGCCATGTCGGCACTCTGAATTTCACAGGAAGAGTTTTAATACTTATTTAAGCCAAGAATAAGATTAAAGTGTTTAATCAAATGATCATTTGAGAATGAAGATCTTTTAAGAGCTAGAAATAGGATCCAGAAGAAAAGAGAAACATACACACTTTTTGAAGTATTGTTTTATTAGTGACAAATCCACTTCCTCAATATCCTAATGCCAAACCCCTAAAATTCTATGTGTTACTCCTCATAAAATTTCACCGTCTATTATACTTTATTCCTTTTCCCTGCTGATAGCGACATGGCAATGCTTCAGTAAATGACTGCATCTGACTGGCCCAATGTAAGAAGGTCTTTTGCTATTATTTCCTGAGCTTTAGGAATTCTATTGAGGAAGTCATTGCTTGTGCCTATATGTTGGAACGTTGACCCTATATTTTCTTCTAGGTCTAAGATTCATTTTGAGTTGACTTGTAAATGATATGGAATCAAATTACAAATTTCTGTACAGCAAAGAAATAAGAGCATAAAGAGGAAACCTCAAAATGGGAGAAAATCTTTGCTAGCTACATTTATGACAAAGAACTAATATCCAGAATATACAAAGAACCCAAAAAACTTAATACCAAAAAAAAGCTAATAAATGGGCAAATGAAATAAACAAGACACTTCTCCAAAGAATTACAAATATATGAAAAAAAAATTCAACATCTTTAGCAAATAGGGATATTCAAATCTCTCTCTCCAATTAATGAAAATAAACAATAGCAAATGCTGGGAAGGATCTGGGAGAAAAGTAACACTTCTACACTATTGGTAGGATTGTAAATTAATACAACCACTATGGAATTGGTATGGAGGCTCTTCAAAAGACTAGGAATAAAACTGCCATATGATTCGGGTATATTGTGCTTCTGTATTTATCCTAAAATTTAGATGGGCACTGTGGCACATGCCTATAATCCCAGCAGCTTGAGAGACTAAGGCAGGAGAATCACAAGTATAAAACCAGCCTCAGAAACTTTTTCTGTCTCAAAAGAAAAAATAAAAATGGCTGGGAATGTGGCTCAGTGGTTAAGAAGGCCTGTGTTACACATAAATACAGTTATCTCATATTAGACAAAGGCGTCAAAAACATACATTGGAGAAAAGATAGCCTCTTCAACAAATGGTTCTGGGCAAACCAGAAATCCATATGCAGCAAAATGAAACTAAACCCCTATCTATCAGCATGCACAAAACTCAACTCAAAGTAGACCAAGGGCTTATGAATTAGACCAGAGATTCTGCACCTAATAGTGGAAAAAGTAGGCCCAAATCTTCATCACGGCAGATTAAGCCCTGACTTCCTTAATAAGACTCCTAAAGTGCAAGAAATAAAAAATCAAGAATCAATAAATGGGATGGAGTCAAACTAAAAGGCTTCTTCTCAGCAAAAGAAACAATCAATGAGGTGAACAAAGAGCCTACGTTTTTGGAGCAAATTTTTGCCACAAACATGTCAGATAGAGCACTAATCTCCAGGATATGTAAAGAACTCAAAAAACTTAACACCACCCCGCACAAAAATAATAATAATCAATAAATGGAAACAGACACTTCTCAGAAGCAGTAAAATCAATCAACAAATATATGAAAAAATGTGCAACATCTCTAGTAATTAGAGAAATGCAAATCAAAACTAAGATTTCATCTTATGCCAGTCAAAATGGCAGTTATCAAGAATACAGACAGCACTAAGTGTTGTTGAGGATATGTGGGGAAAAGGCATACTCATACATTGCTGGTGAGACTGTAAATTGGTGCAACCAATCTGGAGGACCATATGGAGATTCCTCAGAAATCTTGGAATGAACCACCATTTGACTCAGCTATCCCACTCCTCAGTCTATACCCAAAGAACTTAAAATCCACATAGTATAATAATGCAGCCATATCAATGTTCTTAGCAGCTCAATTTACAACAGCTAAATTGTGGAAGCAACTTAAATGTCCTTCAATAGATAAATGTATAAAGAAATTGTGGTATATGCACACAATGGAATATTACTCAGCATTAAAAGAGAATAAACTTATGACATTTGCAGGTCAATTATGGAGAGAATATCATGCTAGGTGAAGTCGCCAATCCCAAAAAACAAAGGCCAAATGTTCTCTCTGATAAGTGGATGCTGATCCATAATGGGCAGGGTACATGGGTAAAATGAAGAAACTTTGGGAAAAGGGGAGGGGGGTCATGGTGGCAGGAAAGATGGTGGAATGAGATGGACATCATTACCCTAAGTACATGTATAATGGCATATATGGTGCAATGCTACATCAGGTACAACCAGAGAAATAAAAAGTTGTGCTGCAATTGTGTACAATGAATCAAAATGCTTTCTGCTGTCATATATACATACTTAGAATAAATGAATAAATATATAGATTTTTTAAAAAGAACCCTGGGTTAAATCCCCAGTACAAAAAATATTAAAGTTGTTTTAATATAGTGATGCATATATATCCATATTTATAGCAGCAAAATTTACAATAGCCAAATTTTTGAACCAGTCTAGTGTCTCTCAGTAGATAAATAGATAAAGAAAATGTGATGCATATACACCATGAAGTTTTATTCAGCCATAAAAAAGGCTGGTAAATGGATGAAACTGGAGATCATACTAAGTCCAATAAGTCAAACTCAGAAAGTCAAGGATAATAGATTTTTAGTCCTCATAGGTCAAAGCTAGAGAGAAAAAAACGTGGGGGGAATCTCATGAAAATACAAGGAGACCAGTAAAGTAGAAGAAAGAGACCAGGGAGAGGGAAGAGGGGAGATATCAGGAATGAAATTACCAAATTAAGCTGCTCTATTGTGTGTATGTACAAATATGTAAAAATGAATCCCACTGCTATATATAATTATAATGCACCAATGCAAAGGAAAAAATTTAAAAAGGAAGTATTAGCCTTATTTTATGTTGTAGAGGCAGAGGCATTGGTGACTACTGGGCTTTCTGGTAGCAGAGAAGCATGATTTCCAAGTCTCTCCCAAATGTTCAGGAAAGAGAGGCGGCAGACTTTGGGAATTCATCTAACATGCAAGTGCCTGCAGGGAGTCCCTTGAGTTGGAAGCACCTAGACAAGCCAGGATTCAAGTCTTGGCTCCTCATTAATTTCAATCAACATTCAGAATCCTGGAAACCACTCTTTGTATCCCATCTCCAAACTTTGCTTACCATTTCCTTCCTATCTGGATGTTTCTATCTCCAGTCTTGAGCTCCCTGGAGTTCCCTCAAAATTCTCTCTTTTTTTTTCCTCAACTCCTTCCTATTTCTTCTTCCTACTTAGATCAGCCTCCATGCCATACTATTAATTAATCTGTGACTTGACATGAATCAGTTTTGCTTCAGAAAGAAGAAAAACTGAAATACCATTAGCTTCAGATCTTGCTCACTCTTATGAGCATCTCAGGCTAGTTCTGGGATCTTCTCTATGTTTTCCTACTCCAAGAACCAGACTGGCAGATTGTCCACCATTAAGACGACCATGGAACACCAGAACTTGCTCTTAAAGCTTCCATCCAGAAGTGACTTCTGTTCATATTCAGCTGGTCAAAGTGAAACACAGAGTCACACAGTGTCAAACAGTGGGACAGTCCTATTACCATCTACCTAGATAGAGGACTGGAAGTACTTGGGAAACAGCATCAAGGACTACTGAAATCTATTTTACTCTTCTAAAGAATACTTAAAGAAATCCGTTCACGATTAACATGGTTATCATATGACCCCTTGCTCAAGAAGAAATCTCAGATGGCAAGAACTCAGTCTCTCAAATTCACAAATATATCCTTGAACCTTGAATAGTGCCTAGAACACATTAGATGATCAATTTTTATCGTATTATTAAAGAGCTTTTGAAAATAATGCAAGCATTGCTCTTGAAAGATAAATTGTGGAGAATACAGAAAAGAATGAACAATACCTCAGGAATCTTTGCAGAACTCTGAGTCAACAAAGTCTTTAGCCACTTCTGTATTGAACACATTCATTCATTTACTCATTACTCAGCAAACACAAATACAATCTAAGTAACAGGCACTCTGTTGAGTGCTGTATGGCAGCGTGAATAAGACACAGGCTTGACCTCAAAGCTCTATGTCTAGTTAGGGAGATGGATGACTCAACAAATAAATGCAATAGCAAGTGATCAGCACCAACGGAGAAGGGACCGTTTTTCTCTAAACTATTAAAGAAGTTTTCTGGGCCTCTCTCAATGCACCTTAGAGAAAAAGTATAGATTTAGACAGGTCAATTGACCTGTTGGTCTGCATATTTCTCTCAGGGCCTTATTTCTAACACTGTTGCCCAAATTGTTCGTCAGGAGAAATTTCTAGACTTGAACTTACAAACAGTGTTTCATTTGGTAAAAAAGGGCAGGTGGTGGGAAGAGTGACACCTCTCCTTGTGTCATGTGAACTAAAGATTTTAGAAAATCTAACATCTGCAGCTCATAACCAGCTAAAAATAAATGCTGCTTTGCAGTATGCCAGCTGTTCCTCCTCACTGGAATTACTACACAGACATACAGTGTGGTCAAGACAAAAGATAGAAGGCAGCCCAGAGTAATCATGTCTTACTGGAATCTTGAACCATGTAACCTGAGAGGAACAAAGGAGATTAGACAGAATCTCATTTTTCTCATTATTGATAAAGAGATAAAAACTCAAGAAGGTTCCAAAGTCCAGAATAAGAAGCCACTTAGTGATAGAATGATTTATCTTCCCCTTATTTTACTCTGCTTAAATAAACTATATTTTTTCTTTTTAATAGAGAGCTGTCATTTCCCCTCCAGTTTCTAAGAGAAGCATAATCTGATATAAGAGCAGCAAGCCAATCTTCTTACACACACCATCTATCTCCATCTCTAACTCTGTCTCTATCTCTATGTATCTATCTGGCAAACACTTGTTAAGGAAATTGTGTTCACAGTGCTGGACATTGCTATTGGTAAAGAAATATTATCCAATGAGCTAAGACACAATTAGGGAGGAGAGAAAACAAAGTGACTCCTATGGTCCACAATGTAGTCACAGACTGATAGAGACATTAAGTGATAAAAGAATTATAGGAGCTCACCTCACCTTTATGTAAATTAAATGAAAAACAATACCAGAGTATAACAAAGACCAAAATATTCCTTATTTTCATGATGGTTATGTAAATTTTTATAGGATACCTGAAATATTTAATTTTGAAACTTGTTCTATCAGGCAGTCATGAAAATGTGCCCTTCTACAGGAGCATAGGTTTTTATCATTCCATTTTTACCTCTACTGTCTCTACGTTTGTTAGTACAGATCCACCACAGCATCCATATAAAGGCCACATTCAGTCTGACTGAGGACTAACACTAATGATGACTGAGGACTAATACTAATCCAGACCCTGTGGGACTCTCCTAGTGGGTGGCCTTGGATTTTGGCCCCCATCATTGTGTGTTGAAACTGCATGGATGCTCAAGAACCTCCACCCTTCTTCCTCTCCTTCAGGGCTGTCCGACCTGTATTGCAGTCTGAAAACTCTCCCATCTTCTCCCTTCTCCAACTTCTCCAACTTCCTACTCAGGCATTTCCCTCAACAAATCTCTTGCATATATAATCATGCCTGCTTCCCACAACCCAAATTAGCATGTGTATGCACATTATCCAACTTTGCTGGTGCCCTGAACACTTACGTTGTTTGTCTGATGCGTAAACTAAACTTGAATATAATAGAACATAAAGATAATAACCATTGGCTAGACCTAACTCTGAATCTTAGTTGCATGTATTGGAGTATAATTTAACCTTATAGCTTTTGTATTCATTTGTGGGTTTGCTAACAAGGCACATGACAAGATTAGTCACACTAAAACAAGTACATTACCTATTTGATTGTGATTTGTAAATTGTAAAATATGATTTTTTAAAAAATGTGCTATTATGCTTGAATAGTATTTGTGGTTCTTTTTAAAAATGAAAAATTGCCAGTTCAATGGGCAGGGTTAGTCACAAAAGTTTATTTCCACTTCCCCAATTGAAGCTCTTAAAATGATCATATATATTTTTGCTTCTTAAGATGTGGAAATCCAAAAAGGCAGAGAGAATGCAGGGAATTAGTACAGGAGAAATCTATGCATATTGGGGGGAAATAGTGAGTGGAAAATCAGTGACTCTAGGAGCAGGGAAAGCCACAGCTGGGTGCCTCAGGATACCGAGCAAAGGATGTCCCACTCTATCTCCTGATGCCTCTCAAGGATCAGCCTCTGGAGACACAAAGCACCACAAAGACGAAGGCAAAGGAGCTGACAAAAGAGACCTGTTGAAAGTCTGTGTGTGCAGAGTCATTAGACTCTGCTGTCACCTCCACACCACCCCTGCCTGCCCTAAAGGACACTAAAGAATCCTTCTTAGAGAAACTGGACACTAGAAGCTTGAAATCAGGGAGAAAAGACCTAATAAGCACAGAGGGAGAGGTGCAGGAGTAACAAGCGAGACTTGGGGAAAGTCTAAATCCACACAAGAAAGTGGTGGGAATACAGTTTCCTTTCTTCCCTCTTCTTGGGCAGAATAATAGAAGATTACTTTCTGAGGAAACTCACTAGCTTTAAAAACAATCTAGAGATGATGGCAGATAGAGATAGTCCCAGTGATTCTGGTTCTGGGAAGTTAATACTATTGTAGCAAATAATTAAAATTTTGGAAGCAGGCTTAGAATTGGGTAATGAGTGGAGGTAGAAGAATTTTGAGGTTTAGGATATAAACAGTTAGATTTCCTTGAAGAGTTGGCTGGTAGAAATATGGAGGTTGCAGGGAATCTTGGAGAGGACTCAAGGAAAGTGAAGGGCACACAGGGAGAGGTTCCACCATGTTAAGGAACACACATGTTATGAAGAACAGAATGCTAAAGATGCTTGTGAGGAGGCATTTAAAGTAAATGAGGAGCATATTCTTATCAACTAGAGAAAAGAAAACCCTGGTAATAAAAGGGCATCAAACTTCACTGACTTTTCTTCTATTAAGGGGTAGAAATTATGGGTGATGAAATTGTAAGCTTAACCAAGGATATTTCCAAGCAAATTGTTGAACATGGAGCCTGGCTACTCTTTCCTACTTTGGGTGAAATTTTGAGAGGAACTGGAAAAGCTGGGGAAGGAACTGTTAGCCAAATGAAACCAGTCATTTATGATTTCGGAGGCTCTCTGACTATGTAGATGTCAAAGGATGCTAATATTAGGAAATTCATCAGCAGAAAAACAAGCTCTGGATGAATGACTGAGCATGTGGCTGGGTAACCTTTAGTGTGATGGGGTCACCTTTTACCTAAAGATATCAGGTGTTTGCCTCATGCATGCAGTGACCCCTAAGAGCAGAATTCAGGTATGGAGATGGAGTGGCTCAGGAAGGACTCTCTTGTCCTAGAATGTAAATCTGGGTGACATACTTGGGAGGCCTATGAGGTTTTTGACAGTGTTGAGCTAGCAGAAAGGCCACCAGCTTGGATTGCAAGGGACAGGAACTGGATAAAATGAAAGGTGGTTGCCAGAGCCCATAATTTTTATAGGAAGCAAAATTGTGATTTTTGGTCACTCTGCAGTGAAGCCCATCAGTAGGCAAGTCCATCTCATAGTCCAAGATCTTCCGTTCAGCTTTTCAGAGCCTTCTCTTCATCATAACCCAGCAACTCCCCAGTTGTGTAAGGGAAATCTCCAATATGAATGAACACCAGACAAAACAGAAATAATTCCGAACCAGGGAAAGATAAACTACTCTCTTCCTTCACATGCATACAAAATAGCCTCAATGAGATGGTATTGCTTTCTAAAATAAGAACAGGATGCTAGAAAAAGAGAAGCAGAGAATGAGAAAGGCACTCGGAACATAAGAATCCAGTAGCTGAGATTAAAATATCACTAGAAATGATGGGAAATAAGATTGATTAAAATCTCCCAGAAAACAAATTTAGAGATGAGATATGGGAAGTACATGGACATCAGAACATTATTCTATGACATATGAAATCTATCCAATAGGAGTCAAAAATGAAAAAATCAGTGAGACGCTGAGACACAGTGGACAGAGGAAACAGTAAAGAGGAAGTTAACAACTACAAAGAATAGTACAGTTTCCTGGCTTACAGGGGATAGTGTCTGCTATGAGCACCAAGTGGGACAGAATAAGCACACACAAGGCAAATAATTAAGAAATTTCAGAATAACAAAGAGAAAAGCTTTAGCTCTCCCAAAGAGAAAGAAAAACTAATCACAATGCGGAGTCCAAAATCCCCCAAACAATGATGATAACATTGGAAATTAGGAGACAGAATAGCAACATCTTTAATAAAATGAATGAAAAGTTTAGTTTCCTTTTCATGACAGAGAGTCAAGAGCTATTATCTAAAAGAAAGTAGTGATTATGAAGTTTCATGTTACTTGGAAGTGTTTAAGTAAATCCTAGGGAAGGAGTCTAGAAGTGTTGAATTTTAATGTTTGAAGGAGATGGACCAGGGTTGGCAGAACAGCAGGGAAGTGCTAGGACTGTCTTTGTAAACAATGAACATGTGTGACTTCATAAAATTATAAAGACAATTTATCTTGCCCAATTATGGAATACCTCCTCTTAATATGGATACAAGGCACTGCTTTGGGTGCATCTTACAAGATTCGGAATCTTCGGAAGCTAGAGTTAACTAGGTGCCATGGTAATTTGAAGTAGCATCGTTGGTCCCTCTTGTTCTGAGGCTTCAGCCTCTTTGACTGCAGCTGCTGGTTCCTCCAGCTCTCCAGACTACAGATGGCCATTGTGAACTGTCTGACTTCTGGTTGTGTAAGCCAGTCTATTTAATAAATCCCCTCCTGTTGATTCTGTTCCTCTAGAGAACCCTGACTAATACACTAGGTGAAGGCCTTGAAAGTAAAACCAGTTGAGTGACATTCAGTTTTACCTTTAGAAAGATGGTTTTGTTTGTCCTTTTACAGGTGTTTGTAATATTTGGCAAATCAATTTGCAATCCCATTGATTTTTCATAAGATTCACGAAGAAGCAAAATGACAGGCACTCATTCCCTTGGTGCAGCCAAATGAATCAACATTTTGCACTCAAAAGGTGGACTTTTATTACTATCAATATGTAGTCTTGACTCCTCAGACACAGTGCTGGAACTAATTCTATTATTTAATGCATAATTTATTTATGATGGTGTGCTTAGTATACTAACCCAAAGGAACCAAAAATATATTACAGAAAAGTAAATTACAGGAGGAAAATGCATTTTCCAATGTTCGACGTTCCTCTACATTATTAACTCTTACCAGTTCAATCCATTTTGGAAATAATTATATGTGTTTATTTTGCCTTATTCAAAACTACATATTTCAGACAAATCTCAGTTTTTATATTCTTTTAACAACTGATGGACCAAAAATTGTTGTGTTTATGGTGTATTTTTTTAAACAAAAAGTGAGTAACAAAAAAATGAGTAAAAATTAATCTAAATCTCATTTTTCTAAATAGGTTTGAACTCTTGAAAAATGAGTATAAATTAGTTTATTTTCTCTGTAGACTTTGGCTAACTTGCTTGTGTTAGAGATGGCTCTACCTACCAGGACACACATGAACACCATGAATGGCTGCTGTTGTGTTCCAAAGCTTTCTGGAAAACATCCCCCCATCTGGTCCAACAGTCCTCAAGGTTTACTAATTTTACAAAGCTATAGGTTAACTTGATTCAAAATTTAATGTTTAATTCTAATATGTTGTAGGCACATCAAATGCAGTGGCATTTGTCTCCATAGTTCCCTGAATATTGAAAACCACCAGAGAGTGTGCTGAGTCAGGCTTGATACGTAACAATATGCTTTATGCCATTTGATCCTACGTGAACCTTTGACCTAGCTATTATTACTCCTGATTAAAAATACACAGAGTTTCCAAAGTTTAACTCACTTTGGGGAAATCTCAAATTTTCCAATTCTCTGGTTGAACTTCAGCTGGCTTCCAGTGACCTTTCATGGCTCATGTCACTTTCTTGGCTGTCTCTGTGCTGTGAGAACTCACTGCCACAGCACACACTGGAAACTCCTGGTTCAATGGTCCTGCTGCCCAACTGAGCTTTCCTGGGGGCAGCAACTGTACTTCTTGGGCCTGATGTGTGATATGGCACAACAGATATTGAATAAACAAAGATATATGCAAAGAGAGACATATTTCCACACTCTAGAACTAACACATTAACCCACAAAACCGTTTTAATACCCTTCTACTTTTAGTGACCGTTATAGACCAGGTAGGCTATTTCTTTGAAGCGGTGAATGTAACTTGGTTAATTTTCCTGTGTGCATATGTTTGTAAATGATTCTGAATTATTATTGGGGTCAAATCTCTCTACTTTAATATCACAGAAGTCATATTATAGTGGAAGCCAAAGGGAAAACATTTTCCCCCAAATACGGCCTCTGCAGTTTAAGAAAAGAGACTTTCCTATCTTTTTTATTCAGAAAGGCAACTATGGTAAATCATATTTATCCATGCTATTTACTGAGAAGCAAGTGTCTACAGGCCTTCATATGTTCCCAACCTCTAAATGCTTCCTTGCCCTGTTTCTTGCCAAGCTTTTGCTTTCTTCTATTCAACTCTAACACCACAGCAACGTGTGACTGTGGAGAAGGCCAGCTGACGGAGATGTCTTCATCTATAAAATAGGGACAATGGCATCCATGTTATTGAGGTAAGAAATCAAATAACCTAATGCGTTCAAAGTCCCTAGCTTGCAAGATCTTAATCATCTTCTCATCTGTAATCAAATGCTGATGAGAATTTATACACACCAAGTGCAGCCCTGGGATAAGACCTGCCCCCTGCCCCTGAGGAAGAGCAAGTAACTTAGGAATGTAGATAGGGTTGTTTATTCTTTATTCATTTTGTCTTTTTTTTTCCTTCTTTTTATTTTCTTCTGACTTGTCTTGAAAATTTGTATAGCAACCTCAATTGCAGGTAAGTAAGAACCTCTGAAATAGGAACATCACAAGGCAGATTCTCTCCCTTCACAGAGCAGCATGATTTCCTTTCCCAGAGACACAGACAGAATTCCATTGCCAAGGGGCGTGGTCAGTGCATGGTGGGGGGAAGAAGTGAAATAAAGGTGCCCTGTGAAACTGGCATGACTAAAACCTTCTTTGGCCACCAGTGCCATCAGAAGTCAAGGGTAGGGTTTAGCAAGGAGACTATGGGGCATATCTGCCCAAACCAACACACACCTCCACTGATTCCAGTGTGTGCCACAGGATGCCTATGGTTGGGCAAATGCACATCCTGAAAGCCAAAATACCTTAAAGATCAAATACAAAACCACTGATTAGCATCAAGACTGAGAGTCAACATACTCACTGGTTGCTTTCAATATTCAGTGCACTGTCAAGACAAATCCCACTATATTGGATGTGCCCCATAAATATTAGAAATAAACATTGAATTATTTGCATATAAACTTAATGGAAAAGTTACTTCATTCCCTGCCCCTCCACTGGAACTCATTCTCTCTCTGAAAATGCAGAATTCTTGTGAGGATTAAATAAGTTAATTCATCTGAAGATATTTGAAAAGTGTCCAACATGTAGTAAACACTCAATAATGTGAGCTTTTATTATTGCCAACAAAATGGAAATCATAACAACTTCACCTTATTTCCATTAAGATCCAATAAAATCATAGCTATGAAATTCTTTTTTAATCTACAAAGCCCCAGGAGGACATAAAGACGTCACTTTCTTGTTATTTTTATTGAACATCAAAGGGATTAAAGTGGCCAAACAGTTTCTGCTTTCCTTCTCTCTAACCTCCATAAAAATCAATGAGTTGGTCTCCATGTTCTCTAATTTGCATTTTAGTTTCAACATTCCCTCATATGCCAATGGTCAAAAAGCCACTGATTTTTAAAGAACAATTTAGACATACTCTGAGACATGGGCTATGATTTCCTGTTTGGCTTTTTTTTTTAATCAAATCAATCAAATTGCTATTATTTTAGGGGAGAAATGTATCAATGTTTTATTATCTAACACTAACAAAAAAAAAGTGATATCCTGAGAAAACAGGCAGAACAATAAATCATTCATCAGTTTACAGTTATTTCATTTAGTAAGCCGTTGCTCAACATTTTCTGGGTGTCATGTCTTCCCCCTCTAAGGGGCCAAGAAGAGACAATCAAACCCCATGGAAAACAGTGACACCTTAACTCTACGTGCGCCACAGGTGCCAACAATATCTGTAGTCCCTGTCTTAATGTTTTCTTTTGTCCTCTTTATTGCCTTAGACTTGCTCTTTCCCCTCTTTTCAATGTTTTACAACAGCATTCTCATGTGAGATCCGTGAGGCCTGTCAGAAGAATCATTGCAAAAAGAAAAGACCCAACTCTGCCCTAGTTTCAAAACAGTGGTGGTTTGAAATAATTATGGAACACTAGCACTAGGCTCCGATCAACATGAACTACCCTGCACTCTCTGCTAATAAAATTGCCCTCAGCACTGTGACACTGGCATAGGAGAAGGCACAGGATAGATTTCAGATGTAAATACACACGTATGCGGTCAATTGACGGTTCTTACTCTCCAAAGTAATTCTTGGAGAAATCATGATCTATTTCACATGTTAACAACAACAACAAAAACACTTGAACCCTAAACCTTACCTCATGCTATATGTAAAAATGAACCTCAAATGGATCATACTTTCAATATAAAAGCTAATTCTATAGGAGAAAATATGTAAGAGAATCTTTGTGACCCTAGCTGGGGCAAAATTTTTTTTCAATACAAGAAGAAAAGCAGGACCATAAAAGAGTAGTTTAATGGGGGGCCTTCATCAGAATTAAATACTTTTATTCTTTCAAAGAAACTGATATGGGGCTGGGATTGTGGCTCAGCAGTGGAGCACTCACCTAGCATGTGTGAGTCACTGGGTTCAGTCCTCAGCAACACATATAAATAAATAAATAAATAAAGTCATTGTGGCCATCAACAACTAAAGAAAAATAAATAAGTAAATAGAAACTGGTATGACAGTGAAAAGAAAAGCTACAGACTGGGAGAACGTACTCACACGTGTAGATGCACATATACACTTGACATACCATCAGCACAGAAACTAAGACACTGATTATAACTTGCATCTTCTTAGTTGGTTCTCTCCCCTTCCAAGCCCTGTCCCCAAACCTACCCAATGCAAACACTATCATCCTAAATCTTGTGATGATCCCTCTCTGGTCTCTGGAAGAAAATTCTTATATTTTATTTGTATTTTTTAAAATGTATTGTTTTGCTTTATTTGGTCCATGAACAGGGTTTTATAGGTTATAATAATTTTGTTGTTTATTGTATACTCAGTAACATACTCTCGATATTTTAAGTTAGTATCATGCTTGTAAGCATCTTTCATATTATATATATATATATTAGTATGTTATTCATTTATACTTTATAATATTTCATTTTGTTGTTGTAATAAAGTGGCCACTGAAAACATATTTGACCACTTTTGCAAAAATCTACTGAAAAAATACATAAGAGTTCTTTGTGTATATACCTAGAAGGATGTTATTTAACTATAGAATAGATGAATATTCTTATCAAATAATGTCCAATTTTTTTCAAAATGGATATAGCAGTTGATAATTTTCCAGGAGTTAATGAAATATTCTGCCACAGCACAGCTTCTATGACACTTTGTATTATCAGCTTTCTTTAGGTTTCATTTCAGAACAAATATTAAAAGTTATCACACTGTGGTCTTGATTGCAAAAAGATGGAAAATTATTGAAATGAAATTACTTGAAGATTTTAATGACCATCTTTATAAAAATCATCCAAAAATTATATAAATGAATTTTTAAAATATCAATAGATTTAAGCAAGGTGACTGAATTTAGGATCAATATGAAAATTTCAATGTCATGTACAACAAAAACAAAACAACTAACTAGAAAATTGAATTTTAAAATGATAATTTACTATAGCTAGTCTAGAGTATATGTGGGAACAAAATTTAGAATATCTGATTCTAAAGCCTACATTCAAACACTCTTTGAGAATATTATTGTCATATACAACTGGATATCAAGTTAAAATAACATTCAGGAGTGGTGAAGATATCTTTAAAAAAACACAAATTGAGAGAGTGGATTACTTATAGATTCTTGCAGATCTAACAGCAAGTCAATTAAAAGCCCAGGACTAGATGGATTCTCAGCCGAGCTCTACAATACATTCAAAGAAGAATCAACACCAGTACTCCTCAAAGTACTCCATGAAATAAAAAAGGAGGGAACCCTTCCAAACTCATTCTATGAAGCTAGAATCACCCTGATTCCAAAACCAGACAAAGACCCATTAAGGAAAGAAAACTTCAGACCATATCCTTGATGAATATAGATGCAAAAATTCTCAATAAAATTCTGACAAATCACACACAAAAACATATTAAAAAGATAGTGCACCACGATCAAGTGGATTTCATCCCAGGGATGCAGGGTTGGTTCAACATATGGAAATCAATAAACATAATTCATCATATTAATAGACTTAAAAACAAGAATCATATGATCCTCTCATTAGGTGCAGAAAAAGCATTTGACAAAATAGAGCACACCTTCTATGTTCAAAACACTAGAAAAACTAGGGATAGTAGGAACATACCTCAACATTGTAAAAGCTACAAAGCCCAAGCCAGCCTCATTCTAAATGAAGAAAAATTGAAAGCATTCCCACTAAAAACTGGAATGAGACAAGGATGTTCTCTTTCACCACTTCTATGCAACATCATCCTTGAAACTCTAGCCAGAGCAATTAGACAGAAGAAAGAAATTAAAGGGATACAAATAGGTAAAGAAGAACCCAAACTATCACTATTTGCTGATGACATGATTCTATATCTAGAAGGTCAAAAAATTCCACCAGAAAACTTCTAGAACTAATAAATGAATTCAGCAAAGTAGCAGGATATAAAATCAACACCCATAAATCAAACACATTCCTATACTTCAGTGAAGAATCCACTGAAAGAGAAATTAGGAAAACTACTCCATTCACAATAGCCTCAAAAAACAAACAAACAAACAAACAAAAAACCCTGGGAATCAATATAATAAAAGAGGTGAGAGACCTCTACAATGAAAACTACAGAACACTAAAGAAATAAATTTTAGAAAACCTCAGAAGATGAAAGATTTCTCATACTCCTGGATAGGCAGAATTAATATTGTCAAAATGTCCATACTACCAAAAGCGTTATACAGATTTAATGCAATTACTATTAAAATCCCAATAACATTTTTTCATAGAATTAGAAAAATCAATCATGAAATTTATTTGAAAAAAAAAATAAGAGACCCAGAATAGCTGAAGTAATCCTTAGTCAGAAAAGTGAAGCAGGAGGCATCACAATACCAGACCTTAAACTATACTACAGACTTATAGTAACAAAACCAGCATTTTCATCAAAATAGACTTGTAGACCAATGGTACAGAATAGAGGACACAGAGACAAACCCACATAAATATGGTTATGTTATACTAGACAAAGGTATCAGAAATATTCACTGGAGAGGATAGTCTATTCAATAAATGGTCCTGGCAAAACTGGAAATCCATATGTAGCAAAATGAAATTAAACCTCTCTCTCTCACCCTGCACAAAAATCAACTCAAAGTAGACGAGAGACTTAGGCACTAGAACAGAGACCCTGTGCCTAGCAGAAGGAAAAATAGGCCCAAATCTTCACCATATCAGCCTAGGATCTGACTTCCTTAACAAGACTCCTAAAGTGCAAGAAGTAAAATCAAGAATTAATAAATGGGATGGATTCAAATTAAAAAGCATTTTCTCAACAAAACAAATAATTAATAAAGTGAGGAGAGAGCCTATAGATTGTGAGAAAATCTTTACCACATTCACCTCCAATAAAGCATTAATCTCTAGGATATATAAACATCAAAAAATAATAATAACCAATCAATAAATGGTAAGGAACTGAACAGACACTTCACAGAAGAAATACAATTGGTCAGCAGATATATGAAAAAGTATTCAACATCTCTAACAATTAGAGAAATGCAAATCAAAACTAAGATTTCATCTCACTTCTGTCAGTGGCAATCATCAAGAACATAGGCAACAATAAATGTTGGTGAGGATGTGGTGAAAAAGGTACACTCCTACATTGCTGATGGGACTGCAAAATTGGTGCAACCACTTTGGAAAGCAGTATGGAGATTCCTCAGAAAACTGGGAATGGAATCACCATTTGACCCAGCTACCCCACTCCTTGGTTTATACCCAAAGTACTTAAAATCAGCATACTATAGTGATGCAGACACATCCATGTTTATAGCAGCTCAATTCACAATATCTAGACTATGGAACCAACCTAGGTGTCCCTCAATAGATGAATGGATAAAGAAAATGTGATACACACACACACATACACACACACACACACACACACACACACACACACACAATGTAATATTATTTAGCTTTAAAGAATAATAAAATTATGGCATTCGCCAGTAAATGGTTGGAGTTGGATAATATCATGCTAAGCAAAATAAGCCAATCCCAGAAAACCAAAGGCCAAATGTTTTCTCTAAAATGCAAATGCTAATTCACAGTAAGGGGAAGAATAGCATTACCTTAGATTAGGTAGAAGGAAGTGATAGGAGGGAAGGAGAGGGGATGTTGGGATAGAAAAGATAGTTCAATGAAACATACTCTATTACTGTATGTGTATATATATGACTGCATGACAAATATGATTCTGTTACATGTACACTCAGAAAAATTAGAAATTATATCCCATCTATGTATGATATATCAAAGTGCATAAATGCATTCTACTGTCATATATAACTAATTAAAACAAATTAAAAAATTTAAAAAAAGGAAATAATAAACTTAAGGAGAAGAACTAGAATGCAATGTTAAAAAGCAAAGGTCAAGTTAGAAATATTAGTAAATTATCTTAAAATGCACTTCTACTACGTATTGAGATTTTATGACAGGGTTGACTTAGATGACATTCTCAGTGAAGATGAGGGTACATTAGAGTTGCTGTATTTTACGTTGTAATGGGAGCTTATAAAGAAAGCAGAAATTTAAGAAATCAATGCCAAAACTTTCCCATATTTGATAAATATCATTAATCATCAGCTTTAAGGTGTTCAGTGAATCCAGAAGTATCAACACAGGAAGAACTTCACCTAAACACATTACAGTTGAATTGCTAAAAGACCAAAGTAAAGAGAAAATACTGAATTCAGCAAGAGAAAACAGCTCATCATGTGCAGAGAAGCAGTGATACAGCTGCCTGAACTCTCATCAGGAAGGGTAGAGGCAGAAGACAGCACAAGGACATTCAAATTGATGAATGAGAAAAAGCCAGTGGAAGTTGAGGAACTGATCTGATCTATTTCCTCTAAGATGTTGAATTTATGAAAGCAAATGTGTTCATATTTTATCTTTATTACTTGTTTAATGACTGGAGTAGCATAATGATAGTCCTATTTCATTCCTGATATTGGTGATTTGTGTCTTTGCTCTTCATTTTTTGATAGATGCTTATCAATCCTATTGATCTGTTAACGAATCATCTTTTTGTGTTATTAAATTTTGTATTGTTTTCCTATTTTCCATTTTACTGATCTGTGTTTTGGTCCTGGTTGTTTCTTTTTGCTTCCTTGGCATTTATTTTGCATTTTCTCTACGGTTGGGGTTAAGAAGTTAGGTTATTGATTTGAAGTCTTTTCTCATTTCCAGTGTAAGCATTTAGTGCTATAAATTTTCCTTCCAGTATGACTGTAGCCCTGTAAATTGTGTCATGTGTATTTTTGTTTCCATTTAGTGATGTATAATTTTTATTTCCTCCTAGACTTCCTTTTTTACCCAGGGATTGTTTGTGTTTTTTAAGCTCCACGTACTTAAACATTTTCCCATTGCCTTTCTGACACTGCTGCTATGTTGACTTCATCATGGCCAGTGAATATAGTCTGCCATGCATAAAGTATTAATATAACATAATGTGTGTGTGAATGTCTATGTATATATAGGCACACACATTATACTATATTATATAAAGTAATTCCCATTACTTTAGGTTTACTAAGGATTATTCCGCAGCATCTCATACCCTTGCAGTTAGCAGCCTCCTTCGGACTGCTTCTGCTTCTTGTTAGAAGAGCCCTCATGATGCCACACTTCTCTTCCTCCGCCTTCTCCGCATTCAGGTCAAAGTAATTTTTTTTTTCCAAATTACAAATGCTATCACTCTTTTCCAAAACCCTTCATGAGTTCTCATTACCCGTAAGTCCAAGCACCATCATGATTCCCCCATACCCATACAGGAAGACTCTGCCCATGTAAATGAAAACACATTTAACCTGTATGATCAGTGACAACTCCTTGAATCTAACCATTAAGGACAGCTTCTTCAGGAAGCATGCCTCTGAAGCCAGCCAATAAGTGACATCCTCACACTTTGCTTTTCTCATCATTTGATCACAATTCAGACACTGAATGGTAGTCTCTCCTACCCTGAGATCCTCCACGATCTTCCCCTACCTTTCTCACCAGCCTCCTCCCTTGAAACTCATTGATTTCCACTTTGTCATCAAGTTGCAATAAAGCACCAGCAATCTTTTTTATTTTGTATTTTTTTTTTCTCGTCCCTATAACTTAACTCTACCCTCTTCTGCTAAAAATATATCTCTGCAAGTTTCTGCCTGGACAATTTAACTCATATGGTGGAGATCAGCCCGAGAATGTCTCTAATATCAGGTTGCCTTTCCTGACTGCCTACCTCATGAACTCTTCCTGATGTTGCTCCCCCACATCTCAAATATACACCGCTAAATGACAACATGGGTCACTGGGTATATTTGCAGTTATTCATACTTTTATGTATTCCTCACTAAACTGTAAATCTTCAGACAAAGAGTAATGCTTTTTTTTTGCCTTTAAATCATCAGTTTTTATCATGAATGTTTTGATAAAAACTCTCCTACAGTGAGCCTCTTTATTCCTTCAATAAACAGACATGTAAACTACCGTGATAATGTAGAAAATCCCCTATAAATACAAATTCAACAGCAGTGGCTGCTCCATATTTTCTTCAAAGGATGGATAGTTTAAGAATTGAAACCAACTCTTTGCAAGGGAAATTGGGGATTTTTTTTCTTGAGATATGGAAAGATCATAGCTTATATTTAGATTTTTTCATATAAAAACATTTAAGATTGCTTGGGGAAGGGAAGGGATTTAATGGGGATTGCAAATCCCCTCTCCATACATGCCCCAAACTATCCTGGCACAGCCACTATTGAGCAAGATGTCAGCAAATGGAAGATTACAAGCAAAGAGGAGAAGTCAGCAGTTCTGCTCCAACAAGGTGAGATTCGAATCAGGAGTCCATTTGGAACTGAGAAGAGAAAATGCCTCTTGCTGTGCTCTTGGGATGCCAGATGGATGGATTACTAATAACTGGCCTGAATCCTTCTGTCAGCTAGTGCTGCTTGAAAAGGTATCAGTGCAGAAGACAAAGATGTTTTTCTTGTTCTTCTGAGGGCTGCCTACTTACCTCCCAGCTTCCATGTAGATTGGAGAAAGACAGGCAAAGGACAAAGCTTATATATAGCAAATCTAAAGTAGTAGAAATTACCGTGTGTGTGTGTGTGTAGTGTACTGTAATGCAATACATATCCTTCCACAAGTAGAAGGATCTTCCACCTCTCAACTTTTACTCTATTCAAGATGAATTATGGACTTTTGCTTTCAAAAATTTAGTCACTTACTTGTATACTAGGGTATATTGGTTGATTATTTAAATAAATGTATGACACTGTCATAATTTTTCAAAAAAAGCCAAAATATAAGAAAAGAAAAAGAAAGAGTAGAGCTTATTCTATTTATAGTACCAAAAAATAACTGACTTCTGATAGATGGTAACTGGCTATTATGGCACTTGTTATGAAAGCTAAAAGGCAGCCTTGTCCTTTACCTATGTTTGTAAGAATAAGTTGATCCCTGCTCTGTAGAGGCTTAAGAGCTCACAGTTTGCTTATTTTAGAGCAATTATCACAGTAGTAGGAATACATTTATATTCATATATATATATATATATATATATATATATAGCAACTTATTCTTTAAAAAAGAAATCTTTTTTGTTCAAAAACTTGATATTAAATCTTTTGTTACTTAAATTTAGCATTGAGAGATTCTCGGGAGTATGCTTTGAGAGTATGAATAGGATTTCTCACTAGAGGGAGAATCACACAAAAAGGCAGGATAAGCTGGGTAATTGCAAGTCTTCCCATATGTCTAGAGACCTGAGCATAGAATGAACAGTAGTGAAACAAATTCAAGATATGTGCACACATCTATGCAAACCTCAGATCAAGGTCAACCTTGTGTCTCATTATAAGGAATACCATGGGAACCCCTGAAAACTGTAAGTAGAAGAGACGCCTCCTAAGATGTGACTTTTAGAAGATACGAGGTGTTATGGTTTGGATATGAGGTGTCCCTGCAAAAACCTCATGTGTTACTGTAGAAATGTTCAGAGGGATTAGATTATGAAAGCCATCACCTAATTAGTGCATGAATTCATTTGCTGGGTTAATAATGCTAGATGACTGGGTAGACACCTCAGGTGGTGGAGCGTGCGACTGGAGGAAGTAGCTCATGGGGGGCGCCTCCGGGGATTCTGTTTCTTGGCTCCTCTCTCTTCCTCTCTGCTTCCTGGCTGTCATGAGCTGGGCAGCCTTCCCCACCATGCCCTCCCTAATGGTCTACCTCCCCTCAGGCCCAGAGCAGTGCAGTTGGCCAACCATGGACTGAACCTCTGAAACCAGGAGCTCAAAGTAAACTTTTCCTCCTCTAAGTTTTTGTCAGGTACTTGGGTCACAGCGATGAAAAGCTGAGTGTACACTCTGGTCTCCAAATCAACATGCATTTTAACAGGCTTCCCCACCACAGCCTGGGAAGTAAGGACCCCTCTACCTTCAAACAAATAATAAGTGCTACTCCACAGCCCTCCAGTGAAACCTGTCCAGCCCCTCTCCCCCTTACCTCCTGCCCAAATCTGTGATGCCCTGTAGTCTCAGTTTTCTGTCATGTGACTTAGTCAATGCCCTTCTGTCAGTCCTTGCAGGTTAATGCTACCTGTCGACTAGTTTGACTAGTTGACAACATTTAACGTAGGATTTCAATTTTATGCAGCTCTCCTTTATTTACACACTCTGCAAGCTGGGGTTCTGTGTGACACCACCACATACATACAATATGTTTGTCTGTGAAATACAAACATATCCACAATCACCCTTCAAACTGATTAAAGAAGAGTAAGACTGAAGGCAATCGGATTAGCTTCCATATTTGAATAATGGTATCGAGCTGTTTTTTTTTTCCTCTGAAGAATATTCCAATTCAATAGTATCATCATCATTTCCATTTTACAGATAAAAAACTGAGGGTCAGAGAGATTAAGTAATCGGTCCATGTTTGGGGTAATTACACATACAGCTAGGATACAAACAATGCTCTTATAAGCAGATTCTCAGCTACAATGCCACATTTTGAAAATTATAGTGAAGATACAGCATAGAGAGATGTTTTCTCTGAGATGAATGAAGAGAAGGGGCTTTGCCTGAGCGATCATTTTTGGTAGCAAGTGCAGGACCTAGTATATTGCTTCCTGATGGTGCTCCTATTTCAGGAAATGACCACAGGGAGAAGATATCCCTGGATCCCATCAGGGATAAAAACACAATAGGAGTGGGAAGTTCAGCTATGATGCAAAGAGAATCTGACAACACGATTTGCAGTGAAAATAAGAGTCCTGGTGTGAAGACAGATGCCAGACCTTCCCATGCCCTGTCCACTTTCCCTTCAGGCAGCAGGATCTTTCTAAAGCATGTCAATGATCACGCTGCTGCTCTCTCAGTACTTTTCAGCATCACCTGCAAGGACCTCAGGCCCTATTGTACACATCTGAGGATAGTTTAAACTCAGTAACTCAGTATCACCTGGGGGTCTTTTTTTTTTTTTTGTACCAGGGATTGAACTCAGGGGTAACTCGACCACTGAGCCACATCCCCAGCCCTATTTTGATTTTATTTAGAGACAGTCTCACTGAGTTGCTTAGCACCTCATTTTTGCTGATCATTTTGAACTCATGATCCTCCTGGCTCAGCCTCCCGAGGCACTGGGATTTAGGTATGTGCCACTGTGCCTGGCTTCAACTGGGGATCTTGTTGCAAAGCAGATTGTGATTCAGAGGGTCCAAGATGGGATCTGGGATTCTGCATTTCTGCACTGACATTCTGCACTGCATGCTGCTGGTCCACAGACCACATTTGACTGCTGCTTGCTGAGGTTCAAAAGAGCTTGGAGGCCTAATTCCAACCTCCCTCTGCTGCTCTAAGAACAAGGCCCTTATACTCTAACTATTCTGAACTCTCAGGTGCCAGAGTCTGCCAAGGTCTATACTGCCTTGATGCTACTTCCTCTTCTTGGAACTTTCTTCATGAAGCTAACTCCTTACATTTTCACATCTCTGCTTAGGTGTTGCTTGTTCCAGAAGCCATCCAGATTTCTCTAGGACTAAGCCGGTCTCTATCCTTTTGTCCCAAAGTATCCTGTGCTGTACCTCTCAATGCACTGAATTATAGCTACCAGTTTAGCAATGTATCACCATTGTCTGTGACATCTATCCTGTTCCCTCTTCATGCTATTCTTCTCTCATCCTCAGTACTCAACAAATAAGACTTAAAAGAGAAGGATAAAGGAGGAGTGTATCCTCGTAACAGAGGTAGCCTCCATCTGAGGTCTACTCATAGACAGGTGAGGCCCCGTTACTGGTCACTGTTCAGGACCAGCCTGCAGGAGATAGGAACCTGAGGTCATGCAGTATAGGGCTCTACTGGTCATGGTGAGAGCTCCTCTTTGGAGCCACTGTAATAATCTATCAGTATGAGCTGAATGGAAGACCAGTCCCTATTCTAGGCCAGCCTGCAGTAAAGGAAAGTTGGAAGAGAGGCCTGGCTGGGGTCACTGAGGCAAATGGTCCTCATGAGGAATCTAGATATGTCTGGTCTGGAACATGTTGTCTTAATAATGCCCCCAGATGAGGAATTGGATGATGGAGTGGGATGCATCCCACCTCTGTTGGGATGCATCCTGAATCTTTTAGGTCCCATCCCAATAGGAAAGGCTATCAGAGGACCTGCTACAGGCACTGAAGTAATTAGGCATCGGAAATAGGATTGGACAGAATGAAGGATTAGAATTAATGAAAAGCTTTCCTGCAAGAATTTTCTAATAAAAACACTCCAGAAGGAAATAAGATGCCTAGTGAGAAAAACCAATTGCTTAAAAGTATAAATAAATTCTATTGTGGGTGCAACATGTTTAATTAGAGGGTTTCAGCCTTCATAATTCAAATGAAGACAAAGAAAGAAGAAGATAGGGGAGGTTCTGTTCCTCTTAAGTAGTTACCTGTGCCTAACACAGCATCCGGCACAAGGAAGATGCTCAGTGAATATTTCTTAAATTAAATATAGTTAACAGAAATCATGAGGACATTAGGTCCTCTTTATTTCTATTTCAAGTGATTGCTTACATGAAATAGAATCTAGGAGAAAGAAGAATTAATGTGTCTCATTCTGAAAAAAAAGTAATTCTTACTTTCATGGTATATTTCAGGTTCTAAAACTATTATCCCATTTGACTTTAATAACAAATCTTCCAAGTAGATTGACCCACATAGGCCCAGTTTTAAATTTTAATAAATGTATTTGTTATTTCTAAAGTCACCCAGACCAATGTTGTCCCCACTATCTGGTTTACTCTGTTTCCTTTATCTGGAAGGAGTTTAAAGCTGTGACACACTCCATAACTGTCCCAATGTCATAGCCTATAGTGAAAGGTGTCCTATGATACAGCTTTATAAAATTCATTATTGCTTCTAGAACAGAGATGGCTTAAAGGTATTGTCCATTAGTCTTCTTTGCACATTTCCATCTAATTATACTTTCTCAGACATTCTTCCTATTTCAACCACAAGAACTTAGAATTATTTTTGTACCACTACTAAAAATTTTAGCACATTTTGTCTGTCTTTCATCTACTTTTTCAATAACAAATGCTGCGGATTCACAGAGGCCACGTTTCCAGTGCACTCCTCCCCAGTGTAAGTCACATTGCACTCTTATTTGCTCTTCTTTCTTATCCACAATTGGTTTAATCTTACCTTTGTTCATCTTCTTGTATAATCTTATCCCCTGCTCACCTTTCTTCAGGAACTGGCAAAATTATAAAAGGTAGCATTTTAAAAACATTTATTATTATTCTCTAAATGTTCATCAGATGTTTGATTACCAGGCGAATTCATTTCTTTTTATTATTCTGTACAGTGTTTCTCTAATTATTCTATAAACTGCTTCACCTATGAAAAATATAGATTCCCAGTACAGAGAATCCTGTCTGCTAAAAATCCTCCTCTATGTTATGAAGGCCAAGAGTATATGGAATATCAGTGAGCTTCACTGAGACACACATTCTCTTTTAGGACAGAAATTTCTAGAAGGCTTACAGATAATTATACCTACAAAGAAATTGTTGATGTTAAAGAAACAGTTCTAAGGTCTAACATTTTGACAAATGTTAACCACCCTCTTCATATTGGATCCAACATCTGACTAAGACTCATCTTGGGAACCAATTGGAGAATGTGTTTATTAACCGGTTATCACCCACACACTTCAATTGCTAGAGCTAAAATGCTGCCAATTCACCAGTGACTCTTGCAAATTGGTGTTTGTCCTTGGCAAGACTCAACCTGAGTCATATCTCCTTGTTTGTATATTCAGATTGACTAATTTAAGTCCTCATCTGAGAAAATTAGATTTTTGTCATGATGAATTTGGATGAATATGTAAAATTAACTAGCAGAGTCTGTCTCTAACATAGAACCCTGATATCTGTTGAAATATCCTACCTGGATATTGAGCATTGCTTTTATTCTGTAATTTAAGCTTCATTGGATTCAATTGATACTTATTCACTAATTCATCAAACTTCATTGCATGTGTTATACAAGATGCTGTGCTACTTTTCTTTGGACTTTCAAATTTATTTTTATTAATTTATTTTATTCGTGCATTATAATTATACATAATTGTGGAATTCATTAGGCTATATTCATAAATGATAGACATCTATTCAGACCTTTGTCTATCTTCCTTTTTTGGTGGTACTTCTACTGAATACGCAACACTTGCTAGCCCAGTGTTTTGTTACTGAACAACATTCCCCAGCCCTTGTGCTAGGTAGTTTTAAATTCTAGTTGCACCATCCACGTGGACCTGGAAGCATTCCCTTCCTTTATATCATAAAAGGAAACTGTGCTCAGTCAACAGGTTACCTCAGTGTATTTGTAAAATGATACCTCCAAGAGAGGTATGAGCAAAGTTGTGGAAAGAAAGGAGGGAAGTTATTGACTCCAGCTGACATAATCAAGGAAGGGACCCTGAAGAGGTGGAGCTTATAGTGAATCTTGCAAAGATATGTAGGACTTCAGTAGATTGAAAGGAAGCAAAGGGTGAGGGAGCATAATGAGTGGAAAGAAGGATGTGGGAGATGCTTGTGCAATGGCAAGGGAGATGACCACAGCCCACAGCCGCTGCTACCATTCCAAAGACATTACTATTACTACTGTTATTGTTCTCAGAACTATGCCTGTGACCTTGGAGACTACAACTACTTACTGCTACTATTTATGCATGACACCATGTGTTAGAGAAAGGGACTGGCCCCTTCACAAGTGAAGGATTGCTTTCAACTGCTAAAGTAAGCAATAGTGCCTAAAAATCTCAGGAGAGGCTGTCATTGTACATATCATATGCATGCATGCAAATGTCCATATCTGATGGCATGAATTTTTGGGGCCTCTTACAGAGTATTAGGCTTCTTATGTTTTGATTTGAAAGATCAATTAATCTTAGTCCAAATACAGATATCACTAAATGTTGAGATAAAAAAAAAATGGACAAACCCTCTTGGTCAGGCACAAGCAAACAAAAGACAAAGAAATAAACAATGAGCATTCTCTGGCCCTATCTACACAGTTAAGAATTAAATATAAGTTTACAGTTTGGTCTAAGCAGAGATGTCCAGTCTCATCACTAATAAAAATATAGTTTTTCTCTCCTCTAATAAAAATATAGTTCTCCAAAAGGTAATCTCAGACTCACAAGGACCAAACTGCCCCAGCTCTGGAGGTGGGGAGGTGCCAGAGAGTGAAATCTCAGCAGAGTCAACACAGGACTCATCAGCCTGGTGTTCTCTGCCCATCTGCCTACCTAAGCCATGTCCATGTACCAATATACCACAATGGATCCTGCCAATGTATATAATTATAATGCACCAATTAAAATAATCTATAGTAATAATAACAGATGGGAGATCAGTTGAGTAGAACAAGTAGATCAGGGGAGGAGGAGAGGGAAAAGGAAAGTACTGGGAATAAGATTGATCCAATTATGTTATGTGCATAATGAATTCCACTATTATATATAATTATAATGCACCAATACAAATTATATATCAAATTAAAAAGAGAATTAGAAAGGGAGTTAAATGGAGCTTTATATTATCCTAATTTGAAATAAACTATAAATAAATATTTTAGAAACAAACTTAGCTCTGTGGAGAGTTCAGTTCTATTTACCTTCTCAACATCTTAAGCTATCCCTTAGGAGCAGATTAATGTTTGGAATGCAATCAATTTGTAATGTCTTAGTGAAGGTGAGGTATTAGAGTGTGGGCTGCTCCTGTTCTGGAAGGGGGCTCAGGACAAATATACCATTGCACAGCTGGAACTTAGGAAGCATTACTCCTTCTGTTCACATCTCCTCGTGGTGGGAGAGTGCCTTGGGAGTCTGCCCTAGAGAGAGATGTGAAAAAGATACTTGGACACAGGCCATGGTCTGAATAAAATCAGCTCTGGTGGGTTCTGGCCCAGCTTGCTGGGTGAGTGCAGGCTTATTTGGGGGCAGAGGGCAGGGGGTGTAGGACAAGAGCCTTATGGTTAAAAGCAATAGACTTGGCCTTGTTCTGTCTTCAGGTCACATTTCTTTTCATAAGCCTCACAGGAGGACAGGACTTGGGGATGTGGGAGGTCCAGAGGTCTGGCCAAATGCCAGTTCATTATCCAGTGACCTCAGAAAGTGGCTTAGAAATACATGACATATATAACCAGGAGAGCCACACAAAAGAGAGAAAACTGACAGTCCTTGTAGGTCATAGTCCCTCCCTGAGGGGACAGTGAGATAATCTCCTGTCTTGATCTATTCATCAGGAAAATCTGAATAAGGATTTGTAATACAGCAATAACAATGATTATTTTCAGGAATGCTATTATAAAAATTATTATTCGTAACACTGTTATTCATAAGTATTATGGATTATAACAGGGAAAGCATAAATGTAGTCATTACACTATCAATGGCCACTTGAGAACTAATTATTTTTTTTAATTAGCTGTGAAAATTCTAGTTGCACCATCCAAATGGACCTGGAAAATGGTGGAAAGAAGTTCCAACTCATCAGAAAGAGCCCAGTTTCGAGAGCCCTTTGCAGCCTTTCAAGTGAAACTCTGTAAACTTTCATTTGGAACCGATTGTGTAGCAGTTAATAAAGAACCTTGATGACTAACCCATCTGAGTGGTTTAGTGACAAGCCCAGCTGCTCAAGAGGAAAGCTAATAGCTCCCTGGACAGTTCTGACTTAAAGGTTAATGCATTCAGTATCTAACTTTGAAGTTACAGACAAGTAACCAGAATTTTCCCATTTTCAAATAATGGAGAGTCACCAAAAGACATGGAAAACACTTGAAGATTCAGGAAAGATTACTGGAACTAAAATAGATTCCAGGAAAGAACACTGTAGCACAGAAGCAGCTCAGTAGAAGGGGTAGAATATGAGCTCCAGGAGCCATGTGCCTAGTAGGGAATCTTCCCTGCTCTGTGACACACTAGGCACGGAACCATCACCACTCAGAATCTTCTGAACTTGGACTTCATAGTTTGAAAGATGATTTCAATAATCATTGCTCTGTGGGATCATGCAGAAAGGACTAGTTTTACATTCCTCCTGAATTCTTGCTTTTTTGCAATGTGATTTTGCAGCAATTCCTATGAAGAGATGAGGCCCATTTCTCTGCTTCTGGAATCAGGTTGGCCTCTGACTTGCTTTAGACAATGCAGGGAAAGATGTTTTGTGCAGTTCTCACCCCAGATGGCAAGAGAATCTGCATACTTCTGCTTACACTCTTGGAAACCTGCTACCACTATGGGAACAAACCGGGGTTACCCTGCCTATGATCAGCTATATATGTTGCAGTCACCTTTGTCACCCTCCAAGTGACAGCTAGCTACTGCGCAATTATATGAGAGAAGCCATCTGTGTTGGTTATCTATTGCTGCAAAAATTTCAACCCCAAAACTGAGTGACATTTTGAAATTTTAATTATTTCTTGCAATTATTTGTGTTGATTGAGCTCAGCTGGGTTCTTCTGTTGCACATGATGCTGGCTGAGATCTCAGTCGTTGTGGTAGCTCTGCTGGACTAGAAAGCCCTGGATGGCTCACTCACATTTGGATGTCTGGTGCTTCTGTGGGGAAGGCTTTGGTGCTGGGGCAGCCTCCCCTCCTCCACCCTCCCCTCCCCTCTCAATTGCCTTAAGGCATCTCTATGTGACCTTTATATTGTATCTCCACATTTTATTTCCAGCTGATTTTCTTATATGGCAACTCAAGGTTTTCAAAAGGGCAAACATGGAAGCTCTCAGAATTTTTAAAGGTATACTTCAAATTGGCTCAATGTCACTTTTTCTGCATTGTATTGGTGAAAGTGAGTCATGAGACCAGCCTGATTGGGTGTGAGAGAGCATGGTAGGAGGGCATAGAAACCAGAGGCACAGTTCATCCACGGCCATCCCTTGACATCTAGTAGCCACATTGCCATGGGCAACCCTGGCCTATGCACCAACTAACTTGAAACACGTGAATAAATCCAATCCAAATCAAATCTGACACTTATTAGAACAAACCAGGTACGCCCAGCCAAACATGCTGACCCATAGAAACATGAGCTTAATATGTTATGGTTATTATGTAGCATTTGCTAAATAATTTACTGTAACTGATATGTCAAAACATAAGAACAGAGGGGGCATAGATCAGAGGTAGAGTGTATGCTCTGCATACTCAAGACCTGGGTTCAGTCGGCTGCACACACAAAGACTATAATATTGCAATATATATACATATATGTATTGCATATATTTACATTTCATATGTATGTTGTATACATGTATTTGTATGCATATGGAAAAGAAAAATGAGGAAATATAAAGGGAAACATTTAGAGTCTGTCTTATATATATTTTAGAGGCCATTACCTTTTAATATTAATTGCAAGTTAATAGTGTTTACATGAGCAGTCATTGAAGACAATAGCTTTTTTAGCATGACAATTTGGAAAAGTGTTTCTGCCTAAGTCAATATGAGAAAACTTTATTTGTCATCAGGTCATAACGTCAATGACACATATCCCCTCATAGTTTATTATAAATCACTGGGAATCCCTATTACCAATGTGATCAAGAAGTTATTGATCACATATTATATGCAAGGAGCTGAGAATAGCTTATCATTAGTTCTGATAATAGCTATACTGGGAAAATCCTCTGTTTTCTTATAGATGAGGAAACTGAAGCTCTTTGAGAGTCACTGATATACTCTAGGCTACAGAGAGGAAAGGAAAAACTGGTAGGGCCAGAATTTGAAATGAAACATCAAACTCTCACACATTTTCCCCACGTTCTGTGACACTACTTTAGCTTCAATTTCCTTTCCAAAGGCTGCAGATGAAATGAGACAGCTAAAATAGTAGCAGAAAGAAAAGAAGATGCCACTGAATCCACAGAGAACAGGCAGCACGTGGGCTTGCCTTCTGCCTCCAACACTCCACCATATTTCTGTTAGTGACCTCGCTATGCAAAACATCCGGGTTCAGGAATCAGAAATGGTCTCTGATAGCATGCTCTCCCTTACTCCAGCATGTCTGTGTTTTCCTTCTCAATTACGTCACTGCTTATCACCCACTGAACTCCCTTCTCCTTTCTATGTTGTGCTGCATTCTAGATCCCATCACCCCAGCTGCAGTGGTTGTAACAGCAACCTAAAGGGTCTCCCCTTTTCCACTTACTCCTACTGTGACCCAAAATGCATACAGCTTCCAAAAGAATCTCTTAGAAATGCAGAGATGATGAAACTATGTACCTGATCTAAATCACCAGTGGCTCCCAAGTCTACAGAGCAAAGCCCCAACTCAAAAGCTGGTATTTTCTACCTTTTACCACCTGGTCACAGTTGAAATTCTCAACCAAACCTTTCAGTGCTCATTCTTAGAAGCCTGGGTAGGAAATAACCAGGTAACAGTGTTGGACATAAACATCCCAGCAAGAAATAATAATACAGGAAGGCCCAGAAACAAGAGAGAATTTGCATATTTGGAATTGTTTGATCTTGTAATAACCCAGATTTCCATTTCCTTATCTGTGAGTACATTGCCATCCACCTTTAATTATTGTAGAGAAAAGTGAATAGAATAATAATTCTATTACATATATATGTATAAATATACACACATATAAATAAGAATCCCATTATATGTTATATATAATAGAATATATATAATAGGGTACTATATGGTTATATATAAACATATATGTAATATGTATTTATTAACATATATACATACATACATTTACATATGTATTCATGCCAATATGCCATACACACACACACACACACACACACACACACACACACACACACACAATAAACTTCAAGAAGACTTTAAACTTGAATATTGGCATTCCTGTCTAAATCATAATGGTTTCCAGTGTCTTGGCCTGACCACTACTTCTCAAGACGGTTTTTATTTACCTCCAGAATCCCTCAAGTGTCTCTATGGCCATCAGGTACAGCCTTATAGTTCTCTGTTTCAGCATCTGCCCAGGGCCCTTATGTGGCCAAGGTGCCCAGTCCCTAGAGCTGCATAAAGAATGGTACTGCAGTGAGATCAAACAGCTTCCTGGTGACCATGCTCAGTTCTCATGGAGGATGAGTTGAAAGATGCTCTGGGGCAGGGAAAGGAGAAGAACACCCCTCTCCCCAACTCAAGATTGCCCATAAAAGGTTAGACTACAGAATACAACTGCTTATGTCCTAAATGTCAGATTTTATAGGTGCTCAGTCATTCCTACTGCAGAGGAGGAATTTAACATATGATTGTCTCTGTCTTTCCTTGTCTTCACTTTCCTACCTTTCCTTGAAGATTTGGATGGAGTTGGGGGCCTTCTTACAATAAAAAGAACATCCTATTAAATTCATGCCAATGTACCATGGGTTCACTTATCCACTGGCTCTGAAAATAAACTCAGAACATTTTTGTACTTATTAGATAACCTAGTATCTGTATGTACAATTTCCGGTAGTTAGAAACTGTGCTTCCAATAAATACTGGATAATAAATACTTCCAATAAATAAATTGTATAAAGTATACAAAAATAGAGTGAAATCTTACATACATGAAGTTCAATAAGTATTTATTAAAATGCTGCTTCAATAATTTTCAGATCATTGCTGACATAAAAGGTTGGTAAAGTATAAGACTTGTTCTTAGGAAACCTCCAGTAAAGTACAGGGTTGCAGAACCTCAGCATTGTTGATATTGTTTGCCATGGGAGTCTCGATCTGTGCATCTCTGGCTTCTACTCACTAGATGCTATTAGCAACACCCCTAGATGCTATTAGCAATACTCCCTCAAATTGTGACAACTCAAAATCCCTGCAGTTATTGAACATCCTCTGAAATTAAGAGCTGAAAAGATTAAAAATCAAAGCATGCATGTAGTTCAAATTTTGGTGATTTGGGGAATGAGTCACTTTTCCTTTATGAAATACATAAGGTCAAATTGTAAGGGTGAAATAAAATAATATATGAAATTTCCTGGAACAAGGTAAATTGTAAATGAGTGTTAAAGTCTTTAATTCCTATGTGAAATACTTAGAAATAAAACAGGATGATAGAAAATTTAATCTACTTAGGAAAAAATATATATCTGTCATCATTTCTTAGGCCTGGATCAACCAACATTGTATCTTTGTTTGCAGAAGATACTTAATAAATACTTGTTGAATTGAATACAAATGTAAGGTTTCATGACACAGTAAAATTTCGAAGATACAGGGATGAACTGGTGAGATAACAAAAGCAATAGACAGTGAAATAGTGTTCATTAAGGAAATATGTTCATGCAAAGACACGGGATTTACTTAGTCAAGCCCAGCTTAAATGTTAGCCTACATGTCCTTTGTGGGTAACAAATTCAGTGAGTCTCATTTGTGTCATACGTAAATTGAGAATAACACTATCTATGATGATAGATGTAGTTTTGATTACTACAGCTTTAGAGCATATTTTTAAATCAGGGAGTGCAGTTGCCTTTGGACTCATTCCTTTGCTCTAGATTGCTTTGGCCATTCAGGTGCTTAGTGATTCCATACAAAATTTGGGATTGCTTTCTCTATTTCTGTGAAAAATGTCACTGGGATTTTCCTAGTGACAGCATTTAATCTGTAGATTGTTTTGAGTAGTATGGACATTTTAAAAAATGTTAATTATTCTAATCCTCAAACAGAATGAACACACATTTATAGTCAATTGATTTTCAACCAAATGCTAAGAACACACAGTAAGGAAAAGGCAATCCCTTCAATCAGTGCTTCTTGGAATCTGGATATTCACATGCAAAAAATCAGATTAGACCCTTATCTCACACCATAAGCAACAATCAACTCAAATGAATCAAAAGCTTAAATATAATACTGGAAACTATAAAACTATTAGAAGAAAATAGAGAGAAAAATATTTGTGACATTGGTCTGGCAATGATTTGGGGGATATTACTCCAAAAGCATGGTAGCAACAGCAGAAGTAAGCATATAGGATTATACCAATCAATCCACAGAGTAAGGAGACAACCTGCAGAGTGGGAGCAAACAGGGTGCAACATCAAGATAAATAAGGACATCAGCCCAATCACAAAAAGCAAATACTGTGATTCAAAAAATGGACAGAAGACTTGAACAGATGTTTCTCTAAAGAGGACACACAAATGACCAACATGAAGAGCAACAAGTGTTCAAGTCACTAATCAGCAGGGAAATGAATAGTGCTTACAAGGAGATATATCACCTCTCTTTGTAAGCACTATTGTCACAAGGAAGAAAGGACAGCGGTGTTGACAAGGAGGGAAAAGGCAAAGTGAATTAGTACAGCCATTTCTGAAAACAATATGGAAGATCCTCAACAAGTTGAAAGTGAGAACTGTCATATAATTTAGCAATCTCACTACTGGCTATATAGCCAAAAGAAATGAATTCAGTATGTTGAAGAAGCATGGGCCCTCCACGTCCATTACAGTATTATTCACCACACTCAAGGTATAGAATCAACATAAGTATCCATCATTCTATACAGACTGGAGTACTACTCAGCCTTTGAAAAAAGGAAATTCTGTTACTGATTGCACCACAGCTGAACTCTAAAGGACACTGTGTTAAGTGGAATAAGCCAGGCATAGAAAGACAAATTCCTCATGATGACACTTATACGTGGCACCTAAGAAGGTCTAGCTCATAGAAACAGAGTGGAGAGTGGTGGTTACCAGGGCCGGGAGGACAACAGATTGGGGAGATGCCCATCAAAATTGCCATTAGACAGGAAGAATGAGTTCCAGAATTCTAGTGCATAGTGCGACTATAGTTAATTGCAATTTCCAAGCACATGATACACTGTTAATAAAGCAGATTTTAAGAGGTCCCCCCACCCCCCAAAAAAGACAAATATGAGAAGTAATGCATGTGTCAGTTAATTTGGCTTCCCTATTCCACAATGTATACGTATTTAAAGACATCACATTATATACCACAAATATATGTAGTTTTGGATATCCACATACAAAGGATCGTTTTAATAATAAAAATGACAGTATGGCACAGAATTTTATATATATATATATATATATATATATATATATATACACACACACACACACACACACACACACACATATATTAATAGCCATTGACATCAATATATTTCCTATTTAAATTATTTAAAAATATAGGTTAATATTCATTATTTCCTGAATTCTGCTTTAAAGTGCACTTAAAAATCAGAATTCACTCACGAAAACCATTCACAAGTCTCTTTTATAAAAGCTCTTGGCCTCAGATAATCATTTAGAATCTATTCAACATTTATAGGACTGGGAGCCTTGCACATCCATCAAGTGGGAGGGTAGAGGAGTTAAAAGCTTTCAAGGAAGGTGGACAGAAGATTTTAAATTCTGGGCAGCGATGGATTTGCACAGCAGTTTCAACAACTGGTACCTGCGTTAGATGTGGCCCGCCTTCCAGTGGAAGGTAGGATTTCCTTCAAGGTTGATCCAATTGCCTTCTTGGACATGCTTGAAAAGAATGAAGGGGTCCTTTATATGAAATCATCAGGATCAGCCTTCATCTATCAGATTATTTGATCCTGCCTGTGGGTGGACGATCCTTGTTAAAACCTGGAGCCATTTGGAAAATTAATAACAAGAGGCCCCTTAGGGATGGGTGAAGCTGGGACTGAAGCTTTTCCTGTTGCCTCTGACTCTCCGAAAGCCAGGGACCACTCTAACTGTAGAGAAGTAATGTGGGCCCTGGTTGGATCTCTCCCAGTTGTCAGAAGCAGGCAGATTTTTATCTATGAGAAATATCAGGGACTCAGACCTTATAGCAGTGCCCAGTTCTGGGTATAGTTGTTATTTGTTTGTGTGTGTGTGTGTGTGTGTGTGTGTGTGTGTGTGTCCTAGGGGGCAGAGTTGGCATGCAAAGTTGGCCAGGGAGAGGAAAGCTCTAGCATTTCACCTTGGAGAAAAGCACACATGTGGTTTCCCTAGACTGCAGGGCAAGCAGGAGTACCACAGAGGAGCCAGCGGCTGACCAGGTCAGCTCGAGTTAGAATCCCATTTCTATGGCTTATGGCTAGACAGCACTGTGACCCCAAGGCAGGCAATGTCTCTGAACTTATTTCAGCATACATAAAATGAAGATCATAACTACTACCCAGAAGTGTTGCTTAGACATAAATTGGGTACTGAGGAAATAAGACTCAAAAGGCATTTGAGGGAAGAAGCTTCAAAATGCTCTCTGGCCTAGGAGGAAAATGAGCTTGGATCTTCAACTATTACAGTGTTTTGTTAAACAACATAAACGTATTCCCCATGGCCCTGGGAAGAGGATAAAAATGAATTGTTTATGCTTGACAAAACCTATACCTCCCCAATCCATCCTCAACTTTTCAGTCTTTCCCTAGAGAAAATATTCAGCCTGAAGATGTAAACATACCTGGGAGGAAAGGAGTCTAAGATGAACCTGGATTTGTGTCTAAGGATGAACAGGATAAGCTTCCTTTGTGGAATTAAAATGGTTGTAGGAGGTCATGGTTGTAGGAGGTCAGTCAGCATGGAGGAATCTATATCCCTCCTGAGGATCTGTGCTCAGCAGGTCTGAGTTGCTTGTATGCATTCAACACCAGGTCTTAGGGGTTCACTTTGTGGAGCAGAGGCTGGGAGTTCTGGAGTCTTGCTCAGCACCATGCCGTGGGAGTGAGGCTAAACATGGCTGGGATGACACTCCACCATTGGAATCAGAAGGAAAGAGAAGAGCCAGGCATCAATATAGCAGCAGCCCACTTGGAGCAAGACCAGTATGACTATAGTCAAAGCCAAAGAGGGAACATTCCAGACTTTCTCTTGTTCTCTCTGCATTGCATTTTGAACAGATCCTAGAACATATATTGAAACATCTTCTGTTTCCTGTTGCACATTGGAAAATGTTAGAAGACAGTGAAGCAACAGGGATATTTGAAGCAATAAGGGGTAGTTAAAATGATAATGGTACTTAGTGAAAATCATCAATGTGCAGGACACATTTGAAGAATGGTGAATAGGCCAGAATAGAGAGAGATAAATCCAAATTGGAGGTAGTGGTGGAAGAAGCAATAAAAGGACCTAAAGGGTGTGTTAGGATTTAGAGCAAAGACACTACCAGGCTGCTCCAGCAATTTAATAATAATAGGAGAGAACCCTGATCTTGGTGTTATCATGTGAAAGAAAGGGGCAGAGCCAGGACTTGTATGCAAATAGGCTGACTCCAGAAGGCAAACCTCAACCCAGGTGCCAACCTGTGTCATTCACATAGCCTGTTAAAAACCTGGAGCCCCCAGGCTAATGGTAGGGTCAAGGAAGGAGACCCTCTCAGAGTCTTTGTCTGAATATTTAATGTATTTGTCCAGATGCCAGAGTTTTCTTTGGTAACTGTTGGGGAAAATGTTGCAGTCAAAGTGTGCCACCTGTTATTTACTGCACAAAAACAGCAGAGTCCAAAGTCATTATTATGTGCTACAGATAATTACAGCCACACAATTGTGAGGCATCCTGTGGCTCCTTTTCTATGCAGACATGCAAGAAGAGGTGATGACGACTTACCAGAATAATAACAAATGCCAGTGCAGGCACAGGTAGTTAAGAGATGGAGGCTACAGACAATGTACTCTGGGTAAGTGTAGAGAATGTCAAAAGAGATCTGGAGAAATGGCAGAAGACTGACCCAGCACATCCAAGAAGTGCAATTTCCTTCATGTATAAACAAGAAGGCAGACAGAGATCAGGGTGGTTAATTAGTAGATATCAAATAGGCTTACTGTCCATCTATGGTTGGGCATACAGCATAAAATGAGTGCCACCTGACACAGGAAATTGAATGCAATAACCATAAACCACCTGCCAGTGCAATAATGGAGATGGCTAGAGACATTTGTATTGCTGGAATAAAATCTGAAAATCAAAATTTGAAAAGATTTCCAAATTTCATTTATGAACTTGGCAAACTAATGATTGAGTAAGACAATGAACCATTCAGGATTTCATGTCCAAATGCAATCCTGATGGCTGCCAATATTTGAATTCCTGGATTTGAAGTCAAACATATTTGATGAAACCAGTCTACATTTTACATTCTGACAGATGTGTCCATTATCTGCAACAATGAATTCATCACACACACACACAAAAAATCTATAGGACAAACCCCAGATGTCCTTTCTAAATAAATAAATTTAAATGAGCTTTTTTAGCAAATTAAAAAATAAATATTACTATGCACTTACTACAATCTGGATATTATGGCCAAAACTTTGCACATATCAATTGATGTCATTGTGTAATAGTTATACATTGTCATTTCCACTGTGTAAATCAGAAAACAGAACCTCAGCAAGATTAAAGCCAAAACAAAAACAAACAAAAATGTCCTTAGTTGAGATGGAAATGCATGTTTCTATAAGCTGAAATCTTATTCTCCTCCTATAATATTACATTCCTTCCTCACCTCCTTTCCCAGGCAGGTAAGCACTAGGTCTGGCAAGTACCCGTAGCAGGCACTCAATCTTCTCCGAACCTTCCTTCATCCTGTGATCTCACCAGCACCTCTGCTCTAATTTCTTTCCCCTTTTTTGTTTACTTAAAAATAGTCTTAGATTTACAAAACTATTCTGTTGAAAGTAAAAAAGCTCCCAACATAATCTATACTCAGTTATCCCCCTTATTAATATTTTAGATTATATTAATATTTTAGATCATTATGATATATTTGTCAGAATTAACAAACTAATGCCAATATGTCATTGTTAACTGAAATCCATACTTCATTCAGACATCCTCAGTTTTTCCATAACATCTTTTTTTTCCAGTTCTAAGATGCCATCTGGGTCACTTCTCAGCATTTATTTAGTTGTATCTCCTTAGGCTTATATTGAAAGAGTGTATCAGTTTTCTGTTTGAGGTGACCTTGACAGTGTTGATGATTACTGGTCATGTATTTTATAGAATGTCCCTCAGAATTTTCATGGTTGTTTATGAGATATAATTTACATACCATAAAATCCAACTTCTTAAAGTATATCATTATCATTCAGTGGTTTCCAGGATGTTCACAAGATTTGCAACCATCAGCACCATATAATTACAGAACATTTTCATCATTGCAAAAGAAATCCTGTATGATTATTAATCACTCTCATTCCCTGTTCCCAGAGATCCCTGGCAACTACTAATCTACCTCCCATCTCTACGAGTTTGATTATTAGGGAAACTGCATATAAATGGATTTTTATAATATGTGGACTCCTGTGTGGTGATTTGTAATACCAAATGAAAGGCATCTGGGAAACCAGTTACACCACAACCCGTCTGTTCATTGCCTCCTCTTGCTGAATCTGCGTATCAAATTCTATTTATCATTACATTATAATTTTGTTATTAGACTACAAAAGTATTTTTCAGTATCTGAAGTCTACCAAAAGTCAAGGACATTCGCATTAAAACAAATGTGTGAATTTTCATACCCCCATCCTTCCTCACTCAGCAATTTTTGCCTGCTTGACTCCTCTAGTCAGGTCAGATTGCGGCTCTGCTAATGCTCAGTATTAAACACAACAATCCATTCTGCTGCAGGTTTGTCAAATACTTAACTCTGACCAAGAAAGCTCATGCAGTTTGAGTACTGCTGCTACATTTTATATATTTGAGTAACCATCACTGGCTAATTAAAAAAAAAGATTAATCCTATATTGTCCCCATTCTTCTACATAAACTTTATGTTCTTGTTTTTCTTTCTTTTCTCTTTCCACTCCTTCTCTCCCGCCCCCACCCTGTCCTCCTTTCTTTCAATCAATCAATCCTGTAAGGTTGCTAAGAATAAGTCATTTCAAGGTATAACTTCAAGAAGTGGGGTTATTTACTTATCTCCACTCTGCAGGTGCTGAGCACATCTTTGTACTTCCAAGAACATCATAAAAGTAGTCTTCTCTGGTTATTTAAGAAATTTCAGAAATAATAATTTAGAATAGGCTCTAATTCAGTTTCACTTTACATAATGAGGAAGTCTGGGGAAAACTAAAAAGTGATCTCTAACTGTTGGATCTGTTGAATTTTTTTCCCTATATTTTTAGTTCTCATTACTAATAGGTTCAGATATCTCTGGTGGGAGGCTGTAAATGAACCTCTTGTCCAAAAATATTAACCAGATCTCGGTGAATGGACTGATCTGTGACAAAAATGACTAAAATGTTAAAGAAAGAGAAAATGATAAAACCACTTGAGAGAAATCAGTGATCAATCCTAAATTGATACATTCAAGAGATAATTATTCTCCAACTTTAAAATTTCCTTTCTCTTAGAAAACCATTTTAAGTCTTATTTTTCCATCACTAAGTACTTACATGTTTATTAGATACAGTATGAGATTTTCACATATGTATACACTATGGATTTCTTTTTCTTGTTGGCACCACCTTCATACACATTCTGCAAAACCTGAGCTACATATTCATTTTCATTTTGGAAAGCACATGCACTGCTCTTTAATATATTCATATATCCTCATAAATTACACATATGTAATGAAAAGACTCGTGTGTGTGTGTGTGTGTGTGTGTATGTGTGTGTGTGAAGAGAGAAGAAAGAGAAAGAGATGGGGGGACAGACAGAGACAGAGTGAAATTCATGCTATGTTGTTTTCCAGGTTAAGCTGCAAATTGAAGAAAGTGCAGAAGCATAAATGCATGAAAAGGGCTTTAGATCATCACAGAGAGGGATGCCAAGGCAAGAATGGGTCAAGACCACCTTCCTCTGAAAGCATCCAGGTCCCTTCTCAGGCTGACTTCAGGAAGACAAAGACAGATTTGCAAATGGATCCAATGGTATTCCTCCTTTGGCCAGGAAACCATACAGAATCATAGAGAAGGGCATGGCCTGCAAGATCAGGCTACTGTGGCTAGAAGCCCAGCTCCTTATTTCTGTCAAAGTGATCATAGAACCAAGGCCCTTGGAGCCTCAGTTACCTTTCTGTTAAACGAGAATGAAAGCTTTAAAAATACATGTACGAATTTTTAAATGTTATCAGCCCAATCATGGGATGCCTCTATATTGTAAGACACCAGACAGGTGTCTTACATTGAATTGTGCTCCCAACTATATATTGAAGCCCTAATTCCCAATTCTACTATATTTGAACATTGTGTCTTTAAAAAATTATATGTGGGTGTTAAATTACTGTGAGCCTCAAACCAATATGGCTGGCATCCTTATTAGAAGAGGAACAGACACTAAGGATATTCATGCACAGAGAAAAAAGTCATCTGAGGACATAGAAAGAAGGTAGCCATCTACCAAAAATGGAGGGAGGATTCAGGAGAAATCAGCTCTGCAAAAACAGCCCTTTGACCTCAGGTTTCCAGAATCTAGAACTGAAAAAATAAATTTCTATTGTTTAAGACTGTCTATGGTACTTTATTATGGCAACCCCAGAAACTAACAGTACAAGTCTCATTTTAGTGCAGATATATAAGTTGGATTGTCTTCTTTCTTCCCAATCACTGTTTTTATTGAAATTTTCTATCTCCTAATCATAGTTTGGTTTGACTTCATAAACTCTCTAGTCAACAAATGTCCATTTCAGCCCATAGTATCATTCATACAAGTAACTGAGACCTGTTCTTCCCACTGCCCCTTAATTCATGGACAGAGGAGTCTGAAGGGAACTGGGTGAATTGTCTCCTGCGCTGACACTTCCTTCACTGCTTCATCCTGATCACCTTGGGGAACAGGGCCTCATCACTATTCTTTCTACCTGTTTAGTATCATCTCTTCAAGCAATGAAAGAGAAGAAGGAGGAAGAGAAGGAAGAAAAGTAAGAGAAGGAGCAAATAGCTGAAATTAGGCAAGTTGACCTTTGAGAACTGCCCACCTTCCAGTCATTAGTATTTCTGGCCATTATTCCCACCTGGTTATCTATGATTACAGGGGACCTCCAGATTGATGACATATTGATGACAAAGATATGTATCTATCTATATATCTTTACTTTCTCTGAGCTTCCTTTGTCACAGAACAGAACCTCAGAGAGAACCAGCTGTTTCTCTTTACTTGTGAGCTATCCTGGGCAAAGCTGGAGATGCTGCCACCCCATCATAATCCCCTGATCCTTTAAATGGAGTGTTAGAAACATTTAAAGTTATTGTCTGCAGCTGTAAAGTGAGTCAGAGGGCCAGTGGCTTCATATATATCTCAGGAACATAATAACACTCTCTCCCCCACCATAGATTGGGAAATACTCCAGCAAACTCCTTGCTTCTAAAGTCTCCAGTAGAGATTTAGGCAGCATCCTTGGAGTTCATGTAGGTCCTTCAACTCCAAGGGCATGTGTCAAATTATAACAAAGCCTTAAAAAGTTCTCTACACAAGGCAGCATCAAGAAGGACCCATGGCATGGTTCCTGGATTCTTCTTTCTTGTCAGTGACCCCAGTTGCCCCTGGCTCTGGAGAAGGGGTAGATACACACATGGGAATAAAGGTCTCTGTCTAGAAAAACTGTATTCCTGAAAAGACAGAAACCCTGACAATGGCTACCTGCTCCCCTAACATGCTAAAGAGACTGGGAAGTATATGGTTTAGGGTGGTGACTGCTACTAGCTATTTTCTCTTTCATGACATGAGCTCTTGCTGGCAGCATTCATTAGGATATGACATAGTTGGCAGCCCTTTTCCCTAACTGGAGAGCCTAGCTTACAATTCCCAAGGCAACAGAAAAAGCCCCAATCAACCTCTAATTGCATGCATATTTATGTCATTTAATTCACTTAATAGCAGTATAAGATAGGAGTCACAAATACAGACACGGAAAAACAGGGCCACATCAGGTAAGCTGACCCAGCCCATGAAGCTCGCCAAGACACACGCTGTGTCTGTCAAGCCTGGACTCATTCCCTAGGCCATGTTTTACCTGCACCATGTTATTAGCCCCATCATGGGATGCCTCTATTTTTTATCTTCTCATCTGGCTGTAATCTTTTCCATTTCATCTCCTGACTTTCAGCTATTTTTATCTACCTTTTAACTCCTCCCCAAATATTTTTTAAAGTTTGATTTTCTTAAGACTTCTATGATTTGATATGTTCTCCTCTTTCTACACAAACGGAGCACAACCCACACTTTCAAACACTTCTCCCAGTAAGTGACCCACCATGGAGGTGAGAGAAATAAACCTTTGCTGCAATAAGTGAGTTAGGCTTTTAACAGGGTCTATTACCACAGCATTACCTAGCCAATCCTGGCTGATATTATAACCCTCTATCTTTCCTCCTCCTCCTTATTTTCTGTGTCGTGTCTCCTTTCCATTCAACTTCTTCTAACTATGCCTTTCAGTGCTTGTGAAACCACTTTTCTTAACCAAATCTCTATGGTCGTTCTTCCACAGTCTCCTCACTCTTTTTTCTGCTAATTTTATCTTATCTATTTGCTACTCAAGTGGACTCAAAGGATAGGGAAAACGTGTGGCTAAAAGACCTACTGAGAAGTCTTTGAGGGGAAAGCAGGGCTGCACATGTTCAAACAAAGACCACAGAAGGGAGTTTGGATGTTACCCCAGGGGTCACCAGAGCCTAGTTAAGTGAGGGCAGGACACAAATGCTACACTTTTTATTGAATGCCCAGTGTAGCTCAGATTCTTGCTGAGAATTAGGGCTACAGAAATGAATGACATGTATTCTTGGCTACACAGAGAGAGCCTAATTGGGAAAAGAGGCACAGTATAATTAGCATTTAATAGAAGTATTTTAATATATTATAGATATTTGCCACACCAAAGCTTTTTTTTTATTGTTGGTTGTTCAAAACATTACATAGTTCTTGATATATCATATTTCACATTTTGATTCAAGCGGGTTATGAACTCCCATTTTTCCCGTATACAGCTTGCAGAATCACATCAGTTACACTTCCATTGCTTTACATATGATATACTCATGTCTGTTGTATTCTGCTGCCTTTCCTATCCTCTACTATCCCCCCTCCCCTCCCCTCCCCTCCCCTCTTCTCTCTCTACCCCCACTACTGTAATTCATTCCTCCCCCTTGTATTGTTTTTCCCTTTCCCCTCACTTCCTCTTGTATTTTAACCAGGATTCTGTGCTTCCTTCCTCAGCTTGTCCTGGGGAGAACAAAGGATGTCAAGGAGGCCTGCAAACATAATGAGCGCCTGATTTGAGAACTGAGGTGGAAATGGGACAGCAGGGACAGTGCTCTTCCAGGTAGCAGCAGAGTCTGGGTAGGATGCCCGATAGTGAAGGAAAGAATGTGGTAGTTTTCTATGGTTTTTTTGCAATGTCCAAGAGGGAGATGGACATCAGTCCCTGTTTTTGGAGAGTTGTTGGATGTGGCATGCATGTGGAGCTGAATAAAACCAATACCTCTCTGTCAATAGAGAAATAATGACAGATCAACCAAGCCTTCTCTGACCTTAAGAAATTTAAAGTGGTATCCAGCCTATTTATCTCACACAGTGTTTCAAAAACCAAACTCAATTAGTTGCCAATACCCCAAAAGAGTGAGAATGCTTACATTTTAACAATTCAGACTATTGTCTTTGAAAAGTTCAAGGTCTGCTTTATGCTGAATACCAGTTTCCCTTGGATGGACTCTACACTTCCAGTTAATCATTGTCCACCAGAGCTGTTAGTGTTTTCTTACCCTGGAGACACTTTGATTAATTATTCTGATTGCCTGGTCCTGAATGCATTTAGTACTAAAACCTCTGATGCAAATTATCAACCCATTGATTCCTAAGACCAAAAGTAAAATTTCAATAGGCATGCCCTTGGAGTAACATGGCAGGAATTGACAGCTTCAACTCCCTACATATGTGGAATTAGTCAATATTTGCCAACTCATCAGCCAACATTGCACGATTCCATGCTTTCTGTTGTATGCTGCTATTAACACCGCCTGGATTATGAGTGAGTGCAAGCCAATAAAACACCATCCGAGAGCTCTTGGATTTCAAAATAGCTTGTTAAGCCTCACTGAGTGTAAAGATGGATCATGATGATATGCCACTGGGAGAATAATGTTCTCCACTTGTGGATGGTCAGATGAAATTTAGAAATTGCTGCTCTGATCACTGAATAAAAACATTGCCATCCTACACCCTCCAGCAAATGTACCTTGACTTGTTAATTGCTCATCTGCTCATTATTAATAATTGAAAACTTGAATGCGTTCTCACTGTGTAATGCAATTCTACACTTACCACTCAGGATAAAGTTAACAAGGGCACTCCTCATGAGAAAATGCATCAGAACACCATTCAGGGTGGAAATAGAAGGAAATGCTCCTGCAAGTGGACAGAAGACATATTTGATCCAGAGGTTGTAACAAAATAATTCTAACAGGAATAGAGATAGATGCAGGGGAAGCAAAATATTTATCATCAGCCTGCTCATAAATGTTTTGAATGCTTCATATGAATTTATCTTTTATTAATCTGTCAATCAGGTATTATTCTTACTTAGAAACAAAAGACTCAGAACTAAAAGGGTAATTAAATTAATAGAACCAAGTTTCTATCCCTGGCTTTTCTGGAAAGATTTAACAATGAATACCTAAATAAAAAGAGGTCTGTTCCCTACTTGCAAAGGGATGGGGAGGAAATAGTGTAAGGATTTTGTAACGCAGAGAGCAGAAATGGGAAAGGAATTCATATGTCTGTATACACATATACTCCAATATCTCGTGTATTTTGCATTCTTCAAATCACCTGCATGTGATATTTCATTTTGATTTGTGTAGCCATAATAGCTCTGAGTGTAAGAGGCTTTAGTCTGCTAATTTTACACATAATTAATATTGTGTGCAAAAGAGTTATTAATTTGACACACAATAAGTGTTCAAGAAATGATAGCATTTTAAAGTGGTTTATTATCACAGCATAATCTATATAACCCTAACTGATTAGGGTCTAAAACGTTTCCCCAAAGTCTTGTGTTGAAAGCCTGGTTCCCAATGCAGCCAAGTTCAGAGATGTAGATTTTAGGAAATGATTGGACTATGAGGGCTCTGACCTTATCAGTGGATTAGTCCATTAAATGGGCTAACCTCTTCATTAATCCATTTAATGGATTCAGCCATTGATAGCTGATTGGGCTACTGGGAGACTGGACTAGCTGGAGGAAGTAGTTCACTGGGGGCATGATCTGAGAGTGTTTGTCTTTGTCTCAATCTCTCTCTCTCTGTCTCTGTCTCCTTCCAGGCTTCCATGAGCTGAGCAGCTTTTCTCCACCATTCACTTCCTCCCCTATGGTCTGCCTTATGTCAGGCTCAGAGCAATGCAGCCAGCCCACCGAACACTTAATTCTCTGAAACTGAAGCAAAATCACTCTTTTCTCCTTTAAGTTTTTCTTGTCAAGCATTTTTGTCACAGTGATGGAAAGCTGACTAGCACAACAACTATTGATGTATTTGCCTCATAATTTTTTTGATAATATTGACAGTGTCAGATCAGAGTGGGTATGGTTTAGACAATTGGATGCATACATGCAAAAATTAACAATGCCTGACATACTGAGGTTCAGCTATAGCATAAGGACGGAAAGATGATGTGATCAGTCATTCATAAAGAGTTACTATGTGCCCACCTGGGCCAATCACACACTAGGTGCTTAGGAAAGAAGAATGTACATGGCTACACACATGCTCATAAGAAGCTCATAGCTGAGTTCAGTTGTTAATGAGAAAAAAATCATCAAGAGTGACTGAAAATGTAAGACAAGTAATGCACCATGCAGTGATGCAGTTTGAGAGAAACAAATAAACAAAAAGCTTGTCTGAGCATTTGCAGCTTGAGCTGAATGCAGTTTATCAGTTTTAAAGAGTTATATGACTTTCCATCCTATGTCTATAGCACATATTCTTAATTCATTTAAATTGATGGACTTGCAGGTTGTTCATCACTACTGTGAATGAATCTGTCATGAGCATAGGTGTGTACAGACTTCCTTGGAATCCTGACTATAATTGTTGAATATATAACCAGAAATAGGATTATTGGATAGTAAATTCTATTTATAATTTTTAGAGAAATCTAGTATGTGTTTCATAGCACTTAATGAGTTTGATGGTTTCTATTCTCTACAACTCCACCAACATTTATTTAAAATTTTTGAAAAAATTAGAGACATCCTAAGAAGGGCAAGTATTCATAGTGGTATTGGTTTGCACTTCTTTGAGAATATTTTCTTATATCTGATGGTCATATACCTACTGTTCATTAGTATATCCTCTTTGTCTAAAAGTCTTATCAAGTTCCTTTCCCATTTTTATGTTATCTAGTATTTTGTTTTGTTTTATTTGTTATTTTTTTTGCTCTTAAGGTTAAGAGTTCTTCATATATTTGGAAATTAACTCATTATTTATATATGTGGTTTGTAAATATTCTCTCCTTTTCTATGGCTATCTTTTCCACATTCAAAAAAGAAAGAAATGATACCATTTCCAATAATACTGATGGACCTGGAAATTATTTACCCTAAGTGCAACAGGTTAATCACAGAAAGAAAAATGCTACATAATTCCTCTTATGTGAAGCATCTAAAATATTCCAATATGTGGAAGTAGATGATGGAGTGATGGTCACCAGGGAGCAGTCAAAGGAAGTTATAAGGGGTCATTCAATGGGTAAAATGTTACTGCTGTATGAGATTAGTAAGTTCTTGAGATCTGCTGCGGCTATAGTTAACAATAAATATCTCAGGAGGGTAGATTTCACATTAAGTGTTCTTGCTACAAAACAAAAGGGTCCCAAGGAAACTTCTGGAGTTACATGACATTCTGGAGGTGATAGACATGCTTATTACCTGTGATTGTGATGGTAGTATTAGTATATATGTAATGCAAACTCATCAAATTATATACATTAGTTGTTGCAGGTTTTTGTCTACCTCAGTGAAGTTGCAAAATGTAAAATAAAAAATGTTTCTAGATCAGTCCAAGAAGGTATCAGAGGGTACATTTTTATTGAGCATCTACCCCAAGAAGAAAATTACAGTCTGCAGACTGGAAATGGGGGCAGGAGGAGAAAAACCAGTTTAACAAATTACCAGCATTTATAAACGTTCAGATGTACAATATAACTATCATTATCTATAGGCATTATGCTGTTACAGTAGGTTTCTAGGACTTATTCATCTTGCATCATTGAAACTTTGTACTCTTTGACCAAAACTTTCCACTTCTTCTTCCCTTTAGGCCATGGTAACCATTGTTCAACTCTCTGGTCCCATGGCTAATTAAGATTCAACATATGAGTGAGATCATGTAGTATTTTCTTTCTGTGTTGGATTTATTTCACTTTGCTAAGAGGATAAACCTTAAATCAAGTGTTCTTATTACAAATAATAAATAAAGAGTGTGGGAGGAAACTTTTGAATGGATATGTTTACATCACTGATTTTGACGAAGGTTTCATGAATGTATACTTATCTCCGCACTCATCAAGATGTGTATGTTAAGTATGTCAATTGTACTTCAATAAAATAGTTTTAAAACTTGCATATGAAGAGCCTCAGAGGTATTAAAGAATATGAACCACTCAAAGAATTGTGGTTTGGAAAGAAAAATATATGAGGGATAAACCTGAGAAAATCAAAAGATGCCCAGTCTCTATGTGATCAACAACAAGTGGCAAGCTAAAGAGTTTGTTGTCTATAAAAATTGCACTTGGAAGTGAACAATAATATATTGACTAATGGAGCATGTTTTCTTAACACTTCTCCCAAGTCCAGCCATTTACTGGTAACTGGGTAAGAAACACAAGTTAATGTGCTCCTCTGCCTTCCATCACATATGAGTAAGATCATGTTGTGCTTATGTGCTATTTTTTGATAAACAAATGAAATAGGCACATCTAGACTCACAATTTTCCACCTAGACATAAAAGGCAAATATCAGCTTCAATTACTCTTCCTATTAAATCAGATGTGAACCCCTATGGTATACATCCCTTGATGCAATTTTAAAAGACAAATTTCATAAAGGTGCCAGGCACAGTAGAGAGACTAAAATAGGCACTCAACAAATGCTAACAAATTCATGCAAATAATGACTAGCAGAGTGATAATCAGAAAGTTCCACACCTGCTGATAAAACAATTGTGATATTTGAGAAGCTCCCTTTCTATCCAAAGTGAGTGGACTAAGGGAATCTCTCTCTTACCACTTAAAGAAATGCAGTCACCAAAAGAGGACAAGGAATCCCATTTTCAATGGAAATTATATTTTCTGAATGGTGTAGGACTTCTATTCACAATGCACCTCTTGAAGCCACTCTTATTTACCCCATTGTCTCTGTCCTTTCTCTAGTCACCACCACTTTCCTATAGATATAAGCATCCAACTATTTACCAACACTCTGCTATGTTTCACTTGTTCCTACCTTAGAATCCATCATGAGAATTCTTTGCCCATATCATCCGTCTCATGGATCAAAAGAGTTACTTCTCTTATTTCTAAGGACAGAGAGATCAGACAAATCTAGGTGTTATAAGGCTGAGTTATCATCTGAGAACCCCCATGAGAAGCCAGGGAACTTTGTTGAAATCTCATGAAAATATTACCTTTACAGGGTATCCCAGAAGCAACTGCTCAATTCTGAGCTATAAGGCTGTGCTCTGAACCCCAAAACTCCTCTCACCAACTTCCTTATCTTTGTCTTCTGTTATTGTTTGAATATAAGACATATCCCCCCAAAACTTGCATTTTAGGCAATGAAGGAATGTTAAGAAGTGAAATGTTACATTATGAGAGCTGTAATTTAATTAGTGCATTAATCCATTTGATGAGTTGATAATGTGAAAGGACTATTTGGTTGTAATGTGGTCAAGAGGGGCATGCCTAGAGAAAGTAGGTTACTGGAACCTACCTTTGGGTATTGTATCTCATCCTTGATTTCTCATCTGCGTGATCTCTCTCTACTGTCCAGCTACCATGAGCTGACTGCCCTCCCTCCATGATCTTCTACCAGGATGTTCTACCTCAACTTAGGCCCAGAGTGATGGAATTGGCTAACCATGGACCAAAGCCTCTGAAACTATGAACCAAAATGAATATTCCCTCCTCTAAGTTGCTCTTATTAGATGTTTTGTTCATACATGTGAAAAGCAAACACAGCTTCCTTGCATATTAGGATTCATGAAATAAGCCAGTCACTTCCTTCTCCTCACCTCTATTATTAATTTCCTAACTTAAAGAAGACTAGACGTAAAATGTGAATTTCTTCGCTCTTGTTCTCAATTTAATTCTAGTCCATCCTGACAGCCCTCTAGCACATCTTACCACTAATCCTGTAATGTAGGCAGTGAAGTCAATGATTGCACTGGGTAATAATGGCAAGCATAGTTATTACCCATTTTATGACAGAGGAAATAGACCCGAAGGAATTAAGTCATCTGTCACAAAGTATATGCTAGTAGTAGCAGAAGTAAAATTGGGAATCCAGGTCTTTCAATTCTGGGGCCAAGGGAACTTCCCACTTATTTCAAACTATCCCTCATACAAGCCAGGCAAAGAAAATAAATTGTGAAATACTTAAAAGTCGAGATATAGAGAAGTCCCTTTGCAGATCAAAAGAATGAAAGGGAAAGTGTTTGATATATAATATATTAACTCATAGGACCTTTATTTTAAGCACAGGAATATGAAATATAGCTGGATTTAACTGGATTTTCACATAGCTAGGATAAAATGTAGGATAACAACTATACTGAGGAGAGCTGCCCCAGATGTGGTTTTCCTATCTGTAAAGAAGAAGATAAAAATGGAAACCAATGAATAGAGACAGAAACATATGAGAATTAGGAAAAAGAGTGAAAATGATGATGACTAAAATAAGTAGATCAGACCTAAGGACACCCAGTGGAGGTGTGGATCCAGGGACAAAGGAGCAGAGAGTGGAGGGCTTACAAAGGAACAGAAGAGGGATCAGCATCCTCCTGGAATGGTTGCACTGGTAGAAATGGCACATGATTTCCTATGTGATTAAAGCATCCTTTTCTTATTTCAAAGATGATCAAAAAATATGATTCTGTGATGTCCTTACTCACATTATTAGAAAACAAAAGTCACTTGGAATTCTCCATTTTATTCTAGAGAGTAATGACTTCAGATCCTGGTAGGTTACTGCAATTATCAAATCTAGAATCCATCTTATAATAGATTCTGGAATTAAAGGAGTTATAGATCTATAAGCAATGAGAAGAAAATAGGCTATAAATATTAGGCAATGATGCCCTGAAGACAAACCATCCACAAGGATGTAACATACCATCAAAACTGGTGTAACATACCATCAAAAAAGTTGTGCCTTAAAACATACACCAAATATTTATGGCGCAACTTTTCTCTTAACATAAAAGGAGAAGCATCACATTTGCCACCAAGGATGACAATGGATTTGTTAATGTTATTACATATTGATAAACATGTCCAGTCTGAGCACATAGTAACGGTAATAACATGTAAAGCTTTCACCTTCTTGACTCCTCTATCTTGTTAATTTGGTTCCTACATCATTCTCTTTATTTGCTTTTTCCTCCCCTGTTTTTACTTTTTCCTTCTCTTTCATTCCCTTTATTTATAATCACTTTACCTCTACTAAGAGCATAGGAAATATTTTCAGATATTCCATTCCATTGATACAAATATTAACACAGACTTATAATTTACTAGTCTTCTTTTATTAGTCTAGACTTAAAATTTACTAGTCTGAAATACATTGGTTATTCTTGGAAGCTCTGTGTGTATACCCCCCTCACTCACAGCCACTATTGAATCTTTTCCAAAATAATGAAATACATACATAATGAAAATATATACATTCACCTATTAGAGTAGAAAGTCTTTGAGGACATCTTTTAAGCTGAGGTACCAAATCTCACTTTATACTCTTCTGCTGGACTTGAAGCATCAAATTACACCTGCTAGGATGCACTTAAACTCCCCTGGGTGAGTGTCTAGGATCTATAACTGATCCTGGAACAGGTGTGGGCAGATGACTGCACCCCACAGATTGCTTTATGGCTAAGATAGAAAGACTTCACTGAGTAAGCTCTGACTCTCATGTATGTGTATGAACAAATGCATGTGTGCATGTGTTTATATGCATGTATGTAGAATCAAAGTGTAGGGATGGAAGAAGAGTTCATTATCTAGAAGAAGAGGGAGACCCCCCAAAGCAGAAGATTGAGAACTGAGATAATAAGAGAAAAGATCTGTAACAATTAGGTTTTCTGTAGCGTCCAAGATATTTTACATAATTTTTCAAGGTTTTGTTTAGCCTTCTTTCTTCTTTTATTCCCTGCATTTGGAGTCTAAATTTCAATAAAGTATGATGTAAAAGGTTTAGTGTTATTGGTAGTTAAACTAAAAATAGATGTTTAGCCCCAAGAAAATCAAAGTGAAAGTAGGGTCACTTAGTAATGAGGGAGACTGTGGTTCTGAAATGACAGCATCAAAGAGAACGAGGGTCCCAGGCAGAACTGACTGTGGGATGGAGAAATCACATCCTCACATTCAGTCCCAGGAGCAGAGTAACACTCACAAATAAAACTGAGGAAGGTAAACCTTCCAGTGAAAGTGGTCTCAATATTCAAGTTGCAATAATGTGAGATTTCCACTACATTAGCTGAACTTGAATCTGAGCACTCTCCCACAAAGGCCAACTTTCTCTTTAATTGACATTAAAACAAAAGTAAGCTGCAGAACCATCTTCAAGTCTGTATATATTGCATGTCTATTCTATCCTTCTTTGCTGCAAACAGCCTGCCTTCAGGGATCCTGGATAGAGAGCCTGCAAATTTAGAACATTAACGTGATCAAGTGATGCCCTCTTAAAAAGAATTGATCTCATAGCAATGACTCTTGATGAATAATTAAAATGGTGATTTCAATGGCACTTAACAAGTGCTGAAAAGCACAGACAGAAAGGGTTCCAAGAATAAAAAGCTCCCTATACCAAGAAACACTTAAATCCCACACCTCCATATAGCCAGGGTTTCACAGAAAGCCAGCAACATTGAAAACCAATTGTATGAGAAATTTAATTACCATGCTGTGTATTATAATATGCAGTGTTTGAAATATGAATGCTCTAGGGTTGAATTCTATCTCTTTAATTGTAAATAGTATACTTGTTTATCTCATGATGATAATACCATATGCACATACATTATATATATATACACACACATACGTATGCATGCCATATATGTTTACATGTAGCAAATAGTTTGATCAATATTAATTTGCTTCTTTATGTACATTTCCTTTTATATCATCAACTGCTGATTCTTACCTTGTCTTCCCTAAGCCAAATGAGGTGTGTTTGTTCCCAAGATTTAAAGAGTCAATGAAAATGGTAAATAAATGCTCAAATACAAATGAAAAATAACTGCTCCAAACAATGTAATATCATGTAAAGTTTTAAGCACATGTAGAATTAAATAGATGGAACAATAATACAAAATAAGGAATAAACTGAGCAGTTTAAAAGTCCATAGATTGTCAGGGATGTAGTAAAATTATTAATTATTAATTATCTTATATTCTAATACTATTAAATATGCTTTGATATCTAGGATAACCATTGCAATGAAAGTAAAATAATTTACAACAAATTACTGGATGTGGGTAAAATGAAAATAAATTACTTGACTAATTCTAAATAAATAATAACAAAATAATTTATAACTAAAAATAAGTAAATTAGTATGCAACGTGGGCAAAGATTGAAGAAAAGCAAAGAGAATTGTCTGAGAACCTGGGCAGTAGCAGGTATGGGCTTCTGTCATCAGGAGAAAGTCCCCATGAGATGATGCCTTTCTGAGCTGTGACTGGTGAGTAGGTACCAGAGCTTGAGGGCAAGAGCAAGGTGGGCAAAATGTACTGCTCAGGTTAACCTGTAAAATCTCCGTCTTAGACAGCTTTTGCAATAAGGAAAGGTAGTAGCTCTTCTTCTTTTACCTCATCATCTCCTGAAATACCAGGAAATGAATGTGAAGGACTATACTAGATGTGAAGGAAGCTGAAGCCCAGGGCGGTGGAGCCAGTCAAGGGGCAAGATAAGGTCTGTCTAGGAGGAAAGCTGGAAGCCGGTCTTGGAGGATGAGGAGCCTTGGTTCTGTCTTAGACACTTTCTCTCCCATCTATTGGTAGTTCAGTTTGTTCTCTCCTGCAGAACAGACAATGCAGTTTTATCTCTGAAAGAATGCAACTTTTGTATTATCAGTTAAATTTTTTCTGATAATATCTTGCCCCCTTTTTAACCACTTGAGAGTGTTTTTTTTCTATTTGAATTGCATTTTCACTATAGGGCTTTTTATTTTTTTATTCATGCCCTCCCTGCCAAAAAGATCATGTGTCTCTTTTCTCTCTGAGCCTACAAATGTAATATCATGTAAAGTTTTTTACATAATAATGTAAAATGTAGTAGACTCTGCTCATTCCCGGAGTCCATGCTGGAGATGTGATGAAGAGGTATATGGAGTGTTAAAGACATTGAAGACCCCCGACTTCCTCCAGTCCTCACTGCGCATGCTGTGGGATCAGGTAGCTATTCCACTGTTCAGCACTGTGAGATACGATTGCTCCTGACACACTTCATGGGTTGGGAGGATGGAACCTGAGACATCTAAGAGAGGAGTTCTGGTGGTCTTAGCCTGATTTGATCATTTTCCTGTGCAGCCAGTGAGTTTCCTTCTTGGAAGCTCCCTGCCGTCTCCTGCTGAAGGAGTGGGCTGGAGCCTCCATGCTTGTACCAGATGACACCTCACCCTTGCCCAAAGTAACTGGATACCTGCATAACTGTGGACCTCAAGGCGAGCTCCCCTTTTGAGAAACAGATCACAAACATCAGGGCTAGTTTGTGCTGGGAAGTGAAGCTTCAAGGCCAGGTAGGGCAGATGAATTCAGATTTGGGGTTAATGTGGTGTTAACTGGAAGTTGACATTACAGAAAATCGGAAAGTAGTGTCAGACTAAGGTCCATTTTCCCTGTAGGGAGAAAAATGGACCAAATCTACAGAAACAAAAAATCCTGTTACAGAGAAAGAAATAGAAAGTAGATATCTAGTGATGTTGTAGTTCCCATGAATGTGTTTAATGTCTCATCTTCCAGTTCTGAATGAATTCCCTGTACTTTTATTTAGAAAAAAAAAAAGATAAAAGAGAAAAAAATGATAAGGATCTACTTTCACTCTTCTGCATATGGATATACAGTTTTTCCAGCACCTATTGTTAAAATAACTACCCTTCATGTTCCAACATACTTTTAGCACCTTTGTTGAATGTAAGATGACTGTGTCTTTGTGGATTTGTCTGTGTTTCCTATTCCATTCCATTGATCTTCATATCTATTTTGATGCCAATACCATGTTTTTTGCCCCTTTTGGTACCAGAGATTGAACCCTAGGGTGCTTTACCACTGAGCAACATCTTCAGTTCTTTTTATTTATTTATTTATTTATTTTTATTTTGAGACAGGGTTTTTTTCTAAGTTGCTTAGGGTCTCACCAAGTTGCTGAGGCTGGCTTTGAACTTGCATTCCTACTGCCTCAGCCTCCTGAGCTGCTAGGGATTACAGGCATGCAAAAACACTGCACCCAGCTCACCATGTTTTTATTACTCTAGCTCTATAGTACAATTTGAGGTCCAGTATTATGATGTCTCCAGCATTATCTCTATCTTTCACCCTGAACAACAGTCAAATCAAAGCAGATCAAAGACCTAGGAATTCAACTAGAGACCTTGCAACTGCTGGGAAAAAAAATGGAGTCGACAATCCAACATACTGGAGTAGGCATTGGCTCCCTTAACAAGACTCCTAAAATGCATTTTAAAAACTCAAGAATCAATAAGTGGGAAGAAAACAAATTATGAATCTTCTGCACAGCAAAGTAAAGAAGAGCATGAAGGCAGAACCTACAAAAAGGGAGAAATCTTTGCCAGATGCTACTCTCACAGGGGATTAATATTCAGAATATATAAAGAACTCAAAAAATTAACACTAAAAAAAATTACACAATTAATAAATGGACAAAGGAATTTAATAGACACTTTTCAAAAGAAGAAATGCAAGTAGTCAACAAATATATGAAAACTGTTCAACGTCCATGGAAATCATGGAAATGCAAATTAAAACTATATTGAGATTTCATCTCACTACAGTTAGAATGGCAATCATCAATAATACAAATAATAATAAATGCAGGTGAGGAAGTAGAATAAGGTACCTTCATACATGGCTGGTGGGACTTTAAATGAGTACAACTACTTTGGAAAGCAGTGTGGAAATTCCTCAAAAAACTAGGAATGGAACCACCATATGACAAAAATATCTTTTGTATTTATTCTAAAGAACTAAAGTCAACACACGATACTTATATAGGCATATTAATGTTTATAATAACACAATTTTCAATAACCAAGTTATAGAGCCAGCCTAGGTGCCTGCAACAGATGAAAAGATAAATAAAATGTGGTATACATATATAATGGAGTCTCGCTCAGTCATAAATGAAATTATGATATTTTCTAGTAAGTGGAAGGAATTAGATGCAAGGCTCAGTGATTATTTCAGACTCAGAAAATCAAGAGTTCAATGTTTTCTCTCATGTGCAAATGCTAGAGCAAAATAAGAGAAAGTAGAAGGAAAGAGGCAGGGAGGAGAAATAGGAAAAGGAAGGAAGGGTGATATGAAACTGACCAAACCACACTATGCACATATATGAATAGGCCACAGCAAACTTCATCTTCAAGTATATATAAAGAACTAATTTTTTAAAAACTATAAATATAATAATGGAAGACCAGTAGAGAAAGGGGAACAGGGGAGGCACAAGGGGAGGGAAATAGGGAGTACTGGAGACTAAAGTGGAGCAAATTATATCCCATGCTTCTATTATTATGGCAAAATGAACCTCAATATTGTGTATAGCCATTATTCACTTATAAAAACATTTTTAAAACTTATGACACATGCACATGCCAAGGAAAGATAAAATATTTTTTTAAAAAATCTTGAGAGATGGTTAACTTAGTCAAAATAACTTACAAGTAGGTCTATGAGATAGAATGTTGTTATGGTTTAGGAATGAGGTATCCCCCAAACCTCATCCCCTCAAACCTCCTGTTGTGAAACAATGCAAGAAGTTTCAGAGTTGAAATAATTAGATTATGAGAGGTGGAACCTAATAACTGGGTAAATCCACGGAGATGGAGTGACTAGGTGATGACTGTAGGCAGGAAGTCTGTGGCTGAGGAAGTGGGTCACTAGGGATATGCTTTTCAGGTTTATATTTTGTCCTGGTGGTTGCCATGTCCTGAGTGGCTTTCTCCCTCCACACTCTTCCCCCATGAGGCTCTGCCTCACCTCAGGCAGAACAATGGAGAGCAATGAAGTCAGCCATCGATGGACTGAGACCTCTGCAACTGTGAGACAAAATAAAATGTTTCTCCTCTATGTTGTTCTTGTCAAGTCTTTCGGTCACAGTGACACAAAACTGACTAAAACAAATGTCATTAGAAAATGACCTTGAATGATGCATGGTTGAGGTACTCATGACCCTGATTTGATCATTGGGCAATATATACATGTTTCCAAGTATCATACTGTACCCCACAAATATGTATAATCATGTCATTTAATTTAAAAAAAAATAAAAAGTATCAACTCCAGTGATATGTCAAATTGGAGCAATGTGGTATTCAAGTTTACATTATGTAATCCTAGGCCTGAAATGCTGTGTGATTTTAAGATATAGTTTATGTGGGATATTTAGCAAAAAAATTGAGCTCAGTTTCATATCATATCTAACCCACAGGTAATTCATGACTAACCTTACCACTGCTGCCTTACCAGTGGTAGATACCTACATCTGCCCTCCACTGCCATTATGTATGGCTAATTGCTATCTAAACAGGCATAATGCTAAGTGGCTTGGATCAATTAAATATTACAATTGAAACTGAATTCAATTAATTACATGGCTTTGAGTTGCTCATAAACAATTCCATTGCATCATAAATAAAATAAGAGCATGAGAACAATCTTTTGACAGCAAGCAAAAAGGCATGAATAAAGCTTCTTAGTACTTTTGACTCATACTTGAGTCATACATATTAACTTTACATGAAGGGAGGTCATTTTGAATCACTGTTATTATTAATATTTAAAAATTTTTAAATATTTTATTGGTTCTTTTCAGTTATACATGACAATAGGATTCATTTTGACATAATTAAAATAAATGATATTCCATGCTTTTATAGTTAAGTCCCCAGTACTTCCCCTTTCTCTCCTCTCCTCCTTTTCTCTGTTTCTTTCCCTCTGCTCTACAGATCTTTCTGCTGTTTCCTTATTTTTATTTTTAAATTAGTGTCTTATAGATATACATGATGGTGAAATATGCACATCCATACATAGGAACGTTAGGTCATATTCATTCCACTGTCTTTCCCATCTCCCTTCCCTTCATTTCCATTTGTCTATTCCACTGATCTTTTTTCTATTCTTTTTTATACCCCCCCTCTTATTATAGATTAGCTTCTGCATATCAGAAAACATTTGACCTTTTACTTGTTGAGACTGGCTTATTTCACTTAGCAAGAGAGTCTACAGTTCTATCCAAATACCATATGAGCAAATACCATAAAGTCATTCTTCTTTACGGCTGAGTAACATTCCATTATGTACACATACCTTATTGTCTTTATCCTTTCGTTTATTGATGGGCACCAAGGTTGGCTCCACAGCTTGGCTATTGTGAATTGTGCTGCTGTAAGACATTGATGTGCCTGTGTCACTGTAGTATGTGGATTTTAAATCTTTTGGATACATACCAAGGAATAGAATAGCTGGGTCATATGGTAGTTCCATAGTGGTTGCACTAATTCACAGTCCCTCCAACAATGTGTGTGTTCCTTTTCCCTCGAATCCTTACCAACAATTACTGTAACTTGTATTCTTGATCATTGCCGTTCTGACTGGAGCGAGAAGAAATCTCAGCACAGTTTTAATTTGTATTTCTCTATTTGTATTGCTAGAGATGTTGCCCATTTTTCATGTATTTGTTGAACCATTTGTATTTCTTATGAGAAGTGTTTATTTAGTGCCTTTGCCCATTTATTGATTGAGTTATTTGGATTTTTTTTGGATTAAGTTTTTTGAGTTCTTTGTATATCCTGTATATTAATGCCCTACCTGAGGTTCAGGTGGCAAAGATTTTCTCCCATTTTTTAGTCTCTCTCTTCATGCTCTTAATGTTTCCTTGGCTGTGAAGCAGCTTTTTGAAAAGTTTTATGTGCCCTTCATACTTAGGGAATTATAGTATAATAATGTTCCTGTTAGTGATAACTTGATTCATCTGAGGAGGGCACAGGGTTCCCAGATGAAGAAATTTGTTTAAGTCAAGCAAAGATGCTAGTTTATCCTTGTCCAATTTACTTCATCACCCCTGACCTTGGTCTCTCTGCTATACACTTTGGCCACACCAACACCACATTCACACAGCAGACCAAGCAGTTTTTCTAACTTACAAATTCAACAAGTTCCTTCGTGGCTTGTAAATTTCTAGTTATCATATATAATGATTCTCAAATTTTCATGAGGGGTAAAAACCACCTGGGGAATCTAGAGTATATCCATGCCTCAGCCCCTCACTTAGAGGGACTCAAGAAGGTGATATTTAATTGTCAGCTTTCTGATAATCAATACAGTGGCCCAGAGAAGCTGCACGGTCTGGAAGGGGCAAAAGCTTATAGCATAAAGCCTGTCGTTCCTCAGCATGGCAAGGAAGGACGTGCACGTTCCAACCTTGCCCAGGCCTGCACTAATCTCCCCCCTTTCTGTGCCTTACTGTGCACCTGTTTAAGTGACACCTGCCTCCAGTTCCCCTTGTGCTCTCTCAGAAGGGCTTTTCTTCCTGGTGTTCTCAGTTTCTGGAATGCCCTGCTCCATTCAGATTTATCAAGATGGGGACAATGGTTATGCAGGTCCTTGCCAGGGACAGGGTGGCAAGACCTCTGAAATCAGCCTGCCCCACAGCTGTGGCAGCCTAGAGGCAGGAGCATCGTCACCTCATTGGATGCTCCCCCTAGAGAAGTCCCCTGGCTCCTTTGCCATCCACCAACAGCCTCCAGTCTCTCTGTTACTGAACCATGAGAGCCCCACGTGCTCACTCACCACTGGACCTTCACCGGGAGATCCCTCCATCTGCTCCACTCATCTTTGGGAAGCTCTCCCTTAGCTCCTGTAACTTCTTAGAATTTACTTGGATTCTAGTGGGTAGAATACTGAGTGTGTTTTTTAGACAGTTTAGAAGTCTGCTTTTTTTGGTTGTTGTTGTTTAACGACACTGTGTGTTCTATGGAGTCAGACTGTCTTACCAATCACTGGACTGTCAAGCAAAGGGCATTATTCTTCAATGGAGACACTCAAAGACACTTATCAAATCGATGAACCGTGAAGGCGGGGGGAATTCTAACCAATTATAAACATCCATCCGGCTAACTCACTCAATGTGAGATTCAGACTTCTACCGACCATTTTTCATTTATTTATTTTCAATTATCTAAACCAGTCCGAGACTCAGTTTCCTTACCTATAAAATGGTACCCATTTCCTCTCCTCTCATTATCTCACTAGAATTTTGTGAGGATCAAAAGACATAATGTTATTCAGGCAATTTTCAAACTGTAAAATGTTTAAAATCATAATGGTGAGCGAGTCTTAAGACAAAAAGATACATTTGGCACTTTTTCCATGAAATGAATTTTTTAAAGCAGCAATATCCAAGTGTGTTTCACAAAATGAGGTATCTCACAAAATAATAAGATTCTGTGGTAACTCAGTTTTAGAATTTGCATTTTTAAAATAGTTAATGAAGCTTTATAACTGGAATAATTCAGAGCTTTCAATAGAGCAATTCCCTCATACACATTCAAGACATAACAGATGAATAGTTTCTCTAGACTTAATTGACCAGAGAACTTTGTAGATCTTGAACTAGCTAATGAAATAGCTCTCCTCCGCCCGAAAACCCATTTCAGGAAAATAATCCATTTTGATACATAGTCTTCAGTCAAATCAGCCTCAAATCCCATCCAAGAAAATGATCATCCATCCAGGTTTTTATAATAAAAAATTTTCAGAACATCTCTATCGGATGCCTATAGGAAGTAGGAGTGACAGTAGTGGGTGGGATGAAGACACGGAAGGAAGGAGCACCTGGCTCACAGAAGGTCTTAGCTGCTCCTCTAAGATGCTGAACACTCCTGGATGCTGTCCTGGTCCTCCCAGTTCACTGGAACACTACTCTCTGAAGTTCCATGAAGCTCATTGTTCATGGGGTGGACCTCTACTTCCATAGCATTACTCACTTCCCTTGAACTAAAAATCTCAGCTGATGCCTCCCATCTCTCATCTCCTGATCAGATGGTAAGCTCTCCAGGGATGGGCACTGCCTCATCTGCTTCTCCCCTCAGTGCCTAACAGAGACATCTCTGCACAAAGCTTATTTAGTTGAAAAAGAGAAAAACGTCCTCAAATCAAAACTAAAACTAGTTACTCAAGATCTTTCCATGTGTAGATCATTTTCACAAACAAATCAACTAATAAAAAGAAGGCTGTAAAGTCCTATATCAGATAGGAGGAAACTGAGGCTCAGAGAGGGTTAGTGATATTAAGTGTTTTAATGGCGAAAAAAAAAAAAGATTAGAACTGAAGTTTTGGAGTTTCTAAGTCTCCTGGTTTTCCACATGGTCATTGTTAGTCACTTCAAAAATGCTTTAATGGAAAGGGGACAGCATTTGCTGGATGGAATCTATATTTAATACACCTAATCTTTACTTCCTTTCTAAAAACTCCATACCATCCCCCTAATCCAGCCCATGATATGAGTTTCATTTGCTGCTGCAAAAGAACTGATCATGGAGGCAAAAATGGATAATGTTGGCTGAGTTGCTAAGAAACCCAGAACATATTTTTAAATATGCCAGGTCACTGTCCTACAGAGAGACCAGGAATATGTCATGTCTCCATAGTAACTCAGGAGGAGCAGGATGTGAGTTGAAAATAGAAGAAACCATAAGAATGGTAATCAGTAATAGTTAAGCTTCGAGAATGCTGAGTCAGAAACTGTTTGATAAGGTTAAAATACCCACAGTCAGTTAGCAGGCAGAGTGTGAGAGGGAGAGAGATGGTAAGACTTCCTGGCTGGCTGCTGGAAGTTGTACGATCCAGGCACAACAGTGAACATCTCTCCACTGCATGTCCCCAGCTGTCCAGCACTGTCCTCTGAACTCTCAGAGGTATTGGGAAATCAGGGGCTGTACAGATATAAAATATTTTTGAAAGATCACTAGGAACTTTGTCTTGAATGGGGCACATTGTCTCACCATAGTTTGAAATAGTAAAAAAGAAAAAGTTTGTTTTAATTTTGTTTTAGTTTATACATAATAATTTTCTCTTTACAATAGATTAACCTTTATATATGGTGTAGTTAGCCTGAGGTTAAATTAACTGATTGGTTAATCTTTTAAAAAAATTTTATTTGTGAGAAAAAAAAAGTATTTGGAGCTTTGAAACCCTGATTCCAGCCTACTGTTCTATTTGTTTGACACTGAGCAAGACATTTGGACCCTTGGTCTTCAGTCTTTCTTTAGAAAAGTGAAAATAATAATATGGGAAGTTACTGCCCTTAGATCTGGTAAGGGGTTCCCTGCCTAAGCCTGAACTCTGTGCCTCAGTGGACCCAGGGCTTTGAAACGCTTCTTCAAGAGTTATTCATAACTCCCATTCTGAGCTAGTAATACCCTGAGGCCAACAGTACAACCCCAGGCAGAGAATCCTAGTCCCTGACCAGAAGATGTGTAGACTTATGTCCCCATTTCTTTCAGATCAATGTCCAATTATCATTCCCTGTGTTGGGTCAACCAAAAGACCCATGTTGCTCAGGGACTGGTGCTGATGAGATCACTGAAGGGCCTGACCCCAATATCAGGAGTATGGCCAGTGATTTTTTTTTTTTTTTTATAGATTACAGCAAGATCAAGCTGCTGGGATGCTCCTAACACAGTGATTTGGGACAACTCTCTCTCATACTGAATATAGAACAAACTCAGGGCTCTAGGCTAACAATAGCCCACTGCCAGCCCTTGGCTTGAGCTGCATGTACAGACCTATGTATCAGCCTTCAGCCATCTATAAGCCAAAGTGGTACCATCTCTGATCTGCTGCACATGAGGGTGGCTGGGCTCCAGTTACACATTACCCTGTACACCCTCAGCCATTGATATCCCTGGAGGTCGCCCGACCCCAACCGAAGACTTCGCATCACATGTAAGGCAGTCTCAGCAGTTGGCTGTGTCTGTGTTCTCCAGTCCTTAGAGGCCATTGCTCTTCAACATCGATGAGCCCTTGTGATCGATGCTTCTCTTGCCTCTGATTCACACAGTGGCATTGTATTCTCCCCAGGGAGTCAGTTTTAAGTCATGTTGGATGAGAGGTAAACATTTCTTGCATGGATTGGACTATTCTTCTGCCTACCTTCTTTCAGCTAGTGACAGATATGAGAAGTAGGAGTGTGATCAACACTGAAAGTGATCACATTCAAAGGATGTATTGATGGTAGCCTATGGAGTTCCAGAGTAGGCATGATTAGAAGGCTTTTCATTTTGCCTTTATGCTATAAAATTCCAACCACAGACTGGGATACTAATGAGAATAAATTGCACTCCATGTAATGTATCAACATATAATCTACTGTCCTATATAACTAAAAAGAACAAAAATATTCAAAATTAATATAATGACCAAAAATTAATTATTATTCAGATTTTCTCACATGCTTTGGGTAAGACTTACATGTGTGGTCATCATCAACAAAACATAGTAAAAATGTTAGTTCCTGGAAGCCAGTATCCATGGGTGGCTTAAAAGACCACGTTGCCATGAGTGATGTTATAACTGGTAGTTAGTTGTGCATGGTGTCAGGTAATTGCAGATGCAAGAGGATCTATAGTCTTCCAACACAAGGAGGTTGCAGAGAGCCTTAGCATCCCAAGTGGTGCTGTATTTGTTTGTAATGTGAAACACAAGCCCTAGCAAAAATGCAGATTTGAGAATAAAGAATATGGACAGATGACATTTGGATGCAAACACAAAGTGATGGTACCCAGATACCATGAAGAATCTTCCTGGGCAGTTATTGCACATAAACAAATATGCAAGTACCTATATCCTTATTGATAAAGCACTATGCTTCACATGATCCTGCTGACTTCATATTTATAAATCAAATTGTGTGTGTAGACAAGGGCCCCACCAAAATCATTTACAAATGGCCCCATATACTGTAGAATGATGACTGACCCTTCCAAGCTATTGCCAGAGAATAGTGAAAATACAATTATTAACACCATCAACAATAATAATGATAATAATTAATCAAATAATAGTGGTTATCATTAAATGTTAAGATGCCTTTTCTGGCACATGCTCTGCCCTCACTCCTGCAAAAACCCCTGACCCCTCCCTCTTTTAACCCTCTTTCCTCTCTTCCTACTCACAGTACAAGGAACATCACACTGTACCTGTCTCCTAACACGTGTCTGCCACCCTCAGGTGTATAAGCTTCTGGACCCAGGCCATATGCAATTACCTTTTGAATTCATAGCACTTAGGCCAAAGCCTGGTGCTGCATAAGCACTCAATAAATGTTTGATGAATTAATGAATAATGAATGAATTAATTATATTATAAATTATAAAGTGAGATAGAAATGGCAATGATTATAGTAATATTATCATTTCCTGACAGAATCATATTTTAAGATAAGATTAGCCAGAACACTGAATGAACAAAAGGAAATAAAGGTAAGGATTTATTTTTCAACTAAAAAAGAATATTTAGAAATTATTCAATAGCATGTGCTTTAAATCGTTGTTTTTCTGGGTCTTATACTTCTTCACCACCAATGGAATCAGCTGTGGTACCCTGTAAACATAACTTTCTGACCTCACACTAGTTCTATTGAATCAGCATCTCTGAACCAGGGACCAGAGTTAAGGGATCAGACCCAGAAAGCCACATACTTAAAGACTGTTTAGTGGAGTAACCACAGTGAACAATAGTGTTCTCATCACAAGAATAATGTTTGATGTGATGGATATGCTAATTATCCTGCCTGGAGCATTATACATTACATACATATTGAAATAGCTCATCATGACCCCCATAAATATGTACAATTACTAAGTCATTTAAAACTAAAATCACAAAATTTGTCATTCATTTTTTGATTAACATTAATTCTTGAACTTTTAATTTGACAGGAAATAGGACTCAATACTGAGAGTCATAAATTAGGAAATATCCTTTCTTACTCTCACTAAACATTTTAGGGGTCGTTTCCTGCCGCTATGGCATCCCATTCATATGGTGTCATAGTAGTTCTTAGGTTTGGCTTTTATGTCGCATCATATGGCTTATTTTCCTTGTTTATAGTGTGAGCTCAATGAGGATGCAGACCACAGCTACTTTGCTCATCTGTGCAATCCTGACTTTTAGCACACTCCCTGACCTCTGTGAATGCAATGAGATAGTAGGGATGACTGAAGGAGTCAACACAGGGTGGATAAGTACCTTCCTCGGATGTTAATTTCACCACATCCAATACATTCTTACCACTTACTTAATGAGGATATTTCTCCTACTCTTATTTTTTTCTTCTCAATCGTTTCCTAAGAAAACTGCTTTTCTCTACCTAAATGAATTTTTAAACTATTTAAGAAAAAAGAAAAAGAAACAACACCATCAACACACAGCTTTCCCTCTGCTAACCACTTGTGAGGATGTGGTACCCAAACATGTCATAAACAAGAACAAGGCTAGGAAACACCAAATGTGAGCCATGCATCTTGCCAGACAAGACATCAGTCACCAGGGCAAGCAGAAGGGTGTGGCTGCCCCCTGTCATGGAGCAGTCAACTCTGAACCCCTTCAGTTCTCAGGGTGAGTGCATACCTCCTCCCTGCTTCTCTGCTGCCTGACTTTCAAAATACTCATCTTTGGTTTGCTTAATAGGAGAGGAAAGGGTTGGCCAGTTTAATCAATTGGCCAACAAACCAGAGCTTAAACTTAGTGGAAGGAGAAGGGGAAACAATCCTATTAATATATTTCTTCTGTCTCTACCTATATTGGTCAACTTGGCAACACTGACACTAAAGTACCCAATTAGAACAATTTAGAGGAGACCACATTTATTTTGGATGCTGGTTCAGAGGTTTAGTCCATGGTGGGCCAAGTCCATTGCTCTGGGTCCCAGGAGAGCCAGCACATCACGGCTGCAGGGAAGATGCATCTTCCAGGACACATTCCGGATGACCTACCTCTTCCATCCATGCCCCGCCTGCCTGCAGTTAGCACTCAGTCTCTCCATTCAAACAAGGTTGAACTGATTAGGTTACAGCTCTCACAATCCAATCATTTCACCTCTGAGTATTCCTGCGCTAACACAGACACCTTATAGCCAAACCATAATACTTACTCCTATAGACCTGATATAAGTGTGTGAAAGAATAAGCAGGTATTCTTATTTATTTACCTTTTCATTTAAAACACAAATTCACATTTGAGCACCTAGAACACATCAGACACTTCCGTACACATGAAGTGAGAATTCCAAAGTAGTGAGATACTCTTCATGAACCTCTGAATCTGAGGTGGGCCCACATGACTGAGGAGCCCACATATGAATACAGTCCTCTGGGACAACTAGCAGCTATAAGTGTCCTGAGGGAAAGCGTAGCATGCACTGGAGGATGCAGTTTGATATGCAAGGTCTGAAGCATGGGAAGGTATCATGGTGGCATTTGAATTGAGATCTAAGATGTGTAGAAACTGCTGGGAAAATAATGGGGAGGAGATAATATCCCTGGCAGAGAAAAAGACACATGTAAGGCTCCATGCTGGGGCAGAACTTGGTAGATATAGTGTATTATTCAGGGTTCTCTAGAGGAACAGAATCAACAGGAAATATAATTATTAAAATGGAGATTTATTAGATTGGCTTACTCGGCCAGAGTTGGATAGTCCACAATGGCCATCTGAAGGCTGCAAAGCTGGAGGAACCAATAGCTACACAGTTCAAGAGGCTGAAGCCTCTGAACAAGAGGAATCAATAATGCTCCCTCAGTCCAAGACTGAAGGCTTCTGGAAACTTCCTGGAGAATCACTGGCAGATTCGCTTTGGAAGAGTGAAGAAGCGAGAGTCTGATATCCTAGGTGATCTCAGCAGCAATCAAAAACCTGTCCAAGAAGAATCAAGCTTGCATCTGCTACTGCTTCCTAGTTCTTCCAGCTTTTATTCCATCCAAGCCACCTTCCTATTGGATGGTACTGCCCATGCTTAGGGAGGGTCTCTACTTCAGTTTGCTGTTCTACATGCCAATCATTCCTAAACACAACCTTATTGACACACCCAGAAGCCTCTTCATCTTTGGCATTCCTTAGTCCAGTCAAGTGGACAACTTAAATTAAACATTATAGATAGTAAGGTGAGAACACAGTGGACTACTGCACTATCACAGGGTGCTCCCCAGAGAGCAGAGCTTGAGGCTTACTTGCTCATGACTTCATTAAGGAGTGCAATTCCATGGGGCAGGAGTGAGGCAGAGGCAGTGAAGACAGGAAGGAGAAAGGGGCCATTAGTCAAAGGAAGAGCCAATGTTGACCTGGCTACCATAGGGTCATCCTGAAGGAGCTGCCTCTGAGGACTGTCCTTGGGAAATGAGGGGAAGGACAATTGTTTATTCATTCAGTTTGTCTCAAACAGCTTTCCTAACCCTGCCCTTCTGAGTGCACATGTGTGGGTATCAAGCTGAGTCCAGGGTCCTGGGGCAGGACCTGAGAGGTACAAGGCACAGGCAGGCTAGGTCCATGGGATAGTCCTAGGAGCCCTCACAGAGGAGCAGGGGGGTGGGCACAGGGACAGGAAGGACTCTGAGCTTTAAGAAGCAACCACTCGGTATTTGCCAAAGATGAGGCAGAAGAACCAGGTTTGATTTCTGAACTGAGAGACCTTGAATAGCTGGTTAAGTGCTCTGATCCTCAGTTTCCCCATCTGTAAAATAGGAGAGGAGTCCACATTCACTGCCTTTCTCTCTGGGCCTCCCACTTGCTGTAGTAACCCATGACTACCTGGCTTCCTCCAAACCATCACTGACCCTTCTCTGGGCAGGTCTCCAGCAACCTGCCCATTGTAAGCCACATGATCACTTCCCTGATTCCGGCCTTCTTGAACTCACAGTGACACCCAACAGTATTCAAGGAATGCTCCCTCTGGCTTTTCATGACCATGCCCTCCACTGGCTTCCTTAATCTCACTGGCAACTTCCACCTCCCTGGCCCTCGGAGCTCTTGGTGTACATTCTTTCCCTAAGAGAACTGTGAAATAGCATAATGAACACAAATGACTTTTACAAACTGCCCACCTATCCCCAAGTCCAGATTGGATTACTGCCTGCCATTTCACAGTGCCATGTCTGCCTGAGGGTCAAAATCAAAATGTCTAAAATGGAATTTCTCATTCACATCTCCCTACTACCCAGCCATTCTCAACCCGAGACCTGCTGCAGTCTGGCTGGGCACAATTCATGAGCCACTTATGAAGCAGAAACGAACTTTATTTTTAGAACACACACCTGCACCACAGGAGCTCTTCAGGAATTCCCTCAGAGCCCACTGCTTCCCAAGAGCCTCTCCACGCCCCCCCCCTCCTCCTGCTCTTAAGGCCGATTGGCTGGGTCGCGTGGGCAAAGCCAAAAGAGTCCTCCAATGAGCAGCTCCGTGGTCTGAAAAGGCCATTTCCATTGGGAAATAGCCCAATGAGCATCACCACAGAGGAGCCAATCAGCTGGCAGCTGGAAGTTTGCTGGGGCCACAGTGAGCCAATCAGCTGGAAGTTTGCTGGGGCCACTGTGAGCCAATCAGCTGGAAGTTTGCTGGGGCCACTGTGAGCCAATCAGCTGGAAGTTTTCTGGGGCCCCTTCTGCTGTGGCTTTCAACAGAGACTCAAACCCTAATACCGTAAGACACCTTTTGTATATCATAAATTCACTTTCTCTTATCTATCTAGAATGGTACTAGGAATGTACCATCCTCGGGAGAAAACAGAAAATAGTCACTCAAATTATTTTCTAGATTCCTGGTGAGGAACATTAATTATCTCTTCTATAACAATTTTCACTATTTAAAGAAACTTATCCTTCATATATAAAATAAGAATAATTAATTGACTCATAAATTAATTAATTTTAGTCAGATTAAAAAGCTAATTATGGAAAACAAAGCTCTAACATAATTAGGAGACATATGGGAGAATATTTCTATCCCCTTGATACAGAGATGAATTCTCTTCATTGGTTAAAAAAAAAAAAATCAAAAATAATATAATAAAATTTTAACAAATTAGTCTTCATTTAGGTTGAAAAATTTTTGTTCACAAATGTTACCATATGCTGAAAGTGAGAAAAAGATATTGATTGGAAAATAAAGTGTTCTATGCTTTGATCTTGTGGTGGTGGTGGTTGTTACATGGTTTTGTTTTCTTTTTCAGCCTATATCCCCTATGAGAATCCGTTCCCTTGCTCTAGGTTGCCACAGGAAGGGTAGCACACAGCAGGATGCATGGCCTCTTTACTATGAGAGCTGCAAGTCGGAGACAAGGTGTGGGCAGGGCGGGTTCTTTATAAGGACAATGGGGAGAGTCAGTTCCAGGCTTCCTTCCTAGCTCCTGGTGGCCTTAGGACAATCACTGATGTTCTTAGCTTGTGGATATGATCAGCATCATCCAGATTTCTGCCTTTATGTTCACACGGTCTTCTCCATGAATGTAACTCTCTGTGCAGGTTTCCACTTATAAGAATATCAGTGATATTGATTTGGTGGCTCACACTACCCAAGTGTGACCTAATCCTTACTAATTACATCTACAAAAGCCCTATGTTTTAGTTAGCTTCTTCGCTGCTGTGACTAAAGGATCTCACCAGAACACTTTTAGAAGAGGAAGAGTTTATTTGAGGGCTCACAGCTTCAAGGTCTTAGTTTATAGAAGTCCAGCTTCATCCCTCAGGGCTTGAGGTGAGGCTCAACATGATGGCAGAACAGTGTGGTAGAGGGAAGCAGCTCACATGATGATCAGGAAGCAGAGAGCGTAACTCCACTAGCCAAATACAAAATATATACCCCTAAGCCACAACCCTGAAGTCCCACCTCCTCCAGCCACACTCTACCAGCCTTCAGTTACCACTGGGTTAATTCCTGTCTGGGGATTAATTCACTGATTCGTTTAAGGCTCTCACTACTCAATAATTTCTTCTCTGAACCTCCTTGCACTGTCTCACACGTGAGCTTTTGGAGGAACACCTCATATCCAACACATAACATCCTATTTCCAAAGAAGCTCACATCCTAAGGTGTTGTATATCGGACCATCAACATATGAACTTTGAGGATCACAACTCAACCTGTAATTGAAGGTAAGCTCCTTGAGAGTAACCCCCTTTTCTTCTGATCTTAGATATTAAAGAGGACATTAAAGAGTGGCTGACATAGGGTAGGTAGCCTGTATAGAGCTACTGAATAAATGCATGCATGCTAGCATCCATTAACCAACCAACCAATCAAATCCACTTCTGTAACTCCAAGCCTAGTGCTCTTTCTGTTTTGCAATTGTACCTTATCTTCTTTTTGTCTTACCCATTCCAGATTCTCTAAAGTTTATCCTAATTAATCTCTCTGCAAAACTCTTTTCCCATTACTATCACAATAATCATCCCAATTAATCATTAACTCAGAGCTAGCATGATAATCACAAACATAGTCATTAGCTAAATATTAAAAAGTTCTGCTTTTCTCCCTAGCATAATTATCATTAATTACATGTCATCTCCAAAGCATATGTTTCTTCTGGAGTGGGCAAGGGCACTAACGAGACACCAGTCTACACACTAGCTGCCTTTGCAGTGTTCAGCCTGGCCCTTTCCTCTCAATCCTGGAGCAACCTGTTCCTTACCTGCAGGTCCATCTCTGACTGTCAATCTTATCCCAACCAACAGGGGATTTAAGAAACTTCTCCTTAGACTGAAACACAAATTGTAGTTTAACAATACACAGATAAATTGATGAACAGTCCACCAGAATAGAATTCTCTCATTCACATTCATTCTCATATCCTCCCTCCCTCCCTCCCTCCCCCTCCCTCCCTCCCTCCCTCTCTCTCATCTGTACTATATTTTACTGTAATGATCATTTTTGTGATCAGCTCTGTAGATCACAGCCTCACAAGCATTCCCTCCTGGACTGAGCTCCTACAGTGAGTGCCTGGCACAATCATGGTCTCAACTCTTCATCACAACCTTGGGAGTGCTGGAGAATGTCAGGTTCAGCCCCAAGTCAAGTAGCCTATGTTGTTCTCCCAAAGAAAGTATCCTCAGACAGGGACCCAAAACTTTTATGTGTGTCCAACAGTTAGAAAAGATAGATCCAGTTCAGAATGTAGGACTGATCCAAGTAACTCCTCTAATTTTCAGGTGTTAGTTGGGAGGTAGAGTTTTGTTCATTCATTCAAAAAGTGAAATATGCTATGTATACATCAGTGTGCTATACAAGGGAAACAGGACAGAAAAGATGATGACCATGTTACCTTCCCTTAGAGTCCAACAGAGAAGAGGATGACTCAGGAAACACTTGAATATATAAATAGTATCATCAGATCAGAATTCACTCATGAAGATGGAAACATTAAAGATTATTTGAGAGTGTGTAACAGGAAAACTAATATTTATGAAGAACCACAAAGGGCCTTCCTCTCAAAAAATGTTTGCAATTTTTAAAATATGAAAATAAAGGACACTTGGAATCTTTGGGGTTGGGGGATAAAATAGTGACAGAGGATATATTCTATCACTAGTAAAGAGGCTATAATCATTACAACTAATGGGATTAAGGATTGCAGTAATGTTTCCAGATGTTGAATTGGAAAACTACTAGGTCGATGTCCCATTTGAGCCAGAGGAGATTCTCTCCCTGTGGTGCCTGCTTACCCTGGCAAAGCATTCACTGGCCATCACGATGGCTCAAAGTCCAACACCACACTTTTTTGAGACCCTACTTTACACCCAGGTCCCTGTCATGCATGTGTTGTCCCAGAGAGGTAAGGGGTGCTACAGGTCAGACAAGTAGAGTCCAGGGGTCTAGGCTAGACCCATGTTGAGCTCTTCATGCATTTGGTTGTGGGTAGATTTGGAGCTGAATTTCTGTAAGTCTACAGCCAAATTTTCAAATTCCTTATGAGCAGTAAGACCTCCTGGCACATAAGTATATTTGCATGTAAGGAAGAAAACACCTGGAGAATTTCCTTGAACTAAGTTCTAATAGTTCAGGCCATCTATGGTGAGTTTAAGGAATGGCATTAAAATCAGATCATTGTGCATTTGAGTCATGAAATCACATACTTAGTAACACTGAAATATTCAGAAAGCATCTTTAAAGATTTGATCTTCCACTTCTTATTCTGAAAATAAAGTTAATAATAGCACTTCCTTCACAGGTGGTTATGAGAACCAAAAAGACATAATGTGATATATTTGGGACAATGAATAATGCACTGCAGGTATTCAAGAAATATATACTTTGTTCATTATTTATAGTAGAATTTTTGATATTGCAAATAAATTCTGATAAAGGCAAGTCAGGAAAACCCCATAACCTGAAGGTCCTTAGGATACTGCTGGTTATTGATGACGAGTCCTGCTATCTCACATGTTGAAGTATATTATTAGAGAAGCAGCTGAGGCAACAATATAAAGCAGGGTTTATTTAAAATAATACAGGGATAATACAGACTTCTTCTGGAAGGGAGAAGGGGGCCAGAGCTGGTATCCTGGTATCCCAAGAAGTGAGAGCATTCTGCTGCTTTTATACATCCTAGTCTCTCTCTGTTCTCCTGCTCTCTTCTCCCTTTCTCTCTCCTTTCTGCATATGTGACTAGGCCCAGGAGATCCTCCATGGGATGGTCAAAAGGTGAGAAGCAGATGGGCTGGGGGAAAGGCCAAATGGAGTAATTCAGGCAGGAAACAGCCAGAGGCATATTAATTTAAAAACTTTTACAACTCCCTGTAGAGAGGGACAATTCCTGGGACAGGTTACCTTAGCAACAGGTTGGAGCAGGGGCAGGTTATGTTAATAAGGGTGGAGGAAGGGCTCTGAAGGGAATATCATTTCAGTCCCTCAGGGGTGGTCTCCCACTTCCCAGACCTGCACTGACTGCCCGTCTTTAATTCGAGTCCACATTGCATTTCTGTTCCTCCAGAAGTAGACCCAATCCTGTTCTCGCACAACTTTACCTGTTAGACATATCAGGTGCCTTCTCAGACTCCCTCAGCCTCAGCTGTCTCCGAGACTTACATCCAGCCGCTCTCCCTCAGCTCTCAGCATGGACCACTGGCCCCATGCAAATCACTACAGGTCCATGACCTGAGGTTGCTCAGGTACATATTCAGAGTTTGACTCTTTCTGGTTCTTCCCAACTCTTGCATTTCAAATGAAGAAGCACACTGTGAATTATGGGACCCAAGGACCCCATGATTTGCCTAAGGGGGCAATTTATATGTGCATTGAATTAACTCCTTATTGCATATATTTTGATTGACAGGGCAGGAGAAAGGAGAGAGATTGCAGCCATTTTTGTTTGTTTGTTTGTTTGTTTTTGTCTCTTATGAACACCTTCAATGCACCATTCTGTATAGCCTGAGATGTCAAAACATGCCACATGACCAAGTAGACACATTTTCATGAAAACCAACTAGATCTCTTCCTGGCTTATCATAAAGCAGGGCCCAGTATGGTTAAAGCATTATTCTGCATTATTTCCTATCTCTCTCTGCTGCTTTTCACATTCCTCTATCTCTTGCCATCTTGGTGCTATATTCCCCAAATGAAGCATAGCACTTAATTTCTACTTTGGGCTCTATTCCTAGAACATATTTCCTAAGACTGCTGGTAAAAGGGAGATAGTTTCTCAGACAAGACTTGTACACTGGATTTCCCACTGGCCTACAAGCAATAAAAACAACTGCTTGAAGAAAGTGGGATGCAATGGCATTGTTAGTACTGGGACTTCCATGTGCAGTTAATGGCATCAGAACAAGGCTTTGGGATATTAAGTAACCATTATGCTTAATTAATTCAGTGGCAAGAAAAATAAGGTGGGAAAAATGGGAGTTCATAACCCACTTGAATCAAAGTGTGAAATATGATATATCAAGAACTATGTAATGTTTTGAACAACCAACAATAAAAAAAAGAAAAAAAGAAAAAATTAGCAAAATTAATGATAAAATGTGTCTGAACCTGTCTGTGGATTCTCAGAATAAACCTAGCATCATTTTCAAAGTTAAACCCTCATCTAAACAGCTGATTTCCTCTTGTATTTTCAGGTCTTTGCAGGGTCCCCTTGATTTAAAAGTTAGATGAAAAAGACATTATTTACATTAATAGCATAAATAATTTACATTATCAGGATATATTTAAATTAGCAAACTAGCATTGATTTTAAAAATTAAGGATGCTGAATGCAGCAAAGTTCCAGTAAAACTAATGCACTTGTATTCTATGGTCAGAATGGATTTAAACTTATCTTTTTTTGAAAGCAGTTTGTCAGTACATTATGAGAATATTAAATAATATATGATCTTTTAATTTTCATTTCTGGATCCTATTCTAAGAAATAATAAGAAATCCATAAAAACTAAAAAAAAAGAAAGAAAAATAAGGTGGGGTAGTCAGTTCTTTGATGGGGTATAAATGAACTTGTACACACACACACACACACACAATCTAGTACTATTAATGGCCAATTCAAAGCAAAATCTAAAAGTCTAAAACATTCATGATAAATTAAAAGAAACTTTCAGCCCCTACATCCAGAGCTCACACTGTGCAGTAACACAGATTATAGAAGGAGAAAAACTGCAAAAGAATAAAATGAACAATCTCAACAAATCTTATACATCAAAACCCTAACCATCATATGGAGTGTTCCAGTCCACCTTCCTAATTCTATGAACACTTCACATAGCAGAAGGAGGCTTTTATTCTTTCCCAAGTGAGAACTTTTCCTTTTCCTTGGAGACCATGCAATGGGTTTGCCCAGATCTGGAGTCTTACATGATAAAGCTTGATTTCCTGTCACCCTCATCACCCCTGACTTGAGACCAAGACCTGGGTCTAGAAGAATTCCAGGAGAGAAGGGCTACACACCAAGGGACTTGCAAGATTTAGTAAATATGTCCTGGAAGAAACAGAATAAGATACACAGGAATGAATGTTGATGATGTGAAACCAGGTGAGGAAAACAGAACACTGAATATTCAAGAGAGAATTCACTAGTATGGAGACACTTTCCAATACATAGAATTAATTACCAAAGATTATTCCAAATAATTTGCTGGAATGGGTGGCTCTCTGAATCCTGGACTTGAAGGTAACTTGCAATAAATCTAAGTGGAAGTGCCAGAAATTCTTTGGCATTATATAAAATAAGGAGTATTTATGGGTTTTGAATTTTCTTCACTCCACACCAAAATGCCTGCCACTCTTCTGAGCAGAGAGGTCCCAACAATGGCTTGTTCTGTTACCATGGATGCAAACCAGGTTGCTTTTGCTGCTGTAGCCAGTATTCAAAGGAGCCACATGCAACATCACCTGGAAAATAAATATTGCCACATTTCATAAGAGATGGACTGTATCCATGGGGTGTTCCAGTCCAACTGGACAGAATAGTGTATCTTCCATTTACCAAAAAACATTCAGTGACTTTACCATAAACAGATGCCTTATAAGGTGTTTTTTCCCCTAAGATGTTTTTCTCTACTACCCTCTCATTGCATCCCCAGGCCAATAATGAGGGGCTTATCTCAGACCAATCTAAGTGAAGAAACATAATCCTGCTCCAGAAGAAAAGAGGCTAGGCACCAAAACAATTTTAACACTTGTCTGCTCACATGAACTGCAGGGACTGTGGAACTGTGACTGCAGAGCTCAGTGAGTCAGATGACTCATCCACAACTTGAAAATTACATTCTGGGAAAGGATTGGACAACTTTGCCAGGTCGGGTCCTTGAACCTTGGATACAGAGATGACCGACAGTAAATGAGATGAAGATGTCAGAATTGATGTAACACAGTAATGAAGAAAAAAAGCAAAATGGTCAGGAAAACGAAGATGTCGTAATGGAGCTACTACAAGCAACCCCATAGCTGCACTCCCTGGGAAATCCAGGAGGGTCCCTTTCGCCAAGGCAGTAAGTGGTTTAGAGGTGAGGAGCTCAACAGCTCTTCCACAAGCTCAGCAGAGGCCACCCTTGGAAGACTGGAATCTGAAGCCTACTTCAAGTTTGGGGTTGCCTCCAAGAAAAATGCAAATCAAAACTACTCAAAGATATCAACTCACCCCAGGCAGAATGGCAATTAACAAGAATACAAACAACAAGAAATGCTGGTGAGGATGTGGGGGAAAAGGTACACTCATACATTGCTGTGGGACTGCAAATTGGTGCAACTGTTATGGAAGCAGTATGGAGATTCCGCAGAAAACTTGGAATGGAACCACCATTTGACCTATCCTCAGTTTATAATTATCCCACTCCTCAGTTTATACCCAAATGATTTTAAATCAGCATACTACAGTGACACACCCAAACCAATGTTTATAGCAACTCAACTCACAATAGCTAAACTACAGAACCAACATAGGTGTCCTTCAACAGAATGGGTAAGAAAATATGACACACACACATACATATTTTTCATATTTTATATATATATATATATATATATATATATTATTTAACCTTAAAGAAGAATGAAATTATGGCATTTGTCAGTAAATGGATGGAGTTGAAGAATAACATGCTAAGCAAAATAAGCCAATTCTCAAAAACCAAAATTTCAATGTTTTGTCTGATAATGCAGATGCCAATTCACAATAAGGTAGGGGCTAGGGAATAATAGAGTTACTTTAGATTAGGTAAGGGGAGTGAAGGGAGGGGAAGGGGCTTGAGGGTAGGAAGAATAATAAAATGAATCAGACATTATTACATGTACATATGTAACTATACAATGGGTGGGATTCTACATCATATCCAACCAGAAGAATGAGAAATTATACCCCATCTATGTATGATGTATCAAAGTGCATCCTACTGCCCTGCATAACTAATTAGAACAAATAAAAACAAAAGAAACCACTAATGGACTCCGTTGGTGCCCCTTGCCAGCAGCTAGTCACTAAATAGGTATTCAACAAATTCTCAACATTACAAATATTAAGTCACATATTAGAAATTTTCTTAGAAAAGACACTGAATTTAGATAAATGCTAGGATCTGCATTGTCTTTCTTCTAGATTTATAAACACATGCACATGAACAGAAGTATGCACACACTTAAGTTTTTAATACATTTCTTGCAAATACATTTTTATTTCCAGAATCTGGTTAAAATAATGCCTCCCAAATGAACTCATGCCTGCCTATCTATTTTTTAAATATTCTAGTTTTTTCCCCTTTGACTCTAGATAGGAGAAAGAATAAAAACTTAAAGCTATTTGTTCCTTTTAGGCAAGATAAAGAGGCCACTGGAGTTCTTTAGATTCTCTTCATGGTAGTGACTGAAACTTTCCAAATCAGGGTCAAGCCATTTTCAGCTATGAAATTGCATTATTTTGAAGACAACCAGGTGCTTTTTTTTTTTTATTCCCACAATAAAACCTCTTCCCACGTGTTTTCTATTTATAAAGATCCCTCCATTCCCTCACCAAATGGTTGAGTTTCAACTCATCTCTGCATCTCTGCATCCCAAAGCCCAGCTGTCTTTTAGAGCAGAGAAAACCAGCCTCCTGTACCATCAGACATGGCATCCAGGATGGATGAGACCTTGGGTCCTAGGAGGCTAAGAGATGGGAAACTTAGGGTGAAGCGAGAGCTTTCATCTCATGGATACCCCATGGCAGCGTGGTCCAGCTACACAGCGAGCTTTCTGTGACTCAGGAGTGCATCCCCTGTGTGACAGGGACTTGTTCTAAGCATTAAAATCAGTATCATGTCATAAATAAACAGCCAACTTCCCAAGTGTTTTCTGAGTGTGAACTGATGATGTTGTGAATTATCCTCCTTCATGGGACTCTCAAAAGACTGTGATCACAGACTTTTCCCAGGTTATAAAACTTTCCAGGAAGAGAGCCAGGATTTGAATCCAGGATCTAGCTCTAGGGCACCATGAAACATGGATGAATCACCTCACAGGAATCAAGTCTTATCTCTGATCTCTTAAGAGCCTAGAAACCCACAGGAGATTGCTGTTAGCTTTCAGAATGGTTCCCTGGGATGCACAAATATTTTCTTACAATTCCTGATCTGTACCTGGAGGCTGACACCTATGTCCCTGTCCTGCCTTGACCGTTTCTTTACCTCCCCACCTTCCCTTACCACTTTTCAAATGCATGCACGTCCAAGTTGGTCAAACATCTTATTGAGTAGATTCTAGAATCCCTATCTCACCAGCTCTACTTTGACCTTATTAGTAAGAGGCTTTGTTGAACTTGTATTCTTTGTATACTACCCGGCACTATACTAAAATGTGGTAAAACCTTCTTAAAAATGTTATTAACACATATTCAGCTTTCAAAGGGTCTCATTGTGATACTCCCAAACATGCATGGATTGTGCATGTTCCACCCTTCTAGCCACACCCTCTCCACTCCTGCATGGTCTCCTTCACATCCCCCAATGCTCCCTTTTCTACTTTCAGGCCATTTTTCATGACTGGAGCAAGGTGCACTTCTTCTCAGCTGGGCTGGCAATTTAGTTCAGTGCCTGAGCACCCCCACCCCTCCACCTCTGTGCTCAAGTCCCATATGGGATCCCCAGGATCATGTATAAAAAAGATAAAAAATAAAATAAAAACCAAATCACAATCACCACCACTAGAAAAAGTATGGGAGGAGAAATATGCAATAAAAATTAATAATAAATAAGCAACTAAAATAGCAATAACAAAAAGAATATTAAGAAAAAAATTAAAATTTTCTCCTTGCCAAGACACTTTAAAGGGAGAATGGATGTTTGCAACCTGTCCCCATGGAGCTTCTGTTGTGGGCCAAGTGAAGGCTGTGTGTTTGTTGTGCACCCATCTTCTTGGCTTTGAGGTGCTGCTGGTGACTAGCAGGAGTAATTTGTAGCGGACACCAGTTGGACTCCTCTGCTGCTTTGCCCACAGGAGCCAGCTAGTATGGCAACCAGAGTTCCCGAGTCAAGTTCTCTCTGGAGCTTCTTGGGCTGAGCTCTCCAAGGACAGGGAACTATGTGTCACAGCTGGTGTGGAATGGGCAACTCTGGCCACATTTTCCCCAGGGCTTTTAGGGCTAGGTGTTTAGGGGTCTGAGCTAATTCCTGAGCCATGGCCTATCAGGGCACTGGAGAATATTTCCAGCCACCCCCACAGGTAAAGAGTGGCCATGAAGTCACAAGAGAACTGTGTGTGTGTTGGGGGTGGGGGCTGGCAGCAGGACCCATATGATTCTCCACTGATGATTCTAGAGTTCCCAGATTCGGCTCCTGTGTGAAATCACATGTGACCCTTCACTGCCTGGGCTCTGACGGACAGATTCCAGGACTGCCAGTGCTAAAGGGAAGCACCTGTTTCCCTCCATGTCACAGTCCTCTTCCCACCACATAGAGCTCTCGGGGGTTATGTGAGTGTCTCTCTACTGGGGTAAGTGACTCTGGGGGAGAACACCTGGGAAGCCAGTGTAGTTACGTTGCCTGAGAGTCTTGGAGACAGGAAAATGCAGGGGCCCTTGATTCCCAGAGCTCAGACATTAAGACCCTTTTAAAGATGGCTCCCTGAACCGGCTAGACAGATACACTGGGAAAGGTGGGGGACTTGTTCAGATCCAGCTCACTATACAGACTCAGGTCTCTTGCCTGCTCAGATGATGTCTAGGGTGCTGGGTCCTGTGCTACTGGAGCTCAACAGGGTGCTCCCTTTCTCACCTACACCCCCACCCCACTGAAGGGCACACCCTGTCTTCCCACCCTGCCGCCGGTCATCAGTGCTGGGGGCTCTATTTCTCTCATTCTTCCACTGTCCAAAACCTCTGGGTATCTCCAAGTGTCCACCCCTCTACCACTGCACTCCAGCACTCTCCGATGGTCCCATCCCCACAGCAGCTGCACTCCCGTGGTTTTGCTTCTAGCCTGTGGAGAAGTTGGCAAGTCCTAGTGCCTCAAATCTGCCTTCTTCCATCCCCAAATCTTTCTAATACTTTTGGGTTTTTTTAGTTTTTTAAATACACAACAGTGGAATGCATTACAATTCTTATTATACATATAGAGTACAATTTTCATATCTTTGTATATAGAGTAGGTTCAGGCCAGTTCATGCCTTTATACATGTACTTTGTTTTTTTGCATTATAATCCCTATTACACATATATACCAGAATTTTTCATATCTCTGTTTGTATATGAAGTATGTTGACACCCAATTTGAGTCTTCATACATGTACTTTGAATAATGATGTCCATCACATTTCACCACCCTTGCTAATCCCCTGCCCCCTCCCTTTTCTTCCCACCCCTCTTCCATGTATAGAATTCATCTATTCCTCCCATGCCCCCCCTCCCTAACCCACTATGAGTCAGCCTCTTTATATCAGAGAAAACATTCAGCATTTGTTTTTTTGGTATTGGCTAACTTCACTTAGCATTATCTTCTCCAGTGCCATCCATTTACCTACAAATCAATGATTTTATTCTCTTTTAATGCTGAGTAAAATTCCATTGTGTATAAATGCCACATTTTTTTATCCATTCATCCACTGAAGGGCACCTAGGTTGGCTCCACAGTTTAGCTATTGGGAATTGTGCTGCTATAAACATTGATGTGGCTGTGTCCCTGTAGTATGCTGTTTTTAAGTCTTTTGGGTATAGTCCAAGGAGAGGGATAGCTGGGTCAAATGGTGGTTCCATTCCCAGATTTACAAGGAATCTCCATACTGCTTTCCATATTGGCTGTACCAATTTGCAGTCCCTACAGAGCAATAGTAACAAAAACAGGATGGTATTGGCACCAAAACAGACTAGTAGACCAATGGTACAGAATAGAGGACACAGAGACTAACCCACAAAATTACTATTATCTTATATTAGACAAAGATGCCAAAAACATGCTTTGGAGTAAAGATAGCATCTTCAATAAATGGTGCTGGGAAAACTGTAAATCTATATACAACAAAATGAAATTAAAACCATATCTTTCACCATGCACAAAACTTAACTCAAAAAGGATCAAGGACCTAGGGATTAAACCAGAAACTCTGCATCTAATAGAAGAAAAAGTAGGCCCTAATCTTCATCATGTGGGATTAGGCCCCAACTTCCTTAATAAGACTCCTATAGCACAAGAATTAAAACCAAGAATCAATAAATAGGATGGAATCAAACTAAAAAGTTTCTTCTCAGCAAAAGAAACAATCTGTAAGGTAAACACAGAGCCCACGTCCTGGGAACAAATCTTTACCCCTCACCCATCAGAGCACTAATCTCTAGGGTATATAAAGAACTCAAAAAGCTAAGCACCAAAAAAACAAATAACCTAATCAACAAATGGGCCAAGGACCTGAACAATCACTTCTCAGAAGAGGATATACAATCAATCAACAAATATATGAGAAGCTCATCATCTCTAGCAATCACAGAAATACAAATCAAATCACTTCAGTCATAATGGCAGTTATTATGAAGGCAAACAACAATAAGTGTTGGTGAGGATGTGGGGAAAAAGGTACACTCATACATTGCTGGTGGGACTGCAAATCTTTCTAATACTGTGGAAAAAACCATCCATCCCAAACTGCCTTTGAAATCCATCTAAGAACACAGAAATAAACAATTGTTCATGTCTTTAGTTAGGGGAAAAAAAACAAAACGTCATTCTCATACATTTCCCTAAAAAGATTTCTTGTTTGCTTTATTACTGCTCAAAATTTCACAAGCTTTTACCAGCTCAACAATTATCTCTCTTGAACTTTAGTTACAGACAGATGAAGTTTGAGTTATTACTTTTATAAAAGTGTAACTTCACTTTTTAATTTGATATCTAGGATACATTTCAAATATTGAATCCCTCTGATGAACATGATAGCACAAAGTTCATAGAAAGACCTTGAGAAATTTTCTGGAAAAGGCTGTCCTCCCCTGCAGTTCCTAGAAATTTCCTAACCAAGTTGAAGATCCAGTCTTCTCAGCCTCATGATAACAAATATGTGGAATAAATTATCAATTCAACACACTATTTTCAGACACCATACCGTGTGGGCAGAACTGTGCTTTGTGGTCAAAAACTTTCCTAAGACAGAGAGAGATCTTATCCTCATGGAGCTTGTAGTCAAGCAAGGAATCAGCACTCAGAGCAGATGTCCAACAGCCAGGAAAAACTCACACTATCGCTAAGAGTAACAACACCATATATTTGCATAGCCTCTGAAATTCACAAGAGTTTCCGTGGCTGTTCAGCATAAGTCCTGGTGCAGGACAGGCCTTCTCCTAGAATTTGCCTTAGGACCTCAGAATTAGTTAATGGAAGAACCTAAACTAGATAGAAAGAGGGAAACTATATTAGCCAGAAGCCAAGAGTTAATCTCCTTCTTTGGTGTATAGATAAAACTGGGCATCGAATTCCCAGGTAGCTCGCAACACATGGTATATCATGAAGAATCCTGAATTTACAATCCTACTAGTTCTCAAAGTGTGTGATCTTGAAAATCCCATTTCTGGGAATGGGCTATGATAGCTAAGCTAAGTCTGTCCTATATAAGTGTACTGAGAAGAACTAAACCAACTCAAATCACAGTAAATTTTAGATGATAATATAGATGTTGGAGCAAGGGTTCTCTCCAGCAAGAGATGAAAATCAAGGCATATAGGCCTAAGAAACTACTGGTCACTATTTTTGGACTATAAGGAAAGTCAAACTTAGGCTCAAACTAACACAAAATAAGACGGGCCAAGAAGACCAGAAGGATGTGGTCCTGGTGACATTTACCTGTACAGTCTGAATCCAGCTCTGCCTGAAACTGGCTTTACCAGAGGGTCTTTCACCTGTGTAATCGATTAAAAAAAAAAAAAAACTTCAGGAAATCGAATCAATTTGAGTCAGATTCTATATTATTGCAACCAAAGTTTCCACTAAACAAGTCAGAACTTAATGATGAATTCTATAAATTACAAGAAGATAAAAAAGAAATATCTTTGGATAAGAGGAGAGGGAGCAGTTAGAAGTTGACTCTCCTAGTAAACTCCTCTCTCCTGTTTCTGTTTCAGCACCTGCTCCAGTGTGTACGTGGGCAGATGGAAGATGGTGACAGAATGGTGGCAGTGACAGAAGGTGGCAGTGACAGAATGGTGGCAGTGACAGGGGCAGAAGCAATGAAGGAGGCTGGGGATGACATGATGTCAGCGTGTCTGAGTCCTGTGCAGAAGCCTTCCTCTCAGCCAGCCTTGGCCTGCGTGTCCCCTGATGCATACACATCATATGTAGTTTCATGCAGCCTGTGAAATCTCAGCCAGCAGAACCTACTGTGCCTCTTGCATCTTTTATACTGAATACAACAGACGATTTTACAACAGCTAAAGAAATGCCCCTAGAGTGCCACTTGGAGTAGTTCATTAAAGAGAAAGATACATTTTAATAATTAAACATTATTAAAAATCTGTCCTTCCGATGTGGGCAAGGTTAAAAGCAAAGCTAATTATGTGCCCCCAGGATTCTGAAAGTACTCCTCACTGGCTGTGATTGGATTTTTCTTATAAATGAAACTCAGATTCTAAGTGCTTCACTCTAGTAGACAGTCCTGGATTGTGTGGGGTTTTTCTGTTTGTTATTGTTTTTTTACGTGGTGATTGTGGTCTCAGTCTTAGCTCTTCCTCATCTCCCCAGGGAAGATGCAGTCTACTCCTTGCTGTACTCTGGACTATTGCAGTAGGAGGTCTTTGTTACCTTCATCTACACATCCTCACTTCTAGCAAAGAGCCTGCTATATAGTATCTGCTCAATAGATCTTCTATAAAAACAAATAAAATATAGTTCTGCTAAACTTAAATTCCACTCTTCAAGTCAAGACTGATAAGTAGCCATGTGCAGTGACATATTCCTCAATTCCAGTGATTTGGAAGGCTGAGTCAGGATAATCACAAGTTTGAGACCAGACTTAGCAACTTATTACCAGTCCCAAAATTTTAAAATTGTTTTAAAAAACTATTAGGGATGTAGCTCAGTGGTTGAGTGCTCCTGGGTATAATCCTCAGCACAGGAAAATAAAAGGGGATGATACATAGAACTTCTAGAATTGTTAAAGTGAACCTCTGCATATTTCCATTCTTCTACTTATTAAAGTGAATTGTTAAAGTGAACCTCTGCATACTTCCCATTCTCCTTCCATTCTCTTTTCCTTTGTTAAATTAAAGGGTTCATCTATTTAACAAATACATATATAACAAATTTTGTATGTCAGAGAATGTAATTAGGTGTTAACATTGAAAACCCCTCCCAGCAGGAGCCCTCAGGCTATGGGGAAGATCCAGGTGTAAACTAAGGTGTATTTGTCATCTCCCCACAAATGGCAATTGGTCCTGTGGAATTGGTCAGCATCTCTTCCATGATGTCTGACACCAACTCCAGTTTAGTGTACACTTGGCATCCTCTGTGCCTACCTCAGTGTCTGGCCCAGGGTAAGAATTGAATGCATGACTGAGCTAAGAATAACCAGTGACAAAGTTGGCTTTCTACTCCTTCAGGTCTAGAATGTCTGGACTTAATATTGGCTTATTACAAGACATGAAGAGAGTCTGGGTTATGCACACACATTTATTATAAGGAATTGGTTTGCATAGTTATAGTATTGAGGCTGAGAAGTCTCTAGGTTTGCAGTCAACAAGTTAGAAATCCACAAGAGCCATGGGTATAGCTCCAGATGGGATCTGATAGCCCTAGAACCAGGAAGCTGATGTGTAAATTTCGGTCCAAGTCCAAAAGTCTGAGAAGGACCATGTCCCAGTTCAATGGTGATTCAGTGGAAAGGGTAAATTCCCACTTACTCAGACTTTTCCATCATATTCGATCCTCCAACATTAGGATAGATTGGACCCCGATTAGAGAGGAAGGTGTTCATTTAGGCTGCTGGTTCAAGTGTTAATATCATCCAGAGACATCACAGAATCATGTTTACCCAAATATCTGAGCACTCTGTGGCCCAGTCAATTTGACACATAAAATTATCCACCAGATTTACCTTCCTAATAACCTTTCCCAATACAATACATGGGATATCAAGGAAAAAAAATATCTGAATACCTATTCAAACAATGTAAAAAGCATGAGAAGGAAGTTTTGTTTTTGTTTTTAATATCTGCAGGAAAAGGCAAGGCTCTTCCCTAATCTAGGTCTCTAGTTCTCAGGAGAAAGATGGGGAAATTTTCTCAATGATGTATCAAAATTCCCACTTTGTTTTATCACTTATCAAATGTGTCCTCATTTCTTGGAAACATTTGAAAATGTGGTTCTCCCCTGCTACCGTTTGACTTTACATATTACCCCATAAACCCAGCAATTTTTTCTAGGAATTTTCTATTGACCATTTGTGGTGCTGTTTTCTGTGTGCCAGGCACTGAACCAAGAGCTCTCTTGCACCATCCTATTAAATCCCCTTAACAGTCCTCCAAGTATTAGATATTTTTCATTCTCATTTTGCAAATTAGAAGGCTAATATTCTGAAGGGTAATCAGTTTCCACAAGCATCATATGGCTCGATACAGCACAGCTTGATTTTAAATTAAGGTCCTTGGATTGCAAAGCTGCCACACTCTCATGTCAAGTGGCCCATGAGCATCACGTGTTTGTGGCACACCTCACAGATGGTAAGAGCAATTTTATCATGACATAGGCTTCCTATTGGGCCATATAAATGATTGCCAATTCTGTTAATCGTGCAGAGTGAGGCAATCATCGAGGAATTTATTAATATTAATTTCTTTTATTGAGCAAAGAGGTTTATTCTTCCATCAAATGATTACTTCAGTCAGTCTGATAAATCCTACGATTGCAGATTTGGGGCTGGCAATATCAGGAATTTCTTAAGAAAGATTCATCAGTGGATTACAAGTTGGATTAGAACTACTCTGCTTGACTATTTCCTCCTACATTTGAGATGATGTCAGTCTACACTCTGAACTTCTTGGAAAAGCAGACCCGGGATCCGCTGCCATCTAGTGCTCACGTGCTTTGGACAGTCACTTCCTTCTCTGGGATCAGTTTTCCCAAACCCTGCAATGTAGCTCCACAGGACAAGTAACCCCAAAGGGCCTATCCAGTTCCCAACAACTAAAATTTATATTTCCTGGCATTTGCCTGAAACTTACAATTTATGATTGTTCTAAGAGTCAGAACGTCCACATTTTAGAAGCTGCACCGAACTATTTAATTCATCAAAGAATCAAAGAAACCAGACACCCTTAACAGGTGGCTTTTCTTACCCATTTTCTGTTATTAATGAAGAAAGAGTTGTGAACAAAAGTGTTCTGGTTTTCCTGACTCAGATTAATTTAAAAATAAATAAATAAAACCATATATACGTGGGATGTGATACCTGTTTACCTTTGAGTACTGAGCATTTAGTACTTAGTAATGAGCTTAGTATTACAACAACCTGTCAGATGGAAGCTTCAGGGGCTGACTGATGATTTCTGTCATCCCACAGTGAAGGAAGAGGCAGGATGGCTTTGAGTTCCTTTCAAGGTATGGGGTGAGGAATGGAAGCTTTGGAGATGAGGGCAAGGAAGGGGACAGAGTCTCCGGGAATAGAGCCATCTTTGGGTTCAATTTCGGAGTCATCTAAGATGGCCCAGAACTGCATATAGTTATGTACAGGGTTTGGAAATCACACAGCTTGGTTGTGAATTCAAACTCTGCCTCTTACTAGCTGGGTGAGATCATGGGCCTAGATACAGTGTTCACTCTAGCCAGTATCTACAGCCCTGATCTCTCTGATACCCCAGACCTATATATCCAGGCTATGTACCTCACAGCTAAACCGAATAGGACTTGACCAAAATGGAATAGATCATTTTCATCTCTTCCCCAAGCCCACAGTTACAGTCACTGGAGTGTAGGTCTACTTAAGAGGCTTGGTGGACCTTTTCCTCCAGTCACCCAAGTTCACCCTTGTTCCAACTGTTTTGTGCTTTTTGGCTTCCATACAAATAGCAAGCCATTTCTCTTACTGAAGGCCAGAATTTACAAAAGTGAAGTGCACAAAGAGAGGATGAAGAGGAAGGAAAGGTAACAGATGGAGCATGAAGGAAGGCAACTGAGCAAGCCAAGGCACAGGGAGCCCGAAGACGAGAAGAATATGTGAGGCTGGTAAACTGCATTCATGCATTAAAATTCTGGATCCTGAAAACAGACGCTGAGTGCCTTGAGACCTATTTTGTTGCTATATCTGGCAGCACATTTACAAATCAGAAAATTATAAATGCAAACCTCAGCCCTAGAGGGCTACTGCAAATGAGGTAACAGTTCATAATCGCCCAATGCTGATCGCCCTATTAGCTTGTGTGAAAACAGGTTTGTGGCTCTCTGGGGGAAGGCAAGCTGCGGCAAGAAATCTACCAAACACCAAAAGAGGAGGGTAGGAAAGGGCACGTTCCCCTTGAGATCAGGAAAGACTACAATTCTCTGCAAATTAGCAAAGCATCCAGAGGCTAGAAACCCTCCAAGAGCACAAGGTTGGAACAGCAATCACTAGCCTGGAAAGAAAAGTAAATTGTTTTTAAAGGTACAGAGGGAAAAATGGTGTGTTGGATATCAAAAGATATGGGGAAGATCAGTGGGGTAGAAGAAGGAGATCAGGAGATGGAGAGGAGGGGAGGAGGGATGAGAAAGGGGAGGAAATGCAGAATTTAACAACGTCATGCTGTGTGCATGTATAACTATGCCACAGTGAATTCCACCTTTATGCATAGCCATAAAACACTGATCAAAAATAAATAAATGAGTGAATGAAGACTAGTAGAGTAGAGGAAGGAGTATGTGGGAGGAAGGAGGGGAGAGAGGAGGGGGCATTGGGGACTGAAATGGAGTAAATCAAATTCCATGCATGAATAATTTTGTCAAAATGAGACCAACTATCAATATATGACCAACATGCTCTAATAAAAGGAAAAAAAGATGAACCTGAAACTCGTCTAAGTACTCTACAACACAGCACCTGTTCCCCCTTAAATATCTACAACTTCAAATGAATTGGAAGATGCAGAGCATTAACTGAAGGAGGGACAACATTTCATTTGTCACTTTATTCTTAAGATAATTCTTCCAAAATTCTGTCCCTCTTTCCTTCTTACACAAGTTAGAATTCTCCCAAATCATATGAGTGAAAGATAAGGGAATAGCAAGAATGGATGTACACTCACTTTGCCATTAATTGCATGTATGTGTTACTCTGACAAATCGTCAGTCATTATAAACTACATCCTTTTATTCTTATTACATACCATCAAAAATATCCTCAATTTCCCCCGTGAAACTAGAGGAGAGATCAGTGGAGCAGAGGGAGGAGAGACGGAAAAGGAAGGGAGAGTGGAAGGAATTTGACCAAGTTTTCCTGTGGCATAAATGAATACACCACAGTGAACTGCATACACCTTTATGTCTATCTACAACACACTAATTTAAACAAACTAGGAATAAATAGAAGAAAGACCAGGAGAGTGGAGGAAGTAGAGCTGGGAAGGCAGAAGGGGAGGGAAGAGGGAAGTACCAGGGTGTGGACTGAGGCAAACAATATTCTGTGCTTGTATAATTATGTCAGAGTAATCCCCAATATTATATATAACTATGAAATACTAATAAGCAAATAAAACAAAATTGAATAGACAAAATTAGATAATTGGGAAACAAAATCCTCCTCCTATACCCTTTTCAGTAGTCCTAGGGGTCGTTGTTATAAAAATGACCACAGCAAAATTTCTTATGCACTAATATCTAGAATAATCATGCTATTGCTTCTGTAAATTTACTATAGTATAAAATGATCTAAGTGGATTGCAGGAGTACAAAGAATGCACATCTTAAATTTGAAAAAACTTGCAAATTTAATTTACAAAAATTATTGTAGCAATTTAAACTCCTAATAGTATATAACAGTGCTATTTCTATACACCATTGTCTACTCAAATGTTTCCAATGCCTTAAATTCCAATGTCGGATGTGGAAAAACTCTTTGTTTCAAATTTTATTTTTAAAATATCAACAACATAAGCATATTTTGCTTAAAACCATTTCATTTCTTTTTTGGTATGGATTTCCTTTGACATTCTTTAACTACTGGACTTTTAAAGGAAAATCACTCCCTGATTTGTAGTATACAGTCATACTTTAACTGTTCACTTTGGTTCTCAAATATGTCATCAGAATCACTATATTACACCAAAGCTTTGCATTCATATTAAGTGGTGTCTTTTCATCTTCCCTCTATGGTTTTCGGAGTTTCATACAGAAGGTTTTTCCCAACACAGTGAAACATAAACATCATGCTTAATTTGCCTTATTATAACTGTGGCTTCCTTTTCAATATTTTTTTGTGGTAAAATATAGACAATTTAAAATGTATCACTTTACTCATTTAAAGTGTAAAAATTCAATGGCATTTAGTACATCTGTGATATTGTGCCGACATCTACCTAGTTCCATAACATTTCATCACTTCAAAAGGAAATTCTGTAATCCACTTGAATCAAACCGTGTAATATGATGTATTAAGAACCATGTAGTGTTATGAACGACCAATAAAAAAAAATAAAAAAAATAAAAAAAAAAAAAAAAAAAAAAAAAGAAAAAGATTTTCAATAAAAAAAAAAAAAAAAAAAAAAAAAAGGAAATTCTGCAATCAGTAAGCTGTCATCCCTATTCCCCACTTCTTTGCCAATCGATAAACTGCTTTGTGTTTCTATATGTTTACCAATTATAGATAATTCATATAAATGAGATCAGACAATATGTGGCCTTTGTTGCTGGCCTTTTTTCACTTAGCATAATGCTCTCAATGCTCACCCTCATTGTAGTATGTGTCAATACTCAATTCTTCTTATGACTCAAAAATATTCCATTGTCTGGATATAGCACATTTTGTGCGCCACAGTATAAGTATTAATTTCAAATTATGTACATCGGCTGAATAATGTTAATAAATAGATCCATGCACCAGCTGATAGACACTTGGGTTATTTCCAAATCTTGGGTATTAAGATAAGTGCTGCTGTGAAAAGACTTGTACAAATTTATTCTTTTGTTTAAATGTGTCTTCTCATTGTGATTTTGATGTAAAATTTTCTAACAACTAATGACAATTAGTATATTTTCATGTATTTGTTGGTCTTTCGTGTATCTTCTTCAAAGAAATTCCCATTCAATATTTCTGCTCATATTTAAACTGGGTTGTATTTTTGTTGTTGAGTTGACAGTGCTCTTTATATATACTGGGAAGGGAACTAAGTCCTTATCCAATACATGATTTCCAAATATTTTCTCCTATTTCATGAATTACTTTTTACTTCCCGATGTATCCACTAATACAGTTTTATTTTTAACACTTAGAGATTTAGTCAATCTGAAACTGAGTTATAGATCATCTTTATTTTGTTCCAACCAAATATTCAAATCTCATCTATTGAAAAATTTGTCCTTTACCTTCTTACTTAATATAATTTCTTTATATTAAATGCTCATTTGTACTTAAATGTAATTCTGGGCTTTTTCAATGTATTTTATTATTTGTATCCTGTACCATGAGGTTGTTATTAACGTAAGTTTATAGTATGCTTTACTATTAATAAAAGCAAGTTTTTCTCTTTGTTCTTTTCCTCCTCAAATTTTTTCTAGGAAGTGTGGTTACACTGAGGCCTCACCAAAGCAGTTTGCTGAGTCAGAAACTCAAGAAATGCTTCCTGGAATTTAGAACTGTCATCGATCTTCCTGAACCCCTCTCCCATGGTGTCAGAAAGGTGACCCCCTGCCTTCTCACTTGCCAAGGCGAGTGCCTGGAAGTTGGGATAAACTAGAAGCTGACTCCCAGCACTTTACATCCCCGACCAGTCGCAGCATCACATAACTTCAGCACTGTTCTACTTGTGCTTTAGGACTATGAATGCTTATCTTTGGGCTAGGGCCATTGGATATCTAGCAGATTGGGATGGAGGGTAGTGGTACTCTCCTTCTGGGGTTTTGAGGGATGAGAGATACAAAACATCCTTATTATTATGTGAGCTCATACAAGATGCTTTCATTTGTGAATCTTGCAAATCACACACAATTCTTGCATTTCCTAGTGTTTTGTGTGATCCAGGAGGGAAGCAATTTTTACAAGAAAGGTCCAAGGAAATGGAAATAAATCCATTTAAAACTAAGTGGATCTTGAGAAAATCCATCTGTGGTGTTGGAGACCAGGAAAAAAAATGACACAGAATAAGCATCAATTTCAAATTACATGCTCCAACAGAACAATGAGTCCTCCATTCTTGTCTGTGAGCAATGACAAGCTATTAATACTAACAAACCACTCAAGGAACAGGCTGGATGATTGGTGGATTTGTAATAGAAATTGATCTGCTCACCTGCCTTCCCCAAAACAATTATATTTAAAAAGGTCCTAGTCCCTAAAGTAAAAATTAGTGGCTGTAGCTAGCGAAGTGAGGAAGGCAGGCCCAGTATGAGAGACCTTCTCCAATGAGCACCCAAAGATCAATTCAGTATGAGAAAATATTGTTAGGAAAGTTATGCCTCTTATTGCCAGGGGAAATACCAAAATTTAAGGCTATTTTCAGGATGATTTTTCCCAGTGACAAAATGTGCACAAGTGCCTTAAGCAGAGGCAGGAAAAAAAAGCAACAAACAACAACAATAAGACTGAAAGAATGCTCCAGAGACCTAGTCTTTAAAGCAACCCATGAAGTCTTAGCTCCACAAGGCCATTGCAAAAAATGCACTGTATTATTCAGAGTTCTCTAGAGGAACAGAATCAACAGGAAGTATAATTATAACAGGGAGTCTTATCAGGTTGGCTTATGCGACCAGAAGCTGCATAGTCCACAATGACCCAATGACCATCTGCAGGCTGGAGAGCTGGAAGAACCAGTAGCTGCACAGTCCAAGAGGCTGAAGCCCTAGAACAAAAGGGATCAACAGTGTGACCCTAGTCCAAGATCAGAGGCTTCTGGAGAATGAGCTTTGGAAGAGTGAAGAAGTGAGAGCCCAATATCCTCAGATAATCTCAGTAGCAATCAAGAACCCATTCAAGAAGAATTGAACTTGCATCTGCTCCTTCTTTTTCTTCCAACTTTTATTCCATCCAAGCATCATCCTATTGGTCAGTGTTGCTCACGCTTAGGGAGGGTATCCATTTCAGGTGGCTATCCCACATGCCAATCATTCCTAAACACACCCTGATTGATAGACCCATAATCCTCTTAATCCTTGGCATCTCTAATCAAGTTGACAATTCAAATTAACCATTATATGCACATTTCCTGGAGCTGAAGCTTTTGTGATGGAGAGATTTTCAAAGGATTCTTTAGAGCAGGCATCACCTGGATCTACTCTGAATAAAGCTTGCTTTCATTTATCAGCTGCATCTCAAGACCCAAATGGCTTCTCCAGTGTTTGATGCTACTCAGGAAAGAGCTGAGAGAGAAGCAGTAATGCTTCCTCCCATGAACCTCAGATTATGTAAGCCTGAACTTCAGTTTTACAGAGTAGGAATATGGTATGAGGACACCTTCACCTGTTTCCCAAGAACCAGCTCTGAAGGCAAGGTGACCCTGGCTCTATGACAGCCCAGAGGTCATCTATGGCATATGCAGAGGAGATGTGATAAGAAAGAAAATTCCTCCCTGGAATATCAAAGATTGAGTGGCTCAGAAAATGCTTAGAGATCGCTAATGGGACTCTGAAAGTTTCTTGCATGACCTTCGAGAGATCTATAGTGTGCTCTCACGTTCTCCTGATCACCTACATTTGGTGGGTCCCAGAGAAGGGTTGACTGTAGAGGCTGGAGTAGTTTGACAAAGAAGATCTGTCCATGTCTTAGGCTTGTTCTTATTGGCTATAATTTCCCTATTGGTATTTAGAACTAGTGATAAAGCCATCAGGGACTCGTCTGTAGAGGTAGGAGGCATGTAACGAGAGAGGACATTTGTCATAACAAACCTTAGCATTTAAGATGCTAGTCCAGCATCAGGGTTCAGAGTCCCCAGAGACAGTACTCATTTATGTCCTGTGTGCTGAAGTGCCCCAAAGAGAAATAATAAGCTGACAAAAACCAATCACCCCCGACTTTTCTCAGGGATTGTAACCCCCATGCCCACTACTAAATTCGATTTTGAGAATTTTAATTTTGTATTCTCCTAAGTAGCTGAAGAATAGAAGAATCAAAATAGGAAATATCAAGTAAATGTGATATTCTCTTTCTGCATCAATGTAATATGAATATTCCAAAATACATGATTCTTGATCTTTAAGGGAAATATCTAGAAAGCCTTTTCCTCTTAAAGTCAAGGATTTGTAGAAGTATTTCAATAGTGGCTAGTAGCAGAAGCTCTCAGTTTTTCAGTCCTTGTGCCTCCAACTACTGGTTTGTGATGTTTTCTCAAGTTTTCTTTGGTTTTCATGATCTTGACAATTTTGGAGAATTGGTTAGGTGTTTTCTAGAATGTCTCCCCTATTAAAATCTGTGCTGTTTTTCTCATGGTTAGACTGGACTATGAGATTTGGAGAGGAGGACCACAGAGGTAAAGAGCTGTTTTCATGTGTCATGTCATGAGTGCGCATTATCAACGTCGTTTATCATTGCCTATGTTGCCCTTGGTCACCTGCTGAGGTAGTGTTGACTGTGTCTTTGCACCATCAAGATACTGTCTTCCTACCCTGCACTGTGTGAAAGGAAATCACTATGCACAGCTACTACTTAGAGTGGGAGTTTTAATTCCTGTCTACAAGGGCTAAGAATTTACCTAAGTGATTTAGAAATCTACATGGGGGATTTGTGTCTACATTCTCATTCATTCATTCATTTATGACTGATAGTTATTTTATACTCTGTTTATAATCCAAAACATATTTTTATTTATTAATTAGTGAGTCTCTTTTTCCATACTTGGCTATTGGGACTTCTTTCAGTGGCTCTTTCTCTCTTTTAACAACCCCAATTTGGGCTTTTCAAAGATAATTTTCTTATTCTCTGGTATTATAAAATATTCCAGGATCATGTTATATATTTCCTTCTCATGTTGGTCCTTTGTTATTGATAATAAAATACCACAGACTGGGTAAGTTTTAAAGATAAGAGGTTTACTTTGGCCTACAGGTCTAGAGTCTAAGGTCTAGGCACCACATCTAGAGATGGCCTTTTTGCAGGCAGAGTTCAGATGAACTATGGGACATCATAGGACCATAGACAAGGTGCACCTGTATCTCTCTCTGGTCTTTAGCACTCTTAAAAAGCCACCAGGACTCCATCACTGGGCTGTTCCCTGATGACTTTATCTAATTCCAGGCTATCCCAAAGTCCTAGTCTGACTCCACAGTGGGATTAAGTTTCCACCCTCCTAATACCTCATAGTGGGGATTACACTTGCCCATGAGCTTTGGAAGGGACAAACCATCTCCAAATCCTGGCATTGCCCCAGTCCTGGGATCAGTCAATTCTCAAAGAGGAACGCTGCTTCCCTCCACTGGTGAATGGCATCAGAGCACAAAGCCTGGATGCCAGGTTGCTAGGTACTCCTGGAGAGTCATTGCTCCTAGTCCTCTCAGCTAGCCCAGCAAGTAAATCCACGTGTGTGTGGTCTCCAGCCTAGTCCAACTACTCTGGCCATACTAGCCTCCTCCTTTTGCTTCATCTGCATATTTTCACTCCAACAATGAGAAATCTGACTACTGCCTCCCACCATTCATTTACTGAATATTGAATTCTAGAATATATGTATGGCAGCATCAGAACTGTTGACCCAGACTCCTTATGGGAAATAACCTTTCTGACTGGAGTGTATCATAAATGTAGTTCCCATTGCCTTTAGTCTTAGATTCTATTACCCAAGCCAGTGAGTCAGTGCTTCCTTACTCTCATCTCCCAATGAAGCTGTATATTATATATATATATATATATATTTGTTTGATTTGGTTTGCTAATATTTTTGATAAATTTGCATCTATACTACATGAGATTCTGCAACTATGTTATAAGATGTGTCTTAGGGTCTCGCTAAATTTCTGGGGCTGGATTCAAACTTGTGTTCCTCCTACTTCAGCCTCCTGAGTTTCTGGGATTGAAGTATGTGCCACCATACCTGAATTTCCCTCTATTTTCTAAGAAAGGAAACAGGAGAGTAGTACATGCCTATAATTTCAGCTATTAAGGAAACTGAGGCAGGAGAATGGCAAGTTTCAGGTCAGCCTGGGCAAATTAGCCAGTGCCTGGCTCCAAATCTAAAAAACGGAGCTGGGTATAGCTCAATGATGGGGCACTTACCTCACATGTGCAAACCTCCAGTTCAATCCTGGTGCCCACAAAAAATTAATGATAAAAAAGTTATTTTGGACCAGTTTGGCAGATCAGTGGTAGGGTTCCTTCTTTAGATGCAATGATGTCAGCAAAATCACTGGTTTTGAGTTTTAAGTTTTTAGTGTCAGTAATTATTGATTTAGGTTATTTGATTGACATAGACCAGTCCAGTCTCTCCATTCCTCTTTCTGTGAATTTTGATAGTTGTATCTTTCAGGAAATTGATTCCTTTCACCTATGTTATCAAATTTGGGGCATGAGTTTTTTTCCTATCATTTTTTTATTCTTTTATTGTCCATAGCACCAGTGTTGATGATCTCTCATTTCTGATATAAGTGATTTCTTTCTTTTCTCTTTTTTCTTGATTAACTTAACTGGCAGTTCATCTGTTTTATTGTTGCTTTCAAAACATCAGGATTTAATTTGATTTTCTTTATTGTTTTCATTAAAACTAATTTTTGAAAGAAGTTCCACATAAACACAAAAGCTTCCAAATAAGATTTATTTGGAAATTGTTTATTTCCAAACATGGAAACTAAATCTCAACCCGAAGACAACTTCAATAGGCAAAACTAAGTACAAAATATACTATATCCTAGGACATGGGACAGAAGTGGTTATCAGTCATTTGAGTCTAAAATCATTTATGAGAATAGAAATAAGGTTGGAAATAAAGCAGTCTAGTGAAGAAAGGAGAAAATGAACAGCAAACTAACCTCAAAAGATTGAAGATGGAACTCAGGTGTAACTCAGTACATAGAGACCAGTAGGATCATGAGAGATTACTGGGATTAAATACATCATTTTTACTGGTAGGCAAAATTAAGTTCAGAGAAAGCTACTTGAACAAAAGTAATAATACAATTAATGTCCCAACCAATTTTTGAGTTCATAGGTGAGATATTCTGCACCTGTAACTATATTTCTACCAAGAAAATAAATGAAAGGAATCCAATGAAGGTAGAAAGGTAGTCAAAAAACAAGTCTTTGGTAGGATTAGCACTTGTTAGGAGAGCAAGGGCAGAGAGGTAGAGTTATACCTGTAAGCCTAATTCATATCACCCAGAAAGACCTGCTGAACTAAGGCTCCCTAGAAGTTCATGTTAACTTCCAATAGAGTCAAGAAGTTAATACCAGCATAGATCTGTTATCAGCAAGATCTAATCAGAAAACAGTTTGGAGAATAGGATTGGCTCCAACTGCTCTGAGGTATGAAAATGGCCCAGCAATAAATACACATGCAGTCAGGGACCTGGCAGGAAACAGACATAAATGAAGTTAGATATATGAGTAATAGGATCTAAAGGGATTGTGACAAACTGATGAGTCACATTGTTTTGCAGGAATCTACCTAATAATAATTGGGTGGTGACCATCAGTAATATCACACGATCTTGAGTTCACCTCAGATCCAGGAATGCCAAGTGTTCAGTGTTGGTACTAGTTTTAGACTTTACCACTGATGAATGGGGGCTAATGATAGACTGCTGTCCTGAGAATTGGCTGGAAATTCATTGGAATCAAGCATGTGGAAGAAAGAAATGATTGATTGTAAGTTAAAAGAGGTTGGAGATAAGACTGGCAGCTGATGCCTAGTTCTCCATTGCCAAGGCCAAGTAGAATCTGGCAGATTGGAAGCAATGTGAATCAGCTCAATGTTGTAACCTCAAACCAGAGAGACCAGCTGCGACATTGCTGGGGCACTGCCAAAGAAGCTAGAGCTTGTCCCAGTCAAAAAGCAAAAACAAAGAGGGAGGGACATACTAAGGTCAGTAAATAAAGAGTAGAAGTGACCAACAGATCCAAAAGGCCTCTTATGCCCATAAGGCCTTACAAATGCAGGCAAAAGATATAGGGCAGCAAAAAAATTTAAGGAAGGAGTCCAACATAGGACAAAGTAAGGGAGCTCAGGTAAAAATAAAGTGGTGGAATTTTCATTTTTCATTAGAGGCTATCTACAAAATGATCAAATTATTAATTAATTCTTCAACATTTATTTGGTGATCACTGTGATTTAGGCACTGGGATGCAATTGTAAATGAGACAGAGATCTTCCTTCCTGCAAGCTCATGTCTACTAAAACAGCAAAGAAAATTGCAATTCCTCTGCAGTGTGATGTGGGTTATTATAGAAAATACACAGTGCTGGGGAGAACTAGAACAAGGTACCAAGACTTCTCTAGGATGCTCAAGCAAAGGCTCTCAGAGGAACTGAACCTTAAGGAGGGAGCAAAATGGTAAGTGGGAGTCATTTTAGAACAATGAGTTTGGAAGAGTTCTCCAGGCACAGTCTAGCACCCAGGTAAGAGAAGAATGGCACAGTTAGAGAAGTGTATTTCAATCAGCATGATTACAGCTCATGTGTGGGCATGACATGTGCACACATGTATTCATGCCTGAGTGTGCATGAGTAAATATGTGGGTTCACATACACACATGTTGGGAGTGGGGCGGTGAGTAGTGAGAAATAAAGGTGAACAGGTGAACTCAAGGACCAGGTCCCAAACAGTCCTATACATGAGGTTTGCTTTTGTGCCAAGAAAAGTGAAGAATTTTGGAGTTTTCAAAATGTTTATTTGTAAGAATTTTCTGGTTTTGTTTTTGCAATGACAGTAACCCAACTCAAAACAGCTAGCAAGTCTTTGGCTCACATAAAGGAAGAACAGACGAATTAAGAGTGAATCAAAATCACTACATGACTGTAATCTTTACATATTTCCTCTCTTCTTCTGCCTACTAGTGTCCCTCTTCCTTTGTAGACACATTTCCTCACATGGTAGAGACATGCACACTCGTTTTACCTTCCCAGATAGAAATTATTATAACAAGAAAGAGGAAAATGAGGTAGGCAACATTCACAAATTTCCCTAGCTGATGCTGGATGGCAGAGTTGACCTTAAGTCAGGGAGCTAGACAAGTGAGCCTGATCTAATTGCCGGAGCTCTTTAAAAGGAAAACATTTCCTCCAGCTGTCAGCAGAAGAGGAATTTAGAGATTCAGAACATGAGACAGATCTGATTTCTGTCTTTGGCTTGAGCACAGAGGGTGCCTCCTGGCAAGGATTCAGGCAGCATCTAGGAGGTGAGAGCAGACCCCAGCTGAAGTCAGGCAAAGAAATCTGGACGTCATTCCTGCAATAGTGAGGAAATGGATTCTGACAATGAGAATGAGTTTGAAAGTAGAATTTGTTTTTAATTTTTATTTTTACTTTTTTTTTTTTTTTTAAATCCAGAGCTTCCAAAGACAATTCAGACTGGAACATACCTTAATTTCAGTCTGTGGCATCCTGAGAAAAGGGCTCAGTCATTTTTTGACAGCCTACTCACCTATCCAAGTGTGAGTTAATATGTGCTTATTTTAAGCTCTAAGCTGATGGCATTTTGTTACGTAGCAATAGAAATCACCACAAAAAGTCTGTGTTCCCTGAATCCTGCCTCAGCCCTAACTCCAGTTCACGCTCACAACATTGCTCTGATGGGTACAGAATGCAGCATCTGCCAAAAGCAGAAACAATCATTGCAGCCAGGATAAAGGACTCCAATTGGCTCAGACAGGTAATAAATCCACCCGTGGCTAGTCTAAGGAGTCAGAGCGGGAAAGAGAGCTTAGGAATTGGAGTTCTCAAGTGGAACGTTGTCAAAACATAGTGGGTGGATACTATTTACAGAAGAAGGAAGGAGCACAGGGTCCAGCAGGAGAGAGACACTTCAGCATCATAAGCAGAGAAGGACCAATCCCAGAGAAAGGATTAGTCATGGACAAGGCTGGAAGCAGGACATCCATGTGGAGGTCCTTGGAATCATCTTGTAGACAGATGAGTGTCAGCCAACCAGGAACCATGGCAGTAGGAAGGAACACAGTGGCCTAAACGAGGCACTGTGAAATCTGTTAAATAAATACACTCATGAATGAATGGATGAGAGATCATTGATGGAAAATTGAATGGCTTGTGGAGGTATTGAAGAGATTTAACTAAACTTGGAGCGAGGCACTAAGAAAGTCATTATTTTAGAATGTTTCTTCAGCTGAGCAAAAACTGAGTCTCCAGGGCCACAGAACCCCAGGCTTCTTCGACAGAGCAGTGTCAGATCCTGCCCATTAGAATGCTCCACGCCTGCATGCTTCGCTGGGTGTGATTACATAACAGGGACTGCCTTCAGTCTGCCTTTGCAGACCTCTTGCTGTTATTTATGAATCACTGCAAGCTGACATAACTTTGCATTTCCTCCTTTGCCATATGTCTCCAGTCCCTTGTCATCATTGTTCATCACCAAGGTAACCTCCCCTTACTTCCTTTCCATTAATTTGCATGACTAAGATGCCCTCCCAATCAAATGAGGCCCCTTTGTCCTCAGGTGCCTGCTGTGGCTGCCTTTGCTGAAAGCCCTTGCCTGGGCTATGACCTTGTTTTGCTCTGATATTTTCCACTTCATTAACTCTGAAAATGCCCTTAGATGGGCAAAGTAATTTCTCTCCATTAACTCTCTGCTGTACGGCCACATGTTCAGATGTAGACCATATTAGGCCCCTGGAATTGAGGTGAGGATCTGTACCACTGGATCAGGGGAGCATCCACAACTCTGGATAAGTCAGCTTCTGCTGCTAAAGGTAACTAATGTCCGGACTGGGGCTCTCTCCTCTTTACCTATCCTGAGGTTGCAGCATCTTAGTACATCTGTATTTCTTGTGAAGTGCCCACCATAGTGATAGGGAACAGGGAAGTGAGCAGTGGGAACATGAGGTTAAGAGAATAATTCTATAAAATGGGTGCACTATGCTGACCCCAAAATGCTATCTGTTTTAAAAAGCAATTTGCCTGCTGCTTAAGTCCACAGGGCACATTACATTCCTCAGCAAACTCTTGTTATATGCAGGAGAAACGTGGGCCCAGAAATGCTGATAAGAGGGACACAAGTTACCCTGAATGGGGAAAATTTCGTGACCCTGACACAGAGCGGATCTTGGAACTTAGAGATAAGGAAAATTTGATAATTCCCCCTAATCATAAAATCTGTAAGAACAGGTTCCAATTAGAATCAGTCAGCATGGGCCAAAGTGACCTAGAGTTGTTGCAGCAATGGGGACTTGAAAGTCTGATGTCATCCTGCTGTCAGTCAAAAGTTGAGATGGACCTGGGCAGGAGTTTCTGGAAACTTCCCCGGGAACCCCAATAAAACTGAGGGGCAGGAGGAATGCACTGTCCCCTCTCCTCTCAGAGAGGACCCACTCTCTTCCTCAAGAGTCACCCCTTTTCTGCTTTCCTGGCCCTTCTAATAAACTCATGCCCGTTATTCTTTTTTTTTTTATTTTTATTATTGGTTGTTCAAAACATTACAAAGCTCTTGACATATCATATTTCATACATTTGATTCAAGTGGGTTATGAACTCCCATTTTTACCCCGTATACAGATTGCAGAATCCCATCGGTTACACATCCACGTTTTTACATACTGCCAAACTAGTGTCTGTTGTGTTCTGCTGCCCTTCCTATCCTCTACTATCCCCCCTCCCCTCCCTCCCATCTTCTCTCTCTACCCCATCTACTGTAATTCATTTCTCCCCTTGTTTTTTTTTCCCTTTCCCCTCACTTCCTCTTGTATGTAATTTTGTATAACAATGAGGGTCTCCTTCCATTTCCATGCAATTTCCCTTCTCTCCCCCTTTCCCTCCCTCCTCTTGTCCCTGTTTAATGTTAATCTTCTTCCCATGCCCGTTATACTGAGCAACATATCTGAGATCTTTCTGGTGTGATTGAAAGAACTGGGGCTTGAAGGGGGTCTCTGCATGGCCTCAGTTTCATGGAAGTTCTCATCCCTGTAACAAAGATGGGAAGGCTTGAGGACAGGAGCCATATTAACACATATTTGAAAAACTTCCATGCTCGAGTGTCATGCCAAAGGCTGGGGAGATAATGGTTTAGAGGCTAGACATGTTCCATATTCTTAAGGATATACACTTGAGCGAAGAGATAACCATTAGTTATATAACTAAGATAATAATCCACTTAAGAATTGCTTTATAAAACATAGTAGTTAAGAAAATACTGGTGAAATAAATGGCATTGGCCTAAGATCTGAAGGATGAGGAGGAGGAATTAGGGAGCCATAAGGGGCAGGGGAATTAATGATTCATGATTTGTCTTCTAAAGCTATTCTAAATAATTATTTCCCCTATATTTGAAAGTCATCAAATGATATAGACTCTTATACTATCCATGTTTGTTTTCCTTTAACAAAAAGGGGGAAATACAAATTCTAGATCTCTTCCATCTAAAAAAATTTATATATATATATATATATATATATATATATATATATATATAATATAATATAATATATAAATTCCGCCTCTGTGGGTAGTTCCTGATCTGTTTCTTGTTGTTCTAATTGAATTTTTTCAGTATCAGTTCAGGAATGGAATTAATGCAGAGAAGAAAACTAATACTTATTTATCATTAATATTATCAGGCACAATGGTATGTGCCACACACATGTTCAGATTTACTCTCCATGGGAGTATGTATTTCTTAGCAAACTTATTTAAAGATGATCAAACTGAGGCTGTAGACTGTACTCAAGACCACGTAGCTCTAAGTGGAGGGGCCGGGTTTGGACTGCCAGGGTTTTACCTCCTCTACTGCATTGCACCCATAGATTTGACTCTCTACCTGTAGTTTAAGATGACATTAGCCTGTCTGCAGCCATGTCACAATTTTGGCTCCTTGTGAATTTTTGGACAAATAAAACAACAGGTCTCCTGCATGTGTGTGTTTGTAGGAACACACACACCAAGACTCCCCTACCTTTTTCGTTGCTGCAATAGACTGTTTAGAATCTAATTCAGTGAGGCGTTTTATTTATCCTTATTACAGTTCATTTTGCTGAGCTTGAAAAATCTTTCCAGTCTATTAAGAGATTTCAAGTATTGATTCCCTTACCCAGCATGTACTTCTTACTGCCAGCTCTGGGTAATATAGAATAATGCCTTTTATGTTCCTTTTTAAGCCCTTACTGTCAGAAGTGATCCGATAAGATTATATGTCATATTTGTAATCTAACATCCAATATTTTCTGTTCTCAAACCCTTAGTCACCCCCCCCTTTTTCAGCCTCTCCAACCATAAAGACCCAAGACTCAAATGCCTACTATTACCATTTTGATTCTACACATTTTTAGAAGTTCTAGCAAGAGCACGAGGCAAGAAAAATAATAAAAGGCATCCAGAGTCGAAAGGAGGAAGGAATACATTTAGCCTCTAGACTAATATGTATTGACCTGTGGAATGTCTAATTATCACACTGTATACACTGTGTGTGTGTGTCCGTGTGTATGTATGTGTGTGTGAGTGTGTGTGTTATATCTCAATAATCTGGGAATAATTAAAAATTAAAAACTTATAAAAGAATATATCACAAAAGCCCCTACCATCAATTCAAACAAACTGTCCTTGCTGTATAATTCCCTAGCCCCAAAATTTATCCTTATCACATGACTTGTATGCTTCTTGATGATCATCTGAATTTTTCCTGGCAAAATCAGGAAGGAACACATAGCACATTTTTAAAGCCCAGGTTGTTTGGGCTGAACTAATTGCCTTTGCTTAAACCATTTTGGGCAGCATGGGGTCCACAGTGCCTCCTGAATTAGGGCAGAGCAGGAACAACACAGGAACGTCCTACAGCCTGCCGAGCCTATGCCATTGATCAGCAGGGAGAGAACTGCAATGATGTTCTTTTCTAATTTGCTGTGTGCCAACTTCTGGAAAAAAATCCCGCCCTTCACACTTTCTAAATGTTCCTCTCAATCTATATTTAGTGCCTCAGGGAATAGTGGCACTAGCTGGTTGAGTGGGCCACTCAGTGTTGTTGCTTTTCCATCTCCTTACTTTAAACGCCACAGCACAGCAACTGCATCATTTCCCAGCCTTTAGGAAGCAACCCTTCTTTCTACTCTACAGATCACTGGCCCTGAGCCTGGTAAAGCCCTGTGAGAGAGATCAGGGGAACAGAAATGTGACTCTTGATACTCAATGTTGCATTTGGTTACAGTCTGATATTGTGCCTATGCATGGATATAATAATTAAGTTGATCTTATTTGCTATATCTTACAAAATGTTCATATACCCTTCTCCTACTAAAAAAATAAAGTAAAAATCAATGCTACTGGATCAATTGCATTTTAGTAGTATGATCATGGTGTCCCATACATTTATTGGAGTTATTTTTGCATTTGTATATATTATTATTTTTTATTATTTGTTTTAATTAGTTATACATGATAGTAGAATGCATTTGTGCTCTTTGCTATATCATACATAGATGGGATATAACTTCTCATTTTTCTGAGTGTTACAGAATCATATTGGTCATGCAGTCACATATATACATACAATAATAATGTCTGTTTCATTCTACTCTCTTTGACCTTCTTCATCAGTAGCTCCTGCTATGAATCCACTGCTAGGCTTTGGACCCTGTTCTCCTGGAAAAGAGTCATGGACCCCAGCCTTGAAGAAGCAGCCCAGCCCTGCTCCTCAGAGGCACATGTTTGGTCTTTGAAGAACACAATGACCATTTGCCCCATTTGATCTAAATGGTCTGCTCAAAGTATACCACTTTATATAATAAATGAAAGGGCAGCCCTATTAGCAGTAAAACATTTACAAGATAGAAATATTGTTTTGGGAAAATCCCAGCAATGGATGGTCCAAGTTCCTTTTACCCTCCAAGGACCTTCTAAGTGTGTGACTTTCCCTGTGACTCTTGCTCTCATTGAATGTATATTAAGCACCCGGTATAAGCAAGGTGTTCTCTGTATAGCCCAGTGGAACAGAAATGAAAATGTCAGTTATTTTCAAGGAGTGTAGTGTAAGGGAATTTTTTCTAAGCCTGTCAATGCTCTTCCTGTCTCTTGACATCCCAAACACATCCTGTGTTCTAAACACATATTCCAAATTCTAAAGTCTTCTATTCTCTTTCTCTGCCACCGATTTGACACTGCTACTTTCCCAGCCTTAGAATACAGGATATCTGTCCTGATTCTTAGCTTCCTGACCTAGTAGCAAGCAACTTCAATTGGTGATACTGTTTCATCTTCTGTAAAATTAAAATAATCCTCACCAAGGTAAATTGAAAATGTAAAGAAAATTGAAAGAATATAATCTAAAATGTGAGATTTCTTGTGATTTATTATTACTGTCATTGCTACTGCTGCTGATTTTACTTCTATTACTATTATTTCTCTTTCCATTCTTTCAGCATTTCTAAGGTGTCTAGGAAAAGCTTATATACCAGCTAGAGGTATACCTTCTTTACCAACATAAAACAGAATGTACATTTGAGAGGGTAATATAAAAATAAGTTAATGTAGGTGCTAACTAGAAGTGAGAGGATGAGTAAAGGAACTAAGGAGGGATGGTGGCAAACCCACTACAACCTCCTGGGCTAAGATCCCACCAGAGGAGGCTTGCAGGTCTGACCCATGAAGATACTACATTTTGTAACTTTTCAATTTAATAGGATAAGAAATATGCATCCCCAGATGAGTTACAGAACTTCCTTTTTTTCATTTCCTCCTCCCCTTCCCCCTCTCTCTTCCTCCCCCTGCATCTCTCATCTATGTTCTTCCTTTATTTTAAATGTAGGACTATGTTAGGAAGATGCATGAACAGCAGTGTTAGACTTCAATGGATACTCGTTTCTTCATGCCCCAATAGTGGGAATTGAATATGTACCAAAACTCTAGGCATTTCATCGTTATCCATTGGAAACTGGAAAAAGAAATACATACTCCACAGGGCTACTAGAAACTTACATTAGAGGCAACGTTTACAAAGCTGAGAAAACAGGATAAGAACATGATACAGAGGCAACATGCTTGAATTCAAGACCTGGCTCTGCCCCTTTACTTAATCTATGTCTCAATTTTATTAGCCTCATATCATAAAGTAAAAATAATTAGATGAGTTAGTATATGTCAAGAACTTATAATTAGACTTGGCCTACACTACCTGACTGCTTTGATAGTAATCCTAATACATGGTAGCCGCCATGACTATAACCCTTCTTGGACACGTATCACAGCCTACGGTTTTAGTCAGCTTTTTGTCACTGTGACCAAAATAGCCAAAAAGAACAACTTTGAAGAGGAACTATTCTGGCTCAAAGTTTCAGAGGTTGAGTCCATGGTTAGCCAACTCCATTGCTCTGGGCCCAAAGTGAGACAGACAAGGCAGAAAGAAGTGGCAGAGGAAAGCTTCTCAGTTTATGACAGCCAATAAGCAAAGAAAGAGCTTTGTTCACCAGGGACAAAATCTAGACCCCAAAGGCCCACCGTCCAGGGATGCCATTCTTCTAACCATACTCTACCTCCCTATTTTAGTTACCAACTATTAATCCATTCAAATTATTGATGTTTCAAATGAATTAATCTACTGATTAAGTCACAACTCTCATCATCTAATCATTTCACCTCTAAATATTCTTGCCTTGTCTAACATATGAGCTTTTAGGGAATAGCTCATGTCCAAATAATAGCATTCTGCTCCTAGCCCCCTAGAAACTCACGTCCACCTCATGATGCAAATTGCAATTGGTTCATTTCCAAGAGTCCCTACAGTCTTCAAGAGTTCAAGCATTACCCAAGTCCAAAGTCCTCTTTGACACTCAAGGCAAACTTTCAGCATAAGCCCCTGCAAAAATCAAAAGCAAGTTACATATATTTAATATAAAAGGGTAGAGTAAACATTTCCACTCCAAAGTAAGAAGTAGGGGCATGTAAGTAATATATGTGATGAAATCCAGCTGGACTACAAGGAATATCTGTGACCAAAGTAAGAATGAAGTCCAGCTGGGCACACAAGTCCTATGAGTCCACATCCAGCATTGGAAGCACATGGAATGACAATGTTCTCTCCAAAGGGCTTCTGTAGCTCTGCCCCTGTGGCCCTATTGGTTGCAGCTTGTCTAACATATGAGCTTTGGGGGAAGAACTCTTATTCTCCAAATTGTATTCCCCATATCTCTTGGCTTGACTTTGCTTGATTTATGCAGCTTTCCTTGGCAGATGCTTTATATTATTGGCATCTCTTAATCTTGGGAGTCACCACTGAAACTTTGACTTCCTTCTCACATCTTCACACATTGCCCTCTTAGGGGCTGCTTGCAGGGATTCTGACCCTACTACACTTTGCCTCACTTTCAAGGCCTTCCTTTGAAATATCAATGGAAAATTCTATGATCCCATAAATCCAGCATCCTACATTCCTATAGAATCAGCACTACATAATTGATGCCCAAGGTCTGTTGCAATATCAAGCAGTAGCCAAGCTTCCTGAGACCATGGCTATAGTGACCTCTCAGAGGCTGGGCAGTGGAGCACAAAGAAATAATTTCCTAGGCCTCCTGAGCAAGCAGGATTCCCTCATGGTCTCTTTCCAGTGGAATTTTTACTTTTACATCATGGACCTCTGATGAGTGTGGTTTTTCCAATTCCTAATATGACCTCAAATCATCTTGCCTATAGTCTCTGTATGAAGTACAAAGCATCTTTTTAATGGCTATAACCTCTTTAATAACCATACCTCTTCTTAGCCCCAGTTTGTCAGGCACTTTTCTGGCCAAACTGCAAGGGTTTCAATTCCACTCTGCTTTATGTCCCAATTATTGCTATAAATGTATCTAAAAACCACCAGCAATATCCATTCCACTTCCTTAATGCTTTGCTGCCTTGAAATTTCCTCCATTAAATTTCTTAGTCTAACACCTTTAATTTATCCTCATGGAAACTCTCATGACATGGACAAATTGTAGATAGCGGCTTTGCCAGAATGTAACATAATTGCCTCGTAGTCCAGTTTCCAACAGGGTCCTTCTCATCTGAAACCTCATGAGCAAAGACTTTACTGTCCACAGACCTTTCACCATTCTGATCTTCTGAGTTCTTATCATGGTCACCCATTAAGTTCTGATTATAACAGTTTCTGCTTACAGCAGTTCATCCTGCATCTCCAAACTTTTCCAAACTCCTCCCATAAATCAGTCCTAAATGCTTGCAAATCACATTTTCAGGGTAGTCACAACAAGAACTCCACTTCTGGATACCAATTTCAGTTTTATTTGTCTCCATATCACTATGGCCAAAGACCTGATAAGAACAACTTAGATAAGGGAGTTTATTTTGGCTCATGGTTTCAGAGGTTCAATTCATGGTCAACTGACTGTATAGCTCTGGGCTCAAGGTGAGACAGAATAGAGCACAGGAAAGCTTCTTAACTAATGACAGTATGTAGGGCTGTGGGAGAGCACTTAGCAGTTTACTTACCAGGGACAAAATATAAACCTAAAGTCATGCTCACCAGTGACCCAATTTCTCTAACCATGCCCTATCTGCCTATGGGTTACCACCCAATAATTCATTTAAATTATTAATCCCTCAAATGAATTAATATACTATTTAGATTTCAGCTCTCTCATTCTAGCAATTTCACCTCTTAACATTCTTACCTTGTCTCACATATGAGCTCAGGGAATACCTCATATACAAACTGTAACACTCAGGAAATAGTGAATTATATAAATGGTGAGGTAACTGGTGGCCTCCTCTTCAAAACTATTCTTTGGTGCTTACACCAGTTTCATAATTTTCCCAGACTATTCTCAGTCAAAATCTAAGCACATTAGAAGTACTAATTCTGAGTGATTTCTACCTGACAAGGGACACTTCTAATGAGAAATATCTTCAAACAGGAAAAAAAAGTTAATAGATTTTCTTTTCTGAAAAGAAAGTTTGGGGACTTCTCAATTTTTATTCTAAGCACAGACCACAGCAAACATCTAAGGATCCAGGTATGTGCTCTGAGACCAGTTCAGCTCCATCAAGACTATTGTCTCATCTGATGGCTGTACCAGGGAGGAAGGAAATGCTGTAAAATTCATTTCTGTGGTTGTTGGCAGATATTTACATTTTGCCATATCCGTCTCTCCACAGGGCTGCTTTATACCAGCAACTAGTTTCCCTCAGAGCAAGCAATCTGAGTTATAAAAAATACATGCCAAAATGGAAGACGAGTCTTTGTAAACCCAATCTCTGTGAAAAAACATCACATCTGCTGCATTCTCTTTGTCAGATGTGTGCTCAGGTTTGGATGTGGTTTGGCCCTCAGGGATTCATGGTTGGAAGTTTAGACCCTAGTGTATCTCTGCTGAGAGGCACTGGGGCCTTTAAGAGGTGGAGCCTAATAAGAGGTCACAAGCCTGTTCCCTCCCGCTTTGATTTTCTATTCTGTTAAGTGATCACGTGTTCTTGCCCTTTCATACTAGTTTCTGCTGTTGAGTTGCTATCCCTCATGAGGTGGTACAGAGCTGGAATTATGCTATTCTGACTCTTAGCCTCCCAAACTCTGAGCTAAGTAGGCCTCTTCTTTACAAAAACCAAGCCACAGTTATTCTATAGTAGTAACAAAAACTAATATAAGGTAAGTTTAACCCACTCACATGAGAGGAGAGGGCACAAAGTGGTATGTATCAGAAGGTAGAGATCACAGGGGTCATCTAGATGGAGACCCCTTCAAAGATTTTTACAGCCTCATTTACCTCATTTATCTTAGAATACTGCATTCCCACTGCTTACTTGTGTCCCTGAGTATATCTCAAACTAGAAACTATAAAGGCCACAATATCATACTTTACAAACACACTGTACTTCCAATACCTGATACAAAACCCAACAATATTTATTAAATAAGTTAGCTTAGAAAAAATGTACCTCAACATATTACACACCTATCTTCGTAAACAGAAAAGAAGCCCATTGAACTCGACTATTCTTGACTGTTAAATGTTATTATAAACACCAACTGTACCAGATTGTACTATTTTTATCGATCATAGTATAAATAATAACTCCAGAAATATTTATGATGGAACAGTGCTATTATCTTGTAAAACACTCATGCCCTCTGCTTTGTAATATATATATATATATATATATATATTGCAAAATATATGATTGTGAACACTAAATATCTAGTTCTAATGCCTGTTTTTAACCTACTTCTTAACCTACTTTGTAGGTTCCCCAGGGCTCCATAATGGTCATCTTTGGCCTCTTTTAAACTGGCATGGTCTACTGTGATCCAAAAATATAAAATATCTTCCTTTTTGAGATTCTTTCTCCTAATATTCTGGTCATCTGATATATTTGTGTAAGATCTTGGGCTGATTATGCCACCTCTATGAGCCCCAGTTATATAATCTGCTCAGGGAAGCAAAGTAGACCTGGATCGCAGGTCGAGATCACAGGCATGAGGTTGGAGTGCCATGGCATTTGCTTCAGGATCATGAAGCTGCGGGACCCAGTCACTTTCACCGATACCCATCTTATCTTGGTGCTTTAAATATCCACTTGTATATTTTTCTTGTCCTGGCTTCTCACTTCCTTGTCTGAACCTCCTTCAGTGATCTTTTCTTTGACCTAACTCAATTATTCATGTCACTTGTCACACATGAAATTTGTACCTTCTCTATAAGTCCATCCCCAAGCCATTCCTCCAGTCCCACAACTCTAGTATTTTTTACCCCAACAGGATCTACAGTCCATGGTGCTACATGTTCATTCTCTCATGCCTCTGTCCTCCTTTCTTCACTCCATCTTTCCCAGCTTAGATTCCCTGGTCCATCATTAAAATCACCATCAGTACATCCTCTGCTCCTCGTTTCCCTGCACCTTTTGTCAAATTTACTTGGAAAAATACCTCTGTCAAATGGCTGTGCAGTTTCTGAACCAGCTAAGTTGAGAATAACTCAATAGAAGTATATAATTATGCAATCAAAAATATGTTTAAAAATTTATGTCATTCTCCTCAAGTGGACTCATAGTCCTAGGAGCAATCCTTTTTATTCTTCTGGCAAATGCTTGATTTTCTCATTCATCTTCATAACTATTTCGTATCTTCTCTAGCCTAATATTGGAAAGTTCTCCTCCCTATAGTCACCCTCACCTTGCTTCCTACTTCTCTGATAAAATAAAACTCAGGAAAAAAGAGCATTCCCATGGCCCCTCACATCTTCTACAGCCTAGCTGCCTTTCGACCCATATTCTCTGCTTTCCTTCAGTTAATGCAAATTCATTGGGGTCTCACCAAAACACTCAGATTCTCATTCATGAGACAAGGCAGGAGATACCTTCAATATATTTCATAATAGTACATAAGTAAGCCAATAAAAATCAACCAAATGTGAAAAATAATATTGAGGAGATCCAAGATGGCGGAACAGAGGAGGTCATGTTCCTGGCTGCTCTGTGGTGTGAAACCAAGAAAACAATTAGGCAGCTTCTCCACAAGGTGGGTGAACCAAAGGTGGGGGGTGGACCTTACTGGAACCTAAAACTGGACATTCAAAGCAGGCTAGGGACACAGAAGGTTGAATATAATAAGGAAAAAATACCCAGCAGCATAGCAGCTGACACAACCAGGCCTGAAGCTCCAGGCAGAGAGGTCTCTCTGTGAGCATTCTAGAGGGATAAGGGGAGGCCCAAGGCATGTCTGGGTACAGAGTGCTTAGAGACCTAGAACATTGCCCAACAAACCTGAAGGACACACTGCATTATATCTGTGTGGGGAAAGAAGCAGTCATGTCTCTAGGCCGCATGTGGAGGGCAAAGGACAGAACCATTCTGCAGCTGCTGCAGGTGGGGGTACAGCAATGGAGGAAGCCAATTCCTGGCAAATTCAAGTTTGGCCGAAAATACAAGTAAACACACACCACACAACATAGAGTGTGCTTAAGTGACCAGGAGAAAAATCAATATATGGAGAGAGGTTTACACAGGGGACAACTGGTCACAGAAATCCACCTGGCTCTATCCCACCCCCTCCAACCCAAGTGCTTATAGGACCAGCTAGGAGGGACACATTTGGCTGGGAACTCAGAAGGGTGGGAGAAACTGTTTGGAGACTGAACCTGAGACCAGGAAACATGGGGTCTGCAAGTGACATTGGGGACTAAGAATTAGCTCCCTCACTACACAAGCAGAACCCAGGGGAAATCCCTGGGGTAAAGTCTTCCAGCATGGGCCAGCAACTAGACACTGGAGATGCACTAATTTAAAATCTCCAGAACAATTATCATTCAACTAAGAGCCTGGAGCCTAACTAAGCCTAAACCCTGCTTCCAGGAACCCGGTTTTCAGGATGACCTCTCTCACTCCAACAATCCAGAGTGTGGAGCATCACACTCCAACAGACCCAAACTAAAACCCGCTGAGAAGGGAAGTTGAGAATATTCTGAACTCCAACAGAAAGGACTTGTTTTTACTTTTCATCAAGATTTTTCTTCTTTTTTCCTTGCTTTTTTTTTTTTATTAAAGTCATTTTTACTATTTAATTGTGACCTTAATGGCACATGGACACTTATCCAGTCTCCTATATTTTTTTCTTCTCATATCTAGCATTTTAAAGCCAATTATTTTACACATATTAGTTTTTTGTAAACTAGGACGTTTGATTACTATATTTTAATTTTTTTGGTATTTTATTCTTATTTTTTAATTAAATTTTCGTTTTATATTTTTTTGCCTACCTTTTTCCCTTGATTCTCTTTCCTCCTGCTAACAGCCAATCTCCAATGTTCTTTCTTTTCCTTTTCCTTTAATCTTTATGTCTGTCTTTTCTCCTCTTCCCTCATAATCATTAATCCTATATCACTTCCATGCTTTTCCTGTCCACTATTTGAAAATGTAAATACTTTTGCAAACTTGTTGTCATATCATTTATCTTTATTCTGATAACTAACACTTTAGACATCATAGTAGGAACTATTTGGTTTAATACTATAAAGTGTTTGCATTCATTTTTGTTATTAGCTGAAACCTTCAGGGACACTATAAGTCCACAATGTAGAAAATTTATTGCCTCACATCCATACTGTTAGATAGGTACACACCAAAACAATATGAAAAACAAGGGAACAAATCACCCCCAAGCAAACCAAGATACTCCAATAGCAAAATCCATTGATACCACAGGGGAAGAAAAGTCAGAGAAGGATTTTAGAATGTATATAGTTAAACTGATCTCTTAAATAAAAGATGCTGTAAGAGAGCAAAAAAAGGTAGCAAATATCACCTCAATAAAAGAGAGATTCTGAAAACAAACAAACAAAAAATACTTGGAATGAAGGAAACAATAAACTAAATTACAAATCCAATAGAAAGCATCACCAATAGACCACTTGGAAGACAGAACCTTAGGAAATGAAGACAAAATATATAAGCTTAAAATAGAGTGGACCATTAAGAGATGATATGAAACCATGAACAGAACTTCCAAGAATTATGGGATAATACAAAAAGACCCAATATAAGATTTGTTGGGATAGATGGAGGTATAGTGACACAAACCAAAGGAATGCACAATCTTTTCAATTAAATAATCAGAAAATTTCTCAAATCTAAAGAATAAAATGTAAAATAAAATGCAAGAGGTTAACAGGACCCCCAAATGTGCAAAATTACAACAGATTCACATCAAGACACATTATAATGAAAATTCCTGCCATATAGAATAAGGATAAAAATGTAAAGGCTGTGAGAGAAGAATGTCAGATTATGTATAAGGGAAAACCAACAGGGATCTCAGCTGATTTTTCAACCCAGATCTTCAAATCTAGGAAGTCCTGGAATAATATACACCAAGCTCTGGAAGAAAATGGATGCCAACTAATAATTGTATATCCAGCAAAATTTGAACTTCAGATTTGAAGTTGAAATAAAAACCTTTCATGACAAATAAAATTTAAAAGAATTCACAAGCAGAAAGCCTGCACTTCAGAATATTCTCAACAAAATATTCCATTAGGATAAAATAAGAAAAAAAAAGTGAAAACCAGCAAAGGGAGAAGCTACACTAAAGGAACAGTCAATCAAGGGAAAACTAATTAAAATTAAAAGTTAGATATAAACCAAAATCACTAGAAACATAAATCATATCTCAATAATAACCTTGAGTGTTAATAGCCTAAACTCATCAATCAAAAGGCAGGCTGGTAGATTGGATTAAAAAACAAGACCAAAAACATGCTTTCTCCAAGAGACTCGCCTCATAGGTGAAGATATCCATAGACTGAAGGTGAAAGGTTGGGAAAAATCATATCATGTGGATCACATAAACAAGTAGGGGTTTCTATCCTCATGTCAGATAAAGTGGACTTCAAGCCAAAGTTCATCATATGGGACAAAGAAGAGCATTTTATATTGCTTAGAGAATTATACATCGATAAGACATAACAATCAAAAAATTTATGCCCCAAACAATGGAGCATCTACGTACATCAAAGAAACCCTTGTTGATTTTAAGAATCAAATAGAGCACAGGAAAATTATACTGGGTGGTTTTCACACACCTCTCACTACTGGAAATTTCTTCCAAACAAAATCTAAAAAAAGAAACTATAGAACTCAATAATACAATCAATAGGGCTGGGGATGTGGCTCAAGCAGTAGCGTGCTCGCTTGGCATGCGTGCGGCCCGGGTTCGATCCTCAGCACCACATACCAACAAAGATGTTGTGTCCACTGAGAACTAAAAAATAAATATTAAAAATTCTCTCTTTCCTCTCTCACCCTCTTTAAAAAAATACAATCAATAATTTAGACTTAACAGATATATAGAATATTTCATCCATCAATGAGCAAATACACTTTTCTTTCATCAGTACATAGATTCTTCTCTAAAATAGAAGATATGCCATAAAGCAACTCTTAGCAAATACAAGAAAATAGAGATAATACCTTGAATCCTATCAGATCATAATGCAATAAAATCAGAAATCAATGATAGAATAAAATATAGAAGTTAACACCTGGAGACTAAGTAATTTTCTATTGAAAGACAAATGGATAATTAAGGATGAAATCAAAAAAGGCAAATTAAATAAAAAGGGGTAAATGAGAACAGTGATACAACATATCAAAATCTCTGGGACACCATGAAGGTAGTACTAAGTAGTTCATTGCACTGAGCTCATTAATTAAAAGAATAGAAAGTCAATGAATAAGACCTAATATTCCATCTCAAACCCATAGTAAAAGAAGAATAAATTAACACTAGAAGCATCAGAAGACAGGAAATAATTAAAGCTGAAATCAATGAAATTGAAACAAAAGAAAAAATTAGAAAATTGACAAAATAAAAAGTAGATTCTTTGAAAAAATAAATAAAATTGATAAACTCCTAACCATGCTAATGAAGAGAAAAAGACACAAAACTCAAATTACTAAAATTTGTGAAGAAAGAGGAACTATCACAATGGACATTTCTGAAGATACAGAATATAATTAGGAAACATTTTTAAAATTTGTACTGTAATAAAATAGAAAATCTTGAAGACATGGACAAATTTCTAGAGACATATGACCTACCCAAACTGAACCAGGAGGACATACAGAACTTGAGCAGATCAATCTTAAGCAATGAAATAGAAGACACCATCAAGAGCCAACCAACTAAGGAAAGCCCAGAACCAGACAGATTCTCACCGAGTTCTACAAGACTTTCAAAGAAGAATTAACACCTAGACTTCTCAATTTTTACCATGAAATAGACAAGGGAACTCTTCCAAACTCATTCTAGGAAGCTAGTATCACCATGATACCAAAACCAGACAAAGACACATCAAAGAAAGAAAATTTCAGACCAATATCCCTAATGAACATAGATGCAAAATTTCTCAATAAAATTCTGGCAAATTGCTAGACTACGGAACCAACCTAGGTGCCCCTCAACAGATGAATGGATAAAGAAACTGTGATATATGTACACAATGGAATATTACTCAGCCTTAAAAAAAATGAAATTATGGCAATTTCAGCTAAGTGGTTGGAACTAGACAATATTATGCTAAGCAAAATAAGCCAATCCCAAAGAACAAAGCCTAAATGTTTTCTCAGATATGTGGATGCTAATTCACAATAAAGGCTGGGGGAGAATATGGCTATTTTGGAACAAACAGAGAATCAAAAGGAGGAGAGGTAACATGGGGGGTAGGTATGATGGTAGAATGAATTGAACATTATTACTCTATGTGTATATATGATTATGTGACTTGTGCAACTCCACATCATGTACAACCAGATGAATGAGAAGTTATATTACATTTATGCATATGTCAAAATACATTCTATTGTCATGTATAACTAATTAGAACAAATTAAAAATCTATTAATAATAATATTATTGAGGAAATCCCCTCCACCTTTCATCCAACTTCTCCCACTATTAACATAGCTATAGTTCAGTATCACAGCCAGGAAGTTGACAGTTCTTCAATCCACTAACTTTATTCTGATTTTAGCAGTTCTACATGCACTTGAGTGTGTGTACATGTGTGTCTGTGTCATTGCATGCATGTTTATTTAGTTATATGTAGTTGTATCACATCTGTGAATGTGTATGACCCCACCACAATCAACACACAAGAATGACTCTCAATTGATCCCTTTTATCAGTTTGTCTCCTGTATCAATTATTGTACAAGGTCAACCATGGAATAGATGCTCAAGAAATGTTTGTTGTGAAAACACATTAATACCTAGATGCTTTAACTGTGACCTTTGTAAACACAGATTTTAAACATTAAATGACTTTCCCCATGTAACTCAGTGAGACAATACCTGAAGACAAAACCTGAGTCCAAAAATCTCTGCCACTTATTTGTGTGGTCCAAACATCTTGAACAAGTTCTTCCATTTCTCTGAGCTTTAAGTTTTCCACCTTTAAAGCTGAAGTAAAAATAATAATCCTAACAATATTAATAATAACTCATGTTTATTGAACCCCTATTCTGAGGATAATGAGGTTTACAGATAATAAGCAAGTTTCCCAGTGTCGTATACCCTATAATTGGAAAAGGAGTAATTGAATCATCCATTTTCAATACAAAGCACATATACTCATCTCATAGGATTATTGTGAGGACTAAGTGGGACACTGCATGTAAAATTCATGACAGGAATAAATACATAATAAATTATGTTTTTATTAGATGCACAGACCTAAAATATCACATAGTATTGCAATTTTCCGTTTAATTATCTGTCTCATTCACTAGGCAGTGAGCTTACTTGAAGGTTTATATGTCCTGGAATGTGGGAGATGCTGTATTCTTATGTTAGTTTACTTTTCTGCCTAATTCCAATTCTCTAAATGCAAAATACATCAAGAGAATCTGTGTGCAGAGGCGTCAAAGACCTGTGAAGCAATATTTCACCAATTGACCCATTAGCCTGTAACAGTTTCTCAGGGAAAAAGTGCAGTGGCTTCAAGTTCAATTCTTCAGATTGCCCTAGTCTCAGCTTCCTACATCATTTAATACTCACAAAAGATCACTTGGAAGGAGTCACTGTGGTCAGAAAGTACTATTATTTGAGGGTACTCATGTGGTTGTTGAAGGAAATAAAAATCAGTGGAACTTTTTGGAAGGACACTTGGCCCATATATCTAAAAACCCTTGAAGGAAAATAACAAGAGTTCAGTGTAAAAGTGGATTGACAGAGTGATATCAAGAAATACAGAAGAATTAAGGCCTCCAAAATTTTTTTCTCCCCAGTAAAAGCAATAAGATCCCTAGCAAAAAGTTTCAGAATCAAGTTTTTCAAGACCCTGGTAACTACAGACTCATGACTATTTATTTATAGAAAAACTGCAGCATATTGGTACACCCTGTGAGTTTATGGTACCTAACCTTATCTCTTGCCCATCTCATCCATGATAGCTCCACTGCAGTAAAACACAGCAGACAGCAGCCATTGGAGAGGGCAGAATGTAGCCATAGTTCTTTCAAAGGCCCATTCTCAGAGAAGTAACATTGTTTGGTTGGTCTGAGAATTCACTGAAAGATTCAAATCTCAGAGCTTTCTTTATTGAATCAGTCTCAAAGGAACACAAAGGCAAATAGTCTTTTTCCCTTTTTTTTTTTTCTGGAAACAGAAGAAACTATTTTAAATGGAGGTAGTGGACAACAGTTAGGACAATGACTGAAATCTTAAAAGGAGATGCTGGGGGACATGTTCATATGTGACTTTGAATATTTCCAACAAAATTCTAGGAATCTAAAGTCCTACACAAATTTGTTGAGCTATAGATATTCCAAGGTCTTATACATGCTTAGAAGAGACTTTGGAAGTCCCTAAACTCTTAGCTATGATAAACCTTGAGGCCCTAACACAAGCAGGAATGAAAGGCTAAGGTGAGGTTATAAACTACCTGGCTGTGTATTGAAGACAAACTCTGGTAATCACAAGGAATCTGTCTGCAAGGAAAGGGAGGCTTAACAGTTCTACACCATCTAAAGAAATGCATATCCAATAATTAGATGACGGCTAAGTTATCTGAGCAGAAACTTCAGTGGTGACACATGACAAAGAACACAGACTGTTCAGAATTAGCAAAGAAAGGCTATAGGAAAGAGCAAAAATCAATTACAACAAATCCTGGGCATGTGGGAAAATATGAGTTCCAGAAGAAGCCCAGATATTGGACTTACTAGGCAAAAACTGTAAATTGGTATTTTAAAGAGCATATTCACAAAACTAAAGGAGTTCATGTTCATGAAAATGATGTCTCCTCTGGGAATATCAGTAAAGAATCAAAGTATGTTTTTAAAATTTTGGAGTTGAAAATTACAGTAACTGAAACAAAAATTCACTAGAGGGGCCCAAAAGAAGATATGGAGGGGCAGAAGAAAGGACTGACAAAGTTGTAAATAGGTCAATAAAGATTATACAATGTAATGAACAGAAAGTAAAAAAAAAAAAAAATTAAATTTCTCAGCGTCCTAGAAACACAATCGAGTACACCAACATAAACATAATGGTGTCATAGGAAGAATAGAAGACTGGGAACTATATACTCATGACAATTTATTTTTGGAAAAACTGAGAATGAGCAGGAAAAAGTATTTGAAGACATAATGTAAAAGTAACTTCTCAAATTTGATTTTTAAAAATTAACTTACATGTCCAAGAAGTTCAAGGATAAATAGAGATATTAATCAGTCAACAGATAAGAGACAGAAAGGGTCTTAAAAACAAAAAAGAAGTGTCTCAGCAAATACAAAAAAAAAAGGCATTTTCAGACAAGTTTCATCAGAAAATAATAGAGGACAAGAAGGAGAGAGGTGGCAATTATTCAAAATCTTAAAAACAACAACAACAAAGACAATCAAGAATTCTATATTCAGCACATAACAAATATTGTGTCATCATTTTTTTAAAAAGGGAGAAATTAAGACATTACCAGATAAACAAAAACAGAGAATTTATTGTTATCAGGCCTGACTTACCTGAATTTTAAAAATAATTCGTTTAAGCTGAAAAAAATACAATTGATAAAATTAAAGCCACATATGTTGCAAATGGGAAGGTGAAACGATACTTTTGTCCTAGAAAATGTGTGGTGAAATTAAACAATTATCAGATGACTCAGCAATTGCACTCTTAAGTATATTCCAAAAAGAATTAAGAGCAGTTGTTTAAGTAAAAGTTTGCATACAAGTGTACACAGCAACAATATTCTCAAAAGCCCAAAGATAGAGAGAACCCAAGTGTGCATCCACCAATCATGTAGAAAAGTAAGCTAAAAATGTAGAAAAATAAGAAAAAATATGCTAAATGATATACTATATAAAATATTTTATTTATAAATGATATAAAATAAGCTCACATTCCATAAAATGCTTCACGAGTATTTATATTAAATATATTTGAGCATGATATCAATAAGGTGACTGACTCTTCAAATGGTAGAACTGCACCTTTGATTGCAGATATATATGAAGGAATGACATATCCATACAATGAAATTTTATTCACTAATAAACACAATTCTGATTCATGCTGTAACATCAATGAATCTTGAAAATATGCTGATTGAAAGAGCCAGGCACAAAGCACCCCACATCAGATTCCATTCCTATGACATGTCCACAACAGGCAAATGCATCACAATGGACAGTGGACCAGTGGCTTCCCTGGCCTGTGTGAAGGCATAAGTGGTTTCCTTTGGGGGTGGTGGAAGTATTCTGATATAAATGGTGATGGATTCCCAACTTTTTGAATAAAGTAAAAAAAACCAAAAACAATAATTACACAATATAAAAGGGTGAATTTTTCAGTAGGCAATCACCTCAGCTTTTAAAAAATTGCAAAAATTTCATCAAAGCCTTGTTTGTATCACACATAATAGCAGATAGGATTAGTTTAATAAACTATGTTCCAGTTATATACTTAAATTATGATTTAGAAGCAAATTTAAAAGTATGTAAAAATTCTGACCTAACTAGATATGCTGTTTAACTTGTTCTGAAAAATAATATACACACATACACATACATATATCCTTGTAGATAAAGATGCTTAAAGTTTCCACATCTTGGGGATAAAATTAAAGAAATGCATTTTTTTTCTTATTTTTTCCACAATTGCAAATTTTCCATAATAAAAACATTTACTTCCATGATTAAAAAAAATTAAATGCTACAGCACTTATTTTTAAATGAATTCACTATAAGAGAAAGCAATTACTATAAAATTATTTTCATTCTAAGAAAAAAAATCAATATTTCCACCAATGGTTACATATGTACTATTTGCATATTACATACGTGTTCTGCTGTATAATTACTTGTCTTACAAAATAGTTTTTAAAGGAAATTTAAATTATAGAAGATAAATATAAGATAAATATTGCATTTTTTGAATTAATGGCACAGGATTATCTGCTTTCACTAAAATACTTTAACATTTATGCTATACACATTTTAATATATATTTAACAGCTATATGACCATCCTTTAAAGCTCATTTTTTTAAACTCATTCACCAGGTATACAAAGATTTTCTACTGATGTATAATTAGTAAAATTTCACCTCCGTTATCAATCAGATATTATAGCAATTAATCAGAAGAAGCTTCATTTTGATATTTTAAAATATGGATTTCTATTGTTAGATAATTTAAAATTTGAATATACTTTTTAAATAGTCAAGAAATTTTTTCCAGAGTTTTTGTTTTACATCAATTTTATATAAAAAAAATCATAATTGAAAACATGCACATTTTTTATAAAAGTCATGTTCATTTTTAAAAGCAGTAATTTTTTCCTTTATTGTGGAGAAACTACTTTTATCTTGAAGGAAAAAAATTAAGCAAAGGGATTGAATTACTATTTTCCAAAAGAAAATATACAAATAGCCAATTAGTATACGTTTAAAATGTACAAATTACCTTAAAGGAAATGGGAATCAAAACCATAATGAGATACCATTTTACCCAGGGTAGAATGGCAAGAGAAACAAGTTAAAAAATGATACATACTCAGGAGAATGCAGAGAAAGGAGAAATCTTATACACTGTCAGAAGGATATAAACTAGCACAGCCATAATGGGAAACAGTATGGAGATTCCTCAAAAAAGAATAAATAGAACTAACATGTGCTCCAGCAATCCCACCCCTGAATGTGCCTCCAAAGGAAATGGCATCAGTGCATCAGAGACCCATGCTTATTGCAGCACTATTTACAAAGGCCAAGGTATGAATCAAGCTAGGTGTCCATTGATGAACAGATAAAGAAAATATGGTTTATGCACACTATATCATAGTACTCAGCCATAAAAAAGAATAAAATCCTGTCATTTGTGGCAATATAGATAGAAATGGAGGATATTGTTTCAAAAGAAATCAGCCAGGCACAAGAAGAGACATATACCACATTTTCTTTCTCATGCATGGAAACTAAAAACATTAATTTCATGGATGAAGAAAGTAGAATAATGGTCACTAGAGGATAGAGAGAGCACAGAAGAGAGGGGAATAGGGGGAGGTTGGGTAACAGGTACCAAAAATAGCTGAATATGAGGGATAAGTTCCAGTGTTTTATAGCACAGTGGGGTGACTATAGCTCACAACAATGTATTACATATTTTATAAGTAACTGGAAGAAAAGCATAAAGGTTCCCAGCACAAAGAAAAGAGAACTGTTTAAGGAGACTGAAACACTATCCTGACTTGATCACCACACACTGTATACAATGTAGGATTATCACATTGTATCCCATAAATAAATACAATTATAATATATCAATTTTAAACCCTCTAGCCTGAGACTGGGTTTACACTGTCTCCTCCTCTTATCTTTATCCAAGTTTGTTTGCTGGCTCTGAAGTAGAGGACAGAGCATGGATTCCGTTCTTTTTGTTCATACTGCAACTTACCATTTTGGGACAAAGGGAGAGAGAGAAAGAGGGAGGATTGGTTTGGGAATATTTTCTCCTCTTTCCTCTTCTATATCTAGTACCACTGACATTAGGAAAAGAAGAGAAAAATGGAAAATAGAGCAGAGGTTGAACCACAAACAGGCTACTATTCATAGTCGGAGCCATCCTGCCTCCCTCCACCTATGAGGGCTGACAGTCTGATGATCTCCATCTCTTCGGAGCCTGATGCTGGGACGATCTCTTTGTTCCTGGCTGGAAAGTCACATCTAACCCAATTCTTAGGAGGCATCCTTCCCCATGGCAGCCACCTGGACCACTTCCTCATCGTTCTTCTCCTTGGTGTGGTCTCAGAGGAACTACCGTGTTTCTCTGTGACATCGATGGCTATGTAGAGAGGACCTGGTGACCTGTTTCCACTTACAAGCGCATCACATCATGGTCCCCTTTCACTCTCCTGGCCCTGCAGCTCCTGCAAACATCACTCCACATCCAGAAATATCCAGTCTCTGGTTAACAAATGTGCCCAAACTTCAAGTCCCCCACAGAATACTGCTAAATGCAGTTGGCAGCAACAGGGTCATTTCAGGGATGCAGGTTAGCAAGCACCCATGCAGAGAGGGAGACACCTGGCTTTCCCTGCCAACCTTTTGGAGGATCCTCTCTTTTAACTTCAGGCTGGGAGTAAAGTACCCTGCTAGAGAGAAGACAAGGAACAGCACTGTCCCCAGCCAAGCTGAAGTCTCAGTCTCCACTGGCCCCACAGGCAAGCTGGGAGGAAAGAATGGAGGTGGTTAAGGTGTTGGCTGGTAGGAGCAGTGCCATTCTTAGCAAAGCACAGGAGACACTTGATTCCAATTGATTCTGGTATTCTTTATTATGTGGGATGTTTAGCTCATTTTTTTTCCTAGCCTTGAATCTTAGTCATAAATCACAGTGAAATAGAGTAAGTTCCACTCAGTATCCCATTGCACTCAGATCTGGAATTTAAGAAGATAACTTGAGTGGCTACATGACAGACTTGAGAGATGGGGCACATCAGTGACGCAGCCCAGGGCAGTGAGATGTGCTTTCATGGCGGCAAGAACAGTAGAGATGGGCGTGCTGTGCTACAAGAGGATGAGTGGTCTGATTCAGATGACTCTGAGACATGCTTTTAAATTATGGGGCTGATTACAACCTCAGTGAATATTTTTACCTCAGATAGAATAACAGGGTACTTTCTGTAGTTCTCAAAAAAAAAGTTCATTCTTTTAAGATGATTATTCTATTTTTAATTTTTGAGGAACTTTCATACTATTACATGGTAGCCAAACCAATTTACCTCTCCATCAGCAGTATAGGAGGGTTCCCTGTGTCTCTCCTAGTCCTGGCAGTGTGTTTGGAAAATAGTGCACAGTGAATATTCAATAAAATTGTGTTGGAAGGAGGAGGGAAGCAGAGAATGGAGAGAGAATGAAGGGGAAGAGGAAATAAATTAGAAAGGGAAGTGAGAATCAAGGAAGCTTAACATTTGAATCCAACCCTGCAAGATTTGTTGAGGTAACACTATTACTACTAATACCAATACTAATTTTTTAGTGCTAATGATGGTCCAGAAACAATTCTAAAATCTCAGCATTTCCTTTCTTATTTATTGCTCACAAACCCTATGCAGTAGATAATATTATAATATCTACTGTATAAATGAGGAAATAGAGGAACAGAGAGGTCAGCTCATGCCACCTGATTACCAAGCAGAAGATCTGGATTACAAACCAGGCACAATATCTCCATACACTTATATACTAAACCAGACTGTCTCAGGGTGTAGTATGAAGAGAGGGCTGATGGAGAGGAAAATGGCTTAAATAAGGAAAAGATGCAACAGGAGATATGTAAGCTGTGTAGGACTAGATTGTCATCTTAACTTTTTGTTTGTGTCTAACTTGGTATATGCAGTGACATCATAATTATTTGCTCATGTGTGGGCTGCCTTCTTAAATTGCAGATGCTGGGCAGACAGAATCAGCAATTCATTCACATTATTTCCCACAATATTTGTCACTTTGTATTGTGCAAAATATGTGCTCAACAAATGAAAGGACTAAATCTTTTGTCACTTTGCAGTGGTAGATATACTCTCAGGTAAGATATGTATGCCCTACTCCATTCATATGCATTTTCCTTTTAACTTTTGTCTTTTTTTTCTAATTGTGAACCTGTGCATCTCAGTATTCCAAAGAGCTGACCCAATACATGGTCTGCAATATTTTAATGTACATATTTTTTAAAAATTATAAATTAATCATGACGAGACACAAATGTAAAACAGCATAGCAAAGAAAATAAATGACAAAGAATTCCTAATTTGGACTCTGTGACCTTATCTAAACTGCTTTGCTTCTCTAGGACTCAGTTTCTTCTGCTAATAAAAGGGGAAAAAATGTTTAAATATGATTTCCAGCCCTAAGATCCCATCATTTGAAGAGAAAAGCTTATTTCTTTTCTTTTACATTGTAGAGGCAGAACGAGAGTCTAAGAAAGAAGTCTCCATTTATCAAAAACATAAACCATTGCATTGTTAGTACACAGACATTAAAAGACAAAGCTGGTTTCCGTGAGAAACCACCCTCTTGCCACTGCTGAATGAAGACACAGAGCGTTGGAGTGCCAGCGATTACAGGTTATTAACTTCTTTCCACTGAAGGGGACACATTCTAATTTGCATTTCTGAATATGCATGAGCAGCTCTGAGCTGAAAAAGAATTTGCCAGTTGTGACAAGGCCTTCACCAAAACTGTGACAGGAGTGTTAAAGAATGAGGAAGCAGAGTTTCCTTTTTCAGCAGGAAGGTTGGAGATCTGGCAGGGTTTCCTGTTGGCTCTGTGGGAGAGTGTCTCACTTTCTAACAACCACCTTAAACAAAATCAGCTTAGCCTGGCTTCCCTTGGCATTCGGACTTCTGTGGCACTGCCGGCAGATGCCACTTCATGCGGCAGTGGAAAGAACATTGAATTGAGGGCTGAAGGACCAGGGAAGGAATCACAGAGCTGCTATTAATCATCTGCCTCACCAAGCAAGCCACTGAACAGTCTTTTAATTTAAATTTAATGGATACACAGAAGTTTAAATTAACTGATACACAGAAACATAAAATTCGTACATATTTATGGAATAGCAGGTGATGCTTCAATGGATGCACACATTATGTAATGTTTAAATCAGGTTAAACACATCAATCTCCTCAAATATTTATCAATTTCTTTATAAAATTTTTAGGGTGAAAACATTCCAAAGCCTTTTTTTTTCTAGCTTTTTGAACTGTATGTAAATTGCTGTTATCTATCAACATCTATGGTGCAATACAACACCAGAACAACTTCTTTCTGTGACTTGTTACTACTGACCCCATCTCTCCCTCCTCCCTCCTCTCCTTGGCCTCTGGAAACTATCATTATACTCTCTATGAAATGCACATTTTTTAAAAGTCCACATGGGAGTGAGATCATGCAGTACTTGTGTTTCGTATTTCTGTGTCTGGCTTATTTCACTTAACATAACAATTTGCAGTTCCATTCAGGTTGTTACAAAGATAAGATTTTGATCTTTTTTAAACTGGATAGCATTCCAATGTGTAAATTTACATTTTCTTTATCCATTCATCAGTTGATGCACACTTAAGTTGTCTCCATTTCTTAGCTATTATAAATGGTGCTACAGTAAACAAGGGATGCATATCCAAAGAAAATTATTTCATTTCCTTGGATACCTATCCAATAATGGAATTGCTAGTTCACATGTTTGTTCTATTTTTTGTTTTCAGAGAAACTTTAGTACTATTTTCCAAAATGGCTGTATCAATCCAGCATGCAAGGCCTCTCTTTCTTCCATGTCCTCACTGGCACTTCTTATCTCGTCTTTTTTTATAATAGTCACTCTAAGTGGTGTGAAGAAATGTCTCATTATGGAGTTTATTGGCATTTCTCTGATAATTAGTGACACTGAGCAAATTTTTACATAACTATTGGCATTTGTACACCTTCCTATGAGAAATGGCTGTTTACATCTACTGCCTATGTTTCAAGTCAGGTTCCACTGACTGTTAGAAACTAAATTTTCCAGTTTAAATGAGGACAGTAACATCAACTTCATGTTTTGGTTTTTTTTTAACATGAAGTACACTATAAGGATGACAGCACTTTGAAAGCACTGAAAGATCAACAAATCCAGTGGACTTTTATTGATATGCAAATGTGGGATTATATTACTACTGACCTACAAAGAGGACTGGAATGAAATGACATTTTTCACATGTATTCAAAAGTGAGCTAGGTTGGCATGAGAAGCAGAACATGAGCTACAACAATCTACAGGTGTTGTGGAAGCATAAGGTCCAGCCCAGGAGACAAGAATACAACTACCCCCATAGACAACCCCCAGTTACATAAATGCCAAGTCATATCACAATAGTCTCTGCAAGTCTACCTTTCATCTTGTTAGGGTCAACAAACAGCAAGATTCACAAAACCATCCTAGCCACACAGGCAACAGATTCACATAGAAAGATCGACAAACAAACCAGTGCTTGCTAAAGTGCAGTACCAGGCATTCATCTCCCCACCTCCCCCACACCCAAAGGATGAGTCAGATGCTAGGGATAAGATCCACGTTGCGTAGGTAAGGGAGCCCTGGTTTAATAACACCATGTCCCAAGGCAGCCAATATCTCCTAACAATTCTCCACACTCATGACTTCCTGGGTCATCACAGAGATGTGTCCAGTTGCAAGAAACACCATGCTCAGGAAAACTCAAAAACAGGGAATACCAATCAGGTATCTACAGCTCTCTCAGTCCAGGCACAGTTATTGCCCCCAAACAGCTGATGTTCATATAAATACTAGGGATACTTAACAAGACCACTAACAGCATACCACATTTTCATGCAGTAGGGGGAAGTCTCTTGTTAACCCTTTCCTAATTACTTAGAAAAGAGTATTAGTTAGCAACACAGCTTTGTTCAAGTATATACCACCTCTTACTTGGGTGATTACTTGTGTGATCAAACCTTAATCAGATCCCTTTTTCTTTCATACCCATTCTCCAACTGGTGAAACGTCAAGCAAAAACAAATCCAATTCTATCATTCCTCTGGTCAAACCTCTTCAAAGACAGTTAAGCTTCCTATAAACAAGAATCACTTCCATAATGGAATATTAAGGGTGTCTAAAAATTTCCCCCACCCATGAAAGCTTTAAGAATTACTGGCAAAAATGAAATAAAAAGGTCAAAATCACCTTTCTCAGCACCTGGACACTAACCAAAGCCTTATAAAACTCTGGTGAGCATTCATTTAAGAAAAACTGCTGAATACAAACAGGATAATAGAATGAATTTTAACGTGCTCTATTGTTTTAGTCAGCTTTTTTGCTACTGTACCTAAAGAAACTGACCAAAACTACCGTAAAGGAGGAAAAGTTTATTTCAGTGCTCACGGTTTCAGAGTCTCAGTCCATAGACAGCGGATTCTATTCCTCAGAGCTCCAGGTGACACAGAACATCATGGTGGAGAGGGTGGCAGAGAGAAGCAGCTCACAGGGTGATCAGAAGCAGAGAGAGACTCCACTCTCTAGTTACAAAATATATACCCCGTAGCCACACCCCCAATGAACCACTTCCTCCAGCCACACAACACCTGCCTCCAGTTACCACTCAATTAATCCCATTAGGGTTTAATTTACTGATTATGTTATTCTTTCATTATTCATTATTCTTTCATTGTCTCATATGTGAGCTTTTGGGGGACACTACATTTAAAACATAACATATATTTCTACACTTTCTTCCAGCTTTCTGGAAGCCTTATAAGACCAATAGATTTATGATCACAGGTAGCTGTGTAAACCAATAGACTGTAAGTCACTGAAGAAGGCAAAATTGATTGGGAGCCCAAAAGAAGAAAAGAAAAAAAAAAGACAGAAAGAAATATACCTATCTTCATAAAAATGTCTCTATGTGTCCTGTCTGGAAAAGCCCCATTGACAGAGCTCATCTTTATGTGACTTGACTCAGAGCTCACCCAGTAGAGAAGTACCTACTCCTGGGAAATTTGTTAAAAACAATGAGAAGCAGCTATTTAACATTATACCTGCCTGAGGCAACATTAGAAGTTGGAAAAAATCTGACACTGGTTAAAAATATTAAAATAAAAATCTGGGAAATGAGATGTTCTTAAGGCCTCAGAGAAGCTGCTGTATATTCCAAGATACCTCCATGTGTACCATTCTAACCTGTCCCTTCTGGCTGATGTCTGAACACTGGGAGAGCACAGAGTATTGCCTGGTTCTAGAGTTCAAAGGGTGTGTGGCAAGAAGACATAAAGCCAGTTAAATCTTTTGTCTTATAGATTTAATGTATATAAAAATATTTCTTTGTAATTATTACCTGACCACAAAGAGGACCACGCAGAGACTTCAGTGACTGCCCATAGTAAAGAAAATAGACTTTAATGAATAGTCCAGGAAATTTCCTAAGCAACGGCAAAAACAGCTACAATAAACAACAACAAGAGTACTGAGCCCCAGGGAAATTAATTATCAAAATTACCTTGTTATGCTATTTTAAATATCCAGTTCTTAACAAAATTAAGTAGCATGGCATTGAACAACAAAGCATGACTGTTTTTAATCAGATTTTTTTGCCACTATGACAAGAACAATTTTAGATGAGGAAAAGTTTATTTGAAGCTCATAGTTGCAGAGGTCTCAACCCATAGAGGGCCAGCTCCATTGCTCTCTGCCCAAGGTGAGGCAGATCATCATGGTAGAAAGATGTAGAGGAGGAAATAGCCTAGGATGTGGCACAAGGAGAGACAGAGAGAGAGAGAGAGAGAGAGAGACAGTTTTTTCCACTCACCAGGGACTTAATACAAACCCCAAAGGCATACACTACCTCCTCCAGCCAGGATAAAAAGGCAGTCAATAGACACTGTCCCTAAGGAACTTACTAGACAAAACCTTTAAATTTTCTATTTTAAATATGTTTGAAGAATTAAAAGGAAACGCGCCTAAAACATTAAAGGAACGAATGAGTATAATGTTTCACTGTAGAGACTATCAATAAACAGATAGAAATTATTAGAAAAAGAAACAAATAGATATTTTGGAGTTAAAAAGTGGATTGACTGAAATAAAATACATAAAATTCATTAAAGGGCTCAGTAGAATATTTGACATGGTGGATGAACCAATCAGTGAACTTGAATATCAGTGCATTTGAACTATCCTGTGTGAGGAAAAGAAAATAAAAAGAATTAGGGACAGTTAACAAACTTCAGTGGGCCTAAGGAACTCCATCAAGTGTACCAAGATGTTTTTGATGGGAGTTCCCAAAAGTAGAAGATAGAATTAGGAAGAAATATGATTAAAAGAAATAATGGTTGGAAACTTCTCATTTTGGTGAAAAACATTGAGATCTCAGCAAGCCACAGTAGAATAAACTCAAAGAGACCCACAACTTGATATGCCATTAATTAAACTGTCAAAAAAGCATCAGGTGAGAAGCACCTCATCACATCCAAGGGACCTTCCCATAGGATAACAACTGATTTCTTCCTGGGGGCCAGGGTGGCCAAAACAGCGGAATGGCATCTTCACTAAGAATCCATCTTCAGAAAAATTTGTCTTTCAAAAAATAAAGTAAGATTTTGACATTCCTAGGTAAGTAAAATTTAGAAAACACCTCCCAAGAGATGTTTCATACACAAAATACTAAAGAGAATTCCTGGCTGAAATGAAAAGATGCTAGACATTAACTCTAATTAAATGACATAACAAGCATCAATAAAGGTAACTAAAGAGGTAATTGTAAAAGACAAGTTTGTTTTTATTTGTGACTCTTTCTCTTTCTGACTTAAAAAGTTAACTGCACAAAACAATAATTACACAAATGTCTTGGTTGGCTTGAAATGTATAAAGATGTCATTTGTATGACAATAATAGCACAAAGGAGAGGGAAAGAAATGGAGCTGTATTGGAGCAAAGTTGTGTATATGGTGGAAATTAAGTTGTGTTAGCCTGAATAATATTGTTGTAAGTTAAAATGTCAACTTTGGAACAACTTATAAAAAAAAAAACTCAATAAATACGGTAAAAGGAATACTCTGGCAAGAAATTTTAAATGGTACACTTAAAATCTAACACAAAATAAGGCATAAAATGAGGAATAGAAGGGAAAATAAACAAACATATAGAAAACAAATAGCAAAAAAGCAGACAGTAACCCTACCTTAAATTTAATCAAACAATATGAATCAAACACATCAAAATGCAAAGATTGACAATGATAACAAGCAACCCCCAAAACATTATTCAATTACAAGTTGTTCATATCAGACACACTTTAGAGGCAAATTTGTTAAAGGTAAGTGAATGGAGAAAGACATAGCATGAAACAGACCCCAAATGAGATTGCAAGTCACTAAAACAATATCAGACAACATATATTTATCAAGGCATAAATTGTTACTGGGGACAAAGACATTTTATAATGGTATCATTTTATAATAATAAAATGTCAATCCATCAGAAAAATATGACATTTACACACATATATACATGTAGCTGTGGTACTCCAAAATATATGGAGGAGAAACACCTTCAAAGACCTCTTTTAATATTCAGTATAAATCCCCCAAATTCAAACTTCTGTGTCTTGAATGCAAGATAATTCGTGCCATGTCCTTCTGTCTTTTCCCATCAGACACTTTCCATCTTTTCTCCTGCCATTTCTCCTACCACCCTGTGTGCCATGCACACAAGGTACTTTGTATTTCTTCAAATTTCCATTTCCCTTTCAGCATTTCTCTTCCATGTGCATGCTCTTGTTGAGGATCCCCTAATTACCCTAAAAGATTTCCTTCACATCAGCATTTGGTAACACCAAGCCATGTTCTCCTACATGTGCCCAGGTTCTTTTGTTTTTGCTCTTATCGTAGGTCCAACTTGAGGTTGTCCATCACGCTTGCCCACAACACTGAATTCTGAATCAGTAGACAGCAAAACCCAGGCTCTAACGCCTTCACCAACCAAAGAGCTAGTGTCCCCTTAGAACAGGCTATGTTCACTGAAATGAATTTGCCAGATAGATGAATAACCATTTCACTCATGAATGTCTCAGTCTGCACAATCGTCCATAGCAAAATAAAATAGACTAGGCAGCTCAACTCAAAGAAAGGCATTTTCTTACTCCTGGATTTTGTAAGATCAGGATGCCAGCACAGTCATAGGCCAGTGAGGACTCTCTCTCTCTGGCTTGCAGAGAGTGATGTACTTTTATGGTTACCTAGCCTTTCCTCAGTACTTGCACATGGAAAGAGACAGAAAAAGAGAGGGCGACAGAGACAGGCAGAAAGAGGTGTCTTCCTTTTCACATAATACCACCAGTCCTATTAGATTTGGACCCTCATTCAGCCTTAATCATCTTCTGAAATCCCTATGCCCAAATATAGACATATTGGAAGTTAAGGCTGGGGCACATGTACTTGGGGGAACATGATTCAGTCCCTAGAAATGCATAACAGCACATTCTGTTACTGGAGACAAAGCCAGACATTTTATAATGTTATCATTTTATAATAATAAAATGCCAATCTACTCATTACAACAATCTACTCTATACAACAACAACAAGTAGATTAGGATATCATCAATCCATCCTGGTCCCAATCCTTTTGATGGTGTCTCATTTTGGAACTGGTGTCTTTGACCTTGCTGTTTGAGCAGAATTCCCAGGGCCAGAAAAATATGTTGACATGTCATGGGTTAATCCATAAATCAGCATCCATTTTCCCAGTCCTCTTTTTTTGCATAAGGAGCTGCTTGTCCCAGCCTGACTCCAGTAGAAATAGAAATGTACTAACTAATGACTGTTCTGCTTATCAAAATCCTCATTGGAATATGTGGGTCAGGAAGCAATTTTCTTCTCACTTATTTTCATGAATATACATAAGACTAAAACATGAAGCCAAATACACATTAGTCAGATTCTATAACCAACATAAAAGTGTATCTAATTTGTCTTTTTATTTTATAGCCTGAGGAAAAAAATAAGGAGAAAGTTGAAAAAAAATCACCAAATATTTATACAATGCTTAACAGTTTAGAAAGAACTTACATTTACTTTCTTTTGCAAAGGAGGTGTTTTAGCTATCATTGCTTCACAGATGGGACTCTGAAATGTTAATTTGCCCCAAGATAATTCAACTGTTACATCACCAATGGATTTAACTAATTTTATTACTAACATTAGAGTCTGTGTTTCTTCCTTGTCCCTAGCTGCTTCAAAAAATCAAAAGCTTAATTTTTAGTTTGCTCTGCACTTAACACATTGTTTTGACACACATTAACTTACTCTGTCTACTCACAGCAGTCCTGTGAGTTGGACATACAGAAATGGAGGACAAGGCTTTTTTCAGGTGACTCAGGGAAGACTGATGTTCATAGAGTTTAATTCTGAACATCACTGATGTCAACATGGAATTCACATTGCCCGTTGCAAGCCACTGCTCACCCATCCCTAATGACCAGCAGGCTCTCCTGTCCCAGGCTTTCCTGTCTAACGTCCGATTCTCTCTTAAGTTGTAGCTCAGTCTCTAGTAGTTTGGGAACTCAGTACTTGGTTTCTAGTACTTTAGACCAACCTTGGTTAGAGAGCCCCTCTCTGTGGTACTTCATTTTTGTCTAATGAGTTTCTTTTTCTTGCTTTCTTTTTTTGTTTGTTTGTTTTTCATTTTGCGACAGGGACTCCAAGTTGCTCAGGGCCTTGCTAAATTGCTGAGGCTGGCTTTGAACTTGGGATCCTCCGGCCTTATCCTCCTGAGCCACTGGGATTACAGCACCACCACACCTGGCTCTAATGAGTTTTTTAAACAATATGTGAAAAGCACTAACAATAAAGGAAACTATAACAAATCTACACTCTAATTTATATTAAAAACGCTGGTCCTCAAGAGATACCCTTGGGAGGTTAGAAGGCAAGCCAAAGATGGGAGATGCCATACGTATGACTTACAAATGGCTCTTGTTCAAAGAATTCCTGCAAATCAATTTTAAAAATACAAATAACATTATAGAAAGCAGTTTAAATTTTTGATAAGCACTTCAAACAAAGATATACTTAAATGGTCAATAAATATGTAAATGTTGTGTTTAAAGTCATTATGAATCAAAGAAAAGCAACTGAACAATGAGGTACAATCACATATTGAACAGAATGATTAAAATCCTAAATAACTAGCAACATTGTGCTGGTGCAAATGTAAGCCTGGAACCCCATAGTCCCCTGCTGGGAACACAGTTCAAAGCACTTTGTAAATTAGTGTTATTTATTATTTTATAACTAATGTTATACTTCAAATATAAACTCCACAATGCATAATTGACACTTCTAGACACATAAGCACATGAAATGAGAGCATATTTGGACACAAAGACAGGTAGAGGATCATTCTTCTAAAGGTCCCCTAGTTCAATCCTTATTTTACTCAGCAGAAAATGAAAACTCCAATGAAAAGCAACAGTTGAGTTTTCCTTGACCCTCTTGCCTGTCAGTATCTCAAATACCAAAAAACATTTTGGGCCAGATTTATGAGATTATATGCTCCCTGGAAACACAAGTGAGGTCATCGCTTTTGTTTAGAGAAAGAATAGGTTGTCAAAGTGTAATTGTTAAGACATGCACTCCAGCGCTCGGTCTGTAAACGCTGGGCAGGGACCACTCACCTTCTGGGAAATCCTTCCACCCCCTTCCTCAGGGTGAGCTTGGAAAGGAATCCAAAACTGCAGAAAACAAAATAGAAATACTTAATTCGCTTTTAAAAATTGCATTAAAACAAAAGATAATACTAAGCCAACTATATTAAAAGCATAACTTGAGACACCGATAAGAGAAAATAGGTGATTAAAATAAATTCACCATGAAAAGGAATTTCATTCTCTGAGGTTAGTTCAAAAAACAGAAGCTAATTGTGTGCTGTGTGTAAGAAGCTCTTCTCAAATGAGGGGAAGCAGAAGAAGTGATGGGGGAAGAATGCACTGCAAACTTCCAGGAAAACCAGACAAAGGAGCAGGAGAGCTGTTAAAAAAATAATAGGTGAAGTTTGAGCAGGAACAACTGCATTAAACTGGGTACTTTATTAAAACAAATAAAAAATTATTTCACTACTTACTGAACATGTAAGTCTTTAACAAACCCAATTATATGGCATCCAAATTCATAAAGCAAAACTTAAAATAAGGAAGAAAGTCAGGAATTTAATAATCTGTAGTAGTCAATTCACCTCCTTCAGTACATATCAAGTCAATAGGCCAATAGTTAAGTGAGTTTGTAGAAGATCTAGGTAGCAAAATAAAGGAAGTGGAACTATTCCTCTATAACTAACTTGAGGCTCTAAGCAGAGATAAGAAAATGCTTCCTTCTAAAGTCAAAGAACCATTTCTGAAAATTGGTAATATACTAGGATGCAAGAAGGCCTCATTAAATTTTAAAAGGAATAAAGACTACAGATAAAGTCTTTGAAGACAAGAGCAATAAAGTTTTGAATTAATATCAAAGCTACACAAAAAAAATGTTTATAACTGACTGAAGCAATTTGTAAACCAAAAAGAAAATAAAGTTTATTAAATGACTGGAACGTTATAATAATAAAATCAGGTATGTGATCCAATAGGATTTAGTTACAGCATGGTAAGAGGAAAAAAAATAATTGTATTGGTAAGAAAAAAGAGCATAAATAAATAAATTAAGCATTCAATTGGAAAAGTTAGATAATGAACAACAAATTAACCATAGGAAAGAAGAAAACAATAACAAAGTTAAATCCATAAATTAATAAAATAGAAAAATTTAAAACAATAAGAATACTAAATTTTAAAACTTAGTTATTTAGGATAAAAATGGCAATGAATTAGATAAAATTTAATCAAATCTAATCGAGGAAGCAAAAGCAGAAATAGGAAAACAATTACTTTTTTACCCACACAGTGAATAACAAAGAATTATAAAAGATTATTTTGCTCAACTTTGTTAGTTAAGATTTGGCTAAGTGGAAAATAAGTAATATTCTATGAAATGCATATTGCCATACCTCACTTCAGAAGGTGCTGAGCATGTGCACAGACCAATAATCAAAGAAAACATAGAAACATTTGTCAAAATAACAATCTTCCCAACAAAACACTACACTCAAATTGTTTCTGGATGGTTTTGATGGTCGAAGCACAAATAACTAAAATTTATTGAAACTGTTTCAGAAAATAAAAATAGAAGCAATGATTATAAGATATTTGTATAAAGGTAATAAATCTAAAAAAGTGATAAATGTATGTTGTATTTCTCCTTATCATGAGACAAAGAGAGAAAGAGCTTTTAAATAAATTTGGATTGACATAGGTATTTCTGAAAACATATAAAACCTAAAGGCCATTAATAAATCAATACATTTGACAACATAAAAGTTGAAAACCTCGGCACATAAAAATAGGCATGAAGTCAAAGAAGAAGATAAACAAGAAAGAATTTCCAAGATGTGTTAGTTATACTGAATTCTTCTAAACAAAACAAAACAAAATTTATAGGAAAATAGCAAAAAAAGAAAAAAAGGAATTTCACACACAAAAAATAGGTTTTTCTTTTAGAACACATACTTACTATGTGTCATAAATTTAGGTTTGATTTAAAACTCTAGTGAGCAGCCATTTTAATTTATCTGATTGTTAAACATAAAGTTGGCATGAAAGTTATTCATGATAGTAAATAAAAATAATATCTTTGGAAGATAATTTGAAAATGTCTACTAACTTGAAAAGTTCCTCATTCTATTTAACAATTCAATTTCAAGAGATTTAGCCTCCCAATGTTATGTGCACAAAAATGTGTAGAGTATTTATCTCAGTATTGACCTTCTTAACAAACTCAATGTCTATCAGTTTACTGCTTCAATTTACTAGACCAGAGAATGGGCTCACAAAATTTTAGAACATCCATGTAATGGGATGTATATCAATTCATATATTGAGAGGAAATGTTCTCAAATCCTATTGCTAAGAAAAGCATGAAATATAAAACAGCATGCAGAGCATGCCCACATAAGATGTATCAAATATGTGTATGCATCTGTCATATTTTAGAGAGATGCTAGACTGATAACAGTAATTGTCTCTCAGAGGGGTCTAGTTAACTGAGGGTCTTATTGGCAGATTTATATTCCTTTGAATTTTATCATATGTTAATATTTTTATAAAAATCATTCAAAGAAATGTAATTATGATACAAAGCCAGAATTGACTACTCTTATCCTAGGCAAAATCTGTCTCCCATAATTTAACTTCCTCTCAAGCCAATCCCAAAGGGATAAGGATGAGAAAGTGAGGTTCCCTGTGGCCTCCAAACAAAAAATAATATCAGTAGCAGTAATGAGTTGAATGACACATGCTTTGCTGGGCCTAATCATTGAGTTAATCCTAGATGGGGTTAACTAAAGTGGTAGGGTGATTGGAGGAGGTGGGAATTGGCGTGTGGCTTTGGTGTGTATATTTATATCTGGAGAGTGGAGTTTCTCTCTATCTGCTCCTTGATCACCATAATGTGAGCTACTTCCCTCCACCACTCTCTCCTGCCATGATGTTTAGTCTCACCTCAATCCCCAAGGAATACAGCCAGCCTTCTCTAGACTGAGACCTCTGAAACTGTGAGCTCTCAGATAAGCTCTTCCTTCCCTGCAGTTATGCTGATCCGATCCTTTGGTCACAGCAGCTAAAAATCTTTGTTGCCTTTGATCTCTGGTCTCTCTGCACCCAGACCTGTCTCAAGCATCCTAAAAATGTGGGGTCCTCTAATTCCCTTATCCCTACACTTTGCTCATGGGGGACCGCTCTGGCTGATGCTGCTGCTGGGATTTCTTATTTTATTATATCCAACTTCTGAGTCCATAATCTGTTCTGAATGTCCATTATTAATTCCCCATAAATTCCCTTTTCTTTTTCACCCATGTCACTGAGAAACTGCCTGTATTCTTTCTTAGTTTCATACCATGGAGCATCCAGGAAAGTGACCTCCTGTATTCCAACTTCTTGAAAAACTCCTGTAGTTGTATCTTAAGAAGGGGTTAAATCTGTGCATAAGAAAAACAAATTAACCTTTAAAACTTTTGGATCATCCACAGATCATCATGCACATGACTTTGTGATACTGTTTCATTTCTTTAGATAGAGCCAGTTTTGCCATCAATACTAAACTGATCACTATTTCTTTGAGTACCCCCAAAAAATCATATTTTGGAACTCAGTGATGTAAAAATGCCATTTTACTTTTTTCTTTTGCCAAGTAAATGTAAATGAGTTCCAGCAAGCTAATTGTGCACATGGCATAACTCTTCCATATGTGCTTTCTTTTTCTCATATAACAGCTTTATGGAGATACAAGTAACATGTCATAAACATCATCCTTTCAAATTTTACAGTTCAGTATGAAATCACTGTGTTTTGCAATAATCACCTCCATGTAATTTTACAAAATTTTCACTACCCCAGCAAATCCCATTCTGATTAGTAGTCACTCCCCATTCTGCCCTCCCATTTGCCCATAAATATCATTATTCTATATTTTACCCGTATATTTGTTCATTGTGAGAATTTTATATAAATACAATCATACAATATGTGGCTTTTTAGTGTTTTCCATGTTGTGTCATGTATCAGAATTTTATTCTTTTTAGAGCTGAATAGTATTCCATTGCATGAAAGAGCTATATATTATTTATCCACTCATCAGTTGATGGACATTTGTGTTACGTCATTTTTTTCAGCTATTGTTGATGATGCTACTATGAGTATTCACGTGAAAGTTTCTGTGTGGACAAAGATTTTCAGATATTTAAAGGAATTGCCAAAGTGTTTTCCAAAGTGGCTTCACCAGTTTACATTCTTGCCAATAAATTATGAAGGTTCCAATTTTGTCTTATTTGCCAATATCTGTTATTACCTATTTTTTAAAATTCTAACCCTCCAAGTGGGTGTGGGAAAAGTAGTGAGCCATATTTCTGATATTATGTTTATATTTTCACAGGGTTATTATGAATGCACTAGTCAGCCCCTTATTCATGGATACGTGTTCCAAGAACCCTAATAGTTACCTGAAAATAAAATTGTACTGAACTCCTCATATACGATATATATATATATATATATATATATATATATATATATATATATATATTTGTTTGTTTTGGAGATGAATGAGGTGTCCTCCCAAATCTCCTGCTGCAGATATTTGGAGGTAAAATCATTGGATTATGAAAGTTCTTCTAGTTTGAACAGACTGACTGGGTAGTAACTGTAGGCAGATGGGGCAGGGCTAGAAGAGTTGGGTAACTGGGGTGTGCCCTGGAAGAGTGCATCTTCCCCATGTCCCTGTGCTTTTCCTCTCTCTTTGTTTTCTAGTTGCTCCTTCCTTCTGCCCTGCCCTCCTGCCATCATGCTCAGCCTTACCTTGGACCCAGAGTAATGCATGTGGCCGATATGGGCTGAGACCTGGGAAACCATGAGCTCCAAATAAACTTTCCCTTCTCTAAGTTGTTCTTGTAGAGTATTTTGGTCACAACTGCATAGAAGCCAATTAACACAGATATGCATATTAACATAGATATGCACAACATGCATATCTATGATGGTTTAGTTTATAAACCATCAAAGGATGAGATTAACAATAATAACTAAAAACAAAATATAACAATTTTAACAATATATTAGAATAAATGTTATGTGAATGTGATCTCTCTCCCTCTTAAAAATGTCAAGACAAATCATATTTTTGGACCACAGTTGCCCACAAATACCTGAAATTTCAGAAAGCCAAAGTACAGAAAAGGAAAAATCATTGTTGATAAAAGCATTTTTTAACCAGAAAATAACTACAAAATATTAGTATTATTTTTGTTGCCACTACTATAAATAAGATGATATACTAGGCAACGCCCTTCATTGTGAAAAGAAAGATATATAAGAAAAAAGAAATCACTCTAATTAAGACAGAAAACACTCATTTTGAAAGAATATCTGAGGGCCTATAAAATCAAAAGGAGGGGAGGAGAATGTGGCTCAGAAGACAGGCAGGGTCCACGGCAGGCCTGGAGATGAAAATAATAGCCCAGCCCTTGTCCCCGAAGGCATTATGAGCCCACTGCTGCCCCCGGCTCTGGCAGGTGAGTCTATGCCCCACTCTGTGGCATCTCTTGCCACTTCTGTTGAGTCGAGATGCACTCTAACATTCTTCTGCTTCATAGTTTGCTTCCCTCCAACTCAAAGTCCTGGAAGGAAACATTCAATCACCAGTATTAGGTCATTTGTCCAATGGGAGTTAGAAAAGGAATTCTCTCCATCCATTTGCTTTGTAGGTCAAATCAGAACCCCAATTCTCATTCCAGATAACATACTAGAACACAATATCTTGACAGGAATACCACAATGGTTGGGCAAGTGTACTTCTGTTCCTCCTCCTAGGACCAATGCCTGGCTTTTGGGAGGTGGGATGCAGCACTTACTCTTCCCTAATGATGGCCTTGGTCCTTGCCTTTGGGTTCAGTAGGTTTGATGGAAACCAAAGCCTCCTGCATGCACAGAAGCTTAGATGATTCTCATGGACAGGAACCTTTCAGCCTCCTTTTTATTTTAATTTGTGTTTCTTCATCCTGTCACGTGCTGAAATGAACTGTGGAGTTTTTAAAAAGATATTCATGCCTGAGTTCTATTCTGAAAACTCAATTCAATTAGTCTGCAGCATGAATAGAAGATCCAAAATTCCCCCAGGTGTGCTCCATAATGGAGGACCACAGTTGTGAAGAAAACAGCAGCATTTAATCTTTCTGGGTTTGCGATGTCTCGAAAATCCATTCTCTTAGTTGCTGTAAATGGACGTAGCCCCTATACCTGCAACACTGAAAAAGCTTGCCAAGAACTTCTGGTCGGGAAGTAACCATGTGACCAAAGGGAAAAACATTAAGACAGAAAAATTATCTTAAAAATCACTGTAGCACTTAAACAGTCTCCCAGCTTGGAAAGGAGAGAGAATAATTTTCTTATCTTCCTAATGAACATTGCACTTAGCTAACTGTCAAATATACCACCAGACTAATTTTTCATTCTAATTATTTTGGGATGTTTTTCCTGGGTAGCATGATTATGTGGCTAGAAATCCTAATTCAGTGTATTCATTAATTGATACTTAGGCTCATAAATATTCTTTAAGCCTTTGCGTCCACAGCAATGGCTGAGCTCCTTACTAATGGAGCATGCCAGTGCATATCCATGTCTCATGGACTTAGGCCTGATAAAGACTGAAGGTAATTTATTTGACATGCATATATGTTGCATAGTGTTTTCATAATCAAATTAATTAACACCACCATCACCACCCCTGTTGTTCATTAGAACCCAAGATTTGTTTATCTTCTTATTAAAAGTTTGTACCCTCTAATCAATTCCTTATCATTTCTCCCACAGTTTCACCCTTCTACTCTATTTCTATTGAGTTCAACTTTCTCAAATTCCACATACAAATGACAAATACAGTATCTGTCTTTCTATGCCTGTCTTACTTAACTTAGAATAATGACTTCTAGGTTCATCTGCACAGATGTAAATGGCAAAATTTCCTTCTTTTTGTGGCTGAATAATATTTCATTGTCTATAAATTCCACATTTTCTTTATTCATTCATTTGTTGAGTTTGTGTCTCTATCTTGACTATTGTGTGCAATGCTGCAATGGACATAGGACTGCAAATATCTCTTCAAGATACTGATTTCATTTCCTTTAGATATATGTTCAGAATTAAGATTCCTGGATCACAGTGTATTTCTAGTTTTAATTTTCTGAGCAACTATTGTAGTGTTTTCCATAATGGCTGTACCAGTTTACATTCCCAGGTACAAGGGTTCCTGTTCCTCCATGTCCACATGAAGACTTGTTGCCCCCTCCTTTAAATTTATTTTCCTTTATTAGCTTAAGAAAAAAATACCCACTACACAGACTTTGCAGTACATAAGGATGAAATTTCATTAATAATTCCCTATATTAATTTTAATTTTTATTGTAAATATTTAAGGTATATAAAACATGATTTTGTTGTTGTTGTGTTTTGTGTTTATTTTTTTTGAGACAGGGTCTTGCTAAATTGCTGAAACTGACCTCAAACTCATGATCCTTCTGCCTCAGCCCCAGTAGCTGGGAATACAGGTGTGCACCACTGTGGCTGTCTACAAAATGATCTTTTTGTTGCTTTTGCTGTTTTTAATTTTTTAATTTGTGTTAATTAGTTATACATGACAGTTAAATGAATTTATGTACTTTGATATACATAGATTGGTATAATTGATCATTTTTCTGATTGTACATGTTGTAGAATCACATTGGTCATGCAGTCATATATATGCATAAGGTGATAATGTCTGTTTTATTCTACTATCCTTCCTATCCCCATATCCCCTCCACTTTCTTCACTCCATAATTGTCATTCGAACAGATGTGAAGTGATGTCTCATGGTTTCAGTTTGCATTTTATCTGATGATTGGTAGTGTACAGCAACTTTCATGCCTATTGTTCACTAACAGAACTTCTTTGAAGAAATTCCTATTTAGGTTCTTTGCCCATTTTTCTAATTAGATTATTTAGTGTTTTATTTGTTTGTTTGTGTGTTGCTATAGATTTGATGAGCTCTTTATATATTTTGAACATCAATTTTTAATGATATATATGGCTTGTGAATATTTTTCTTTTCATTTTGCTGATTGTTTGATGTGTAGAGACTGTTTAGTTTGATGTAACCCCATTTGTTTATTTTTGCTTGCAGAGTCATATAAAAAAAATCATAGCCAATACCAATATCAAGAAAGTTTTCTGTATCCTTCGAGGAGTTTTTTGGTTTAAGATTTTAAGTCTTTAATTCATTTTGAGTTCATTTTTATACATAGTGTAAGAGGAGTGTCCAATCTCATTCTTTCGCATGTGGATATCTTATTTCCCAGTATCATTTATTGAGGAGACTGTCCTTCCCCTACTGTATTCTTGGTGTCAAAGATCAGTTGGCCACAAATGGGTGAATTTTTTTCTGTATTTTCTTTGTTGTTCCATTGACCTACATGTCTTTTTGATGCCAGTAAACCACTGTTTTGATTATTGTAGCTATTTGATCTATTTTGAAATCAGGAAGTGTGATGCTTTGGACTTCTTTCTTCACATTGTTTTGGATTTTCAGTGAATGTTGTGTCCATACAAATTTCAAAATTGTTTCTCCATTTCTGTGAAAAATGCCATAAGAATTTTGGTACAGATTTTGGGATACAAAGTCACCATACGAAAGTCAGTTGTGTTCTGTACAATAGCAACAAATAACTCACAGAAGAAATCTAGAAAACCATTCCATTTCACCAGAAATAAAATAGAATATTTCGGAATAAATTTAATTATGGAGGCAAAAACCTTGAGACATTGATTAAAGAAACTGAAAAAAGACACAAAATAATGAACATATATCCCATTTCACAGATTGGAAAATGAATACTGCCAAAAAGTTTATACTACCCAAAGAAATTTACAGACTCAATGCAATTCCTATCAAAATTCCAGTAGTGTTTTTATATAAATAGAAAAAAGAATCATGAGCTATTCAATTTTGAACAAACTCATGCTCCCACCAACTTTAAGAGGGTACGTAAGGACCTGGATAGGCTAGAGGAAGTCAAATAGTCTCAGGAGTCTCAGTCTGTACATTGGAGATTTCTCACAGCTAAAGCAAAGGCAAGGACATTCAAGGAAGGCCAAGGATCCACTGTTGGACAAGCAGGTACTAGTCTAGGTGATGGGACAGAATTATACTTCAGAGACAGAAGCAGTACCATATAGTGACACAAAGAATGTGTGGTGGACAGCATCGTTTTCTCTCTAGAGCTTTTTTTTAATCATTTTTTTTTATTATTGCTTGTTTCTCTGTTTTATAGCCAGGCTATGCTTTTCCTTTGGAAATTATCTCTCCATTGCACACCATTTTTTTAATTTATTTTTTATTCTAACTTGTTCTATATGACAGCAGAATGCACTGCAATTCACATTACATATATAAAGCACAATTTTTCATATCTCTGATTGTACACAAAGTATAGTCACACCATTTGTGTCTTCATACATGTACTTAGAGTAATGAAGTCCATCTCATTCACTATTTTTTTACCCCCATGCTCCCTCCATTCTCCTCCCACCCTTTGCCCTATCTAGAGTTCAACTATTTATCCCATACTACCCCTCCCAACCCCACTATGAGTCAGCCTCCTTATATCAGAGAAAACATTCAGCATTTGGTTTTCTGGGATTGGCTAACTTCACTTAGCATTATATTCTCCAACTCCATCCATTTTCCTGCAAATGCATGATTTTATTATCTTTTATTGCTGAGTAATATTCCATTGTATATACCACATTTTCTTTATCCATTCATCTACTGAAGAGCATCTAGGTTAGTTCCACAGTTTAGCTATTGTGAATTGTGCTGCTATAAACATTGATGTGGCTGTGTCCCTATAGTGTGCTGTTTTTAAGTCCTTTGGGTATAGACTGAGAAGAGGGATAGCTGGGTCAAATGGTGATTCCATTCCCAGTTTTCCAAGGATTCTCCATACTGCTTTCCATGTTGCCTGCACAAATTTGCAGTACCACCAGCAATGTATGAGTGTGCCTTCCCCACATCATCACCAGCACTTATTGTTGTTTTATTCTTACTAGCTGCCATTCTGCCTGGAGTGAAAGGAAATCTTAGAGTAGTTTTGATTTGCATTTCTCTAATTGCTAGTGATGAAGAACATTTTTTCATATATTTGTTGATTGATTGTATATCTTCTGAGAGATGTCTGTTCAGTTCCTTGGCCAATTTATTGATTGGGCTATTTGATTTTTTTGGTGTTTACCCTAGAGATTAGTGCTCTATCTGATATGTGAGGGGTAAAAATCTGCTACCAAGATGTAGGCTCTCTATTCACCTCACTGATTATTTCTTTTGCTGAGAAGAAGCTTTTTAATTTGAATCCATCCCACTTATTGATTCTAGTGCTGTAGGAATTTTATTAAGGAAGTTGGGGCCTAATCTGGCATGATGAAGATTTGGGCCTACTTTTTCTTCTATTAGATGCAGGGTCTCTGGTTTAAATCCTAGGTCCTTGATCCACTTTTAGTCAAGTTTTGTGCAAGGTTAGATATAGGGGTTTAATTTCATTTTGTTGCATATGAATTTCCAGTTTTCCCAGCACCATTTGTTGAAGAGGCTATCTTTTCTCCAATGTATGTTTTTGGCAACTTTGTCTAATGTAAGATAACTGTAATTATGTGGGTGAGTTTCTGTGTTCTTTATTCTGTACCATTGGTCTACCAGTCTATTTTGGTGCCAATACCATGCCACTTTTGTTATGATTGCTCTGTAGTATAGTTTAAGGTCTGGTATAGTGATGCCACCTGCCTCACTCTTCTTGTTAAGGATTGTTTTAGCTATTCTGGGTTCTTGTTTTTACAGATGAATTTCATGGCTGATTTTTCTATTTTTATGAGGAATGTCATTAGGCTTTTAATTGGAATTGCATTAAATCTGCATAGTGCTTTTGGTAGTATGGTCCTTTTGACAATATTAACTTTGCCTATCCAAGAACAATGGAGATCTTTCCATCTTCTAAAGTCTTCTTTGATTTCTTTCTTTAGCATTCTGTAGTTTTTGTTCTAAAGGTCTTTCACCTCTTTTGTTAGATTGATTCCCAATTATTTTATTTTTTTTGGGGGGGTCTATTGTAAATGGTGTAGTTTTCCTCTTTTCCCTTTTAGAGGATTTGTCACTGATATACAGAAATGCCTTTGATTTATGGGTATTGATTTTGTATCCTGCTACTTTTCTAAATTCATTTACTAGTTCTAGAAGTTTTCTGGTGGAATTATTTGGATCTTCTAGATATAGAATTCTATCATCAGCAAATAGTACTAATTTGAGTTCTTTTTTTTTTTTCCTGTCTGTATCCCTTTAATTTTTTTCATCTGTCTAATTGCTGTGGCCAATGTTTCAAGAACTATGTTAAACTCAGCACCACATACAAATAAGGATGTTGTGTCTGCCAAAAATTAAAAAATAAATATTAAAAAAATTCTCTTTCTTTTTAAAAATAGAACTATGTTAAATAGAAGTAGTAGAGGGCATCCCTGTCTTGTTTCAGTTTTTAAAAGGAATGTTTTCTCCAATTAGCATTATGTTGGCTTGGGGCTTAGCATAGATAGCTTTTATGATGTTGAGATACATTCCTGTTATCCCTAGTTTTTCTAGTGTTTTGAACATAAAGAGGTGCTGTATTTTGTCAAAGGCTTTTTCTCTATCCATAATTATATGATTCATATCTTTAAGTCTATTGATGTGAGGGATTACATTTATTGATTTCCATATGTTCAACCACCATTGCATCCCTGGGATGAACCCCACTTGATCATGATGCACTATCTTTTTGATATGTTTTTGTATTCAATTTGCCAGAATTTTATTGAGAATTTTTGCATTTCTATATTCATTAGAGATATTTGTCTGAAGTTTTTTTTTTTTTAATGTGTCTTTGCCTGGTTTTGAAGTCAGAGTGATATTGGTCTCATAGAACGAGTTTGGAAGTGCTCCCTCTTTTTCTATTTCACAAAATAATATAAAAATATAGGTATTAGTTCTTCTTTATAGGTCTCAAAGAACTCAGATGTGTATCTATCTGGTCCCAGGCTTTTCTTGGTTTTCTTCTATTTCATTGCTTGAAATTGATCTGTTTAAATTGTGTATATCGTCCTGATTCAATCTGGGCAACTCTTATAAGTATAGAAATTTGTCATTGCCTTTGATATTCTCTATTTTATTGAAGTACAAGTTTTCAAAACAATTTCTAATTATAATCTGTATTTCTGTAGTGTTGTTAGTAATTTGAGTTTTTTTTTCTCTCTTTGTTGGCATAGCTAAGGGTTTGTCATTTTTTAAAAATTTTTTCAATGAACCAATTTTTTGTTTTGTAAATTTTTTCAATTTTTTCTTTTTATTTTAATTTCATTGATTTCAGCTCTGATTTTAATTATTTCCTGTTTTTCTACAGTTTTTGGTGTTGATTTGTTCTTCTTTTTCTAGGGCTTTGAGATGGAATGTTAGGTCATTTATTCATTGACTTTTTCTTCTCTTGAGGAATGAACTCCATGCAATGAACTTTCCTCTTAGTACTACCTTTATAGTATCACAGATTTTGATTTTGGTTCAGTGTTCTCATTTACCTCCAATAATTTTTTAATCTCCTCCTTGATGTCTTTTGCAACCTATTGTTCCTTCAGTAACATATCATTTAGTCTCCAGGTGCTGGAGTAGTTTTTATTTTTTATTTTATCATTGACTTCTAATTTCATTCCATTGTGATCTGATAGAATGCAGGATAGTATCTCTATTTTTTCAACTTGTTAAGTCTTTCCTTTTGGCATAATATATGGTCTATTTTAGAGAAGGATACATATGCTGCTGAGAATAAGGTGTATTTACTTGTTGAAGGATGAAATATTCTATATATGTCTGTTAAGTCTAAGATAAGGATTGTATTATTGAGTTCTATAATTAGTTTATTCAGCTTTTGTTTAGAAGATCTATCCAGTGGTAAAAGAGGTGTGTTAAAGTCACCCAGAATTATTGTATTGTGGGCAATTTGACTCTTGAACTTGACAAGAGTTTGTTTGATGAATGTGAATCCTCCATTGTTTGGGACATATATATATTTATAATTGTTATGTCTTGTTGGTGTATGGTCCCCTTGAGGAAGCATATTGTTAGGTCTTTTTTTTCCCTTTGATCCAATCAACTAGCCTATGTCTTTTAATTGGTGAGTTTAGGCCATTAACATTCTGGATTATTATTGAGACATGATTTGTATTCCCAGCCAGTTTTTGTTTGAAAATTTTGTTTTTTAACTTGTCTTGGTTTCTCCTTTGATTAGTTTTTCCTTTAGTGTAATACCTCCCTCTGCTGATTTTCATTGTTGGTTTTTATTTCCTCTTCATAGACTATTTTTCTGAGGATGTTCTGTAGTGTAGGTTTTCTAGCTTCGAATTCTTTTAACTTTTGTTGATCATGGAAGGTTTTTATTTTATCATCAAATCTAAAGCTTAATTTTTCTGGGTACAAGATTCTTGGTTGGCTTCCATTTTCTTTCAGAGCTTTATATATGTTGTTCCAGGATCTTCTAGCTTTCAGAGTCTAGGTTGAAAAGTTTGCACATAACCTAATTGGTTTTCCCCTATATGTAATTTGATTCCTTTCTCTCCTGGCTTTTAAAATTCTCTCCTTATTCTGTATGTTAGGCATTTTCGTTATAATGTGATTTGGTGTGGATCTGTTGTGATTTTCTACATTTGGTGTTCTGTAAGCCTCTTGTATATGGTTTTCCAATTCATTCTTCATTTTTGGAAAATTTTCTGATATTATTTTATTGAAAAGTTTGCTCATTCCTTTGGTTTGGACCTCTATGCCTTCCTCTATCTCAATAACTCTTAATTTTTGGTCCTTTTATGCTATCCCATATTTCTTGAATGTTCTGCTCATAGTTTCTTATCATTTTCACTGTGTAGTCTACATTCTTTTCAAGATTATATATTTTTGTCTTTGTTGTCTGAGGTCTTCTCTTCCAAGTGGTCTAATCTATTGGTGAAGCTTTCAATTGAACTTTTAATTTGGTTCATTGTTTCTTTCATTTCAAGGATTATTGTTTGGCTTTTCTTTAGAACCTCTATCTCCCTATTGAAGAAATATTTTGCTTCCTGTATTTGTTTATGTTGCTTTTTTACCGAAATTATCTTTTGCTGCCTGTATTTGCTCTTTTATATCATCCTTTAATTCACAGAACGTTTTAATTATGTGCATCCTTTACTCCTTATCTGTCATTTCATCATGGCCCTGGATTCTAATAATGTGGTATTTTGATTTGTTTGGGGCACTTTCTTCCCTTGTCTTTTCATGTTGCTTGTGTGTCTTCCCTTCTAGCACTGGGGATCTGAGGAATTACTGTTTTTACCCTACATGCTTTTAGTACCCCTGCAGGGTTCCAATACCTCTCCTTTGAGGGGAAGGACAATGTTAACAGATCCCAATATAAATAGTATACTATCTAAAAACAAACAGTTGCTAGTAGATGTTTATAGTTTGGTCACAATGTACAGAAATGGTAAATTCAATTATTATCTACAATATAATAAGTAAGTTTGTAAAAGGGTTTACAGTTTCTGATGATGGACCAAGAACCTGGGGTGAGGTGTAAGACAATATGCTGAGGAGGTAGGAGGTGAGGGTATAGTTATTATATCTTATGAAGTTTGAAAAAGAAATCTAAAGAGGAAGATTAGTAGCAGAAGAAGGGAGAGAAAGTAATTTTGGGTAGACAAGTACATGGGAAGACAGTAGAGTAAATGAAGCAAACACACATATATATTAATAAAATTTTTAAAATGTTAAAAATAGTAAAAATTGAAGAAAAAGAAAAGAATATACAACACTACTATAGTATACTATTCAGTCGTTCCAGTTCTCATTATCCTAACTCATGCAAAGTACTTGGTTTCACATATGTTCGGGATGTGAGGGCGGGAGGATAGAGAAAGGAAAGAAAGAAAATAATAATCTCATAGGAAGAAGTACAAATTGTTTTGGTTGGAGATCAGTATCTTTCTCGCTTCTCTTCTCATCCAATAGATGCGATTGTCTATTGTTAGCTGGTATCTCCATCCTTAGGACGATGAATGTAACCAGGGAGGGAGGGTTGGTCCTGGGTGGAGGGTCCCTGGAAGTGGGGTATGGCACCTCTGGTCCCCAATAGGAGACTGCACCTCAGATATCTCCTTTTGTCCCTGCCACTCTGATGTGAGCATGTGGTCTTATCTCCTTATCATGCCTGAAGATGTCTCAGTTCCTGGTCTCTGTGTTTGTCTCTAAACTACATCGCACTCACCCACTCTCCCTTCCCTTTCTCTCTGGGCTCTTGTGTGTGACACTTTAGGCATATTGTGCAACTTCCACACTGAGAGCTGTTTTGTGTTGGGCTGTCACTGTGTTGGGTAAGCGGCTACTGGGGAGAGGGGGAGTTAGAAACTGGGTACCTGGCCAGCCAGAGTTCCAAACTGGGAGTTGCCTTCACTAAAGATGGTGATGAAGGTGACTCAAGATACAGGCCTTTGCTTCAGTGATGGGGTGTCGGGTCAGATGGGGAGGAGCCAAGTGATGGAGTTGGACAGTGAGTTCAGAGACTGGGTCTGTGGCATGCAGTGCATGGCTATGGCTTCCTTCAGGTCCTGTGAGAAGTCCCTAGTGCAGATGGGCTACTGCACATAGGGATCTATCTCTGTTGTTGCCAAGTCCCAAGATGGAGGCCACTGGGGGAGCCCCATGTTGGTTGATGGGGGTCCCCACAGAAGTGATGGCTGGAGATCCAGCGTGTGGGTGGCTGACAGGTGTCCTACATGGGAGCTGTGTCTGGGATTTCTGCTTTTGTTGGTGGCTGAAAGTTTTGCATGATGCTGATGGTCCCACTTGGGTACCCAGTAGTCCTGTGTGGGTGAGTAGTTGGGAGACCTACTCTGACGCTGAGGCCTAGAGCCCCGTACCGGCCTGGTGGCCCTGATTCCTGTGTGGAAGCAGGAGCATCGCTCGCAGAGAAGCAGTATTCTCACTCTTGAGTCCAAGATCACAGAGCGACACAGAATGCTGCCTCCCTCTAGCCCACCATCTTGGATCCCATTGCATATCATTTTTGTTGGACAATCTGTCAAGTTCTATACCTTTCTTTGGCCAAAGTGTGAACAGATGACCCTCAAACCAGTAAAGCTGACATTCTTTCCAAGAAATCTGAATATTAAGCACAGAAAAGAAGACCTAAAGTGGCTGGAGTAGATTGCAGGACACATGAGTAGCTGCTTGTTCCTTTCTGTGTCATCATCAGAGCTGACCTGGAACCTCTTCTAAATGGTAGCAGCTCAGATTTCCTCTGATTCCATTTGGTACTCTGCATTCTTCCAGTAAATTTTCATTTTGATTAAAAGACCTTCAGTCTGTTTCCATGACTTGCAACAACCCCAAATCCTAACTAATTATATTTGCAGGTTATAACAGAATTGCTACAATAATGGACAATCCCCCATATCACCATCTTCAGGAAATAGTGTCATTTCTCCTTTTCTGTGTCCAGGTGAATTTCTGGGAAGCAGTCTATCCAGAGGCTACTCAGCACCTTACCCATAAGTGCATTGATTTTGTGACAATAAGAAATGTATTGCTTTGATTTCTAAAGCTTTCCTACTTGTCTTTAACAATAACAAAAATGTAGGAATCCCCAGTTTTGCCTTGTTTGCCTTGAGACTTAATAAAGATACTTCATCTCATATCTTAACATGCAGCTAACTTTGACTCTTGTTTGAAAAGACTAAAACTAACGCAAATTGCCACAGGAAATGAGGGTTTACCATAAAAATACAGGACAGCAGGCAATCCAGGGACAGTCAGGATCCACAATAGCTTTTTGGTTTAATTACTGGATGGATCTTTCTTTCCCTGCTCTGTCCTTAATGTCTTTCCATTAGGCCCCTGTTCTATATTTTAATTGTGCCCTTTTTACCTTATTTTATTTATTAGCCGGTTTTCCCCACATTTTTTCTCATTCAAATTCCAAATAAAACACTGAGTAGCCTAGCAAATCACCACCACCCTTCTTTCAATTCTTCTGCACACCTCAAGCCACCTAGATTAATTATCCATCTGCTAACAGTGGCTGCCCCTCAGCCAAAAATTGGCCTGGGACTTCATCCTCTAGTGGAGACTTCAGCCAGGGTACTAGTGGGAGTCACCATTGGGACTCCTAGGATTTCAAAAGGCTCCATTCAGAAATCATTGGGGAAGCTGTGGACTGAAATGCAAATTCAAATCCTATTATTGAGTAACCTTTGTTTATTCAATCTTCCAATTCTTCCTCTATAAAATGGTTTAGTCCGTTGTGTGCTAACAATCTGGGATAATTTATGAAGAGTTGAGCCCTGAGCCTAGAAATTCATGACTTCAGGTTGTAGTTATAATTTTACATTAATAGTGATGCAGAGTTATACAAAAATTAAGAATAAAATTTTGAAGGCAACAAGATTAAAAGTTTACCTTGCCTAATACATTATTATGAGATCATGGGCTTATTGCCTGATCATTCAATTTCTTTATAGGTAAAGGGATTATAACTATTCCTATTGGATAACTTTTTTATCAGTTAAACAAGGAAATTGTGAAAATTTTCTGTGTTATTGTCAAAGACCTTTTAATAAACTATAACTTATCAAAGAAAACTTGGGTAAAACTGTGACTCAAAATTGAAATATCCAGTCTTGCAGTAAGCATATGATCAACATTACATAACAGTCCATTAAAGTAATCTATTCCCAATGTTTCTGCCTTGATGATATCCATGTTTTAAGTTTATTTTAGGTCAATTGACACCATTAATGCCCCACATGTAGGTAGCACTTCATGGCTTGTAAAGTTCTCTCCCATAATATCTATCACTACGTGCCTGTAAAAGAGACTAAGAAGGAAGGGTTCAACCTCAGTTGCCTTAACCATAAAAGGGATAATAGTACTGACCTTCACAAAATGCTCTGAGCATCAAAGAGCATCTTTTCTCCATGGCAACTGACACAGCATCATCACTCAGTATGTAATGGGCCCATCCCTTCCTTCTTCTAGTTGAATCCTAAATATCACTTATGCCTTCATTCTTTATTTCATTTATTTATTCACTTATTTAGTAAGCAATTATTAATGTTTCAGGCTATGGTAGACACTGAAAATACCAAGATGAATGAAGTAGTATTTCCAGCTCATGTTATTGTATTAAGGCTTCTGAGTTTCACCAGTTAATAACGATCTACATGCCAGGAATGGCCCCTCCCTTCTTCTTTCTGTGCCCTTCCTTTGGCACACTGCCTGCTTTTTTATATCCCTGAGAAGAGCTGTTGGGAGAATACAAAACTTCCCCTTCAACAAACTGGACACAAATTCCCATCTAGCAAATAGAGGGTCATCCATTCACCTAAGGCTGGAAAAAAATATTTCTTAAGGCTAAAAGAGAGAACAGCTTCATTAAGTTGACAAATAGCCTGGCTTTCTGCCTCTCAGGGCTGGAGAAGCGGAGAATTTAGAGTAATTACTTGTAAAGGCAGACTTCAACACCATTTATTATTCTGCCTTAATCAACTTGCAAATCAGAATCCTCCAGTCTTTCTCCTCCACTTTCCACAATGTGAATTATATTCCTATTTAAAAGTACAACATGTTTCTTTCCCCAAGCATATTTACATATCACTACACAACTATAAAAGTCTCACAACAATCTTTTGGATAATACAGAATTAATTGCTTTTATATCTGTTTTCACATGAATAAATTAAGGTACAGATAAAGTTGGTGGCTCCCAGGATTTCTACCTACAAAGGTCCTCACACTCTAAGATTAGGTGGTTTGAATTTTTTGTCAAAAACATCCAAAACAACAACAACAAAAAATCTATATTCAGGAAAGTCCAAATTATAAAAATAAGTTTGAAGTTTCATGGAATAAAAAGACAGGAGAATGTCGTTTATTTTCTACAAATGGTCCACAGAATCAAGACATAAACTTTTACCTTTATAAACATAAACACTGCTCAGGACAAGATACTCAACTTATGATTCTGTATGGAACAATACTTTGGCAATGCTACTTTGCAACCACACACACACACACACAAACTCATTTCCTCTTCTGAACAACATTACATTGCTGCATCTTAACATGACCACTCCAATGTGTTTTAATCTTGCTGCTTCCTAGATGCTATGAACTGAAATGCATCCCTCCCCAAATTTATATGTTGATAAAGCCTCAACCACCAGTGTAATGGTATTTAGAGATAATTAAGTTAGAAGTAGTTACAAGAGTGGGGCTCTCATTATGGGATTAATGCCCTAACAAGAAGAGATACCCCCCTCCTTTTCTCTCCCTCCCCCTATCCATTCTTTCTCTGTTTCTCTCTCTTCACTGTGTGACTATAAAAGAAGATAATGTCCACCCGCTACTTTCAAGCCACAGAGGGGGATCTCACCCTAACTTGGCCATGTTGGAACTTTGATCTTAGACTTCAGAACTGTAAGAAAATTAACACCAGAGTATGACATTTTTTTATGGCAGACTGAACTGAATAATACAGATGGGTCCTGACTTATGTTGGTTGTTAAAATTATTTGACTTTACCATTTGACCTTTTTCCTGACAAAAGTGCTACATATTTGATGAAAATTGTACCTTTTTCAATTGTGATCTATTTTCAGGCTAAAAATATGCAATTTTACATTCTCTCACAATACTGGGCTTTGGCAGCAAGCCATAGTACCCACTCAGCCACTGGATCATGAAGGTAAACCACCAATATACTATGGTGTAGTGTGTTACTAAGCTATGATGTTCAATAGTTAGCTGTATGTATTTTCTACTTAATGATTTTTTTCCAGCCTATCATGGATTTATTGGGATTCAAATCCATTACAAGTTGAGAAATAGCTGTATGTGAGGCAAAAAGTTATTAAATATTTACTTACCAAATTGAGAATATTCTACTCCAAATTTGCTTCCCTATTCCTCCTTAAAATCACTCAATGAGTGCACAAATCCTTTAAGAAGCCTCTCCCAATTTCCTCTTAACTGAGGTCTCTTAGAGTTCCCCTGGAGTATTTAAAACATCTATTTTTTTAAATTTTAGATATGTTTCTATTGGTAATTGGTCAAATAGCATCAATGACCTTGATATTTCCAAGATTTCACCAAGAAGCCTATCAACACATCATAGGTGCTCATAATTAATATGCCTACATAAGACCCTTGAGCAACCACCTGCTCAAGAATCTACTGCAACAACAAAGTCAGTTTCCTGATGAACCTGAGCTCCAAATATCTCTTGAAATCCTTAGTGTTGTTTATATTTGCTGACTGAGATTTGAGTGCTGATCAGGTTTATTCCTTGGCAAAATTTGACTTTTAATACCATAACCTGTTGTCTTTCTCTTTGTCCAATAACTTGGTTGTTTTCATTATTAAGAGAAAGTCCATAAAGAAGAGATAGACATATACCCTGTATGTCTATCTTCAACCTGGCTGCAAAAGGTGAGGAATTCAAACTTCCCCTTTTCCTCTTTATAGGTCATAACCTTACTTGTAGTTTTGGTTTTCCCAGTTGTTAACAACTATCATATGGGTATGTTAACTCATTGGTAGATTTTCTTGAAGATTGGTAAAGACAAATTGTGAACTATGCATTTCAATAATTTCACCAGATCCTTCATGCTAGGACCTGAGGTTGGACTTGAATGCTTTAAAACATACACAATTGAATCATTTTTCTCTATTCTGCATGTTGTAGTCATTCCCTCAAATTGGAGGCGAGGGGAGGGCATGGAGGGAAAGAGATTAATTGGAAAAAGAAATAAGAAAAAAATTGAAGGTGATAGAAATTTTCTGACACTTGATTGTGGTGCTCAATATATGGACATAGATGGTTATGTATTCTAATTGAATTGTACACTTAAAATATGTTCATTTTATTGAGTGTAATTATACCTCAATAAATGTTAAAATCTACTTTAAAAGTGAGGTGGAGTTTTATATTCAGAAAAAAACAACTTACAAAAGAGTATTGTATTGTCATCTTTTAAAAAAATACTTTACACACACACACAGACACACACGTACGCACACACAACCATTTGCTTGTACATTCACTAAAAAAAAAAAAAAAAAAAAAAAAAAAAAAAAAAAAAAAAAACCAACAAACCCTGGAATGATGTGAAACGAACCCCAGGGCACTTCTAGGGAGTGAAAAGGGTGCTCCATGAGAGTGAGGGGTGGGACCTCTTACCACAAGCCTTTGTTTGAATCTTCATAGGAAAAGAGGGCTTCTCTAATCTGAAAAATAAATTAGCTATATTGACCAATTCCATATTGGTAATAGAATGACATAGAGTACTATGGAAAATATGTTGGTAGTTTCTTATAAAACTAAACATGTATATATATAACCCAGAAGTTATATTCTTCAATATATAGCCTGGAGAAATGGAAATTTATACTTTTACAAAAGCTTGTACATGAATATTCATAGATTTATTTAACTATTTGTTTATAATTAAAAACTGTAAACAAGCCAAATGCTCTTCAGTGGGTGAACAGTTAAACATGCTGTGGTGCACCCATATCATAGAATATCTCTCAGCAAAGAATAGGAATGAACTACTGATGTATACAATGTCCTCAGTGAATCTCTGAAAAATTCTGTCCAATGAAATATGCCAATCCCAAAGGTAATGTACTATATGATTCTGTTTATATAATATTCCTGGGATAACAAAATTGTAGAGACAAAGAATTGATTAGAAGTTGCCAAGAATTTAAAGGAAGATGAAAGAAGACAGCCACAATCATACAGGGATAGCACAAAGATGTGGTGATTGAACTTTTGCTCTGTACCTTTAACACAGTGCTGCTTGCGTGAATCTATATGCACAATAGAATTGCATAGATACACACACATACACACCCACACACACACTGCCAATTTCCTGGTTTTGATAGTGTAATATATTATTAAGGTATTACCACTTGGGAAAACTGAGCCTAGGATTGTCTTGTACATTTTATGCATCCTCAAATGAACCTACAAATACTTCAAATGGAAAAGTATTTAAAGAACGAATCGAGCATCCACCCAAACCAAGAGTTTGAACAGCTCCTGAGAGTTAGTGAGTAGGTTACATTTCCTCAACATTCCTGCATTATGAGGCCATATAAATCAAGGAACGTTCTTATGTATTTACTATTGCTTTTCTTTCAGACTGAATTCCAAGGTGTTTTCTGGAAATATTAAGAAATGTTAGTTGAAAATTAAATAGTTCTGATAAATTGGGGGAAACACTGATTGCATGAGTTGTGTGTGTTTTCTTTGGTCATCAAATTACCACAAATTTAGCATCTGAAAACAACACAAATTTACAGTTTCACAATTTGTGAAGGTCAGAATTCAGAGTGAGCTGAGCTTTGTCTTCTGCATATGGTCTTACAAGGTCAAAAGCTGCACATTGACTGCGCTGTATTCCTTACACTGGAAAAATAAATCAGAGTAGGTAGAAAAGCTGAGATGTTGCAATTTAAAATTGTTTATCCTCACTGAGAAGTTAATATCTAAGCAAAGATGAAATAGTGGATCACTGTGAATTTCTGAGAGAACAGGATCTCTGTCAAAGCCCTGTTTGTCAAGTGATCAGAACATCTAGAACAGAAAGGAGGACAATGTGGCCAGGAATGAGCAAGTGAAGGTGAAAGTCATAGGGAATCTCATCAAAGAAGTCATGGGGGTACCATATTGTGTGGAGCCCTGTAGTCCCCTGGAAAGACAGATTAAAAGGCTATCAAAGGGTTTTAAGCAGAGAAGTGACATAAATTGTCTTACACTTTAACAAGCTTATCCTGACTGTTTTTCTAAAGATAGAGTAAATGAGAAAGGGGTGAGAGCAAGAGGCCTGTTGGAACATTGCAACAATCAGCAGGAGAGGCAATAGTGGCTTAGACCAGGATGGTAATGATAGATGGTTAAAAAAAAAAAAAGGCACACTATCCTGAAGTTAAATATAACAAGGCCTGCCCAGAACAGTGCTTAACACAGACCCAGACTCTTAAATGACATTAATTAAATGAAATTCACACAAGAAAAATTTAACAGTTGTTGACTCTGGGGAAAGACATTCAAAGTCTAAGAATGGGACAGAGATCTGCTTTCCCTCTATGCTTCTTTTGCGTCTGGTCCCCAAATTGCTCATTTGTGTGTGTGTGTGTGTGTGTGTGTTTCAGGGCTGAGGACAGAACCCAGGACCTTGTACATGCTAGGCAAGCCCTCTGCCACTGAGCTAAATCCGGTACCACCCCCATACTCCTGAAGAGTTTAAAGATAGAAAGGGACCAATAAGAAAAGTCATTTCATTTTCTATATGCATTGGGTCAGATTTAGTTGAAGTGAGACATCAGTCCTACAGCAGAAGAAGTGAGGATAACCAGTGAACCAAGAAGAACAGTGAAAGGGATGGCCCTAATTAAAGAGTGAAGAAAATCCCATCTTCCTTGGTCTTGATCAGGAGGGGACAGCCCTCCTCCTTGTCTGTGACACAGGAGGAGAATAGTTCTTGTCCTGGTCTGTGAGACAGCTCTCTGGCAGAGTTTCCATGAGAAGGAACTCACATAAGAGAAGCACATCTCTATCTTGAAAATCAAGAATCCAGCCAAATTCCCTAGAAGAGGGACCCTCGGGGGAACAGGTGGGATGAGAGAGCACTTCAGCCTGTGCAGGGAGTATCCTTAGGTTCCACACACTCCACAAGTTCCTCTTTTGCTACATAGGATTTGAGGGCATCTATTGCCTATTGCCACCTCTCTCAACTAAGAAAATACAGCCCACCCCCGAGCATTGAAGGTGGGCAATGCCTCTCCCCAGGTGGGGTAATAAAGTAAGGAAGAGCCCCAAAGAAAACCAAAAACTCAGTGAATGGAGCCAAGGAAGCCTGGGAACCTCCCCACTTCCTAGGAAGCCTTCTTCCATCACACAATCAGGACCCACAACTAATTGTCCAGCAGCTTGCCTATGTCCTCTTGGGGGACTCTCATGCAATCCTCTTATCCAAATAACATGTCACCTCTTTTCTCCCCTCCAAACTGTGGGTATTCATTTTTCCTCTTATGTCTATACAGAGAAGTGAGAGCTATCAACACAGCCACCTGTCACCAAAGCAAGAAAAAAAATATATTAATTTTAAGTAAAAGGAAAAGAAACGTCAACAACAACAAAAACTATGGTCTCAGAACATTATTTGTATCTGCAGAAATGGGTACCTACTTGCAGACTCCCATCAACTGTCACTAATTCACTGACTCCAGCTTCCTTTGGCTGCTGCTATAGTTGACCTTGGTCCAGCAGGTATTCTACCAAATTGTTGCTTACCAAGGAATTCACAGGTGGGTGCTCCTGGAATGCAGCACCTGATGAGCAACTGTCTCCATGAGTTTGTTCGGGTCAGATCTGTAGTTTCTATGGCACTAGAAAAATGTCCCTCCACTACATATTCCAAGCATTTCAGATATCTTCCTAGCATACTAAAAAATCCTCAGCCACTTATTCATTATTCAGTTCAAGTTCGGTGAAGAAATCACGAGTAAGCAAGGAGTAAGAGAACCAACGTGTTGGCCAAAATGCAGACATCAGGGGAAGACAGAGTTGCTATTGACACTTCGGAACGTTGCTTAATTTTGCTCCTAGCTAAGGGATGTCAGAGCGGAGATTATCCAAAATTACTTGCATTAGCAACACAAGAATATCAGGGTCTTAACAAAATGAGCAAAAACATATTTCTTGCTCATGCCACAGTCTGATGAGGTAGGAGTGGGAGGTTCAGGGAGACTCTACTTCATGCAGTAGTTCTGGGGCCCGGGCTGTGTTATCCTCTAAGTATTCAGAGTGCCCCAAAATAGTTGAAAGAATGTGAACAATTGCGTGAGTTTTATGGGTCACATGGGGTAGTGGACTATATCACTTCCTCTCATCCTGTTGATCATAACTTAATCCTACACCACCTCCCTCACTGGAAGAAAATTTTAAAGGTGTAGGCTAATGTATGCAGAGGAAGAAAATCAAAGAGTTTGCTGAGCGCCTCGCCTGTCTGGGTCGCAGAGTTAAGGAGAAGGATGCATGACGGCACCATCTCTATCTGGATCTTTTCAATGATAATTCTTTGGACTCAGAACCAGGGCAACTTTCCTGGTTTCACCGACCACACTCTCCAAAGGCCATTTTGGAAGCTTACAGTGAATGGCAAGTACCTATATGTGTGTAAAATGTGTGTCTATGTGTTTCCTATATCTTCCAAGCATTTCAAATATCTTCCCAGGATACTAAAAAATCCTTTAGGGGCTGGGTGTGGTGGCACATGCCTGTAATCCCAGCAGCTTGGGAGGTTGAGGCAGGAGGATCTTGAATTCAAAGCCACCCTCAGCAAAAGCTAAGCAACTCAGTGAGAACCTGTCTCTAAATAAAATACAAAATAGGGCTGGGGATGTGGCACGGTGGCCAAGTGCCCCTGAGTTCAATCCCCAGCACCAACCCAAAATAAAAATTTTCAAGAATATTTTGTCCTCAAGAAGGACAAAATATATATACCCAAAGGCTTGCCCCTTGGGACCCACCTCCTCAAGCCACATCCTTCCTGTCTACAGTTATCACCCAGTTAATCCCTATCAGGGGATTAGTTCACTGAGTTAAGGCTTTCTTAACCCAATCATTTCTCCTCTAAGTCTTCTCGAATTATCTCACACACATGAGCTTTTGAGGGACACCTTACATCTAAACCATAGCAGCTAGAAAACCCAAACCTACCTTTCTATCATCTCTTTCCAAGTTCCATGGTGAATAATTGCTATTTCTGGAGAGAAGAAGACAGCATTCCCAGCAAAATTGGAAAAATATCTTTTAAATCTACATTAAAACTTCAATTAATCATTATGCTAAGGGGCAAAAGTACCTAAGAACAAAGTAGTTACTTAATAACTCATGAATATAAAACAGAGACTTCAAATTGTTCTTCACACAAATATTTGGACACTCATCTTTATCAGTAATTATATAGCTTATCTGACACAAAGGAAAATTGAAGGAAGCGTGGTTTGGGCTTAAGATTCATTTAATGCTCAGTGGGCTTTTTTCTTGAAAGCCCAACAAAGTGGCTGCCTAAATGGCTACACTGGGGGAGTTTTCTCATGACCCTTCTTGGTTGGAGATAGTCCCTCCCTATCCTTCCACACCTTCTGAAAATGAGAATGCATGGCCAGCAAGATCAAAGGTATGTTTCAAACCTGACGGAGGTTCCCAGCCCCACCTGGGGCCTTCAGAGGAACAGAGCTGGGTGGGCAGGGGAAGGGCTCTGAGGGGCCCTGGGGTCTTCCTAGGGAACTTGTCTTGGAATTGATTGGCCATGGAGATTATTGCCCTCCTGCACTTATTCTCTCATTGATCTTCTTTTGGAGTGTTATTCTTTCTCTGAGTCTCTTCCTCACCTTCAGCTGTTTAAAGGTATTTTTTCCCTCTGGTGTCTGGCTACCAAAAAGCAGATAGGGACCACGGGTCCTGGCCTCTCCTCCCGGGGGAGGGAGGGAATGAGAGGAGGAGGCTCGGGACTGCTCGGGGCTTCCAGCCCAACAGGCTTCCTTTTCTCTCTGAGTCTGCTGTGGTTGAAGTGAAATGAAGCATCTTCATCCCCCATCTGATTTCTGGAAAATCAGAACCTCCCCACACTGGCCAAGGGGACGTGCTCACCAATGAGTTCCCACCAACAGAATCCCAAGACTTCTGTTAGCACAGTTCCTCTGGGTGGTTAAGCTGTGGGAACATGAACCTTGGCCTGCCCGCAGCTATTGTACCACAGCAGGGAGAGAGCTGCCCGGCAGAGGAGAATCACGACTGAAGTCAATGAAATTGAGGACTGATGACAGCACTTGGTTCCCGGGACCCAGCCATGCCTGGAGTCTGCAAGAACTACCTTTGGACTTTATGAGATTCAGAAAATATTCATTTTAAAGAACATAAAAAATATACATGGATTTCTGGAACTAAGAACTCTCAAGTGATTCATCAGTGCCCCTCCGACTAAAGCTGACCTCTAGTTGAGATCAGAGAGATCAGATTCCAGGCCCCCTAGCGCAGGAGGTCAGACACAAATTGGGGGTAAAAAAAAAAAAAAACAGCTCACATGAAGTACCCTTGTGATGGACCTGGTCTTGATCTCAACTTGTGATGGACCTGGTCTTGATCTCAACTTGTGATGGACCTGGTCTTGATCTCAACTTGTGATGGACCTGGTCTTGATCTCACAAGTGCCATATGAACGTGCACTTGTGGTAAAATTGTATGGAACCAATTGTGCATATGTACATACACATACACACACATGCACACACATAAAACTGGTAAAATGTAAATAAGGTCAAGGGATTGTTTTAATATCAATTTTCTGGTTGTAGAATTAAACTATAAGTATACAAGATGTTGCCCTTTAAGGAAAACTAAATAAAAGGTAGACAGTATTATGGTTTAGATATGAGGTGTCCCCAAGAAGCTCATGTGTGAGACAAAACAAGAATTTTCAGAGGTGAAATGATTAGATTGTGAGAGGTGTGATCTAATCAGTGCATTAATCCACTAATATGGACTACTTGGGCAGTAACTGTAAGCTGGTAGGTCACTGGGGGAGTGTCTTTAGGGTTGTGCTTTGTCCTTGGAGAGCTCTCTCTGCTTCCTGGTGCCATGTCCTGAGCTGCTTTCCTTCACCACATTCCTCTCCCATGATGTTCTGCCTCACCTCTGGCTCAGACCAATAGGGTTGGATGACCTCTGAAACCCTGAGTCAAAAGAAACTTTTTCTCTTTTATATTGTTCTTGCCAAGTCTTTGGGTCACAGTGACACAAAAGGCTGACTTAAACATATGGAATTATTGCATTTAAAAAAAACTGCATGTGAAACTACAATCATCTCATTTTTTAAATGTAAAAAGCAACAAGAATTTGTATTTTCTTTACATGAATGTTCTTTCAGAACACCACTAGAGTGACCATGGCCATCATGATAAAAGGTACAGGGTGGGGAAATGCTGGATCTTGATCACACTCATCATGATAAATAGTTGGGTAAATGAATTGAAGCTTGACCACTTGTTATTATCCCACAATGGATTTTCAAGGATTCGTAACTAATTGCCACAGACATGGTGGCTTAAAACAATAGTGATTGACGATGTCACTCTTTGGAGTAGGACTGCAGGCATAGTACGGCTGGTCTCCTGGTCAGGTCCCACCAGGCGGCAGTGGGGTCTCAACCAGGCTGTGTCTGGAGGTCCACTGCAGAATCCTCCTCCACTCTCATTCAGGTTGTGGGTAGGATTCATTTTCTTGCAGGTGTAGAATTCATAGCAGCTTGCTTCTTGTTAAGAAGAACCGCTCCCTCCAATCTGCTAAAATAAGTATTATATAATGTAACCTAAACAAGGGACTGATGGTCCCAGTCCTAATAGAAAATCATAGGTTCTGCCCACATTCAAAGAATGGGGATCATAGGAGGGCATGATTCATTGGATGTCACCTTGGTTGTGTCCGCCACAAATCCTTCACCTAATTTTCTGTGTGATGAAGCTTCCCGTCAGACATTTTTAGCCCTCCTGGGGGGCATTTGGGGATTCTGAAAAAAGGAGAAAGAAGTGGCTATTATGCCTTACCATGTGTTGGTATGTTCCCCTCTTTACCTAATCCTTATAACACACCTAAAACTAAGATATAGCGTCTATATTTTGCAGACAGAAAAGGGACAGTCACTGGCAGCACCAATGACCTGCTCCATATCACGCACCTACTTAGTGACAGGGAGTTAAGATTCCATCTGCTTCACACAGATTATCTCTTTAGAATAGGAAGCACTGGCGCAGGATGGGCTGGCAGAGGCTTGCTGGGGAGTAAAAAGGCTTCTGCCTAGGACGCCCCAAGGGACGGAACCCTGGGAAACCTGAGAGAATGGACTAGGGTGTATCGAATCACTAAGGAGCATTAGCAGAAGGTGCACCGGGTGCTGTTCTGGGTGCAGGACACAGACATGAACAGGGCAGCCTTGTTCCCGATTGCACAAAGCTGGAACCAGGCATGACGACGGAAGCTGGAAGGTGAACAAGGAAAGAGAGAGGAAAACCAACAGAAGCAGATGAACCACCCCGGAGGGCAGGGGAAGCTGCCTTCCACTCAGCTTCTTCTGAAGAAGAAGACTGTCGTCTCCATAGAGGACACCGAACGTGACATGTGACCATGGGCTATGGCTTTTTCTGTAGCCATGTCTTTGCACATGCCATTCCTCTGCACATCATCAGCTGCATGCTACTTCCAGTCCCCTGATCCTTAAAGAACCAACACATCTGCCTGCTCCACTGTGAGGCCCCACCTTCATCCCTGCCTCTGGCCAGGCCTGGCGTGTTCAAGGATGCCAGCACTCCTTCTGCCTAATTCCACATGTACCATAAGTCATCATAGTTTGACACATGCTCCTGTCTGTCTACCCTGCCAAATGGTGAGTCATGAAAGTGGGACAGTGTCCGATTCCTTTCTGCATCTCAAAGTTCAACATGGGACTTGACCTACCACTGGGTATTCAATACATGGTAAGCCCTCAATTGAGGCTATTTCTAGATCTCAATTCTAAAGACGGGGAAGGATCAGAGAAGTTGGCACATGTCACAGAGCATCACTGCTCCCTCTTCCCTGTTTTCAGGAAAACTTTATTCCTGTCCTCAGGAGAGGCTGAGTAAGTAGGAGCTGCCTGCTACCTCTGCCTGCAGCCCTGTGCCAGTTTGCTAAATTTAACTCCCCTTCGCTCTCCTGTCCCTTCCCTTTCTTCTCAGCAGAAGCCAGGCAACAGGACTGTTAAAGCTAGTGAGTGGCAGACACGATTGCAGAACTGGCTGAAAACGGAACAGAGGGAAAGCTGGCTTCCCCTTTGGGAAAACAAGTTCCTGATCTTTCAAAGCTCACATTATTTTCACCACCTATAAATGTCCCAGTTTCCAGTTCCCTCAGCTGAGGTCTTTAGACATCCACTACTTTGCACCTCAGAACTCAGGCAGACCTTTCTCCTCTTCCTTCAACAGAGTCCAAATTAAAGAACCTCCCCTGTACCTGAGATTTCACCTCTAGGTGTTAGTAATTTAGTGTGTCAAAGTAAAATAATGATGCTATTCTCCAGGGAATAAGAAAATAGTTTCTTCTGAGCCAAACATGAATGAGCATGCCCAGGATTCAAATTACCTGAATGACATGTTCCACCATGGAAGAAGTTCCATGAATTTTTATAGTCACAGTACAAAAGGAAGTCATAAATCAGTAACTTTTCTAGTTATACTAGTAGAGGCATGTGGTGGGTAGGCCACAGCTGGGTGGGGAACCTCCTCTATAGGTTTCAGAGTTGTCTTATACCATTTACGTTCAGGGTTGCTGAAGGATAGGAATCCGACAAGCTCAGTGATGCAGTCCAAGAAGTTTGCATAATAGTCACAAGAATGTCAACAAAAGTAAATGGTTATTCAAGGGCCTAAGACAGTCCAAGATGATTTTTGGCTCTTAATCTACAATATTCTGTCTCTCCACCATCTTGAAGGTCTAGTCAGCCAAGACCCACAGTCTGCAGGTTCTCTATTATAGAAGTGCTCCTTCCAAGAATTTCAGTGCACATAGGCATATTTATTGAGTGATTATCGTGTGTAAGGTAGAATGTCACATCGTGGGGGAGACCAGAATAAATAGCATTTATAAAATCAGAGAATGACATATTTGGAAGGTTCTTAGGAAATACCAAGCCTCCAGTTCCAGACAGGGAAACTGAGGAGGCCCATGGAAAGCAGAATTTTAGAGCTGGGCTGGTTTTATTTCTGTTTTCCTGTGAATGAGCTTACAAGCCCAGGTAGACAGAATCTAACAGAAAAGAACGGGTGAGAGCACAATGAAGGTTCCAGGCCTTTCAGACTGAGAGGCCAATGAATAATCCAAAGATCACATGTGTGTTTCTGAGGACCAATCGTAGTCCTTATCGACACCTTTACCTGCACTAACGGGTGCCACCATGTGCCAGGCATTCTGACAAGTCCTTTACAGGGATTATCGTTTTTAATCTTCTCTATAAACTAAGAGGAGGTTGTGGCTAATCTGAGGGACTGTGTCTGCACCCCATGCCTGCTGGTGTCTCTTCACTAAGCCCCTGTTTACTGACCTGTACAATGGAAAGATAGGATCCTCTCAGGTACCAAGTTGCCACCTTCTGCCCTGAAGGGGAGAAAGAGTGGAGCTCCAGGGACAGGTGAAGGATGGCAATGGGAGTGTCTTAAAACAGAAGGATTCAGGGAGAGCCAGAGTGGTGCAAAGCAGCTCTCAGGGAAGTGATCCCACGTGGAAGGAGAGCCTGGGAGTGCCTAATCCAGGCTGAGTGCTAGAGAAGACCGAAGGAGAAATTATGAGTTGACATGCAGGTGTCAGGATGGAATGTGTGTATTTGCTGAGATTGAAGATGATCCAATGACCTCCGTGTGCATCTATGTGGATCACTGACTCCTTTAAAGTTTAGGGCAGAAAAACAAGAATAAGGTTATGAGGTCAACATTCACTCATTTATTCATCCTTTCATTTTTTTTATCAATTTATTCTCTTGACATTAAATGAGCAACTAGTAGGCGTTAGTCTCTAATGTAAACACTGGAAATTCAATGGGAAGCAAGAGTGAAAGATTAAGCCCCCTTAGACAAGTAAATATTTTCTAATTGTGCAAAGAACTCCATTGTGTGGGTTTTGTCATTACCATCTGACCAGTGGCAGATGAAGGGAAGGATGACTAGGGCTCGGAGCAATAAAATAACTTTTCCAAGATAACACAGCTAGAATGAACTGGTTCAGCCAGGATTTAACTCAGCCAGTTAATTCAAACATCAGAAGAAAAATAAAAGCAGAAGAAAAACAAAGAATATCCCCAGTTTCCAATTTCAAAGTCTCCTAGCTCTTTATTTCTAAAGTGGCTGTGGTTAAATTTAGCAGCCCACAATTGCTTCCCGGTCCAGTCTGCACGGCTGACTGCAAGATTTCAGGATGTCGCTCTTTGATTAGGGGCATCCAAACAGGCTGCTGAGCCACCCTGGCCCAGCACAATGGGGGCTCGATTGGGGAGTGAATCAGCCAGGAAGCCACTGTGAATGTCAAGCACAGACATCCCAGAATAGCTGCCCACTGGGTAGGAGGCTTCAGTGGCTGCCCCAGGACTGCCAGGCTGTGAATTGAAGATGGCAATGAGCTTGACAAGACGGGTCTGAGCCAAAAATAATCCCTGTCTGCACCAGAAGCCTCCTGCAAAAGTGAAAGGAAACTTCAGTCAGTGGCAAATCAGGAGCTCTGGGACCAATGCATTCACTGCAGATGGCAAAGCCTCTACCTGGAGACCAGCCGCCGGCCAAGGCACAGGGCATGTTTGACCCCAGAATGCATTGGGGGTTCCAAGATGCCTTTGAAAATGCTTTAATCTGACCTTGGCAAAAAAGAAAATAACAATCAGACTCATACGCTAGAATCCTCACTAATCCTGTGAAACAAGACGGGCCTGGGTAGGGAGGCGATTCAGGCTTTTTCAGAATCCAAATACATAAGAAGCGGTCTTGAAGTGCTATACAAAGGATTCGGCACCCAGGACACAGCAATAAACCATCCATTATTGAACACTGAGTCTCCATGAAGTCCAAGCTCCTTTACCAAACACTTACAGGTTCTTCTTTGGGTGGGTACATAATGTGTCATTTAGTTCTCTTCAGGTCAAATGTATGAAAAACAACTCAATTTGGATAAAAAGAAACAAAAAATAATTTTTGGTTTTTATTTTCAGAGTTAAGATGTCTTCAGACATGGCCTGATCCGGGGGGCAAACAATGTCTCCAAAACTGTCTCTAATGCTGCATTTCTCTGTTCCATCTTTCTCAACTTGGGTTCATTCTCAGCAATATCTCTCTTGTAGCTCCTAATGGCTCAAGGTCATACTCACAGTTCATGTGTGATGAAACCCTCGGAAAGGGTTTTTTGTATGTTTGGTTTGGGTTTTATGTTTTCTTTTGATACCAGGGATTTGAACCCAAGGGTACTTAACTACTGAGCCCTTTTTATTTTCTCCAGCCCTTTTTATTTTTTATTTTGAGATAGGGTCTCACTAAGTTGCTTAGGTCCTTAGGCTGACTTTGAACTTGTGATCCTCCAGCCTCAGCCTTCTTAGCAGATTACAGGCGTACACCACTGTGCCCAGCCTGACAAGGTTTTAAGAATAGCTTTGATTGAACTGATTTGGGTAACGTGTTTGTCCTGAGCTATTAATTATCCAAGGTTGTTGAAATATGCACATTGTTTAATGCTGGACAACTCACTAGTAGTTTGGGATGGTATCAGACACCCAGAATTCACATGAACACTAAGACATGGGTAATTTTCCTAGGGAAAATGATTGTCTTTCTAGAAGGAGCGTGTGTGTATGTGAGATGAGCAGAAACAGTAGATGCACACTACGTACGTTTAATATGGCGGCTGCTCCTGCTCTGAAGGAGTTCCCAGGTGGCAGCTGAATTCTATTCCTGACCCTGTTATTGAAGAGCTGAGTAATAACAGAAAGACCCTTCCTCCTCTTAGAGTCTCCGGCTTTCTTCTAAAATGAAGATTTCTTCTAATTTCTCTTTTTTCTTTCTGTTTAATTAAATTCTAAGTAGAAACAAAATACTCAATTTACACATCAAGCAAACATGCACAGGCTTGCTGGGGAGAAGCGTTACGCCCAGTCTTCCCTGAGATAACCCCTTAGATCCTTGGTTGAGATCACTGTAGAACTAGTGTATCTACTGAGTACTGCTCCACATGCAAGAGAAATAGCAGGGACAAAGAAAAGAAGGAGGCAGATCAAGGGTCAATGTCAAGTGGATTCCCATTGTGGGAAGGCGGGCTGAATTCTGCTGTGGGAAAGAGGGCTGTGTGTATATGTTGGCAGCCTATGGGGACACGGTCCTCCAGTGGACAGTGCATATACAAGGTACAGGCTGCCTAAGGTGTTTATCCACTTAGCCTTCATCTTAGGGCTCACCCAGATGCTGTTGATGCCCTGACACTTCCAGCCTGCCCTGCTCTGGTGGCCAGAGAAGCCTTCAGGCAAAGAGCAGCAAACACCATCTTTGGAAGGGTTAGTTAGTGAGAGAACATGGGCCTGTCCCAGAGATTGAAAGGTGGTCTCATGCACTTCACATGGATTTGATGAGAACTATATTCTATGCACTGCCCACAGAACAGGGAGCAGCCGGAGTTCCTGCCCTGATAGCACTTACGCTCTGATAAGTGGGAGGGAAGTACCAAGAGATTCCAGTACTACAGGACAAGCAATAAGGTCAGTGCAGGAAGCATGAGTCACATACATTGGATGCTTCTGTAGTTTTGATGTGTTCCCTCCAAAAATCAGAATGAAACAATCTCAATTTTGGTGAGGCTAAGTGGGCTTTGGGGAAGTGACTAATTCAGGAGGGCTTCACCCTCGAGTGTGGATTTGTGCCTTATACAAGGAGTGGGAGGAACTAGGTTAGGCCCTTTTTGCCCTTTTGCCCCCTCTACCACATGAAAACACAATATTAAAGGCTCCACCTTGGAGGCTGAGACTGGGACCTTCACCAGACATCAAGTCTGCAGGTACCTTGATGTTGGATTTCCAGCCTCCAGAACCATGAGAAATAAATTTCTGTTTCTTAAAAATTTCCCAGTCTCTGTCTTTTGTTATAGCAGTACAAATGGGCAAAGGCAAGTGTTTAGCCAATGTTGGGAATGGATGGAGGCATGACTTCTTGGAGCAATGACATCTCCACTGAAATCTTCACCCTCACTCATGCCCAGATCAGCAGAGCGTCTGCCTCTGTTGCAGATTGAATTGACACCTCCCCCAAAGAATTCTGCTGAAGTCCTAATTCCGATTCACTTAGAATTATTTGAGCAGATCGTCTTCACAGAGGTAACTGAAGGAAAATGAGGTCATTAGGGTGGCCTCTAATTCCACACGAATGAGTACTGAACCTTAGGAAATGCGGGAGTTTGGAGACACACACACACACAGGGAGGACTCCTTGGGAGGATCTGAATTGTGCTTCTAGAGGCCAAGGAACTGCGAGGAGCTGGGAGAGAGGCCCGCCACCACACACCGTTCACAGCCCTGAGGAGGAACCAGCCCTGAGGATACCCTGACTTCATGATTTTAGCCTCCAGAGCGGTGAGATCATAACTGCCTATCGTCCAGTTAGTGGTACTCTGATACACCAGCCCTAAAAATCTCCCTCTCCCTCCCTTCCTCCAATTGTCTATTCATGGTTTTCTTGATTGTCTAGACTTAAGAAAGTGAAGGAGAAAATAATAAAGTAAATTAAGCATAAAAGTGTGTTTTGTCTGTAAATTTCTTCCGTATTCAAAAACTAATATCTAATTTGGCAAAGAAATAATTGTCATGACTGATTTCATTGTTTCAACATTCTTCCTCCTCGTTAACATAACTGTAAACACAGCCAACTATTCATGTTGAAACAAACTCATCCATCAATTGCCACCATAAGTTGACTATAGATTCAAAGAGTTTGGCAAAAAGGAATCAAAACATTTTCCAGGAATCAACTGGCTATGTGGAATTCATAACAAAGAGCATCATAGATTTCATTACTCTTTGTAAATTATGTTACATCTTCTTTCTATCAGCAGAACTGGTACTAACCTTATTCACATGGATCTATACACATTTTTCCAGAAACAGTTGGGAACATTTACCAGCACATCCCTGACATCCATCCCCAGCTACACACTGTGCCAGGACCAGCTTTCCCCATGAGACCATCACTCTATGCCCCAGGTAAGACTCAAGTCACTTGCACAAACTTCCTTCCTCTGGGTCATTTCCTCTAGCAGGTCTCTATGGGGATTATTTTTAGCTGTCAAGGAAGACCTGTGGTCTGGTTATCAAAAAGGAAGATTTCAGGCAACCTCAGTGTTTTTCCTTCGGGAAACTATTCAGCAGCAATGCACACTGACCCCTGGTCCCCAGAACCTTACAGCTCTTCAGGCCAAACAGCACTGAGAAGGCAGCCTTGGCCAGGCTTGGCCATCCTTGGCCAGGCCACCCTGTGAAATCTCCCAGGGCTTCCTCTCAGAAGATTCTATCTGAGCCATGAAAAATTATTATTCTTGGATAGATCACTGTTTCTACCACTCAAAGAAAGTAAGGACAAATTTCAAATATGAGATCTTAAAACTGGGAACTAACATTATTAAGGTCGTGCGTCACTCATGACTTTTACGTCCAGGCGAAGCATGGAGCAGAACACTTTGCTGTGATGATGGCATATGCATAGGCCCGCAGGATAAAGGAAAGAAGCACGTTCTCAAAACGCTCAGATGGAGTGCTGTGAGGTGACGGGAGATGGAAATTCCCAGGTGGGCACAGAAATGCTGGAAACAGGGTGTGGGAGACACCAGAGGAGCTCAGGGAAGAAGAATGCCCAGGTATCCTGGCTGAAAGATGGCTTGGCTGGGAGCAGTCGAAGCAGAAGGTGGGAACTGGAGTGTTCTCCAGGCCTCTGAAAGTCCCCTTCCTCTCTCCATCTCTCACCAGTAACTCTTCTCCTGGCCAACTCATTCCATTCATAAGATCTCACTCTAAATGTCCCCTCTCTCAGGCGGCCTTTCTTGGTTTTCAACCTTCCAGTCCTGGGCCAACTCCTTTCCATAGGCTCCCTGGGTGTCCTGATGCATCCCACCCTCACGGCCCTGACGGCACTTATTTCATTGTCTGTCTCACCCCTAGATTGCCAGCTCCTTGGGGCATGTAGCATGACCCTATCACTGTGTTACCCCTGCTGCATACTCTGTGACAGACATTCGGTCAGGGGACCCTGAAGCAACCTGAACCCAGAACTTCCTGATGCTAAAGCCTGCACCCTACGGAAGATGGGGCTGCTCCAGGATCCGAGGGACCATCAGGGCCACCAGTGTTCTCCGCCCTTCTTACAAGCTCTCTCGCCTTTCACACTCCATTCTCTGACTTCCCCCAACACTCACCCTTGCCAGATGTTTTGGTTTGGTATGGGAATAGCCTAGCTCTTCATCCCCAGCTCTTCCAGCTTGCTCTCTGTGGCCAGTTCCCTGAAGGAACTGTTTCTGGCTCAGAGGTTATAGCTGGGTCTAGCTTCCAAACTTGACTAAGGAAAACATCACAATCTCTGAAAGACACTGAAGTTTGGGTTCACAAACTCCCTCCTAGTCCATTTCATAGCTAGATAACCATGGACAAATCTGAAATTCTATTTCCCCATCAATAAAATAGTAATAGCAATACCTATGTGATACACAGGCTTCTTTAGATCTTCAGACGAATACCGTATATGTAGTGTCTTACGAATCTCAAGTGCCATACCTGTTGTGGAGTTGAAACTCATTGTGCAGAGAGCATTGTAAATGACAATGTTCCAAACACTTGGAGTCCAAGAATATCACCTCTTCAGCTTTCACTTTACAGTCCTTCATTTTACAAAGGATTTCTGGTATGAATCATTCTTCAGACTCACTCAGCTTATCCCACATAAATCCGTGATACAAAAATAGCATCTCAAAGCTGGACCTTAAATCACCATGCTAGATTTGGTGCCTGGCCCAAAGTGATATTAGTATGAATCAACCCAATCAAATAAAGCTCAAACACCATTTCTTTCTCAAAGTCTTCTCTGATTCAATTGTCCTCCAAACCACTGCCACAATTACAAGCTCTGGGAATCTTCTCATCCTCCTCTGAATTCTGACATCCTGGGAGTCTACCTCTTCCTGAGGTGGCTAGTAACTTGAAAATATAAAAGTGGTTCAGAATAGAAGAAATTGGATAAAAGCGTATTATTAGCATTCACTTACTATATCTTGCATAAGTAAAAGTTGTAGATGTTTTATCAGAAAGCCACCCCTCACCCAGAACATCATAATTCCCCAAACTAAATACTCAGTGCATCTTGGGATTGACAGTTCCCAAAGCCATAGATACTGTCATGGAATTCAGTGAGGCAAACATCACTGATACCATGTGCAGGATTCCATTCCAGCTCCACGTTTTATACTGCCTATTCGGCTTTGGGCAAATCATTTAACATCACTAAGCCACAATTCCTTTTGGTGTAAAATGAAGAGTAATGATAGCTCTTATCTCAGAAAGTAATTGTGATAATCAAATAAGATGTGGCAAGTGCCAGATGCCATGGGAATGATACATAAGAGTTAGCGATTATCATGATTATGGTTTTATTTCAGGGTCTTGAGTCAAATTCGCATGCTCCATGACCTAGGCAGCTCTAGCAACCTCAGCAGACTCTCCAGTGGCCACTGTCTCCCTGGGCAGGAAGATTTGTTCCCTTTTCTGTTTGTCTGTAGTTATTGATGTTCAGTCTTCTTCCTCATGCTCCTAAAGAATTATTTACATTTTTCCACATAAGTACTTATTAACATGAACTGTTTGCTGATTTGAAACACTGCAAAGGTAATGGCTCTCTCACTCATCTCCGTATTTGCAATATGTCTATCTTTTCTTAATGTTTAATATTCTTTAAGCTAATAGAAAAGAAGAAATACTGATTAATCTCAATTTTGTTCAGAACAGTAACTGGATAACCCCAGGAGGCAGACGTTACAGTGAGGGAGTTTCCAGAGTACCAAGCATTGCACCCTGCAAGCTGTGAATACTGGGTTGTTACTCTTTTTAGCAGTAGGGAAAGCACTGGGGCAGGGGAACTTAGATAAATAAGGCTTATTCTTCACAACTCACAGGTGGGAAATTTATGATTTTACTTTGGCTCTGCTGATGCCATAGGGGTCCCCAAGTGTGCTATCTCTGTATCCTTGGTTTTGCCATTATGCTTGCCAGGTTGTCACCACAGATGCAGGAAACTTCTATGTTTAAAGTAGAGGAACAATGTTCTGGCCCATTCTGTCTGCTTCCTTTCTCTTCAGGAAATCAAAAGCCACCCCAAGAGACCCACAGTAGATCTCACCTGTACATGAGAGGCTAAGGAAGTTTTAAAGAAATAAGCAAGTTTTTTTTTAATTAAACCAACCAAGAAAATAAAGGATCTTAGGGAGTATCTGAGGTTTGTTTTGTTTGCTTTTTATTGGTTCATTTTAATTGTACATAAGAGTGAGATTCACTAGGCCATATTCATACATGTATAGAACATAATTTGCTTGATCTCGTTCCCCATTACCTTCCCTTTCCCTCCCTTCCCCTATTTGTAAGGACCTTAAGTGTATCTACCACACTTCATGGAAACCCAATGGAAGTGTCATAGTCATTTCCATTTCCTGAATGCTAAGCCAAAGCTGAAGGGTCCAACAAGATGTATACTTCAAACAGCTGGCCCAGGGAAAGCTGGCTCTGGATATCACGTCCATCAACTCAGAGCCCCTGGTCTTTGCCATCAATCACATACAATGTACATGAAAAAAAAAAAGTACATCTAAATTTGTGTTTGTGTATGTTTAGAACAAGCCTTCAGCTTACAACTCCCTTGTTTTTTAGGAAGTAGTTATTTTACCTAAGGAGATAAATCCTTGACCTGGTGCCATGAGTGACAATATAGACCAAATTAACTACTGCCCTTGTTTTCTGCATGTTTTATAAACCAGCCTCATTGAATCTCCAACAAAATGCCAGTTCTGTGTACATCACTGCTAAATATGCTCAGCCTTAATTTTCAGAGTTGAGATGAATCACAATGAGGATTTAAGAACTGTACAAGGCAAATAAACAATTCAGATTGACAAAAATAAAAGCTTAATCCTACTCATTTAAAGAAAAACTTGGACGAGTCCATTCAGTTGGAACCTCCTAATAGCTCAGAGCAACAAAATTCCTTTGTGGCCTTTATAATCCATTTTTAATTTCTGAATAAAATTGGTGACATAAATACCTTGGAGTTACAATCTGCCTTCCTTTCAGAGGGTATCAGACTCCTTCCTATATGGACTCCCCCTCTGTCTTTGCTAAATCCTAGTACAATTCATAAAGGTAAGAATAATTATATTGGTTTTGCAGATAGAGGGGAATTAAGACCCAGAGAGATACAGTTATGTAGGAAAGGGCAGACAGCAGTTATGATCAGCATTGCCTCTTAGTTGTATATTTTTGTGTGGCTCCATGCCACCCTGGGTTTATTTATCTAGAGCTTCTGGACTTTAGTAACATACCTGCTGCTGTCAGGCAATTAAGAGAGAAAAGAAATTTCACGTGTTACCCAGCAACACGTGTCCAAAGTTTGCCCTAAAAATCTCCTGACTCCAGCCTCTGGGCTTAACTCTCTACCTCCCAAACAAGTATTTGGTGAACCTAATCTCCTCCTCAAAATTTCTCCCTCTGTAAGGAGTTCCACAGTCTGGGGAATATAGAAAAGGCTAGAAATGTCCTCTGCCAGCTCTTCCCTGAAAAGGCAGAGTGCAGGAGGTTCCTACTCATCCAATACAAAGAGGAACACTGGAGAGTTAAGTGCTACCCACCCTGCACATTGGTCATCTGCTGGAAGTAAGTCCCCCTTGGCAGCACTGTGGAAAGAGCAAAAGCTTTGAGACAAGACAAAGCTGAGTTCAAGACCTTCCCCTGGTTCTTGCTAGCTGTGGAATCCCCAGCTAGGCTCCTCTAACCTTTTCTCTGTTGATTCCCACATCTGTCAAAGAATGGGTCCTAAGAAAAGGCTTACAGAGAGGCGTTATGAAGATTAACTGAGATCATAGGTTCAAAGCCTAGTAGTTAATTATGCATTCACCATGGTCCCATTAAAAGTGGGAGTGAAGCTGCTATCATCTGCTGAACGCTGTCCTCAAAGGCTGAGAGGGAGCCCACCCAGCTGAGGATCTCTATGCTTTGGGTTTGAGGATCTCTGTTTAAAAGTGGCTACTGGTCAAAATAAGTCCTCCTAGAAGAGGATGGAGGTTTTCCCTGGATGGAAACCAGTGATGAGAATAGAGGGAATGTACACCTGGAGTTGGCCAGACTCCAAAGAGGGAGCTGAGAGTTAACCTCATTCAAAATTCTGCTTTCTCCTCCCCTCCAAATTCCTCCCAGAGTCACGCTTTCTTAAACAAAGTCCCACCAAACTGTCATTTAAAACAACTTCATCAAGAATATCGGCTAGATGGGGGCCGAGTAGTTCCTGGGGAAATACAAGTGACTAAAAAGCATTACGACCAGTTTCAATAGCCTTCAGAACCTGGAAAATGAGAATTCAAATGAAAAGATATCTCAAGAGGTCTTAAAATGGGGAGGGAGGTGGTGAGAATAGTTGCTAAGCAAACATACCTTTGTTTTCATAAAATATTAATATTTAACACTGGTAATTGTTTACTATACTTCAACTCATACATAATTCAAATTTTTAAATACTATAATAATGGAGTGTACCAACAAACATGCCTATACTTTTTCCCTAAAAATAGTGTACCAAAACACAAACAGGAATCACATGACCAGTGTGGGAGGGAAATGAAAGAGAGAAGCAGGCAAAGGAGTGCAGGTTCCCTCGAGGTCTCTCCCAGTGGATGACGGAGGACTGAATCTATAAGGACACAGCCCTTTCCTTGCCCATTCCTCACTGAGTGCCAACAACTTGCAGAGTGCTAGTTTCTTTTTCTCCTTCCTTCCTCCCTCAGCACAGACTTAAATAAGTCCAAATCAAAATGGCATTTAGATCAAAACATTAGAAATGTATTGAGACATCTCAAATCACACATAGATCAAAGTATATGAAGTAATATATTTTCTGGATCCCCTCCGGATTGTCATCAAAATAATGAAGGAGCCATTTCCCATCTCCCACAGTAATTCCACCATAATCACAATGCTGTTACATGTCTGCCTTTGCTAAATTGGGATTTGTGAAGTTAAGAGCAGAAATGAGTGCACTCTGAGAGGTGGGGGTGCAGCTGAATGATTGATCACTTGCCTACCATGCTCAAGGCCTGGGTTCAATCCCTAATCCCTAATCCCACACAGAAAGGAAGGAACAAAGGCAGGTAGAAGGGAGGGAAACAGGGAAAAGGACAGAAAGAGAGGGAAGAAGGAAGAAATGGATGTACTGTGGACCTCCAGAGTTTCAGAAAAACAAACTTGAATCATTTAGGCATTACTAGTAAATGACCAAAAGCTAAAACTCATTCCCTTGCCACCTATTCCTCAATAGCAAAATGTCACCCAGCCTACTAGGAAAGTCTTTCCTAATTCTGTCAATCTTATGGATATGGATATATATCTATAATTGATATCATTCTGTGGGCTTTTAATCAGCAGGAGATGTTTTAGATCCATAAAAAAGAAAAGAACATTAAAATTACAAAAATGAGGCTACATTCTTGGCCCATTGCTCTTTAATATGAGCTTGGCAATCTCACTATCACTGAGATCTATAAAGTAGGCATGCCTGCAAATGTTTGTAGTTGGTAGTTAGACATGGTGATGAAATGAGATGATTACAGCCCCTCAACATTTTAATCAACAAGTCATTTGATGACCATAGAGAAAATAATGACCCCTGGCTCTTGTCTGAATGCTTTCTATGGTACTATTTTGTAATTGAGTAGTAAAAGTGAATCAAAAAAGACAAGGCATCATGTCACACAGTTGAAGTGTCTTTGACCACAGCAGAGGAGAGCGTGAAGAAGCAATGGAGATGAGGAGGGCCTGAACCTGGAGCCAGCTCCAGCTCAGGTTTTCATGGAACACATTGGAATTTGTGGAGATGACTGTGGTTTCCACTGAGGCATGAAGAGTCAATAACCTCAACATTCTCGTACCAAGGAGATATACATTCCAGAGAGACACCAGACTGGCTTGAGAAATGGGAAAGCATAGGAAAGCATCTAATACGAACCATGCTTTGGTCAAGTTCTCTCAGGGCAAGAAGGCTTGCACCCTGATTATGCCACGTCCATAAAGGTTTTCACTAAGCAGGCTAGACCCTTTGGTGACCAATGAGAGGTTGAAGAGGATGGATGTGCAGGAATATTTGTCGTGATATTGAAGCCCTACATAACACTGTCAGAAAACAAAGTAGAAAAAGCTCAAAAATATTTTTGAGCTATTTTTTTTACTTGAACTACCACAAAATGTTGAAGTGATAGAACATATAAAAGAATGTTTAGACCAGTCTTGGCTAAACTGAAATAATAAATCTCAATCCTTGAACAGGAATATTAAGTTGTGTGACTTGAAAAATGTTGGGCACAGATCTCTAAACAGGTTTCTATTTGAACAACAACCTAACTTTTCAGTTTTGAAATTAATTATGTAGGAGTTCAGTAAATGATCCCCAAATACTTTTCACTGATTAACTTCTTTCACTGAAAGTGAGTTCTTCAGAAACATAGAGAATGTGTGCTGTGCCCTCCTCAAACTCTAAATCCAGTGTGGTAAAATTAATTACCAAATTACTAAAATTACATATTCTGAGTAGATAACACAGTTTCTTTTCGTAAGCTAGCTACATGCAGTCAAATGGCATCTTCTGGGGAACAAGAAACATTTTATGTGGTTGGGTGCTTAATGGCATGAAGACCCTTGCATATCCCTTTTCACAATAACAACACCATCATTTCTGAGTTAATTCCAGGTCCAAGACTCTATCTTTATTGATGAGATTTGGCTGAGAAATCCTTACATTCCTTCCTTAATTCTTCCTTTGCTATTTCTTTGTGTGACTAAATAACTATATTTCTGGGACATATTGTCTCTAATTTTGTATGAATACTTTAAATTAGGTTAAAGTCAAGATCTTTGGGCCTGAGAGGCATTCAATCCATGTAAAAAAAAAATCTTTCCTTTGGTTTTCTCTCATTAATTACATATTGATTTCCCAATTCAACTCTCAGACGAAATCTTATGTTCTTTTTTTCCAGATTATGGCAGCCTGAAGCTATTTTAGGAACTGAGGACTGGGTTCAATGGAAAAAGAATGCTGCTGACCATGGTCCTGAACATTTTCCATACCAAGAAATGGTTGTCTCCAGATAAATCCAAACCCAGTGCATAGAAAGAAAGTAAAGGGGAATTGGGGAACAGAGAGTGAGAAACATGGTGAGATGGAAAGAAAGAGAGTAGAGAGAGAGAGACAGCCCCTGATAGATTTCTAGTGAGGCTTATTTGATATGATTTTCAATTAAGGAAAAAAATAACAAAAATGCCAATGATAAAACAACTTAAGTAGAGATTTATATAATGCTTGTGCTTGATACTTGCTAAGTACTTTACTTCCATCACCTGTGAAGTGCTTAGTCCCACATATTTCCATTTTATTTATGAGAATACTGAGGCTGAGAGAAATTAAGTAATTTTCCAAATTAAGTAATTTTAGGCCCTGAGGTTAAGTTGCAAAGCGGGGACACAGTCCTAAGCAGATTTATTCTAAACACTCTCTGTTCGCAATGAAAATAAAGCTCCCCCACTGTCATTCCCAGTTACTGTAAGAGGACAATTTCCATTTCTCCCCAGTGATGCCATGTATTTATTCTGACCAAACAACTCTCATTTCTCTTTATTTTATTCTTGGTTGCTCACAAACATTCTTTCCACATAAATCATTAGCATTTTCTTCAAGAAATGAAACCACTAAAATTTTGACCAAATGCTTCTCTGACCAAAGGGATTTCACATCTAACCAAATCTGTCATGGTTTGGCTATGAAGTGCCCTCTGAAAACCTCATGTCACAATGTAGGAATGCTCAGAGATGAAATGATTAGTTTATGAGAGCTGTAACCTCATCAGTGGATTAATTCATCTTATGAATTAATAATTTGAATGAATTACTGGGAGGTAACCATAGGTAGGTGGGGTATGGCTGAAAGTGAATCCTTGGGGGAATGGCTTGAGAGCTCATATTTTGTCCCTGGATCCTCCTGTGTGTGTCCCCCCACCACCCCAGCTGCCGTGAGCTGAGCAGCTTTCCTCTGCTGCACCCTTGAACCATAATGTGCTCTCTTACTTTACAACTAGAGCAGTGAAGTTGATCAACCATGAACAGAGGCTTCTGAAACCATAAACCCAAAATAAACTTTGGCTCTTCTAGTTGTTTTTGTCAGGTATTTTAGTCACAGTAATGAAAAACTAACACAGAAATTAGTACTGAAAAGTGGGGTCATTGTGACGAACCTGAGCATGTGTTTCAGAAGCATTTGGAACTGGTTTGAAGCAGGAGTTTGGGAAAATTTGGAGATAAAAGCACGAGAACTCTTAGAATGTTGTAAGCAAAGCTTAATGAGAAATTCTGTCGGGATTTCACAAGATCAGAAGGTAAATAAGAATGTAAACTGTATTGAGGGCAATTGGTATTACATTCTGGCAAAGAACTTTTGTACAGTTAGCTCCCTTGTCCTGAGATTTTCTGTGACTCTGAACTTAAAAGTGATGGACTACTTAACCAGAAAAAAAAAAGAAAATTCAAGGCATTATATCATTCAGACTTTGCCATGGGTATTGTTGGCAGTCTTTAACCAGACTTGCTATCATAATCAGGAGCAGAAAACAGGGAAGAAATATTTGAAAAAACTCACAGTTGTGCCAGAGAACAAACGTGAAATTGAGGCCAAGGAAGTTATGGTTGCTAAAGAGATTTATGCCACCAAATAGAAGCTAAATATTTTGAATAAAAACAATAAGGAAGATGTTTGAAGGCACTTCAGGCACCACCAATACCAACACATATTACAGGTTCAAGGATATAAAAATGGAAGCTCCTTTAAGAGATCATATGAGCACCCTGTTTGCACAGAATGCCTAGAAATTTGTTCCATTTAAATATTTTCTTAATTTTTATTTATGCTAACTTTAGGAAGGTAATTAAATGTGACTTTATTAGAAGTACATGTTGGAAAACTCTGGAATTAGGAAATCTGTGTTTTTGTCATATTTCTTTCCAAGCACATCTGTGGCCTATATCAATTATGATTTTCTCCTCTGATGGTGAAAACATTCCAATTTTTTAAAAAAAATATTCATTTATTCTAATTTGTTTTACATGAAAGCAGAATGCATTCAATTCATATTAGAGCACAATTTTTCATGTCTCTGTACAAAAAGTAGAGTCACACCATTTGTGTCTTCATACATGAACTTATGGTAATGATATCCATCTCATTCCACCATCTTTCTTGTCCCCATACCTCCTCACCTTCCCTCCCTCCCCTTTGCCCTATCTAAAGTTCCTCCATTCCTCCCATGTTCTCCACCCTGTCCATCCCCATTATGAATCAGCATCCACACATCAGATAAAACATTCTTTTTTTTTAGGTTGGCTTACTTCACGTAACATAATATTCTCTAACTCCATCAATTTATCTGCAAATGCCATCATTTTATTTTCTTTTAATGCTGAGTAGTATTGCATTGTGTATACATACCACATTTTCTTTATCCATTCATCTACTGAAGGGCATTTAGGTTGGTTCCACAATTTAGATATTGTAAATTGTGCTGCTATAAACGTTGATGTGGCTGCATCACTGTAGTATGCTGTTTTTAAGTCCTTTGGGTATAAACCAAGGAGTGGGATAGCGGGATCAAGTGGTGGTTTCATTCCAAGTATTCCAAGGAGTCTCCATACTGCTTTCCAGATCGATTGCACCAATTTGCACTCCCAATGGCAATGTATTAGTGTGCCTTTCCCCCCACATCCTCGACAACACTTATTGTTGTTTGTATTTTTAATAGCTGCCATTCTGACTAGAGGGAGATGAAATCTTAGAGTAGTTTTGATTTGCCTTTCCCTGATTACTAGATACGTTGAACATTTTTTCATACATTTGTTGACTGTATATCATCTTCTGAGAAGTGTCTGTTCAGTTCCTAGGCTCTTTTATTGATTGGGTTATTTGGGGGTTTTGGTGTTACAATTTTTTTTTTTGAGTTTTTATATATACTTGAGATTAGTGCTGTCTCTGATGTATGTGTAGTAAAAATTTGTTCCCATTCGATAGGCTCTCTAATCACCTCACTGATTGTTTCTTAGGCTAAGAAGAAGCTTTTTAGTTTGAATCCATCCCATTTATTGATTCTTGATTTTATTTCTTATGCTATTGGAGTCTTATTAAGGAAGTTGGGGCCTAAGCAAACGTGATGGAGATTTGGACCTACTTTTTCTTCTACTAGGCTCATGGTCTCTGGTCTAATTCCTAGGTCTTTGATACACTTTGAGTTGAGTTTTGTGCATGGTGAGAGATAGGGCTTAATTTCACTTTGTTCTATATGGATTTCCAGGTCTGCCAGCTCCATTTGTTGAAAAGGCTATCTTTTCTTCAATATATGTTTTGGGCACCTTTGTATAATATGAGATAACTGTATTTAAGTGGGTTTGTATCTGAGTCCTCTATTCTGTACCATTGGTCTACAAGTCTATTTTGGTACCAATACATGCCATTTTTGTTACTATTGCTCTATAGTATAGTTTAAGGTCTGGTTTAGTGATACTACTACCTGATTTACTCTTCTTGCTAAGGATTGCTTTAGCAATTCTGGGTCTCTTGTTTTTCCACATGAATTTCATGACTGTTATTTCTATTTCTATGAGGAATATCATTGGGAGTTTGATTGGAATTGCATTAAATCTGTATAGTGCTTTGGGTAATACAGTCACTTTGATAATATCAATTCTTCCTATTTAAGAACACAGAAGATCTTTCCATCTTCTAAGATCTTTAATTTCTTTCTTTAGAGTTCTGCAGTTTTCGTTGTAAATGTCTTCCACCTATTTCATTAAGCCGATTCCCAAGTTTTTTTGATTTTTGGGGTTTTTTTTAATTATTGTTCTGATTTTTATTATTTTTCTTATGCATAGTTTGGGTTGAATTTACTCTACTTTCTTTTTTTTTATTGTTGGTCGTTCAAAACATTACATAGTTCTTAATACATCATATTTCACAGTTTGATTCAAGTGGGTTATGAACTCCCAATTTTACCCCGTATACAGATTGCTGAATCACATCAGTTACCTTCCATTGATTGACAAATTGCCTTTCTAGTGTCTGATGTATTCTGCTGTCTGTCCTATTCTCCACTATCCCCCCTCCCCTCCCCACCCCTCCCCTTTTCTCTCTCTACCCCTTCTACTGTAAATCATTTCTTCGATTTGTATTATCTTGTCTTACCCCTCCTTTCCTCTTATATGTCATTTTGTATAACCCTGAGGATCGCCTTCCATTTCCATGTGGTTTCCCTTCTCACTCCCTTTCCCTCCCACCTCTCATCCCTGTTTAATGTAAATCTTCTTCTCAAACTTTCGTCCCTACCCTGTCCTTGTTTACTCCCCTTATATCAAAGGGGTTATTTGGTATTTATTTTTTAAAGATTGACTAGCTTCACTTAGCATAATCTGCTCTAATGCCATCCATTTCCCTCCAAATTCTATGATTTTGTCATTTTTTAATGCAGAGTAATACTCCATTGTGTATAAATGCCACATGTTTTTTTATCCATTCATCTATTGAAGGGCATCTAGGCTGATTCCACAATCTTGCTATCGTGAATTGTGCTGCTATGAACATCGATGTAGCAGTGTCCCTGTAGCATGCTCTTATTAGGTCTTTAGGGAATAGAGCGAGAAGGGGAATAGCTGGGTCAAATGGTGGTTCCATTCCCAGCTTTCCAAGAAATCTCCATACTGCTTTCCAAATTGGCTGCACCAATTTGCAGTCCCACCAGCAATGAACAAGAGTGCCCTTTTCCCCGCATCCTCTCCAGCACTTATTATTGTTTGACTTTCTAATGGCTGCCAATCTTACTGGGGTGAGATGGTATCTTAGGGTAGTTTTGATTTGCATTTCTCTGACTGCTAGCGATGGTGAGCATTTTTTCATGTACTTATTGATTGATTGTATGTCCTCCTCTGAGAAGTGTCTGTTCAGGTCCTTGGCCCATTTATTGATTGGGTTATTTGTTATCTTATTGTCTAATTTTTTGAGTTCTTTGTATATTCTGGTTATTAGGGCTCTATCTGAAGTGTGTGGAGTAAAGATTTGTTCCCAGGATGTAGGCTCCCTGTTTATCTCTCTTATTGTTTCTTTTGCTGAGAAAAAACTTTTTAGTTTGAGTAAGTCCCATTTGTTGATTCTATTTGTTAACTTTTGCGCTATGGGTGTCCTATTGAGGAATTTGGAGCCCAATCCCACAGTATGTAGATCATAACCTACTTTTTCTTCTATCAGATGCCCTGTCTCTGATTTAATATCAAGCTCCTTGATCCATTTTGAGTTAACTTTTGTGCATGGCGAGAGATAGGGATTTAGATTCATTTTGATGCAAATGGATTTCCAGTTTTCCCAGCACCATTTGTTGAAGATGCTATCCTTCCTCCATTGCATGCTTTTAGCCCCTTTATCAAATATAAGATAGTTGTAATTTTGTGGGTTGGTTACTGTGTCCTCTATTCTGTACCATTGGTCCACCCGCCTGTTTTGATACCAGTACCATGCTGTTTTTGTTACTATTGCTCTGTAGTATAGTTTGAAGTCTGGTATCGCTATACCGCCTGATTCACACTTCCTGCTTAGCATTGTTTTTGCTATTCTGGGTCTTTTATTATTCCATATGAATTTCATGATTCTTTTATCTATTTCTACAAGAAATGCTGCTGGGATTTTGATTGGCATTGCATTGAACTTATAGAGAACTTTTGGTAATATCGCCATTTTGATGATGTTAGTTCTGCCTATCCATGAGCAGGGTATATTTTTCCATCTTCTAAGGTCTTCTTCTATGTCTTTCTTTAGGGTTCTGTAATTTTCATTGTATAAATCTTTCACCTCTTTTGTTAGGTTGATTCCCAAGTATTTTATTTTTTGGGGGGATATTGTGAATGGAGTAGTTGTCCTCATTTCCGTTTCAGAGGATTTGTCGCTCATATACAGGAATGCCTTTGATTTATGCGTGTTGATCTTATATCCTGCCACTTTGCTGAATTCATTTATTAGCTCTAAAAGCTTCTTTGTAGACCCTTTTGGGTCTGCTAGGTATAGAATCATATCATCTGCAAATAGTGATAATTTAAGTTCTTCTTTTCCTATTTTTATGCCTTTAATTTCTTTTGTCTGTCTAATTGCTCTGGCCAGTGTTTCGAGGACTATGTTGAACAGAAGTGGTGAGAGAGGGCATCCCTGTCTTGTACCAGATCTTAGAGGGAATGCCTTCAATTTTTCTCCATTCAGAATGATGCTGGCCTGTGGCTTATCATAGATTGCTTTTACAATGTTGAGGTATGATCCTGTTATCCCTAATTTTTCTAGCGTTTTGAACATAAAGGGATGCTGTACTTTGTCGAATGCTTTTTCTGCATCTACTGAGATGATCATATGGTTCTTATTTTTAAGTCTATTGATGTGGTGAATAACATTTATTGATTTCCGTATATTAAACCAGCCTTGCATCCCAGGGATGAATCCTACTTGATCATGAAGTATAATTTTTTTGATATGTATTTGAATCCGATTCGCCAGAATTTTATTGAGGATTTTTGCGTCAAGGTTCATTAGAGATATTGGTCTGTAGTTTTCCTTCTTTGAAGTGTCTTTGTCTGGTTTCGGAATCAGGGTGATGTTGGCCTCGTAGAATGAATTTGGAAGTTCTCCCTCTTTTTCTATTTCCTGAAATAGCTTGAAAAGTATTGGTGTTAGTTCCTCTTTAAAGGTTTTGTAAAACTCTGCTGTATACCCATCCGGTCCTGGGCTTTTCTTAGTTGGTAGTCTTTTGATGGTTTCTTCTATTTCCTCTATTGTTATTGGTCTGTTTAGGTTGTCTATATCCTCCTGGCTCAATCTGGGCAGATCATAAGACTCAAGGAATTTATCTGTGCCTTCACTATCTTCTATTTTATTGGAGTATAAGGATTCAAAGTAATTTCTGATTATCTTCTGTATTTCTGAAGTGTCTGTTGTGATATTGCCTTTTTCATCCGGTATGCTAGTAATTTGGGTTCTCTCTCTTCTTCTCTTCGTTAGCATGGCTAAGGGTCTGTCAATTTTATTTATTTTTTCAAAGAACCAGCTTTTTGTTTTGTCAATTTTTTCAATTGTTTCTTTTGTTTCAATTTCATTAATTTCAGCTCTGATTTTAATTATTTCTTGCCTTCTACTTCTTTTGCTGTTGTTTTGCTCTTCTTTTTCCAAGATTTTGAGATGAAGTATGAGATCATTTATTTGTTGGTTTTTTCCTTTTTTGAGGAATGAACTCCAAGCAATGAATTTTCCTCTTAGAACTGCTTTCAATGTGTCCCATAGATTCCGATATGTTGTGTCTGTGTTTTCATTTAACTCTAGGAATTTTTTAATTTCCTCCTTGATGTCTTCTAAAACCCATTGATCACTCAGCAACCTATTGTTCATTCTCCAGGTGATGCTTGATTTTTCCTTTCTTCTTTTATCATTGATTTTCAGTTTCATTCCATTATGATCAGATAAGATGCATGGTATTATCTCTACCCCTTTGTATTGTCTAAGAGTTGCCCTGTGACATAGTATATGGTCTATTTTTGAGAAGGTTCCATGTGCTGCTGAGAAAAAAGTGTAGCTACTTGATGTTAGGTGGTATAGTCTATATATGTCAATTAAGTCTAGGTTGTTAATTGTGTTATTGAGTTCTATAGTTTCCTTATTTAACTTTTGTTTGGAAGATCTGTCCAGTGGTGAGAGAGGTGTGTTGAAGTCTCCCATGATTATTGTATGGTGGTCTATTAGACTCTTGAACTTGAGAAGAGTTTGCTTGATGAACACTGCTGCACCATTATTTGGGGCATATATATTTATGATTGTTATGTCTTGTTGGTGTATGGTTCCCTTGAGCAGTATGAAGTGTCCTTCTTTATCCCTTTTGATTAGCTTTGGCTTGAAATCTATTTTATTAGATATGAGTATGGACACTCCTGCTTGTTTCCGCGGTCCATATGAGTGATATGATTTTTCCCAATCTTTCACCTTCAGTCTATGTATATCTTTTCCTATCAAATGCATCTCCTGTAGACAGCATATTGTTGGGTCTTTTTTTGTGATCCATTCTACTAGCCTGTGTCTCTTAATTGGTGAGTTTAAGCCATTAACATTTAGGGTTATTATTGAGATATGGTTTGTTCTTCTATCCATATTTGTTTATTGATGTTACTAAACCTGATTTGTTATCCTCTTTGACTACTTTCCCCCCTTTACTGTCTTACCTCCCATTGTTGGTTTTCAATGTTATTTTCCATTTCCTCTTCCTGTAATGTTTTGCCAAGAATTTTTTGAAGAGATGGTTTTCTAGCTGCGAATTCTTTTAACTTTTGTTTATCGTGGAAGGTTTTAATTTCATCTTCTAACCTGAAGCTTAGTTTCGCCGGATACACGATTCTTGGTTGGAGCCCATTGTCTTTCAGTATTTGAAATATGTTATTCTAGGATCTTCTAGCTTTCAGAGTCTGTGTTGAGAGATCAGCTGTTATCCTGATTGGTTTACCCCTAAATGTAATCTGCTTTCTTTCTCTTGCAGCTTTTAAAATTCTCTCCTTATTCTGTATGTTGGACATCTTCATTATAATGTGTCTAGGTGTGGATCTCTTATGATTTTGCACATTCGGCGTCCTGTAGGCTTCTAGGATTTGGGATTCTGTCTCATTCTTCAATTCTGGGAAGTTTTCTCGTATTATTTCACTGAATAGACTGTTTATTCCTTTGGAATGGAGCTCTGTGCCTTCCTGTATCCCAATGACTTTTAAATTTGGTCTTTTGATATTGTCCCATAATTCTTGGATGTTCTGCTCATGGTTTCTTAGCAGACTTGCTGAGCTGTCTATGTTCTTTTCCAGTTGAAATACTTTGTCTTCATTGTCTGATGTTCTCTCTTCTAAGTGATCTACTCTGCTGGTAGTATTCTCAATTGAGTTTTTAAGTTGGTTTATTGTTTCCTGCATTTCTAGAATTTCTATTTTTTATTTTTTATTACCTCTATCTCCCTGTGAAATTGATCTTTTACTTCCTGGATTTGTTTGTCAGTGTGATCTTTCATTGTCTGATTTTGCTGTCTCATGTCTTCCTTGAGACTCCAGATCATCTGAAGCATATATATCCTGAACTCTTTATCTGATATTCCATCTGTTGCAGCTATTACCTCTTCTAAAGTTGAGTTGACCTGCATTGCTTGTGGTCCTTTCTTTCCTTGTCTTTTCATACTGCTCGCGTTTCTTTCTGCTTGGTGCAACAGTTGTGTTTTTGAAATTTACCCCCTATTTATTTATGTTGCTCTTGTATAGTTGGAAAGTCTCCCTTGCAGGGCGGGTAGTGGCTGTGCTCCTCCTCTAATTATGGTGGTCTGTCTACCACGCTGATCGGTCGCAGGTCTGCCCCCCCTGCGGGCACGGGAGGCGGCTTTGCTCTGCCCCCACTCCAATTGTGGTAACGTAACTACCACGCCCTGGGGTCGTAGGTCCTGATCTGGATGTGGGTGGCGGCTCTGCTGGGTCCCCACTCCAATTGGTGTGACGTGTCTACCACGCTGGCAGACCTCTAGGCCGGTGGGTCGCAGTTCTGCACAGCCCCCACTCCCAATGGGGGTACCTGACTACCTCTCCAACAGGCCGCTGAGCCCCCTCTGGACTCAGGCGGCCACCCTGCTCCACCCCCACTCCAACCAGTGTGACGCGACTGCCTCGGTGTTACGTGTCCCCCACGCTGGCAAGCTACCTGGCCTGACTTGCCAGTGGGCGGCAGGTCTGACTGCCCTGTTTGCTCAGATAGCAGCTCCGCACAGCCTCTACTCCAAATGAGGTAACTTGATTACCGCGCCTTGGGGTCGCTGGTCCTATTCTAGGCATGGGCGGCTGCTCTCTTAAGCTCCAGCTGCGTTTGGGGTGTCATGATACCATGCCGGCGGGTCACTTGGCCTGCTCTGGGCGCAGGTGGAAGTTCCACTCTGCCCCCACAGCACCCAGCAGAACCCTGATTGAGAAGCAGTCACCGCCGGTTCCCTAGCCTTGGGCCAAAGCAGCTTAGGTAGCCGGAACCCCACCTCTCCGATCCCGATACACCCTCCGCTGGGAGCTGGCTCCAGTGAGCGACCCCCACGGGTTCCCCAGCCCCAGGCCAAAACTGTTCCAGGAGTCAGAACCCAGTCGCCCCAAGCTCAGTGCACGCTCCACTTGGAGCTGGCCTCCACCGGCAGTCTCCGCAGTTTCCTCAGACCTGGGCCAGGTTAGCCCTGGGAACCAGAATCCAGCTGCTCAGTGCCCGGCGCACGCCTTGCCTGGCACGAGCCTCTAGGAATATTCTCCACAAGATCCCCAGTCCAGAGCTTGAGCAAGAAATCTGTCTGCTAGACACAGGCAACTACCAGCCTGAAATCACCTGTTCCATAGCTGAATGAGCTGAGATCAGTAGAACATGGGGATGATTACATCATCTCTCCGAAATGGCGGCTGCTGTCCTCCACTGTGGTCCGACCGGTGTCTGTAACCAGGCTGAACTGCTTCTCTCCTCTATCTCAAAGCAGGAACTCAGCACTAAGGGCTGCCAATGTACCCCTGGCGTGAGCCCCCACAAACCTGTTTTGATGTTGCAATCTGTCGGAGAGTGGTGGTGTATCCTTCAGCTTTCCCAGATGGTGGCCACTGACTGCCTGGATGGAGTGTCTGCTGTGGGGGATGGGACGGGACTGTACTGCTTCCTTCCCCTTCTGAAATCCCGTACTCGGTCCAAGGGTCCGTGTGGGCTTGGCTGGCGGGATTCCACCTAATGGCAGTCCCTAACCTCCCTGCTTGCTAATTAATGGCTTCTCTGAGGCGCCACGCCTTCTGTAGCCGCCGGGCAGGCCGTGCGAATCAGTTGGCCTGGATCTCCCGGGTCCTGCTGCTGGCTGTTGGGATCCCCGCACTCTATCACTTTGATTTTTTCTGCTTGCCCCTCCCCCAGCGCTGGCTAGCCAGGTTTCGTTTTGGCTGCTACTGGGAGGAGGGGTTGGAGGTCAGGTGTCTCAAGATTCCCACCTAGCCTTTATGCAGGCTCACTTTGATACTCCCTCCCCCGGAAAGCTTAGGAGAGATTTTATGCGAATTCCCGATGTCTGGGGGTTGAGCTGATTGACACAAACCTGTTTTGGTGTTGCAATCTGAAGGAGAGTGGTGGTGTATCCTTCAGCTTTCCCGGATGGTGGCCGCTGACTGCCTGGATGGAGTGTCCGCTGTGGGGGATGGGATGGGACTGTACTGCTTCCTTCCCCTTCTGAAATCCCGTACTCGGCCCAAGGGTCCGTGTGGGCTTGGCTGGTGGGATTCCACCTAATGGCAGTCCCTAACCTCCCTGCTTGCTAAGTAATGGCTTCTCTGAGGCGCCACGCCTTCTGTAGCCGCGGGGCAGGCCACGCGAATCAGTCGGCCTTGATCTCCCGGGTCCTGCTGCTGGCTGTTTTGATGTTGCAAGCTGTTGGAGAGTGGTGGTGTATCCTTCAGCTTTCCCGGATGGTGGCCGCTGACTGCCTGGATGGAGTGTCCGCTGATGGGGATGGGACGGGACTCCCCAAGTTTTTTTTTTTTTTGAGGCTTTTTTAAATGGGGTAGTTTTTCTAATTTCTCTTTCAGAGGATTTGTCACTTATGGGTAGTGCCTTGATGTATGGGTAGTGATTTTATATAGGGCTAATTTGCTGAATTCATTTATTAGGTCTAGAAATTTTCTAGTGGCATTTTTGGGATATTCTAGGTATAGAATTATATCATCAGCAAATAGTGATAACTTGAGTTCTTCTTTTCCTATCCATATCCATTTAATTTATTTTATATGTCTAATTGCTCTGGCTAGAATTTCAAGAACTATGTTAAATAGAAGTGGTGAAAGAGGGTATCCCTGTCTTGTTCCAGAGTTTAGATGCAATGCTCCATTTAGAATGATGTTGGCAGCTGAGCATGGTGGCACACTCTTGTAATCCCAGTGGCTTGGGAGGGTGAGGCAGGAGGATCATAGTTCAAAGCCAGTCTCCACAAAAGTGAGGTGCTCAGCAACTCAGGGAGACCCTGTCTTTAAACTTAAAAAATTCAAAAGGGGGCTGGGTATGTGGCTTAGTGGTCCAGTGCCTCTGAGTTCAATCCTCTGTACAAAAAAAAAAAAAAAAAAAAAAAAGAAAGAAAGAAAGAAAATAATAATTTTGGCCAGGGGATTAGCATAGATAGCTTTTACAATGTTGAGATATGTTCCTGTTATCCCTAGCTTTTCTAGTGTTTGGAACATGAAGTGGTGCTGAATTTTGTCAAATGCTTTTTCTGCATCTATTGAGATGATCATATGATTCTTATCTTTAAGTCTATTGATGTAACAATGAATTACATTTATTGATTTCTGTATGTTGAACCAACCTTGCATCCCAGAGATGAACCCCACTTGACTGTGGTGCACTATCTTTTTAATATGATTTTTATTCAATTTGCCAGAATTTTATTAAGAATTTTATAATTCTATACTCATTAGAGATATTGGTCTGAAGTTTTCATTCTTTGATGTATATTTGTCTGGTTTTGGAATCAGGGGGATATTGGCCTCATTGGATGAATTTGAAAGTGTTTCCTCTTACTCTATTACATGAAATAATTTGAGGAGTACTGGTATTCATTCTTCTTTGAAGGTCTTGTGGAACTCAGCTGTGTATCCCCATCTGGTCCTGGTCTTTCTTGGTTGGTAGGCTTCTGATGGTGTTTTTTTATTTCCCTGCTTAAAATTGATCCATTTAACTTGTGTATATCATCCTGATTCAGTTTGGGCAAATCATATGACTCTAGATATTTGTCAATGCCTTTGATAATTTCTATTTTATTGAAGTACAAATTTTCAAAATAATGCCTAATTATTTTCTGCATTTCTAGTGCCCATCATGATATTTCCTTTTTCATCCTGGATGTTAGTAATTTGAGTTTTCTCTCTCCTTCCCTTTATTAGCATGGCTAAGAGTTTGTCAGTTTTATTTATTTTTCAAAGAACTAACTTTTTGTTTTGTCAATTTTTTCAATTGTTTCTTTTGTTTCAATTTCATTGATTTTAGCTCTGATTTTAATTATTTCCTGTCTTTTATTGCTTTTAGTGTTGATTTGTTCTTCTTTTCCTAGGGCTTTGAGATAGAATATTAGGTTATTTATTTGTTGACTTTTTCTTATTTTAAAGAATGAACTCCATGCAAAGAACTTTCCTCTTAGTACTGCCTTCATAGTGTCCCAGAGATTTTGATATGTTGTATCAGTGTTCTCATTTACATCTAAGAATTTTTAAATCTCCTCTCTGATGTCTTCTGCAAACCATTATTCACTTAATAGCACATTATTTAATCTCCAGGTGTTGAATTAGATTCTATTTTTTATTTTATCATTGATTTCTAATTTTATCCCATTATGATCTTATAGCATGCACAGTAGTATCTCGTGTTTGCTAAGAGTTGCTTTGTGGCATGATATATGTTTTATTTTAGAGAAGGATCCATGTGTTGCTGAGAAGAAAGTGCATTCATTTGTTGATGGATGAAATATTCTATACATATCTGTTAAGTCTAAGTTATTGATTGTATTATCGAGTACTATAGTTTCTTTTTTTAGATTTTGTTTGGAAAATCTATCCAGTGATGAAAGAAAAGTTTTAAAATCACCCAGAATTATTGTGTTATGGTCTGTTTGACTCTTGAACTTGAGAAGAGTTTGTATCATGAATGTAGATGTTCCATTGTTTGGAGCATATATATTTATAATTGTTATGTCTTGTTGTTGTATGGTTCTCTTGAGCAGTATGAAATGTCCTTCTTTTTCCCTTTTGATTGACTTTGGTTTGAATTATACTTTATTTGATATGAGAATGAAAACCCCTGCTTGTTTCCACAGTTCATGTGAGTAGTGTTGTCTTTAGTCTGTGGATTTCTTTTCCTATGTAATGAGTATCTTAAAAGCAGTATATAGTTGGGTCTTTTCTTAATCCAGTCTGCAATCTATGTATTTTGATTGGTGAGTTTAGGCTATTAACATTCAGGGGTATTATTGAGACATGATTTGCATTCCTAGTCATTTTTTTTAATTTTTGGTATTTAACATGATGTGGTTTCTTCTTTGATTGGTTTTTTATTGTAGTACCTCCCTCTGCTTATTTTCATTGGTTTTTTTTTTTCCATTTCCTTCTCATGGAATATTTTGCTGAGGATGTTCTATAATGCAGGCTTTCTTGTACATAAATTCTTTTAACGTTTGTTTATCATGGAAGGTTTTTATTTTGTTGTCAAATCTAAAGCTTAGTTTTGTGGAATATAATATTCTTGTTTGGCATCCATTTTCTTCCAGAGCTTGGTATATATTGTTCCAGGATCTTCTAGCCTTCAGGGTCTGGGTTGAAAAATCTGCAGAGATCCTAATTGCTTTTCCCCTATATGTAATCTGATTCCTTTCTCTTATGGCTTTTAAAATTTCTCTCCTTATTCTGTATGCTAGACATTTCTTTATAATGTGCCTTGGTGTAAGTCTGTTGTGATTTTGTACATTTGGTGTACTGTAAGCCTGTTGTATTTGATTTTCCAATTAATTCTTCATGTTTGGAAAATTTTCTGATATTATTTCATTGAATAGATTGTTTATTCCTTTGGTTTGTAACTCTATGCCTTCCTCTATTCCAATAATTATTAAACTTTTTCTTTTTATGTTATCCCATAATTCTTGAAAGTTCTATTCATGGTTTCTTACCATTTTCACTATGTGGTTGAGATTCTTTTCAAGATTATACATTTTGTCTTCATTGTCTGAGGTTCTATCTTCCAAGGGATCTAATCTGTTGATGGTGCTTCCTATTGAGTTTTTAATTTGGTTTATTGTTTCTTTCATTTCAAGGATTTCTGTTTGTTTGTTTGTTTGTTTGTTTCAGATCCTCTATCTCCTTATTGAATTAATCTTTTGCTTCCTGTATTTGCTTACACAGTTCTTTATCAAAATGATATTTAGCTACCTGTATTTGCTCTCTTATATCATTCTTTAATTCACAGAACATTTTAATTATATGTATCCTAAACTCCTTCTCTGTAATTTCTTCTGTTGTGCTGGCCATGGATTCTAATAATGTAGTATCTTGGTTTGTTTGGGGCACTTTATTCCCTTTTTTTTTTTCATGTTATTCATGTGTCTTCCCTTCTAGCACTGTGGATCTGAGGCATTGAAGTATTTACCATATAGGTTTATAGTGTCCTTTCAGCGTTCTAATAACTCTCCTTTAAGGGGGAGAACAATATTAACACATCCTTATACAAACAATGTGCAGCCTTAATCCAAATAGATGCTATTAAGATGTTTATGGTTTTGTCACAATATATAGAAATGGTGAGTTCAATTATTATCTAAAATATGAACAGTAGATTTGCAAAAGGGTCTACAGTTTCTGATTGTGAACAAAGAGAGAACCAGAGGTGAGGTTTGGATAAGATATAGGATAGGAGGTGAAGATATAGGATTATCAGATCTTAGGAAGCATCAAAGAGGTTACTATCAGGAGAAGAGAGAGAAAGTGATTTTGGGGAAGACAAGTAAGTAGGGAGACAATAGAGTACAAAAACAAACATAAATATTAAGAAAAATATGAGCTGGGGATGTGGCTCAAGCGGTAGTGTGCTTGCCTAGCATGCGTGCGGCCCGGGTTCGATCCTCAGCACCACATACAAACAAAGATGTTGTGTCTGCCGAAAACTGAAAAATAAATATTAAAAATTCTCTCTCTCTCTCTCTCTCGTTAAAAAAATATATAAAAATAGGAGATTAAAAAGATACAACACAACTACAACTGTAATATACTATTCACTCATCCCAGTTATTTATAATCTAATTCATGAAAAGTACTTGGTTTTACAATATTCAGAGTGTGAGGATGGGAGAAGGGAGAGAGAGAGAGAGAGAGAGAAAAGAAAAAAATCTTGACAGAAGATACAAAGATGGTCTTGGTTGGAGATCAGTATCTTTCCTCTTCCCTTCTCATCCAATAGGTGGGGTTGTCTGTTGTTTGCTGGTATCTCCACCAGGATGGTGAAGGTTATTAGGGTGGGAGGGTTGGTCTTGGTGGCAGAGCTCCTGGAGGTGGACTATAGCACTCGCCCTTCCTCAATGGGAGACTGCACCCCAAGGATCTCCTTCAGTTTCCCACTTGTGTAAGTGGCTGCCTGGTCTTATCTCCTTATACCGCCTGTAGACCTCACAATTCCTGGTCTCTAATTTAGTTTCTAAACTGTACCTCACTCACCCCCTCCCTTTCTACATCCCAATCAGGATCCTCTCTCTCTGGAGGTCTTGTGGGCTGCACTCTGTGGGCAGTGCACCTGCTATGGAGAGCTGTTTTGTATTGGGCAGTTCAGGACCAGGTTTTTGTGAGTTACGGACCAGCCACACAGCTGCAAGCACTGTGCCAGGTTAGCTGCTGCCAGGGAGGGTGAAGTTAAGAACTATAGGTACCTTGATATTGCTTCTAAGCGCCAGCCAGTGTCCCAAGCTGGGAGTTGCCCCGACTAAAGATGGAGACAAAGGTGTCCCAAGATGGAGGTGGCTGCTTTCAGTGATGGGGTGTCAGGGTGGGTGGGGCCAGGTGGGTGGTGTTGGGCAGTGTGTTCAGAGATGCAGCTCTGTGGCAGGGGGCTGTCTCCAGACCCTGTGTGATGTCCCGAGGTGTGGACTACTGCATGTAGGGGACTATGGCTGTGGTTGTAGCGACCCATGCTGGTAGATGGGGGTCCACATGGGAGAGGCAGCCAGAGATCCTGTGCATGGGCAGTGGCCAGCAGTCCTGCATGGGAGCAGTGACCAGGATTCTGAGTGCAGGTATGCAGCCAGGAGTCTTGCATAGGTGCTGATGCTAGTGGACCTGATGGTGGCCAGAAGTCCTGCGTGGGCCAGTGGCCAGGAATCCTACACTGACGCTGAGGCCTGGACACCTCCGTGGGCACAGAGGCTGTGATTCCTGCATGGGAGCAGCTGTTGGGGGTCAGGTAATAACTTGCAGAGAAACAATATTCCCACTATTTGAATCCCAGGTCCAGAAGCAACACAGAATGCAGCCTCCCCTCTAACCCTCCATCTTGGATCTCCATCCCTTCAGGATTTTTTCACTATACTCAGCCATCCAGGTACTCAGGGGCCAGTGCATCTGTGGTCCAAGGTCTTGACTACTGCTACTGCTCAAGCTGGTGGTAGATTTTGGCATTATTTAAGTGGTGCTGGTTCCGCAGGAATGCATGGCATGCTGGAATTAAGGGGCCAAAGACATTCTACAGAGATTTCAAAGGAAAGACTGGAGGCCAAGCAAAGTGTTAGCAAGGTCAGCATTCCTTTAGGCAGTCTCAAGAGAAAGAAATGCATGAAGCTGTCAGAAGGAAGCTGCAGATGCAGTGGAGATCCCCAGGATTAAGCGACCCTAGTGAGGTGGGATATCTGCCAAGGAAAGCTGCTGGTTGTGGACAAATCCAGGCTAGAAGAGAAGCCATGTGGGTTGCAACTGGCAGTCATGGGGCAGGCCTGACCAAGCCCTTTGGAAATCACATCTCATCGCTAAGTACTTGATGCTGAATATGGAGCTCCAGGACTTGTCTGTCCTTCTGGGTTTCATCTCTCCTTTCTATGCCCCAATTCCTCTCTTTTGGAATGGAAATATTTACTCTGCTCCATTGTACATTGGATATCTATAATTTGCTTTTGATATTTATAGAGGCCCATTGACAAGAGTTTACCTTGAGTCTCAGAGAAGACTTTGGACTTGGTCTTTTGGGTAATGCTGGAGATCTTAAGCCTTTTGGAGATGGACTAAGTAAATTTCACATTGAGATATGGACATGAGCTTTGAGGGATCAGGTACAGAATGTTATTGTTTAGATATGTGAAATCCTCTGAAAAATTCATGTGATGATGCAAGAAGTTTCAGAGACATCATCAGTGAATTAATCAATTTGATTGGTTTGTACACTGAATGGATTAATGGGTGGTAACAATAGGCAGGTAGTGCATGACTAAAGAAAGCGCATCACTGGGGGCATGCCTTTGGGAGAATATATTTTGTCTGTGGCTCCTTATGTAATTGCTTGTGTACTCCTCACCCCTCTTGCTACCTCCTGGATGCCATGAGCTAAAAAGCTTTACTCCTTGGTACCCTTCCACATGATGTTTTGTCTAACCTCAGACCCAGAGCAATGGACTCAGCTGACCTTGGACTGATCCTCTGAATATCAGAGCCAAAATAAACTTTTCCTCTAAGTTGTTCTTGTCAGGTATTTTGTTCACAACAACAACAAAAAGGCTGAATTACACACCATCCATTTCTGTAGGAAGTAGGAATAAGAAAGCCTTTTAAAGTATCTTTGTGCTCTGTGAGTCTTGGAATTTTCTCCAGACAAGATGTGCTAAAATTAATAGTGCTTTCTCAGCTTCTATATTTAAAAGAGCAAGTCCAACTCCAAAACACATGGGACATATGCCTGCCCTTACCTTATATAAAAGGTAGCCTTGGCCAATCCAATCTCATATTCCTTCTGGTTCCTAGAAAAATGAGGCCTATCATTTTTAAAATTTACCAAAATGAAAACATATCATATGCAATCCAGGGATTTTCAGAAAGTATTTTATTTTATAGTACAATTAAAATGAATCATGAGGCTCTTTACTCCTTGGCACAATAGCTTATCTCAGCTTTTTTTGGTGTCTACTTGTCTATATGTCAATATGCCCTTTTCCCAGTTGTTTATTAATTTTCAGTATGAACGCCTAAGAACAAGAATCAGATTAGCACAGCTAGCTACCACAATCCCCACTGTATCCAGGAAAGGGGAATTATCTTTCAAAATACAACTAAGGATCAATTTCTTCATCAGGAAATATGAGTGTTGCAAGAATCACAGCCTGTCCTCAAAGTATAACAGAGGACAGGCTGTTATAATGGAGCAAATAAATACCCTGGCTCTTAGTGTTCTCCAAAAGATAAATTTTACTATTTTAAGAGGGCTTAAAGTTGAATTTAAGCTCTCAGAAAAGAATAATGTGTTTATTGGCTAACACTTGCATGGGTACATTCTGTATGATTCAACAACATACGCACATCTCATTTCAACAATAAGTTGAAAATATTATCCTTACTGTATAGAAAGTAAAATTCAGGCTCAGATGATTTACACATACCCTACCTAAGGATACAAAGCTAATGAGAATGGTCCAGCACTCATTGATTACAAATTTCATACTTGTAAACACTGCCCTGAAGCAATGAGAAATGCTGTTTTATGTGGGAACCTGAGTTCCACCCTTTGGTCTTGGCTAGATCATCAAAGCTTCCTGGGACCTGATATACCCGTGTATCCAAAAAGAAATCCCCTGGGATGAAATACACAGGATTTACAATGATAAAAACCTGAATTCCAGTTCAGGTTGGACAAACATTTTATCTGAAGTCCTTCAGCAGTATTCTGTTCAATGATGTTTCTCAGCTAATTTTAAATTATTCATTTTCTGTCATATAGACCAGTTAACTGCCTATAAGTGGCCACACTTTGTGATAGGAATAAGAATATAAAGAAGAATAAGGTAACATTTCTATATTCAACATATTCATAAAGTAGACAGAGAAGGAGGCAGTCAACATGCGAGTTCTGAGACAGTTTGGAAAATGCTAGGTCAGGTAGACACAGAGATGGAGGAACTCAGATGGAGAAGGCAGATCTGCAGGTGGTGCTCAAAGGTTTATGCAATCAAAGTGACAGCAGATAGATGACAAGTGAAAAATATGGGAGAAAACAAGCATAGTATGGCAGGCTCTCTCAGTGTTCAACCGTTCTTCATCCTTTTAGTGATGGAATGTCCTGAGTTTTACCTGGAAAGCAGACTGCCCAGCAGAATCTACATCTCCCTCCCTCCTTGCAGCTAGGTATGGTCATGTGACAAAGAGATGTGGTCATCTCCTTTAAAACAAAACCACCTGACCTAGAATGTGTCTATGGAGGAAGAGCCAGCATCAATCATGCCCCTAGGACTAGAGCCTGGGAAATGGCAGAGTAATAAACATGGACGACCTTGTGAACCATGGCTTCCCCCTCTTTCTCAGAACAGTCTCCTGTTTCATGGAAGAAAAATAAATCCTCTATGTCTGGTTTATTTTTCTTAACATAATGTCCTCCAGTTCCAATAATTTTCCTATGCAGGATATGATTTCATCCTTCTTTATGGCTGAATAAAACTCCATTATGTATATAGACCATCCTTTTTATTCATTCATCTGTTGGCAGGTACCTAGGCTGATTCTATATGTTGGCTACTGGGAATAGTGTCATGATAAACATGGGTTTGCAAGTCTCTCTTTTGTATAAACACTCCATTTCCTTGGGGTATAGGACCAGGAGTGATATATCTGGATGGTTTGAAAGATTGGTTTGCAAGTCTCTCTTTTGTATAAACACTTCATTTCCTTGGGGTATATGACCAGGAGTGGTATACCTAGATGGTTTGAGAGATCTATATTTAGTTTTATAAGGAACCTCCCCACTGATTTCCATCATGACTATATTAATTTACATTCCAAACAGCAGCATTTAAGTATTATTTTGTCCACATTTGTTATTTTTTAAATCGGCCATTCTGACTGAGGTAAGGTAGAATTTTAGTGAAGTTTTGATTGCTTTTCCCTGATGGCTAAAGATGAGGAACATTCTGTTGTACACTTGTTGGCCACTTGTATTTCTTCTTTTGAAAAGTGTCTGTTCAGATAATTTGCCCATTTATTGATTAAAAACTTGTTCTTTTGTTGGTAGATTTTTTTTTTGAGATGCTTTTGTATTCTGTATATTAATCCTTTGTCAAACACATGGCTGGCAAAGATTTTCTCATATTCTGCAGATGTTCTCTTCAACCTTTTAACATTTCCTTTGCTGTTCAGAAGTTGGTTTTTTAAATTAATTAATTTATTTTTATCTTTATTTTTTAATCTATTTTTTATGTGGTGCTAAGGATCAAACCCAGTGCCTCCTGTGCCATCCAATATGTTTCCCTCTAGTTGTTTCAAAATTTCAGGTCTTACCTTAAGGTCTTTGATCCATTTTGAATGGATTTTTCTACAGGGTGCTAGCAATCTAATTTCAATCTTCTGAAAATGAATATCAAGTTTTCCCAGAATCATGTGTTGAAGAGGCTGTCTTATCTCCAAATATGTCTTTGGCACCTTTGTAGAGAATCAGATTGGCTGTAGATGGATGAGTTTATTTCTGCACCCACTATTTAATTCCTATGTTCTGTTTTTATGTCAATAGTATCATGTTTATATAACTATAGCCTTGGAGTATATTTTGAATCCAGGTTTTATGATGCCTTCAACATTCCTCTTTTTGGAGCTTCCATGTGAATTTTAGAGTTCTTTCTTCTACTTCTATGAAGAAGGCTACTGGTATTTGGATGGGGATGGCATTGATTCTATGAAGTTCACCTTGGGCAGTTTGGCCATGGTTACAACATTAATTCTCCCCATCTGTGAACATGGGACATCATTCCATCTCTTAGTGTCTTTTTCACTTTCTTCAGTGTTTTATAATTTTAATTGTAGAAGTCTTTCACTTCCTTTATTAGGTTTATTCCTAGGGGTTTCATTTTTATTTGAGGACATTGGAGATGAGATCATTTTCCTGATTTCTTTCTCAGCAATTTCATCATTGGTATGTAGAAAACCTACAGATTTTTGTTCATTGGTTTCTGTATCCAGCAACTTTGCTGAATGTGGTTTTCAAATCTGAGTCTTTGAGTGGTATCTTTATGGTCTTCTCAGCATAGAATCATATCATTTGCAAACAGCAATAATTTTACTTCCTCCTTTCTTATGTGTATTCCTTTTATTTCTTACACTTTATTGATTTCTCTGGCTAAAATTTCAAGTCCTATTTTGAATATAAGTGGTAAGAGTAGGTAGCCTTGATTTAATCCAGATTATAGGGGAAATGCTTTTAGGTTTTCCCCATCTGGTGTGATGTTGGCTACGGGTTTATCATCTACAGCTTTTATTATGTTGAGATATGATACTTCTGTAAGCAGTTTCTTCCGATCATTTTTTATGAAGAGATGTTAAATTTTCCAACAGAATCCTGTATTAAGGAGGCTGTCTTATCTGTGTCTAGACAGATAATCATGTGATTTTTATCCTTGATTCTATTTAGGAGCTGATTATGTATATTGATTAGCATATGTTGATTCATCCTTGATCTATAGTTTTCTTTTTTGTTGTGTCATTATCTGGCTCATGTAATAGGGTGATTCATAGAAGAGTTTGAGAGAACTCCTTCCCTTCCTATTTTATAGAATAATTTGAGGAGCATTGGTAATAGTTCCATAAAAGTCTGATAAAATTCAGCAGTGAACCTGTTTAGTCCTTTTCTCTGCTTTTCTTTGATGAAAAAAAAAATTGTTACTGCTTTCTATTATGCCTTTTAGGTATTTTATATCCTCTTGGTCGAATTTTGGAAGACCATCCATATGTAGAAATTTGCCCATTTCTTTTGATTTTTCAATTTATTGGCATATAATTTTTCATTATTTTCCCCAATGATCCTCAGGATTTCAGTGATATCTGCTCTAATGTTCTTTTTTTTTCATCTCCAATCTTATTTATTTAGGTGTTTTCTCTTTTTTTGTTCATTGAGGATAAGGGTTTGTCAATTTTGTTTATGTTTCCAAAGACCCAACTCATGACTTCATTGATTCTTGTATTGTTCTTTAGTCTCCATTTAATTTCTTTCAGTTCTGATCTTTATTATATTTTTCCTTCTACTGATGTTGGGTCTGATTCATTCTTGTTTTTCTAAGTCTTTGGTTATTTATTTGAGGGCTCTATTTTTTAAAGGTAGGTAATTTTATATATAAATGAAATATATATATTTCCCTCTTAATACTACTTTTGCAGTATGTCAAAGATTTTGGAATATTTTATTTCCTATTTTTTTGATATTAGAAAACTTAATTTCTCCCCTTATTTTTTCAATGATCTGCTATTCATTCAAAAGTGCAGAATATGAGGGAAACTGAATGGTGTGGGAAGCTACATGATACTTTTCATAAACAATCTTTTGAAGTATATAAGGCTGAATCTCCTATACTAGTGAATATTGAAAAGCAATGAAAATTTCCGAGATTCTGTAAGCCAGATGTACTCTCCTCCATCTCAGGGCAAAAAAAGTTCCACAGATTTTGGAGTGGGCCGCAACCAAGTAGTGAAACAACTAGATCCAGTATATCTTCTTTGCCTGGAAAAATGTGTCTTGGTCAGAACTTCCTCCCCATTCCTACCAATACATCTATTCCCCAGGCCGATGGCTAAAACACTTCTTAACAACAAGTTCTGCAATAGTTTATTCCACAAATATCAGTTTTCACAAAAAAACAAGAAGGAGGTGAGGATTATAATGTGTTGGTTTAAATTGTCTGCCAGCTGCTGTGAGACTTTTCACCACATCCCAGACAAGGTCTTCAATGACCAGGAGTAGGAACACTAAGCTGGCTAGGGCCCAATTGATATCATAAGAGTAGCTGTCATTTCTTCTTATTTCTTCCAGTACATTTCTACTCCCCCATAATAATGGTGGCCAGTCTTCATTCATTATAACATACAAAATTTTGTGTAGCTTAGATCAGCATCAAGCATTCTGATTTTTTACTGAAAATAATAAAACCTGTTATTCATCTGGGGGGTTCTAATGGTTTCCTGCTGATGACTTTGTTCATGAGGGTGGTTGTGGTTATTCAATTACTAAATAATGATTGATTGATTGATTGATTGATTGACAGGAAATTGCCTGGGCTGTGACAGCATGGACTCTGACCCAGACTGGTGGCAAGATGGTGGAGGTCAGAATAACAAGATAGTAGAAGGAATGATGAAACTAATAGAGACCTCTGCACCTGTGACAATGGTGGGGCTTGTGGTGGAGCTGGAGTTTGCAGTGACTGTGGTAATGGTGATGGTACCGATTGCAATGATAGTAGTGCCAATAGTCATGGAAGATGGAGGATGTAGACGTGGTGTTGAGCATAGTAGAGAGGAGACATTTCTACAGATAATGTTTCTCAAATAATTTTGTTCACCAAATGTTTTCAGATTTGGCTTTTCTGCCAGAAGTTTAAAAGTAGCTTCCTTTTGTCAGAAAAAAAAACATTAGATCAGAAAAAAATGACATGAAATGACCACACCCTGCATGCATGCTCAGTGAGGAGAGAGAAAGCCAGTAGTAATCAGACACCATTTGTGGTAATGGAAATCCAGCCTGAGCATCTTCTTCTCAAAAAATCTTCTACAAAGATGGAGCATTGGCGAGAAGAAATTTCCATAGGGATTAGAGAACCCTTTTTTGTCATGAGAAATTCTGAGGATGGAAGGACCTGCTACTCGTGTCCCAAGATGACCAAGTTCGGTTATGACTAGAGGGACTCACAAGAGTCAGCATACAGCTGTATTCATAACTAAGATTTGTTACAGTGAAAGGATACGAAGCATGATCAGCAGAGGAAAAAGCTGTACCTCTTTCCAAAGGGTAAACCAGGTCCAGCCTTCCCAGGCTTCTCCTGGTAGAGTCACACAGGATATGCTTAACTGCTCCAGGAACAGTGCAATGACACACGAAAAATGTGTTTTACCAGAGACGCTCATTAGAGACACAGTGCCAAAGGTTTTCACCGAGAGATAATCATGAGCCAGCCACTGTGTAGCATGTGCCAAGATTATGGACTCCCAGAAAGAAAGCAGGTGCTCAGCATAAACCACACTGTTTATACAAATTGCAGATACACTCTTATCATTTATGGAAATTTTTAAAAATATTAGTACATTATAATTATACATAATAGTTGGATTCGTTACTCCATATATATGCACATAACATAATTTGATAAAATCTCATTCCCTGGTACCTTCCCTTTCTATCTCCTCCTCTCTCCTCCTTACCCACTTACTTTGCTCTACTGCTCTCACTATTATTATCATTATTTCAATGAGGGCATAATAATTATATATCTGTATATATAATATATAACAGATATATTAACAGGATTCATCATGGTATATTTATACATAGACATACCATAGTTTGGTAGATGCCATTTCCCAGTACCTCACCAAGCCCTTCCCTCCTCCCTCCCTCTCCATCCCCTTCTTTTCCTGTACTGGTCAGTTTACATAGTATAAGAAACTATCAGACAAATTCCAAGATGTCAGGTAAAGACCAACTTTGCAAACAGGCCTTTCAAGTATAGGCCTCACCTTTTCTGCAAAGGTACCTGTGGAGGAGAGGTATTGAGTGCACTGGCTGAGGGCCAGCATCCCCCAGACACAGAAGAATTCTCTGAAGAAATGTGCAAGCTCTGTGTGGCAACACTGTTCTTGGCCTCCTTAAACTAGTGGGTAATTACATAGCCCTCAGGATCTGCTTTCACTGATTAAGAAGAGTCCAGCTGCGTCACAAGCAGATGTGTGCAGAAGCTGTGTTTATCAGGGTGGCTAGGAGATGATGAGGCCTCTAGCAAAATCCAATCTAATTATCTGAAACTACATCTCATAAAAGAAATACTTGCAAATCCAATCTAGCTATATCATTGATTTATGCTTGAATTACAGAACACTCTGTGGCATATAGGACCAGCCTAAAAATCTTAGATCCTAATCTAGTCTTACTCCTTATGAGGGACTTAAGATAAGGCTCTCTAGGTTTAGAATGTTGTTTATTTGGGAATTGGCATCAAGACCACAGAGCTGGAGTCACCAGTCTCCAGGGCTTGCCATCACTAGTCCATACAGGAACTCTCTCTTATGTTAGTTCATAATTTTTCTTTCAACCCCTATCTTCCTCCTCCTTCTCCCTTTCTCCATCAGCTGCTCCATGAATAAAGGTGCTTCGTAGATTCCATGATAAACCTGTATCTCGACTTCTCTCTCTGTAAAATGTGTAGAATAAAACCTGCCTTACTGACCTCATTATGTTTTTGAGAATCAAAAAAAAAACTGATGCCTAAAAACACTCATCTGAAGCACCCTGTAAATATCAAGTATCTTATTTGTTGCTCTTAAGTGCTCTTCATCTGAAAATAACTCCTGGCATGTTGTTTAGTGTTTGACACCCCTTCCATCTTTCCTGGCCTGATAGAATATTGGACCAGAAGTGTTGGTTTCATATCTACTGTGTTTTAAAAAGTGTTCCTCCCCACCAAAAAAATACACACAAGTCCTAACCTCTGCTACCTGAGAATGGGACCTTATTTGGAACTAGGGTATTTGCCAATATAAAAAGTTAAAATGAGATCATACTGTGTTCTAGTGACCCTAAATTCAATGAGTGGTGTTCTTATAAGAGAGGATTGGCACACAGAAGCAACACACAGTGACAAGATCATATGACAAGAGACAGAGATTGGAGTGATACCTTGACAAGCCAAAGAACCCTAAGATTTCTGGTTACCTCCAAAGCCAAGAAGCAACAAGGAAGGACCTTCACCTAGAGATTTCAGAGAATGCTGACCTCCCAATATGCTGATTTTGGGCTTCTGGTCTCCAGAAATAAATTCTGGTTTTCAAGCCACCCCGCTTAGAGCAGCCCTAGAAAACAAATTCATCTTTACAGCCCCACCACACTGTCATGTAATGATTTGGGTCAAATCTCTTCATGAAGCCCAGGCACGCATTATGGGATTCACAGGGGAGATGGAACATGGATGGGCCTTGAGTCCACGGGTTATGCAAATAGTATAGTAGGGCTGGATCCAAGAAGAAGACGCTCCAATGCCCAGAAAACAGCTTGCAGTGGTGTACTTTCATTTTTATGTTTGAGAAGTCCAAGGCTTCAGGCAATGCTCAGTTCTGATTACACAGTAGGTTAGTTGCAAGGCCAGGGAGAGCTGGCCTGCCAAGCCTGGGCTCCCTCCATCACACGCAGGATGCCTGTTTCTATATGACCCACGACATCAGGAAAACGTAAAGAATGTAAAGTCAAGTCAAAACACCATGCTGCGTACAGGGGTAAGGAGTGTGGGGCTTTGCAAGGTAGGAAGTCATCTCCCCATAAGTTAGGATCGGAGACAAAGGGAGGGAGGCTTTTCAGAGGTCTCGTTGGTTGATCTTCTGTGGCTAAGAGCAGACCCTGCTATCCCATTAATTGTAACACCAGCTCAATTTGGAGGGATTTATGACCAAGCGGTACAAAGAGTGATTTGAGTTACTACTTGGCTGGGACCTCCCAGGAGATAAGGGCAGAATGTTTCATTTTCCAGACTTGCTGACTTTCTTCTTAACTCTCCATCCCTGAAAACATAAATAGAGGTGAGACATTGAAAAATGACTCTGAGTTGCCTGGTGGTTGGATCCTATTTGGAATCAAAATAATAAAAGCTGAACAATGCAAGAAAATAACCTGAGAAGACCTGCAAGGTGTCAAGGAAAGAACTCTGGCCCAGGTGATGAGGAGTCCTGCTCTGCCCCCAGCTAAATAAAGTGTCCTGGAGGTAACTTTCCCAACCTGGGCCCCTGCTTCCTAATCCATAAACAAAAACAGCACGGTATGGGCCTCTCTCATTGGAGCTCTGGCATTCCAATATCTCTAAGTTCAAATTCTGACCCCACTGCTTTCCAGCACTGTGACCTTGAGCAAATCACTCCACCTCCATGATCCTCTACTTGCAAGCTCTTAACAAAAGCTGGATTGGAGAAAGAGAAGTATGCCTATAACTCTACTGCTTATTCGGAAATCAGACTTTGGTTTGCAAGTGCTCATGTGTGTGCCTGCAGGAGAGTGAGACAGGGAACAGAGTCCTCAGAGCTGAAATGAAGTCGGTTGATGAGCCAAATATTAGGTCAAAGGTACTGACTAACGACCCCCAATGGAATAGAACAGATGGACAGAGGCTTTCAGAGCAGGGGCCCCAGCCATTTGCGAAGTGCATCCCCATGATCTCCAGGTGCTGACCACTCAGAGAAGCCAGTCCCTCTCCACTGGAAAAGGCAAACAGGTGGCTAAAAAGAGGGGTCACCCAATAACCCAGGTTTCGTCCAAACCCCTCCTTCACAAGAGAGGGAATCTGGGCTCTGTTTCTTTGTTCTCTTGTTTAGGAATATCTTGGCTCCTCACAGTAAAATAAGGAATATTCCTATCATCAGATGCAAATTAATTTGAATGTAACTTTTATCTGATGACCACAGTAATCTATTTATTGAGGGGCTGTAGCAATGGCTTTGGACTTAACCAGATCTGAGTTCTAATCTCAATTCACTTTGTCTCAAAGTACCCTGAGGAAGTTGTTCAACCTCTTTGTGCCTCTGCTTGCTCTTCTATAAGCGGTGGAGACTTCACCTTCACTACAAGAAGCGCTCAACACAGTGTCGAGAGCAGGTATGTGACAATAATGACAGACATTTCCACTATTCTTCCAGGCTCTCAGAGACCTTAGCAATGCATCTGGCTTACCTCCTTTTTTGTATAGAATGTCTGGTGATCCTCTATTCCATCATTTAACCTCTCTAGGGATTTCAAATTATAAATCTAATAATATATCACTTTCTTTACAGTCAAGCCAGTATTATTTTTTCAAAAGAAATGCCTAATGCTTTGATTTAAGGCCTCTTTAAACTCTTGAAGCTAGCAAAGACAGAAATATTCTCAGGGTCCTGCACATAAATCTTCATGTCCTTGAAGGCACTGACTGTGGCTCCTCTAGGCTGATCCTTCCTGAGAAACAAAGTTCCAATTGTCTATGAAAAAATGGGCCAATCTCTCTGATAAAGCTTTAAGTTTTTGTAACAACAGTTTAAAATTGCTATAGACTTCCTCCTGACTGGAGTGTTTCATTCTAGTGATCTATACCAAAGAAATAGAAAAGAAAAATGTTCAAATGCAGTACAAAGATGCCCCTACTGCTTTGTTCTTCATTAGTGGAAACTTGGAAATAATTCAATTGCTTAGCTGTAATACATCAATGTGGCTACAGGTTCATTAACAGTCCAGTCGACTGCAACAGAGCTAACTCTAAATTGTCCACAGTGTGTCCTTGGCTGCCAGCCCAACTTATTTATTTATTCATTTAGGCATTCCATTGCCAATATGTTTTTTGAAATTTTTAAAACTTGTTCTAATTAGTTATACATGACAGCAGAAAGCATTTCATTTCATTGTACACAAATGGAGCTCAACTTTTCATTTCTCTGGTTGTACATGATGTAGAGTCACACCTGATATGTTCATATATACATGTACCTAGGGTAATGATGTTCATCTCATTCCACCATCTATTACTGCGCCCAGTATGTTTTTTTAATTATTAATTTTTTATTTATATATGACAGTGGAATGCATTACAATTCATGTTACACATATGAAGCACGCATTTTTCATATCTCTGGTTGTATACAAAGTATGTTCACACCGATTCATGTCTTCATACATGTACTTTGGATAATGATATCCATCACATTCCATCATCATTTCTAACCCCATGGCCACTCCCACCAATATGTGTTTAATGCTTCATCCACAAAAGATACTATCTATGCTTGACATTGGGAATATAATGGTAGAAAATGCTTCATGATCCTTGCCCTCAAGATCATAGTTTCTAACAAAGTAGCTAGGAAAAAGATTAACTATGTAAATATAAGGAAACACAAGTTATTTTAATCCATAACTTATAAATTAGTGCTCAATATAAGATTGGAGTGCAGGAGTCCCATAGACAATGAAGGAAAGAAGAGAGACAGGAGGCAGAAAAAGCTGCATAAGGATGTGATTGGAAGAGACTTGCTGCTAAATTTTTAAAAGAAGAGACTTGAACGTGTTTAAATGCTAAAGAGTCAGAGAAGAGAAGAGGGGAAGAGAATGTATAATTATTTTTAAAGTGTAGTCTCAAAAAATTTGGGAGGGAGAGTAATGAGGGGAACCGGATGAACCACATAAGGAGAGTCATTTTCTCCAGTTAAAGAAGATAATGAGGAAAGTCATAGGGCAGCCCTTGGTGGTTAAAACTATTGAGCCACAAGCACTTAGGAAAGCTGTTTATGAATTATAATGATTCCCTATAGTCCCTTCCAGGAGAGAAAAGCAAACCTAACCTAAACCAGCACTGCTCTAATCACAAATCTAGACAAAAACATTGCAAGAAAAGCAAACTACAAGCCAATGTCTTCATGAACATAGACACAGAAATCCTCAACAAGATATTAGTAATTCAAATCCAACAATATATAAAAAGAATTATATACTACAACCAAGTAAGATTTGTTCCAAATATGCAAGACTGATTAAACATTCAAATACCAATATAAACTTTATGATATCAATGGGCAAAAGATCATCTGTGGACTGTATCAACAGATACATAAAAATCATTCAACAAGATTCAACACCCATTCAAAACAAAAACCACTGACAAATTAAGAACAGAGAGAAATTTCCTCAACTTGACAAAGAATGTCTACCAAAACACTTAATCAGATTTAAAGGTGCCACTGAGATCTGTAAGTAGGCAAAGACATTCCCCTCATCAACTCTATTCAACGTCGTAATGGAATCCCTAGCTAATGTATACGAAAAGGGAGTGAAAGGTACACAGAGAGGGAAAGAATAAATGAAATTCTATTTGTATATACATGGTAAGATTATGCATGTAGAATATAACAAAAAAAAATCAATAGCCACAAAATTTCTGAAACTAATAAGCTAATATAGCAAGGCTGTAGGATATAAGTTTGATAATAAAAGATCAATTGTTTTTCCATATACAAACAATGAACAAATAGGAGTTTGCAATTATGAGCACAATATCATTTACATTTCCATAAAAAATAAAATATTTAGGTATAAATCTAAGCAAAATATGTACAAGAACTTTATCAGGAAAACTATAAACTTTAGATTAAAAAAATCAAAGTTCTAAGTAAATGCAGAGTTATTTCATCTTAATAAATGACTCAAACTTAAGATGTTATTTCTTCCCAAATTGATGTATAGATTTAGTGCAATCCCAATAAAAACTCCCAGCAAGCTCTTCTGTGAATATTGACAAACTGATTCTAAATTTTATATTTAGAATATAGACAAAAGACCCAAAATAGGCAGCACGATGTTGGAGGGGAAAACCAAAATCAGAGAACTGACAGTTTCCAACTCCAAGACTTATGCTAAAGCGACAGTAATCAAGACAGCATGGGACTGGCAAAATAACAGACAAATAGATCAATGGAACAGAAGGGAGTGCCCCAAAATAAACCCACACAAATAAAATCAACTGGTGATTCAAATCAACAAAGGGATGCCATGCAGAAAGGAAAATCTTTTCAACAAGAGAGGCTGGAGCAACAACTGGACATCTGCCTGCAACATCATCACCATCATTATCACCATCCTCTTCCTCCTTCTCCTCTTCAAAATCATCCTTAACACTGACCTTACACCTTCACAGAAGTTAACTTCAAATGAGTCATAAGCCTAAATGTAAAATAGTTCTATAGTTAGTTAGCTATAGTTAACTTCTTGTTTTATGGTTAGGAGAAAATCTAGGTAACCTCAGATTTGACAATAATTTTTTAGCTAAAACCCCAAAGTCATAGTCCATGAAAGAAATAAGTGATGAACTAGACTTCACTAAAATTATAAATGTCTGCAATGAATCAGACATTGTAAATGCAAAAACAAGTCACGGAGTAGGAAAACAAAAGAAATATTTGCAAACCACATTAGATAAAGGGCTGGTATCCAAAAATATACAAAGAACTCTTCAACACTCAACAATAAGAAAACAATCCAATTAAAATATGGGAAGAGGCTTGACCAGACACCTCAACAAAAGACATACAGATGACAAATAAGCATCTAAAGAGAAGCTTAACATAAAATTCCATTATGGAATAGCAAGTTAAAAAAAAACAGTGAGGTACTACTCTACACATAGGAGAACAGTCCAGTCTGGAACTATAGCAACGATTAGTTCAAAAAGAGGAAAGCAGCTAACTTAACTTACTGCAACTATTGACAGAAACTGCTCTCAGATAGGTAAAGAGAAATTGCAATAGACAGGTTGACAAAGCCAGAAAGGATACCTAGGTGGCTTGTAAAATATAAGACCAAGTCCCAGGAACAAGAGCCTCATTTTACAGGAACATTTCTTGCTTTATTGTCTCATTTCTATTTGCTCCTTTATGTCTTCATTCTCCAGGGGTCTCTGATGGGTAACCCCAAGTAATAGCAACTTTCTTCCTATTCTAAGGTTCTGAAAAAATGAAGAATTAAAGCAAACAAAATGCCTTATGGAGGACTCACATGTTATCTTTATTACCAAGAAAGGCTGGTAAAAAAATTAAATTAGTATGGAGGGTCAACAGGACTGTGCATCTTAGAAGTCGGCATATTTACTCACCTGGGCAAGACAGCATCAGAAGGACTTTTCTGTCTCCTATTGGAAACTAACTTCCAGAGGAAGAAGGGGCAGGAAAGAGGAAGTCTCTAATTGCCCCGCCTGTCCTTGAGGAGTGAAGCCCAAGGCGTGGCTTTCTGTACCCAGTTGGCCTCCCTCCCCAGCCCAGGACATGTTGCCCAGCCTCCCTGAAACAGCAAGGAAAATGGAGAAGGGCCAAAGCGTACATGCAGGGAAAATTACATCCTTATGGTAACGAGCAGAGTGGGGACCAGGACCTGTTCCTCCAACACAGTCTATAGCCCAGCTTTCTCCTATGGCAAAAGATGGTACCACAGCCCAGACTTCCCTCCTCCCAGCTTGGAACCTCCAGCTAATGAGGACACCTTTCTCCTAATGTTCTTATAATAATCACACAGAGTACATCAGATTTAGCTTTCTTGGACCACCTGCCCATCCTTAATGCATTCACTTTGTCCCAGAAAATGAGATCTGAGGATTAATCAAACTCGAATCAAGTGCTCACCTCTGAGTTTCAGCAAACAGAGCCAATTTCCCAAAGAAACAGGCTATAAAACTTTGATGAACAATCTGTCGTTCTCACTATTTTGAGTGGCTGTGACTTCAAAAATACACAAACATTATTACATCTGACCTCGAAATGCACCCTATGATAAAGCAAAGGAACCTGGCAATAGAACCTGTGATCTAGATGGAATGGCCTGGCATAACATAGGTGCTGAAAATTTTTGAGAGATGAATAAACGTGGGAAAAATGGACATGGCCTTATCAACAATACTATCCCCAGTTTTAGAGAAGGAAATAAAAAGGATCAGGATGGTTGAAGAATTTACCTGAGTTTACATAAATAGCAAGTGAAGGATCCAGGATTCAAATCCAGGCCTCATAGCAAGCCACCCCATCTGGGGAATTTCTATTTGTTGGTACCAGAATCAAACTAGACAGACAGTGCTAACCGTCATATTCACATCACCTCATTTATATCTTCTCTCCATCAATCCAAATACCGAGGTTCTGAAAAATAAAAATCCTGTTTTGGAACCTAACTTCTCCCTCTCAAAAAGTTTCTACATTTTAAGATTCTGTTTGACAGATATTGTGTGGGTCTTGGGAATCTGCATTTTAGCCATAGTTGTGAAGGGGTCAGAGGTCAGATTAGAAGAACCATCACCTTGGTACCATTCTCATGCTGCAATTCCAGCTCTCACACCCCTGCCAACTGGTTTTCCAGTTCTAGAAACCTCTAGATATCTAAATTAGAGAACATCTTAGAGGGATGTTCTCTCAATGCATGGATCCCAAATCCACCTACCTGTATCTTCTACCACTGGCCCTGGCTTACTCCCTGAAGCACACATATATCAAATCTAGTCACTGCGAGTGACAGTCTTGCAAATGCATGAAGTCAAAGCATGTCCTCTCTCTTCCACCTTATCACCAACTTAGCATGGCTCATTTGACATAGTTGGGGTCCCTTGACCATCTCAGTTTCATTTTATTCACTCGATACATATTGTATATCTTCGGTTACAATAAACTAAGCACTTTACCGAGAGAAAAAACACTAAGCCTTCTGATTTCTGATACTGGCTTTGCAGCTTAGCTCTATATGTCAATTTGAGGAAATTTATCTCATTGGTGCCACCAGAGGGTTTGGTTGGAGTATTTACATTCTATTCTGTGGCATCTTCTGAATCGTCCATCTGCATCTCTTTCCTTTTTCCTGCTTGTCATGAAATCATTATGCTTTCCTCTGTTTCCTTCTGTCCCTCTGGTTCTCTCTCTTTCTCTTCCCTCCTCTCATCCTGCAGGGTCTCTGTGTTTCAGATTCTGTTTCTCTTTACTCTGAAAATTTCTCTGCCTCCCTTTCTGTTCCTTGGTCTTCTGTCTCTCTGTGTCTTTCTGACCTTGGAGAACAGCACATAAACAAGGGTTTGGGGCAGAGAAAAAAAAATCAAATCAGGATAGGGCCTCCCTGGGTGAGAATCTCTGTAGCCACGGAAAGTTCTCTACCAGCTAAAATCACTTTCATTAATAGGCTCTTATCCCTCCAGACTCCCAGACCGTAGCCTCCTCCTCCACCATAACAGGTAACGCCAGACCTGGGAAGGCAGAGGCACTGGAAAAGCCACTGTGCCAAGAGCTAATGGCCTATGAAATGAAAATGCTTTGCCCACCTGCTCCTCATGGCCACCTCACAGTAGGGACCTGCAGCTGGCCCCAGCCAGGGCTGAGGGAAAGCCAGAGGAGACTTGTCCCAAATCTGAGTCAACAGAGAAGGCAAGGAGAGTCTGCCAAATGCAAACAGCCCAGGCCAAGACTCCTCCCTCGGCGGTGCCATCCAGCCCTCCACACAGGCTATGGCATGAGGTTCAAAGGACCCCAGGTGCCCATAGTCCTGAATGGAACTCCAAATGTTGCCACTTATTGACTATGACCTGGGGTAGGGCAGTTCCCCTTTCTAGGCCATCAGGTTTCAGCTATAAAGAGAAGAACACCAACCCATCATCTGACTGTTTAAATGTGTTGTCTAAATGTGAGGTTGTAAACATATTTGAACCAGTTTTGTTTCCTGTAATTTGGTGTCTTCTGTCCATCTACAGCATTTACGGTGCCTTTCCATAGTGTCAAGAAGCCAAACACAAACGAAAAAACTAAGGGAAAATGAAATTATGAGAAAGACACATTTTTATATAGAAATGTAAGTCACAAAGGACAAGGAGGCAGTCTCCTGCCTTGAGCTGGCATGCTCTCAGGGTATGCTCCCAAAGCCCCCCTCATCTCAGGGTGCTAAATGGACCACTCACAGCGCCCACCCCTTCTCCCTCCCAGTACTGGCACAACATTAGCTCCCTGCTCAGGGAAGGAGAACCACCAGTGTGTTTGCTCAGAGGGGTTTCTCCTGAATGGAGAAGGAAATCTGACCTAAGAGACCCCATAGGCAGCTCATTGATCCTCCAGGGAACCTGGAATAAAAGATTGGAAGAATGAAAGAATAATTAGCAAAGGCAATTTTTGTTTTTGCTTGTTTGTTTATGTGTCTTGCTTTTTATTTCAGATACAATATCATGTAGATAAATACAGAAATTTCACCTTAAATTTTAATTACTTGTTTTAGTTTGTTGTACTTAACACCCATACTTTCTTAGGCGTGTATCAAGTACCTACAAATAAACTTTTCATTAATTTACATGGTCTTTACTATTATAAATAATTACATAATAAATTATTTGTGTCTACTTCTATCTAATATATAAACTCTTTTATTAATTGGATTCTATTTCATCTGCCTTAGTCTAACAATTGTCCTTTATTTTTTCCCTTCTCCTCTTTCCCCTTTTAGTCATACCATTTCTTAGAAAACTAATGTGAGATGATAACTCCCATCTTTAAAAAAAAAAAAAAAAAAGTCCTTGAGATCCTTCCACCTCCGGTGATAGCCTTTTTCTGTTTCCTTAGACAGCAAGGATGTTGGAAAGAGTTTCATTCTGTCAATCTCACTTTCTCTCCTACATCTCTAGAACACCCTCAAGTCATTTCCCTCACATTTCTCCACCAGTTTGGGGTGGGTGAGTTACTAGTGGTGACTGACCTCCCTGTGGTGAAGCCCAGGGCTCTGTCCTTACTCATCTTTCTGGACCTGTGATCAGCCTTGCTCTCATCAATGATTCCTTTACTTCTTGAACCTGGTTATTTGCCTTCCAGGCTACCACTCTCTCAATAATTTCTCCTGTTTATTGGCTACTGCTTGTTTATTTATTTTTCTAGTTATACATGACAGTAAAATGTGTTTGGGCAGAATACACATACAAAAAGTATGACTTACTCTATACACAAGGTGGAGTCACCATGGTCGTGTATACAGATAGAAGATAGGAAAGTCATGACCAGTTAATGTCCTTCCTGCTCCCCTCCACTACCCCCTGTTCTGTCCAATCTTTTTCCATTATCACCTCCTCTTGGCCACTGCTCTTCAGTCTCTTTTGCTGGTTTCCCCATCATCGTTCTTACTCCCAAGTTCTAGAGTATCCCAGGGTTCCGTTCTCAGGCCTTTTTGCTTCCCTTTCTACCTTCATTCCTTAGGCAATCCCACGTAGTCTCAGGACTAAATACTATGGATGTCATCCCAGATGCATATCTTCAGTCTAAACTTCAGATCTATAACCCAGATTCTAAGCTGACGTCTCTACTAGTATCCAAATTCAGCAGGTTGGAAGCCTCTTGATTTCTTTGACCTTACCTCACCTGACTTCTCCTCCTATGAGCTTCCCCATATCAATAAATATGTTTCCCAGCCATAAATCTCAGAGTCATTTTTTTTTACATCTTCATACATGTATTTTGTATAGTGGTGAGGGTCTCCTTTCACCTTCCATGCTATTCCCCTTCTCCCTCCCTTTCCCTCCCACCCCATTCCCTATCTAGAGGTAATCTTCCTCCCTTGCTCTCCCTCCCAACCCCAGTTTGAGTCACCCCCCCTTATATCAGAGAAGATATTCAGCATTTGTTTTGGGGGGGGATTGGCTAACTTCACTTAGCATAATCTGTCTAATGGCATCCATTTCCCTGCAAATGCCATGATCTTACTTTTTTTTATTGCTGAGTAATATTCCATTGTGTATAAATGCCACATTTTTTTTTATCTAGTCATCCACTGAAGGACATCTAGGTTGGCTCTGCAGTTTAGCTATTGTGAATTGTGCTGCTATAAACATTGATGTGGCTGTGTCCCTGTAATATGCTGTTTTTAGGTCCTTTGGGTATAGTCTGAGAAGAGGAATAGCTGGGTCAAATGGTGGTTCCATTACCAGTTTTCCAAGGAATCTCCATACTGCTTTCCAAATTGGCTGCACCAATTTGCAATCCCACCAGCAGTGTATGAGTGTGCCTTGTTCCCCACATCCTCGCTAGCACTTGTTGTTGTTTGTCTTCATAATGGCTGCCACTCTTACTAGAGTGAGATGATATCTTAGAGCAGTTTTAATTTGCATTTCTCTGATTGCTAAAGATGATGAGAATTTTTTCATATATTTATTAATTGATTGTATATGCAAAGACAATTATTCAAGCTCCCTCTGGGATTTGTCAGAAAGGCTATTGAGAGAACTGACTTGTGCTTACACAAGTAAGAAGAGAACAAAGCAGAGACATGGAAAGAGATGGAGGAGCTTAGAGAGAGATCATCCAACTCATAAAAAAGACAGAGAACGCAGGCCTGAATCCAGGCGGCTCCTGGAAGCCTCCCAGGCCAGCAGAATTTCAATCTCAGGAGGCCTTTCTTTTTCTTAAGGAATCCCGGAAATAAGAGTGCTTCCAGCAACCGGGAGCCTCAGCAACTCTCATGGTAAGAAGGACATGCAAGCCGCAGGCATGGTACCAAATGTCTTTCCTTAAAAGTTTGAGCATAGAAGCCCCTGGAAAGGCCAGCGCTGTGGCTTCTAGGGAAGTGTGTGAAACCTGAACTTCAGGAAACTCGGAAAACTTAAGTTTCCCCCAAGTCTAAGGACACTGGGCTCAACAATTTGAAGAATACCACACTAGTTAGAATCCATTTAAAATGGTGTGATTCGAGGAGGTTTTATTTTGTTTTGTTAATATTTAGAGGCTGTATAAGTGAAAGACTAGACGGCTCTGAAGGAGCAAAGCATTTTTATCTCACTTTTCATTAATGGCTCTCCCTTGGGGCCTCCCATCACATGCCCCTCAGTGAGACAATATGCAGCTTGCTGTGTCCTAGGGTCAGACAAACCCAGTTCTGTTGCATTGGACATCAGTTGATTTTGTCCCACTTTCAGCAACCCTGCTTGCTTTGGCTTGCTACAGCCTTCCCCTCCGCCAGCCTTCTTGCCTTGTGATTGCAATTAAGCACTAACTCCCTGGGGACTGGGAAGGTGGGAGGAAGGGCTTAGGAACTTGGCTGAGCCACGCATCATGCTCAGCTCTCTGATCACAGGTTTTGGTCCAGTGGTGAGCATGTAGCTTGAGAAAAGCTCATCAGAATAATTCCTTGGGATTGTTTTATTTGGAGCTGAAAGAAAAGGTGCCTCATTTTCAGGTCACGGAGCTAGCTCCATATGAAATGGGGTTTTCTGGCAGCCATCTTCGTTCCAGATGGGGATGGTCAAAGGGGTGCGGAAGAGCAATGTTGGGGATGGGGTTGCTACAAATGATCTTATTAAAATGCCTAAAGCAGGGCACCATAACCAGATCCACTCTTAGGGACTGGCATATACAGGTTTCTGTTTATTAACTCTCTCTCTCCCTACAAATAATAGAACTGTATTTCCGTATGTCTATGGATGTCCTGCTTTATCTATATCTATAACGTACACGATAGATATGTGTTCTTATATATATGTATATGTAAGAAAGGACAGATATAGAAAACTGGGGGTTGGCCAGATAGTTTCGAGAAGTTAGATGCTGAACCAAGGAAAAGAACTGATCATGAAGGCCTTTGGTGAAACATAAAACTCAGGTAGAAAGCAAAAAGAGAAAGAGGAGAAAGAGAAAGTGGATTGCATCATCTGAATCTCCTCTCTCCAGCAAGACTCAGCCTTTGCAAAAATCCTTCTAATTACCATAAAATGGTATAGCAAGGAAGGGCAAATGGAAATGAGAACAAGACCCGATGGTCAAGGGGACAAGAAAGAGGTGGCCAGGGAAGAAGGTGGAGAAGGGAAAGGGGAAAGGAGGGGAGCCCCTTTCTGCATTCCTGGGCCCAAGATTCTGCTTGTGGAAAATGTAGGTCATGAGCGCCCTGGAGAGGCGAAGGCGACCTCAGACGCACAGACTCCTACCATTACCAGGGAGGCAAGCAGATCAGCAGAGGGGTGATTGCAAAGCAACTCTTAGTGGAGTTCAGTTGGATGCTGAGGATCCGAAGCCTTGTTTCCCCATGCTCTGTGACTTGAATTCACTACCAAAAGTCCAAGTCACTTAAAACACTGGACTTCTCACGGATATAAGGCAATATGCAATATGCGGTAAAGTCTTGTCAAAATATGTAGAAAACATATTTTGAATCCCACCATCTCTGTTTTCTAGATTTTTGAACTTGAACAAATGAATTCATCTGCTCATCTATATTATGGCAATAATAATACCCAAGAGAGCTCTTGTGAGGAGTGAACACCGTGCACAGCCCAGTGGCCAGCAGAGCTTACAGACAGGAAGCGTTGGCTCCCTTCTTCTGGTGCTGAGTCTTTCCCACTTGGCTGAATGTTCCAGAAGGCCCAGACCCTGTCTTACCCACTTCCCGTTCACATTCTCTGTACATAGTAAGTGTAAATAGTTTGGTTTGAGCTGTGGTTGATGAATAATGGAAATGTGTGGGGCTGGGGTGGAACCAGGGTCTCATGTGTTCTGGGCAAGTGCCCTGCCACCGAGCAGCATCCGCAGCCCCAACGAGGAATTGTTTTGACAGCAAGTGTTTAAGTGCTTTCATCATCGTCCTATTTGAGCAGAATTTTAAAAGATGTCAAATGCTATTTCCTCTCCTCGCAACAAAAACAAACATCAAACAAGCGTAACAGAAGCCCGGAACAAGGAGCCAGCAAAAATAGAACCACAGTCACGACAAGTTTGCTTTTCCATATTCCTAGCAAAACTGTGCGGAAACCAAGTGGAAGCTCACCTGTTGTATTTTCCTGGCATTTTACGGTGAACAAAACATGTTTTCAGTGTCATTACATTGGTCCCTCACCAAAAAATGAAAAATAAAAAGTATAGGTCAGAGCAGGGATGTTTAGTCTCCACCAAGCTTATCAAAGCTTGTTTCCATTGTAAAATTGGAACAAGTGCAACCACTAGAAATTACATATGACCACAAAAAGGAAGAAAAAGAAGAAAACTTTATAGCATTCCATCTTCTTCTCTCCCTCTCAGCCACACCCTGCCCTGAGGCAACTGTATGTTAATATATTTATTCCGAGTGACTACTGATGGATTTTTACAAGTTTTTACATAATTTCCATTTAACTTACAGCCTAATCAGATTCCCCAGATTCTATTCCTTTTAAAAACATCAAACTTATTTAATCACTTTCCTGTTCTTCAATAGGTGATTATTTCCAAATTTCTGCCTTCATAAATAAATAAATTGTATGCTGCTACATTGTTATAAATGTAGGTGTGTTTTGTGTGTGTGTGTGTGTGTAGTTTTTGCTTAAGTTGCTATAACAAAATGTCTTAAGCTGGATGGCTTAACCAACAGAAATTTATTTCTTAGTCCTAGAGACTGATACGCGAAAAGAGAGAGCTCAGCGCTAGTGTGGTTTCTGGCAAGGGTGCTTCTCCTGGTTTGCAGATAGATGCCCTCTTGCTGATAGACGTCCTCATGGGACAGACAGTGGGGGAGCAGGAGGGAGAAGCAAAGAGCTCTCTCCTGCCTGCAGAGCTCCTGCCTCTTCCTGTTACGGCATGATTTCTGGCGTGAAGACGTCACCTTCTTGAACTCTCCAAGGCCTCATCTCCTCATGCCATGGCTTTGGGGAATGAGGGTTTCAACACAGGGATTTGGGGGAACATGAAACTTCAGTCACAGCACATATGTATACATATGTTTATAGTTATATGTTATGCATTTTATACATTTTTACTTATGTATACTGTTGACACAAATTTTGGAGCAAATAATTATTTTCCATTCTTTTCAAAATTATCGAATATTTAGATATTTTTTAACTTTGCAGAAAGATATAATTGTCAAGAGACATGAAAATAAGTCATACTGCCCGGATTCAAGACCAGGATTACTACTTCTGTGTACATATGAAGAGAAACACATAGCAAACAGTAGGGTATTTTTAATGAATGATGTGATGATTGTTTTCCACATACTCAGTTTCCCTTCTTCTGGTGACAGCATCCTGATTTTCTAGGTAAAGAATCATTCCTGTCTTCAACCTTCAACCCCTGCCTTTGGTGCCCAGGACTTAGGCCTGGCCAGTGGGGGCATCAGATGCGCTGCCTCAGTCCTGGGTTTAGAGATAATCACATGGCCCAAAGAGAGCCAGTCAGACACAACGGGGCCTGTTCTGGGATGGAGAGAGTGAGGCTGCACTACTGGGAGGGAAGAGGATGTGTGTCTGGACCCTACAGGAACCTTAGAGTGAAGGAGTGACTCTGACCCCACAGCACACAGAGCCAAGGAGTGAGGGCAGCTGAATCAACCCCACCTTCAGCCAGACCCGTCTCTGGGTTTACGTGTTTTATGAACTGATAGATTCCCTTTACAGTTTAAACCAGTATGAGTTTTTTGACACTTGTGACCAAACAAGTCCTCACGGACACTGGTATCTTTGAAGGTGAATTGAATTCACTTAGGTCTGAAAGCTAGTAATTGGTAGAACAAGGATGAGCAGCTGGGCCCCTCGGAGCCCATTATTCTGCCTATAATATGCCTCTGTCCCCTCCAGGACTCTCCATCACCCCACCTCTTCTAGCTCTTTCAAAGAGAAGCCCTGAGCCATCTCTGAGAGAACTCTATAGACATGTCACCAGGCCTATAACAAAAGAGAAATGCTAGCTCTGCTATGAGGACAGGTAGATGACAAGGGTCCTTGGTGTCTTGCCGCAGTCTGGAAGGGCACAAAATCAGGAGCCACCACACACCTTGTAGATTCAAATAGCAATTCTTTATTCCCGAACTCACACCGGCCCTCTACAAACACGTTCTGGGGAAATTCACGTTCTCAACCCCAAATACTCTGGGAGCGGGTGTGCCTGAGGCAGTAGGATACTCCCTATTCCCAGCAGGATACACCCTAAACCTGGATCCGCCCTAATCCAGTAGGATCCTCCTTAAACCCGGATCCACCCTGGTCCTTGAGCAGGGTCACCTTTCTCAAACATACATGCAATGTCACTGCAAATGTTCAAGGCAAGTCCATTTCCATGAGTCCTTCCTCTAAGCAACATGGGGTACGCTGGCAAGGAAATTGTCATACCTACTTGGCTAATGGCTCTCAGCAGTGTCTAACTATCATAACTGCTTATTCAGCTAATTCTACTCCTTGCACTGTAAGGGTAAAATTTCTAAGCTGATTCTAAGCCACAAAGCCTGAGTTAAAGTGTAGAAGACCAGGCATTGTAAAGTTTCCAAGCTGCAGGGCCTGAGTTAAAAAGTGAAGGACCAGGTATTGTTAAAATCCTCTCTTAGGACAATACCCGAACTGCCCAGTAAATATTCCCACTGACTCCTTGGTTGTCTAATAACCTGGGACTCTGTGTAGTTTGTCACGTAGTCCTTTAGGCCCTAAAACCAATCAGTTTGAATGTGTACCCCACTTAGAAGTGACCAATCACCCCTGCCCAGCCTGTTCCTGCCAATGAATGTACTAATCATGTCTCAGAGGTGTTGTTCAATTTTCCCGCGCCTCATGATGATTTGTTCTGATGTATGCAAAGCCCCCCCCCGCCCTCCCCAAAAAATGTACTTAAGCTCTGCTTGACCTCTGCTCTGGGCTCTGGGCTGTTTTCCCTTCCTGAGTGAGCCTAGAGCCTCAGCGTGCTGAATTAGGATCCTCTTCAATAAAAATCCCCTTATGCATGTTGCATGAAGCTGGTCTCTTGTGTTCTCTTCCTCCGACACTTCGCCGGACCCTTACAGCACCTGTGGTAGGTTTGAGGCTTGAGGGCTCTCCAGGGGAAGATGGGACCTTGAGAAGCTTGATTAGGCTGGGCTTAGACAGGTCTTCATGAGGGGGGATGTCCTCCTAGCAGGAGGCATAAAAGACTGCTGGCAAGGGCCACCAGGCAGAAGGAGAAGACGGTAAGGAACACCAGACCAGGAAGGGCACTGGAAAGACAACCTACTGTCCAGCTGAGGTCGTCCATAGCAAGGTAGGGAGGTCTGGGCCAGAGAGCTATGAAGGCCAGCAATGGGTTAGTGTCTTTTATAGCCACCATTTGTATAGAGCTGTTGGGTTCCGTTTCACAGGGAGTGGGAGGAAAAAACAAGCAGGCTCTAAATGACTAAAAATATGTATGCTTATTCAGGATGTATTATTTATAGCAACTGGATGTGTAAGAACTTGAGTTTGGCACTTTAAGCTCATAGCCCCAATCTGCAGTGAGGAAATAAACAATACAAGGGCCAATGCACCAGGGCCACCTTTGATTCACTTACAGAGTATAGGTATAAAACCTGATACGCTCAGCTTCAGATGCCAGGCCTTCATGCCTCATGATAAAGGAGATAAGGCTCCTGGGAAGGTCTTCCTATGGGCCACAGAAGGCAGCCAGAGGCTGCCACACGTGTCCTCCGCATACCTGTCATGCATGTTGGAATGTGCACTGTGCCCCCTCTTGGCACTAGGATTGGGTTCTACCCTTTATCTGATTGCACATTCGTCCAGAGTTCTCAAGCCCAGAGCTTTACCATTTTAAATTCCAGTGACCCGTCGGAACCTCTGAAGTGGGCCCCAACATTGGTACTGTTGAAAAGTTCCGCAAGGGATTCCAGTGTGCCAGCTGGATGGAATGGCCTTGTCAGTAGCAAAACAGAGCCCCCTTTCCAGTTTCCCTCTCTCCTGGGAGTTTCCTTGCCCTCTCCCCTTTCTGGCTGGTGGCCCTTATCAGCTGTCCTTAAAAAGTCTCCTTCTGTGAGAAGTCCCTTTTCCCCAAAGCCACCATAAAAACTAAAACTATGACTCTAAACTTCCCCACTGCTAGGAGCTGACCGTGGAGAAGCTAAGACCCTCATTCCAGGGGGATCCTCTCCCACATCCTGGAGGAAGAAAGGCCACAACTGGAAGCCAGGAAGGATCTGGGCAGACAGGCCTCGCGGGTTTCCCGACTCAGTCTATTCCCAGGAGCTGAGATCCTTCTGGTCTCACTATGTCTCTACATGGCTAGACACACTTCCTCAGACCTAAGCACAAAAATGATTAATTCAGCAGGGGTCTTGGGCCTTCCATCTGAAAGTGCCTTTTGAAGCTAAAACTATTAACAAATAAATGTGCTGTGCCTTTCTCCAGTGAAATTATTGTCCGTTTACTTCAGCAGACTCCAGTATTGAACCTTCAGAGGACAAGTTTGGACTTCCCTACACAGTGACAGCTGACCCTGCCCCATACTTACTAGCTGTGTGACGTCAAGAAAGTTTCTAAAATTATCTGGACCTCAGCTCAATCAATTGGAAGAAAGAAATGAGAAATCTCAAGATATTGAATCATCCCTGTGGGAGGCCACTCCCCACTACTCACCAAGTACCCTAAGAGTACAAAGCCACACACAGGCCAAAGGGGTCAGGCCCTCATTTGCTTGTAAGCCTTTGCAGTACGGAAACCACTTGTCATCGGGGCTGCGACCAGCAGCAAACTGGCTCCCATTAGTCTTTGAGCCTCGCTCTTGCAGATAGCTTCCCCTGGCCTCTATTGCAAGGCTGGCAGCATGATTCCTCCATCGACTCTTCCTGGGTTCCCTGTGGCTGCTGGGATCAGAACACTGATCACACAACAGGTTTTCATTTATTTGACTGGGAGCCATCTGAAAAAAGACCAGTCAAATCAGCACCACAGTGTTTTAGTCATTTGTGGATCTCAGTGGAATGGCACGCTCTTTAAAGTTGTAGTGCACCATAGCAACACTCAGGCCATCTTCTGAGTCCAGTTGCATATCCCAAAAGAAAGAGCCACTGTGCAGAGGGACACATGGGGAGCACTAACCAAAACTTTGCTCCTTGTCTTCCCACCTCTAGGTCGTTTTCTGCTATGTCTTCTCAGAGCATCACCAGCCAGAAGGCCAAAGCTATCCTCAGCACATCCTCACTGCACTTTTCTCCTCTCCAGTATGCTGCAACTGAAGGGAAGAGCTCACCTGTACAGGTACATGAAAGACTTGTGACTTCCCTTTAAGAAAAGCCTGATATCCCTTGACCATTCTAGAGTCTCAGTAAGTTGCCCATTTTATTAAAAAATGCCTAGCAATTACACCAATGAAGAAACCTTTCCCATATTATAACTAAGAATGGAAGATGGAAAGGAGCAATCACACTGTTTCTGTCATACCAAGGTCATGCATTCTGTATCTTTTTTGAAATATAGAACACAGAGATGAATGGAACTCAAGAGTCTGCCCTGCAAAATCTTTAACCTAATGGGAAGATGGCTGCTTTGGTAAAAAATGTTTCACAACTAGCCAAGGAGGACCTGGGGAGGGTGCAAGGAAGTCCTTTTTGTAGCATTTGACAATTTCTGTGGCTGATTTCATTTTAGGGTATTCAAAGTCCCACTCTTTCTCAGCATCAGTCCTATTAGAGCAAGCCACAGGATCAGACTCTGCATTTGATCTTTGCTTACACCAGTCCTGTCACTAAAAGCAATAAAAGAGTGTCTTAAAAGTCCAGGAGCGGAAAATTTAAAACTCTAAACCAGAGGCAAATTTTTTGTGATGCTAATGAAACTCAAGCTTTAGGCCTCTTTGCTTGCATGTGCTTCTTCTAAATATACATATATTTGCATACCTAATTTTGTCTTTAGAATTTTAGATCCTTTCCTTAAAAAGAGCAGACTAAATTGTTTAAACTTCATCCCTGCCTGATCTTGTCAACTTTTTTTCTGCATGTTCTACAGAGTAACATAAACTACTCAGTCCACAGCTCCTCCTGAGGAATCAACTGTGGGTCTTGTTAAATGCAGACCTCATTTAGGGAAAGGTAGGTAGGCCCTGAAATTTTGCATTTCTAACAGTCTCAGGTAATGCTAATGTTGCATGGATCACATTTTTTCTAGAAAGATCTTGCAACACAAGATCTAAAAAGCAAAAGCCTCTAAATCTAGCAAAGCTTTCCCCTATTTAAGGTTATACCACACAGGGTAAGTTAACTGCCTGTTTTGACTAAGCACAATTAAGTACCTTGGTTCCATCATCTGATGTTGACTATCCTCACTGCCTTCAAATACAGCCTGGTCAGATTCCTAGAAATACTAGATTCCCTTGTCTGTGAAGGTCTGTTGCTTAAAATCATGCTTAATATTAATTCGTATGATAGGTTGCTTGTTAGAAAACAGTAGAATTCATTTTATCTAGTAAAAGCAGAAAGAAATTTAGGATAGGGCATGAAATAGCTTATAGAAATCCTAAGATTAAGACATTGATGCCGTTCTCATAGGAACAACCTAGCCTGAAGAAATGATGGAGTTTTTGTTGGATACTCTCATATATGAGCTGGCAACCATTTAGCCTCTGTGGCTCTAGAGACCAGGAAGTCGATCAGTCCCCACATCCGAGGGAACCAAACATCTCACCACCACATTCACCACAAGATGGGTCTCTCCACCTCTGACTGACACCTCCCAGGGTTTATATCCCCATTTCCCTTCCAGACTGTGTCATCTGCCTGGCAGAACTTAGGGAGCCTGAAAACTTAGTGCTTTGCTGCCTAGGCTCTCCAGAAAAAGAATGCATGCTAGAAGGGCCACAGGTGATGCTGATTGAACCAACCTGCAGAATCTCAATAAACATTCTCGAATAAATGACTTTATTTTCTTATTCTTGTTTCCTGATCTCCATAACAGTATCTGTCTCTGCCTCTATAAGACTATTCATATCTAATGTCCATCACCCACTAATGATAATCTCTGGATCCCCTTGATTCTAATTCTTAGAGGGAAAGATTTTTCACTAGCTAGACAATAGATTGATGCTTCCTGGGCCAGGTGTCCTCAGTTCTGATTAGCTGAGGCTGTGGAGAGTACAGCAGTGTGAATCTAACATATTAAGCCTGTCCATCTGGGAATGGGAATTTCTGGAAGAAAAAGAATCTGAAGTAAGAAAATTACCATGGACCATGTCAACTGTGACATCTGAACTGGGTTTCAAAGGAGAAATAGGCATTCTCAAAGTGGACAAAGAGGAACACTGCAGAGACGGAAGAGCCAGACACCAGAGGGCAACAGAGCATGAGCTGCTTATCAAGCTTGTTGTGACAAGCTGCATCTTTCCCTTCCACTAAGGTGTTTGCTAATCCTTGCCTCTCTGAAAACTTTGAAAGCAAGTATTAGCCCTGTTTCCACTGCTGACCCTCAACTCCCTCCCAAAATAACAAATAACAGCTCTTACAGCTGGCCTTATTATTCTTATTTTTTTTTAACTTTTTCATAAGCCATGACTACTCTTAGGCATATTACTTAAGTTAAGAGTGGCTCTATCAATGCCATGGGGACAACTGAGCCTACTTCTGAACTGCAGTGAGAAGCAAAAGGTACAATGTGTGTGAAAACATAGTGAACCCTGAATCACTGCATAAATGGATGGCTCTTTAGCCCAGATCTTTCCAAGGCTTGAAAAGTGCCTCTTAACAGAAGATAATTAATCCCTGTGTACCCTTCAGGTGGTAAAGGGCACAATGTGAGACGTGATTCTAGACCAGGCAGCCAAGTCTCGGCAAGTGTCTCATTTCTGCCTGTACTAGCTCAGCAAGTCTGCTCCAAAGCTGGCCCAGATGCCCAGATCCTCGCCTCTGGGCCCTCACCTCACTGCTACAGCTGCTCACCCAAGAACAACACAAAATGCTGTCTACATTGCACCTGCTATTTGCTTCTACTGAGGGTCAAGGACATAAAAGCTGGAAAGAATTTAGATTTTCTGATCTTACCAAAACCTTAGGTTTTCCCATCTCAGGCAATGGAACCAGCAGTTATGCAGTTACTCAAGTTAAAAAAAAAAGAGAGAAAAGAAATCTAAATTTTTCTCTCTTTCCTTATCCATCCACCTTGTGCACATTGGCATTGTGGCTTCTTAGAACCAGCCAAACCACCATCTTGCCTAGAGTGTTGCAATGTCCTCCTAAATGGCCTCTCTGTTAATATACTTGCCCCAGCAATCCTGTGTCCAGTGGAAGCTATGGTGGTTTTTTTAAAATGAATGCTGCAATGATTTTCATTATTATCGGGTTAAAATCTAGAATTTTTACAAAGGTAGACCTTGCCTCCTTGTAAGTGTCTCTCTTTTTCCCTCCAAGCACATTGGTCTCCTTTTTGTTCCTAGGCCAGGCTTGTTCCAACCATGTACTTTTAATTTTATTGTTCCAGCTTTCATGGGAGAGGCACTAAGTAAGAGTTTATATTGGATGGATGAATGGATGGATGGATGGATGGATGGATGGATGGAAAATAAAGTAACTTCTGTGACCTCTATGGTTGTCTTATAAATTCCACTATTTGGGGACCGAAAGCTTTGAGGAACTTATATCAATAAGCTGAAGGGAAGTCAGAGGATCAGGAAATCCAATTTTTAATAACACTGAGAATGAGAAGTCAAATGTCAGGTAGCCCCTCAATTGACCTGTAGTTATTGAGAAAATATTGAGATCTTCCCAAACAGAAATCAAAGAGACTGTTGAAACCAAGGTAAGTGGAGATGAACTCAAGGATATGGATTCTCTCCCTAAATGGCACTTCTGTTCTCTCTTAGTAAACCATTAGACTATAGCCATGACATGGATAGAACTTCAGAGCCCTTAAGAAGCCACTAGCCATTTCTCAGTAACACAGGTGGAAAACATTCATCTCATTCTCAACTGCAGAAAACAGCTCTAAATGAAGGATCATGTTGAGTTTGGGCTCATATGCCTTTTACTTTTCTCTTCCCTTAAGTGTAAATTGCATCAAGTGGAAACACTTAATTTCTCTTTGTTAAACCTTGAGTTTATTTCCCTTCCAGGGATCATGTATGAGAGAGAAGTAGTAGTGGAACGTAGAAGAAGAAATAAGAGAAGCCATATGGAATATGGTCCCTGGCACACAGCAGGTACTTAATTGATGTGTCATTCCTTCTGCAAGCCCCTGTGTCAAGCCTTTCTATCAAAACCCCAGCTCAGATCTGTGGTCATGTATCAAAAAACTATCTCTTCGTTCCTAAAACTGCTTTACTATGAACTATTATTATGGTGAGGGCTTTCTGTCATTTCTTATCCAATGCAAATCATCAGTAATGTGAGAATAGGAGGCAGACCACTTGGAAGGACCCATTTTGGTCCTTCCTAGTTATGTAACCTATGACAAGTTGCATAATCCCTTGGAGCCTCACCAATCTTATCTGTAATGGTTCAACCATCCACATAGGGTTATTGTGAGCATCCAAATAAGTCACATGCAAAGGGCTGAGAACAGTGCTCAGGACCTAGGACGCCCAATACAAGGGAGAATTAGCATATGTGACATCTTGGTCACATTGTCTACTTTATTGAAATGCTGTCCTCTAATTGTGGTTTCTGTCTTTCACTGGGATGATGATTATCCTTCCATGACCCAATATATCAGCACAAATTTGTAGTGAAGTAAGGTCTCCCCAGAGGTGGGGATAGGTGTAGATACCTCAGTGGTGCCATGAACAAGTCATCTGGAAGTTGAAGGCTACCCGCAAATGAATCGGAGGACCAATGCCCCTTCTCCATTAATCTTGGGTTTTCTTGAAACTGGATTTCAGGATCCAAAAATCTGAGCTATGTATTGGGATTGTGTACTTAGATTTTGGTACCTACCACACAGAACAGGAGCGGGAAGGATGAGATGGGCCTCAGAGTCTCAACCAGCATGCCATATTTAGTAATTCAGGCTACCTGGCTTTGTGTTGTCCTGCACTTATATCCCTCTTGTTATTTTAAGTTAGCTATGGTAAGAGGATTTTGTCTTATATGCCAACTCCACAGGTAGAGGTTGCTTTATTAGCAGAGAATTGAGAAAAAAGTCAGAAGCGGTATCTAAATTCACCAGAAAACGTGGCCGTGATTAAAGAGCACTGTCTGCCATGTAGAAAAAGATTGGAGAGTGGCGCTGCATGGGTGCCTGGGTCAGTGGGCCTTGTCCTTCCTTGATCTGCCCAGCCCTGTTTCAGGGTCCCTACCTTGATTCAGCTGCATCATCAGAAGCAAAGAAGTAGTCGGACATAAATAATGCACATGATCCAACCTGACCTGATGGAGCACTCTCTCTCCATAAAATAGTTTTATCTCACCCTGCTTTTCAAATTGAATTTCTCAAACTGCTTTCAATGTGTAAGGTCACTATGTATGTGACGTTTCACATTAACTTCTCCCCAGCCCAGCCACATATCTATTTTGTATTCTATGACCTCCACCACTCAGACCAAAGTACGTACGTGGCAAGTCATCCTGAAAACTGAAAAGTATTATCAAAATCTTGGTTTTCTAAGGTTTTTGTTAGTTTTCTTGCTGTTGTTTGTTTTTTGGTGGTGATACTGGGCACTTTATCACCAAGTTACATTCACAGCCTTTTTTTTTCTTTCTTTTCTTTTCTTAAGATAGGCTCTTGCTAAGTTGCTGAGGCTGGCCTTGAACTTGCCATCCTCCTGCCTCACTCAGCATCATCCTCAATTGCTGGAATTTCAGGAGTGAGCCACTGAGGACTGGGACTTCTAAAAATTAAAGAGCTACAGTATAGGATTAAAACAGAAGCCCATGAAGCACACACCATTTGGGATTAGACTGCCTGACTTCCAGTACTCTCTCTTCCCCTTACCTGATGCCTACACACATCACTTAACCTTTCTGTACCTCAATCTTCTCTTTCCAAGTGTGTAATAACAAGAGTACTCCTTCAGAAAGCCGTGAGGCTCACAGGAAATAAGTAAAACACTTGGAACAGTGCTTACCACATAGTAAGTAACCCACTGCTGTTATTTTGAGAGAGAGTGCAGCTAAAAGAATTTTTCTTGATTTCCATGACCTGATTTTAAAGATAATTTGATGAGAAAAAGAAGAAAAGTATTAGAAAGGCTGTAACAGAGTTAGCTGATGGTGAGATCTTAGAGACAGTTCTCTTACCTAACCCCTCCACATCTGGAGCTAATGCCAAGAGTGAGGAAGGGAGGGGTCTACAAAACACACACACACACACACACACACAGGAAAAAATGTAATAAGATTTCAGAGAGACTTGCATCCCTTCCTGGCACTGTGCTCACTCCCCAAGTGGGCATCCAAGAGAGTAAGTGGGTCCTCAGAATGGATCTCCTCACTGAGCCAGAGGGGCAGAGCTAGTCCAGCAGAGGGCTCCAGAGGGCCCCCACTGGTCTACTGTAGCCCCTGAAAAGCAGGGGGCACCTCCTGTCCCAGTCTTGCCCAGGAGCCCACAGAGGACATAGTGAGGAGGGATAAGAGTCCTTGGTTTGAACAGGCCTCACACCTGGGGCAAAGGAAAGAGAGCTGACCATACCCAGACCTTAGACAGCTCCACAAGGTTATTTTGTGGGTCAGGTGTGCGTTTCTGGGAATCTGTAGGTCTGAATGGGGGTTGGGGAGTTGGGAGGATTGGGAAGTTTAGAGTGTTTGGAGCCATGGTACTGGGGAGAGTTCAGTTTGAGGGGCTGTTCTGCTGGCTGAGCTGTATCAGTGCTCAGTTTGGAAAGTGCTGACTTTAAGCATGAGGAAGTCCAAGGTGGCAACTCCTCCCACTCTGAGCTGCTGCTTCATTCTGTCTCCCTCACTCTTCGCACATACCTTTGGTATCTTCTCAAAGCCAAGAACCTCAGCCCTTTCCCCACCCTCACAGCATTTGCTTCCAGGCTCTGAACCCTGTGCATCCAATCAGGCAGAAGACAGACAGAGAGATTCCACCTGTGAAAAGACTGTCTGGGCCTCACTGAGTCTGCTTGTGTCCCACCTCTGCACGGAGGAGTCAGGACACAGAGGGACATGCAAAAGAAAGCTTGGTGCTAAGTGGCATTCTCACCACTAGCTGGGTGATCTTGAGTAAGTCAAGCCACTCTGCTGGAACCTCACGTGTTTACCAGTGCCATGAGCATGTTAGATCAGAGCCCCGCTTCTCAGTAGCTCTAACAGTCCACGATTATTGACTCATGCATGGCACTTTACCTTCCTTCCCCATTTTCTTGTCTCTTCCCACTTGGATCCCAGCTCTACCGTGGGGCTGAGGCTCGGCATGACCCATGGCCCACCCAGGACAAAGCATTTTGCCAAAGTGGACTCAGGAGAGGAGCGCCTGCCGGCTGTTGCCATCTCCTGCTGTCTCCTGGTGCCAATCAGCAACAGCAGCAGCATTTGCAGAACATTTTTAGAATGAGCCCTGGGCAGACGAATAGCATTGCATAATAGCTCTGTTTTAATGAAGGGAAGAGGGGGAAGGAAGCAAGGGAGATCTTGGCACAGACGCCAGATTTTAATGAATTGTTGAAGTAAGAACTCTCAGTGCGGAGAGTTAAGAGAAGATGCTGAGCCAGGCTAATTTCTCATTCGCCACTGAAGAATATGTTGAAGCACTGGCACCCAAACAAGGCTGATTATTTTGATGGAATCAACTAGTTGGTTAAGTTAGACAACTGGTCAATTTAGTTAGCAGGTATGGAGTGGGGGCCAGCTGCAGAAAGGAGGGGGCAAGGGGAGAGAGAATATCTAACTTATTTATCCACTTTGTGGCTGGTTATTTTGCTCAATTGCCTGAATAAGTAAAGTACACAGGTAACCTAAGAATCTGTTCAAATGTTATTGCAGCCCAGGTTCTGCCAGCTAGAAGCCATATCTCCCTCCTGAAGACTCCCGTAATGTTGTCAAGGTCCCTTTCTCATTTCATCATTTCTCCCTGGGAATAAAGGAATCTACAACATGACTTTACCTTCCTTTTTGCTCCATGAGCAACTTGAAAGCAGAATTCAGGCCCAATCGTATCTGTCCCCTCTATGGTGACATGGTATAAGGCCAAGGACAGAGTGAACAGTTAGTAACTATCTAAGAGTGGATCAAAAGTGAAGTGTTGTAGACTGATTTCTTTGAAGTCATACTTTATGTTCCTCAGCTCTGCCAAGGACCGGGACATCGTGGGCCACTGGCTCAGGTGGACAGAAGGGATGTAGACATTCGGTTTATGAAGAAAGTAAGCAAAAACGAATGTTGGACCTAATTTCTGGTTCAACCGTCTCTTGGGGAACGGGTGTGCTTCCAGGGAGGAGCACAAGCCTTGGTGCAGAAATCAAAACAGCCCTGGTGCTCAGTTTTCTCATCTGTATGATGGGGTGGCCCTGGCATGGCTCATCATATTTTAAAAAGTGCCTAATAGTCTGGCACCGCACCTGGCACACTTGGGCTACTCCTCGGGTGTTTCCCTCCAGCCAGTGTTGCCACCTCTTCAGGGACAAGCAGATGCACATCTCCCCAGTTCTCCTGGAGAAAGTCCTGCCTTCCGCAGCCTCTGGGGAAATCAAGCCCCCGTCAGGAAATGGCAGAGGAAGCACTCATTTCTGAAAACAACAGAGAGCTGATGGTGGCACTTTCTCTTCCCAGGCAAAGTCACAAGTGGCCTGGGTGTGAGTGCCCAGCACTCCAGGCCTGGCAAAGTGGCTTTTGTAAAGAATTTCTGGAGAAAAGAGAGCCTCCCTCTCCTTTGACCCTAAAAGATGAAACTTAACTATGTTTTTACAAGTTCAAAGGATCCCCATTTCTGCTCTGCCATTTTGTCCATCTTTTTAGAAAACACAAGTGGATTTCAACAGAAACTCTCACACCACCCCATGAAGTGACAAAGTGCTTTGAAAAAGAATAAGGCACTCCTTACCCAAACTGCAGAGGCCAAGAGCTCAGCTACAGCAACTGCCCAGAGCAGCACAACCATGCAGAGACTGAACTTTCTCCAAAGACTCAATTTTGTGCCCCGCCAAGACCATGCCTAAGAGATGTCTCCATTCTTCCTTCCTCCCAAACACACATCTCCCTTTAAGCCTTGCCTAATCAGAAGAGACCCTCCTCCAGCTTCCCAGCACATCCCATGTTCAAGTACACTGGACATCTAGACCAGGTCAACTGCCTCACCACCTCCGTCTTGCACTTGCACTCCTACTGAAGATGCTGTCTTTCTTCTCCACGCTTAACAGAAGCTCCTCTTTCAAGATGCACCTTATCCAGTCCTCTTTTCTGTCCATCCTCTCTCCAAACCCTCACATCAGATGAATTCTTCCCTGACCAGGGCTCTTGCAACTATTTGTCCTTTTACTTGAATTCTCACTCTCTTTTTACACCATTCAGTTGAGAGGAAAGGGCAGATGAAAACGCACAGGGGCGAGAATGTGGCTGTGTGGAAACAAGCTCTTCTTCTCTGTGGAAGACTTGTCCTTAAATACCCCTAGCTTTTGCCCTCATTCCTCATTCCTCTGAACACAGCATGCTCATTTTAGCTGCTAAACTAGGCAACAGTCTCCAACTGCATCTTTGTCATTAATAAAACTGTGTTTTGTTTCTCTACCTCTTTCCTATTTATCTCATTCAGCAATTGGTAAGGACTCCAGCAGGGGAAGAGGAGCGCTACGTTTTGTGCTCCTGAAAGAGCCCTAACCATTGCTTAGATAAATCTGTAAGGCATGGTGTGCAGGGACCTCAGCAGGAGTCTTTGTTCTCTTCTCCTGTCTAACATTTATTTATTTACTGAATCGTGTTATATCCACCCGTGAGAAGAAGCGCAGGAGAAATGTGATTAGAAATGAAGCTCAATTTGGACAGCAGGTGTCAGAGGGAGCAGCTACGGGGCTGGCGGGTAGACCTGTGCTGTGGACGTGGGAGACATTGGTGCCCGGGTAGGAGGAGAAGCCAGGCCTAGGAAAAAGCATTCCTCACACAAAAGGCAGGAAAGACTTGTCCAGTTCTAAGAGCATCATGGCTTCCCCCTGGAAGCCTGCAGGGGTGGCCACAGTTTTCTGTGACTTTCTTGCATGCTGACGCAAGAGCCCTGTCCCTGGTGAGCCTGCTTCTATGTCCTCTCAAGGTGCATGCCCTTTCCCCTTGTTCCTTCCTCATCTTCCAGGGACAACCCCCTGAGGAAAGTCAAGGCCACATCTTAGATTTGTCAGCAAACCTAAATGGCAAGCTGCTCCTTCATTTTCAAGGCTCTGGCCAGGCGTGTGCACAGCAGGCTTGGTCCCACCCTCCCTGCTCCTCCCCTGCAGGGCCATAGCCTCTTCCCTGGGTTCCTACAGCAGCTCCCATGGGATCCTCCAGGTTCTCAAAGTTACATAAACCTCAGTCAATGACAGCAGCTTGACAAAAAGACAATGGTTTAAGAGAAAGAAAATGTGAGAAAGGAAGAAAGGAAGTCGAACAATAAAGGCAGATAAATAGAGACAAACTTTCAAAAAATTAAAAGAGTAAAATTGGTGGGGACTAATAGAGTCCTACCAACAAATATCTCCTGTGTAGCTCAAGGATGTTCCTGACAGTATTTTCCCCTAGAACAACACCCTTCATTTTGTGGCTTCTTTTATTTCCCCTGGTTTGGGGGCTCCATAATTCTCATTTCATCTCTTATTTCCTTAGGAATTGAGATTTCTGCTCTCCTTCTACCATACAGGAAAAGGAGCAGCTAAGCTAATTGGTGAAAATCTGAGCCCATCGCATTCTATTGAGGATGAGGCTAATGCATTGGAAGTCACCATTGAATAGCCAACACATATGAAAAAGTGCTCGAGATCACTAGTCATCAGGGAATTGCAATTAAAACCATAATGGAATCTTGTCTCACCCCAGTTAGAATGGCTATTATTAAGAAGGTAAAAAATCCCTTATATTTAAAATATAATTTACATTTGACAATAATTATTTCAAGTTAATAAAAAAAAATTTAAATTGCCATATAATATGTAATGTGGGCTCCCTCTGGCTCTCTTTCACTGCTTGAGTCATGGATGTGAGAAAAACATCCTCTTTGCTTTCATTCTCCAGGCCTGAGCTGGTCTGCTCACTTCCTTCTTTAATAGACAGTGAAGACCTGAAGTTCCCTGCACTTCTGAGTTTATAAGTTAGTTCAATGATGCTGCATGTCTGGAAGGCACCTGAATTAGCAGGCTCATCTCCCCACATTCAGGCTCGAAGGTCTGGATGTCAGGGAGAAACAGAGACTGGACTTTGGCCTCAAGTTCACCTTTTCAACACAGTTTACTATTCTGTGGGGCTTACTGGACACTTTCTTTTTTCCATACTAATGCTTTTCTTCAACCAGCTACTCTGGATTTCTACTTGATTGGGTTGAACTGTGGTTCTCATACCTGAGTATGCATCAGGGCCACCATTTGCTGAACCCCACCCCCAGAGTTTCTGCATCAGTGGTTTGCAGGAGGTCTGGGATGTACCTTCTAAAACGTTCACTGACTTCCTAGGTGAGATCCCTGCTGCCGGTCCAGGGACCACGTTTCAAGTAACATTGGATTAAACACAGGAAGGTAGGAAGAGTAAGCTGTGCCTTCCATAATCTCACCATACAGATAATACCTTGTTGAATTATAGCTTCTCCCCAAATTCTGAAAGGGTAGTGACATTGTCTCTTATTCATAATTGTGTCTGCAGTACCTTGTGCAACTGAGAAGCCCAGTGATCATGCATCAATGAGTTAGACGGAATGCCTGTCCTACTGTTGAAACATCTCTATCACACAGGATTTTGAACCCTGCCACAAAGCAGCAGGTAATCCTGCATAGCATTTCACTGAGAGCCGCAGAGATAAAAGCTATCTAACTGCAGATCACCCCTTCCTAGAGCTGCAAGCTGGGTTTTTTTTTTTTTTTTTTTTTTGGTCACCATGGCCCCAGTGTGTCTATTCCCATAAAAAACCGCCCTTGGTGAAAAGTGGAAAAGGGAGATAGGGACAGATGATATTTATTTGATTAACCACCAAGGAAAGTCTGAGAAGTCCTTCCTGCCTCCAGGCCTACTTGGGAAGTCAGTGCTCTGTGGTAATTTTTAGTAAAGTCGATGGCAGTGATATGCCTTGTAAATTATCTGCAATGTTGCTAACATCTAGGGACATCATGGTTGCTCATTGGCTTGTGTGGAATACATCAGAATGCAGCCTGAGCCATGATGAAGGAACGATTTCAGGAGTAAATCAAATTTGGTGCAGGAACATCTATATTTCATGTGCCTGCTTCTGCAGGGATGCCTCAGTAATTGATTTAAAAATATCCACATCTGTTGATTCATCTACGTTTAAATCTGAATCTTCATCTTTGCCTTTTTTTTGCAAAAGATTCTGCTGCAAAGCAGAGGAAGAGGAAGAATTTGATGCAGCAGCTACATGATAAAGGACCTTGCTCCTCCCAGCGCTCACAGCACAGATGGATTTGCCAGTCTGGCCCAAAACAGAGTCAGCTCCCTCAAATGCTTGTGAGAAAAAAAACAGCCTATAAATAAAGAGATGGCTGCTTCCCCACATGTGAACACTGGCTTGATACATGTGTCAATCATTTCACAGTATTGAAATGCATTTGGTAATTCTGATTTTTATGTAGGTATCCCAGGATTGATGATTCCCAGGAAACACACTAACAAAGTCACATCTGCATTTAGCAGATTCAGATGAGGAAGTCAGTATGGAAAGCATTCTATTGCACTCTTGCCTCAGTTAAGTCAGCTGATTAAAATGGAAATGATAAGAGGACCTACCCCATGAAATTGTTATAAGAATTAAGGAAGAAAATTTATGAAATAATTAGACACATAAGTAAGGACTCTGAAAGTATTGTCTATTTTTATGGTTGTTATTGCTGCCTGTGTGACTGCATAATGTTAAAGGACTGCACCATAGGTAAGACCTGTCAGGGAAATGAGTTTGGGCATGGGAGGTGTTGACCCTGCCTGACAGGTACCTGATGTTGTAGCTGTGTCTGACTCCTAGCAGTGTTCCTTTGCATGCTATTATTCTCACCTGGAATAACTTCTTCCCTTCCCATTCTTCATCTGATTTCTATGTCCAAAGTAAAACATAGAGATCAACCTCTCAATAACTTTTCATTGCCCCATCCCCATCCAGGGCAGATGCACTACTGTGAACTCCCTTGAAGACTGGACCACTGTCAAAGCAGTTTTCACACTGGACCATCTTGTTTATTTGCCCATCTGTCTCTTCCTCTAGATGGTGAGCATCTCCAGTATAAATCTGATAATATTGACTATCTAATTTGAAACAAAACAACCAACCAATCAATATGTGGTAAGAATTAACAGGATGCCTGCCATTTGTCTACTTTGCTAATTTCTTAAAATAAATTTGTAGAAAAATTAAATGACAAAGGTAAAATTCATATTGACAAAGGGGAATGCATTTTGGCATAAATACAGAGTAATAATAAATACATGGGGCTTGGAAGTCAGTTCTGGATTTTAAATCTGGTCATGCCACTTGGACTGTATGATTTTGATCAAGTTACTTCTCAGTAACTTCTATTCTCATCCCTAAAATATATAAAAAAATCACAGGGTGTGTGAAAAAGTAAAACTGGTGCTGTGAGCTGAACTGTATTCCTCCAAAGTTCAGAGATTGAAGCCCTAATCTCCAGTAGAACTGTATGTGGAGATGAGGTTTTGAGGATACAATTAGGTGGGTCCTAATCTGCATGACTGGTGAAGAAGAAAGAGACAAACATTGTCTCTCCACCCTCACCAGGAAATGGGACGTGAGGACTCATGAGAAAACAACAAGAAGAGCCAGAAAGAGACTCCTCATCAGAAATCAGATCCACCTGAAACCTGATCATAGGCTTCCAGGACTCAGGACTGTTAAAAAATAAATTGTTTATTGTTTAAGACACTCATCCCACAGCATGTTATTATGGCATTCCAATAAATGGCATATGTAAAAAAATTAATACACAATAAATACCATATTGCTTACTTGAGTGAGCAAACTTAGCTCACTCCAGTTCTTTGACTTGCACCTTCTTCATCTGTAAATTGAGGGTTAACAACACTCAGCCTGGACTTGTCAATAGTACCAATAGAGTAATCAACATGAATCAGGCTCCACCTAGAGCTCAGGCTCAGGTCTGAGTTCCCCACATGTTGCATCTCATTTGATCTTCACAACAACTATAAGAGCTAGCTACTCTTGTTATCCCTGTTCTGCAGTTTAAAAAATATATATATATCTGTTACAGCCACAGCATGGAAGCATCCTCTAATCATATCACAGCAGGTAAATGAGAGACATGGCACTGCCACACAAGATGGTTTGGCACCCAAATCCCCTTGGGTAACCCTGCACTCTGCTGCCCAGGGCTGTTAGGAAAGCTGCTGGGAATGTCACCTCAGTGCGAAGCACATGGCCAGGAACAGGAGTGCTGGATGCTCATGGTTTCCTTTCCATTCCTTAGAGCTCATTAGTTACTGTGGTTTGCAGCTGGAATGTCCCTCAAGTCTCATGTGTGGAAGGATAGCTTCCCAATGCAGCAATGTCAGAGGTGATACTTTTAGGAAATTACTGGATTGTGAGGGCTCTAACCTTGTTGATGGATTGATCCATTTGATGATTAATTATTTGAATGCATTGTTGGAAGGTAGTAGAAACTGAAGGAGATGGAATCCAACTGGAGGAAGCAAGCCACGGGGGCTGTGTTCTGGAAGGGTGTTTCTTCCCCTCAGTCCCTTTCCCACCCCCTCTCTCTCTGTTCCAAGCTCTTCCACCATCATGTTCTTTCTGCCTCACCTTGGGGCCAAAGTAAAGGAGCTGGCCAACCATGGACTGAAACCTCTGAAAACGTGAGCCAATGCAAATCTTACAGCCTCTAAATTGATTTTGCAGGAATTTTGGTCAAAGTGATGGAAAGATGATTAACACATCCATGTAAGACATTGTCTCAGGCTCATTGTCTAAGCCAGATTCTGAGAAGCTTCAGAGCCTGAAGACGGTTACTATCCCAACCTCACTCTAGTACCATTTAATCAGGATCTCTCTCTTGATGGGGCATCAGACCAGGCCCCAGGCATGGAGAGCTGTGTGGTCAGGGCTGGCCTGGAAGTGTCCACACTGTCCAGTGCTACCAACGGCTGAAGGGAGGAGCCCACGCGATCCAGACACAGGCGGATGAAGGAACCCTAGAGCCACAGGGAAAGTGCTTTAACTATAGAATGGCTAAAATAAAAGACAAAATTGTGTCTGTGGTGTAAGAACATTGTTAAGAACATTGTTATGGGAACAGATACTGCTTGCATATGGATTAGAACAGTCAGGGAACAAGGATAAAAGGAAGCTGATTTATTAGGGTGGCAGAATTGTCAGCCAAGATTTTCATTTTTTGTTAATGTGGCCCTAATGTTGTTTATATAATAAATGGTAAAATAATTAGAATTTCTAGTTATAAAAGAGCCATCAAGATAAGAAAATCTCTTCTCACATACTACAATTTTATCCGAAACCAGAAAGAGAACGCAAAATGCCAGAAAGAGGAAGAAAAGGATGGGTACATTTCATTCTCCCATCTCTTTTGCCCCAACCCTCCTATTATTGTGAGGAACTTGGAAACCATGTGTCCCAACTGCATTTTTCACATACATACATCTATATATCCATGTATATATGTGGCTATACATATACGTATTCATATATATACACACACATATATGTCTATTCTTATAAAAGTAAGATAATTGTGTACTATTATATAATATTCTTTACTCAATTATATGCCATAATTATTTCTATATGACAAACTATATATATATATATATATATATATATATCATAATGGAAGCATAACAATCTAGGTACTAGAATTACTTAATAATGCCCTATTTTGGAAGTTTGAGGCAATCTTAATTTTTCACAATAATAAATGTCATTGAAATGGTTAACAGATTTTTTTCCCCCTTAGAAGTACATAGATATAGAATTACTGGGCTAAACCACATAAATTTATTTTCCCAAATATATGAACTTATATACCCACCAAGCAGTATTTTTAAACTACATTATGACATACCTCGAACATTAATTTCTTTTTAATATTTAGGTGAAACTTTTTCTTTGTATTTTTCAGACTTGAGTTTAATTACCTCTGAGTTTGACTGTACTCAATCATATTCTTTTTGTTTGTTATCTGCTAATGCTCTGATTATAATGGGAATTTAATGAGTGACTATGTAATACCCACTACCCACTATATTTTCCACAATGATTAGCTCCAGAGTTATAATTTAGATTTTGCCAAGAGAGGCTGGGAAGAGTTGGATACAAAGGCTGTGACTTCTCTGCCTCAAGCAGAGACCCACATGGACTTCAGCAGATGAGAGATTCGACAGAAATCTCCAAAATCTCTTGCTTTCATATGGCAAGCAAATATAATCATTAGTAGCAGTTTTCTGCAGTTCTGCAGAAATTATTTCAGTAGCTTTTCCCAACCTTTGCTTCTCCCGTAATTTCATATGCATTAGTTCCCTTCAGTAAGCCATTTTGTACTTGAAATACCTGGAGTGGACAGATTAGGGTTATCTTCCCAGCCTTGCCACCAGCGAGGGCTTGCCCTTGAGCTGGTCACTTCCGTCTTCCGGGGCCTCTGTTTCCTCACTTATCAGATGAGGAAGTTGGAATTAGCTAAATATCAAGTCCCTTCCAGTTCTAGTGTGGTGTGCATCTGTAAAAACCTTTCACACTGGGAAAGTACTTCTGCTCCTGCTCTCCCCCTCCTTCTTGATCTCTGCCTCTCCCCAAGGCCAAAAGGATTTCTTTTTTCTGGCAATAGAAGGTTACACACTGAGAAACAGTTCCTGGCAAAATGGCATTGAGAACATGAAAGAGATTTGAACGTCAGATACATCCAAAGGTGCCAGTTCATCCTGATTCCATTTCCCACAGAAATTGACTTAATGTCCAAAACCATTTCAGTTAATGGCTACATGTCTATTGCTTTCTCCTCAGTGAAAACAAATAACTTTCCCTGGACTTGTTCTTAACCAACTCTTAGAAGATCTGCCCTGGCCAGGCAGAATGTTTGAGGGACTGTGGACAACTGAATTGCTAATAACTCCTACATTCCTCCCTGGCAGAACGTGGCATTTGGGAGGAACAGAGCCTGTACCTACCCCAGGGACCAGGTTCCTGTCCTGCTGTCTTGCCATAGCTAAATACCACAGACAGGCGGCTTACACAGACAGACATTTCCTTCTTGGTTTCAAGGCTATAATGCCCACAGTCAAGCTGCAGGTAAGTTTGGAGGCTATCAAGGGGTTCCCTTTTTACTGTCTCTCCATATGGTAGACTTCAGGTCTTTCCTCCTCTCTTTATAAGCACAAACCCACTTAAATACTGTTCCCATCATATGGACCCCATCCTCCCCAAGACCTCATCTGTGGATACCATCTTATCAGGGGTTAGGGCTTCAGTATGTGAATTTGGGTAGGGTAGGAATGTCTGCTTTCTCTCTTCCTGACCATGCCAAGTCCCTGTCTCCAGGAGTCTTTCCTGGACACCTTCAGACACTCGGTACTTCTCCTTCAGGTCATGTCTTCAGCATAGCTGGTCACTATGTGACACTTTCTGCACTCCCTCAACAGGATGCAAGCTCCATGAATGGAGAACATGTGTGTCATCCGGGTTTCGACCAGGAAGCCCACAGATAGAGCACGGCGGGTTTTATTAAATGTACGGTAAAGGACCGAAGGAGTCCATGCATCTGGGATGTGAATACATGCAACTCTCCAAGCCTGAATTAGTTCACGCCAGTGACAGCACACTGTTATGTGAAGATTACACACAGTTCTGTGCCCAGCAGTGATCGATTAGTCTTTTGAAGAGATAGCCCGTTGTGGTGAACAGCTGTGCTTTGCAGATAAACAGACCTGGTTCATGATTCCAGCTGCCCACTGACCAGCACCCTAACCTCTTGGAGGTGCTGCTTATTTTTTGTATAAAATGGGAATATCAGTGTCTAATTTGTAGCACCGCTGTCAGGATGAGATGAAATGCCTATGATAGTGCTCAGTTTGTAGATGTGCTCAGTAAGGATGTTCATCATGTTGGAAGGGAGCACTGGGCTTTCTGTGGGTCTGAAAAGGTGCAGACCACTCCTTAGGAACATCCACTAGCAACACTGCTGCCGATTTGCTAGCGATTTTGCAGCTTTGTCAAAAACATGAAGACAAAGCAGGATTGTTCTCTTTGCTTCCATCAATCTGCCCATCAGCTTGAGTGCCATGGCACACCTGGGACCAGCAGTGATGCATGTGTCAGTGCCAGCAAGAGGACAAAACCTGGAAGTAATACAGTGTGATGAGCTCTCACACCTGCAGCATGGTAGAAACAAAACTCCTGGGTGTCTTCCTGAGGTACACTGTTCTTTTGTCCTTTATGTGACAAAGAAAAGAGCCTTCATGCAGAGAAAGGAAGGAAAGGAATCTGCAGGGACTTCAAGACATCCTCCTCTGAATTCTAAGGTCCCCTATCTTTTAAAAATTTATTTATTTAATCTAATTTGTTATACATGACAGCGAATGCATTCCAATTCATAGTACACATATAGAGCACAATTTTTTATGTCTCTGGTTGTACACAAAGTAGTCAATTCGTGTCTTCATACATGTAGTTAGGATGATGATGTCCATCTCATTCCATTATCTTTCCTGCCCCCAAGCCCCTCCCTCTCTTTTGCCCTATCTAAAGTTCCTCCATTCCTCCCATGCTCCCCTCCCGCTGCCAATATGAGTCAGCCTCCTTATATCAGAGAAAACATTCAGCATTTGTTTTTTGGGAATTGGCTGACTTCACTTAGCATGATATTCTCCAACTCCATCCATTTACCTGCAAATGCCATGATTTGATTCTCTTTTAATGTTGAGTAATATTCCATCATGTATATATACTACAGTTTCTTTATCCAATCATCTATTGAAGAACATCTATGTTCCACAAAATAGCTATTGTGAATTGTGCTGCTATAAACATTGATATGGCTGCATCACTGTAGTATGCTGTTTTTAAGTCCTTTGGTTATAAACTGAGGAGTGGGATAGATGGGTCATTTGGTGGTTGCATTCCAAGTTTTTCAAGGAATCTCCTTACTGCTTTTCAGATTGATTGCACCAATTGGTAGTCCCAACAGCAATGAAGTGTGTCTTTTTTCCCACATCCTTGACAACACTTATCGTTGTTTGTATTCTTAATAGCTGCCATTCTGACTAAAGTGAGATAAAATATTAGAGTAGTGTTGATTTGCATTTCTCTAATTGCTAGAGATTTGAACATTTTTTCATGTATTTGTTGACTGATTGTATATCATCTTCTGAGAAGTCTGTTCAGTTTCTTAGCCCATTTATTGATTGGGATGTTGGCTTTTTTGGTGTTAAGTTTTTTTAAAAACTTGTATCCTACAGATTAGTGCTCTATCTGATGTGTGTGTGGCAAAATTTGCTCCCAATACGTAGGTTCTCTCTTCACATTATTGATTGTTTCTTTTGCTGAGAAGAACCTTTTCAGTTTAAATCTATTGAATTTATTAACTCTCGATTTTATTTCTTGTGCTATAGGAGTCTTATTAAGGAGGTTAGGGCCTAAGTTGACATGATGAAGATTTAGGCCTACTTTATCTTCTATTAGGCACAGGGTCTCTGGTATAATTCCTAGGTCCTTAATCCATTTTGAGTTGAGTTTTGAGCATAGTGAGTCATAGAGGCTTAATTTCATTTGCTGCACATGGATTACCAGTTCTCCCCACACCATTTGTTGACGATGCTATCTTTTCTGCTATGTATGTTTTTAGCACCTATGTCTAGTATTAGATAACTGTATTTAAGTGGGTTTTTTTTTTTAAAGAGAGTGAGAGGGGAGAGAGAGAGAGAGAGAGAGAGAGAATTTTTAACATTTATTTTTTTAGTTCTCGGCGGACACAACATCTTTGTTGGTATGCGGTGCTGAGGATCGAACCCGGGCCGCACGCATGCCAGGCGAGCGCGCTACCACTTGAGCCATATCCCCAGCCCTTTAAGTGGGTTTGTCTCTGTGTCCTCTATTGAATACACCATTGGTCTACAAGTCTATTTTCATGCCAATACCAGGCTATTTTGTTACTATTGGTCTGTAGCATAGTTTAAGATCTGGTATAGTGATGCTTCTGCCTCACTATTCTTGCTAAGGATTGCTTTGGCTATTCTGGATCTATTATTTTCCAGATGAATTTCATGACTGCCTTTTCTATTTCCATGAGAAATGCCATTGGGATTTTGATTGGAATTGCATTAAATCTGTATAGTGCTTTTGGTAGTATGGTCATTTTGATAATATTAATTCTGTCTATCCAAGAACAAGGGGGATCTTTCCATCTTCTAATATCTCCTTTAATTTCTTTTGCTAGTGTTCTGTAGTTTTTATTGTAGAGGTCTTTCACCTCTTTCATTAAGTTGTTTCCCAAGTATTTTATTTTATTTTATTTGAAGCTATTGTAAATGGGGTAGTTTTCCTACACTGATCTACAGAAATGCCTTGCATTTAGGGTGTTGATTTTATATCCTGATATCTTGCTGAATTCATTTTATTAGTTCTAGAAATTTTCTAATGGAATTATTTTGGATCCTCTAGCTACCATAGAATCATGTCATCGGCAAATAGTGATAGTTTGAATTCTTCTTTTCCTATCAGTTTCCCTTTATTTTCATTCATCTGTCTAAATGCTCTGGCTAGAGTTTCAAGAACTATGTTAAATAGAAGAGGTAAAAGAGGGCATCCCAGTCTTGTTCCAGTTTTTAGAGGGAATGCTTTCAATTTTTCTCCGTTTTGAATGATGTTGGAAGCTGGGCGTGGTGGCATACCCCTGTAATCCCAGTGGCTTGGGAGGTTGAGGCAGGAGCATGGCAAGTTCAAAACCAGACTCAGCAAAAGTGAGGTGCTCAGCAACTCAGTGAGACCCTGTCTTTAAATTTAAAAAAAATGGGGCTATGGTTGTGGCTCAGTTGTCAAGTGCCCCTGAGTTCAATCCCTGGTAACAAAAAAAAAAAAAATGATGTTGGCCTGGGGCTTGGCATAGATAGCTTTTACATCGTAAAAGATATGTTCCTGTTATCCCTGGTTTTTCTAGTGTTTTGAACATGAAGCGGTGTTGTATTTTGTCCAATGCTTTTTTTTTTTTGCATCTATTGAGATGATCCTATTATTCTTATATTTAAGTCTATTGATGTGATGAATTACATTTATTGATTTCTGTATGTTGAACCAACCTTGCATCCCTGGGATGAACCCCACTTGATTGTGGTGCACTATCTTTTTAATATGCTTTTTATTCAATTTGCCAGAATTTTATTGAGAATTTTTGCATCTATGCTCATTAGAGATATTGGTCTGAAGTTTTCTTTCTTTAATGTGTCTTTGGCTGGTTTTAGAATCAGGGGGATATTGGCCTCATAGAATGAGTTTTAAAGTGTTTCCTCTTATTCTACTACATGGAATAATTTGAGGAGTATTGGATTCGTTCTTCTTTGAAGGTCTTATGGAACTCAGCTGTGTCCCTATCTGGTCCTGGGCTTTCTTTGTTGGTAGGCTTCTGATGGCATCTTTAATTTCACTGATTGACATTGATCTGTTTGACTTGTGTATATCATCCTGATTCAGTTTGGGCAAATCATATGACTCTAGATATTTGTCAATGCCTTTGATATCTATTTTCTATTTTATTGGAGTCAAGTTTTCAAAATAATGTCTAATTATCTTCTGTTTTTCTATGTTGTCCATCATGATGTTTCCTTTTTCATCCTGGATGTTAGTAATTTTAGTTTTCTCTCTCCTCTTCATTAACATGGCTAAGGGTTTATCAATTTTATTTATTTTATTAAAGAAACAACTTTTTATTTTGTCAATTTTTCAATTGTTTCTTTTATTTCAATTTCATTTATTTCAGTTCTGATTTTAATTATTTCCTGTCTTCTGCTTTTGGTGTTGATTTGTTCTTTTTCTAGAGCTTTGAGATGGAATGTTAGGTCATTTATTTGTCAACTTTTTCTTCTTTTCAAGATTGAACTCTATGCAATGAACTTTCCTCTTGGTACTTGCCTTCATAGCAAGTACCATAGATATTGATATGTTGAATCAGTGTTCTCATTTACCTCTAAGAATTTTTTAATCTCCTCTTTGATGCCTTCTGCAAACCATTGTTCATTCAATAGCATATTATTTAGTCTCTAGGTGTAGAAGTAGTTTTTATTTTTTATCATTGATAAATTCTAATTTCATTCCATTATGATAGAATGCAGGGTAATATCTCTACATTTTTGTATTTTCTAAGAATTACTTTGTGGCATAATATTTTACAGAAGGATCCATGTGCTGCTGAGAAGAAAGTGTATTCACTCATTGATGGAAGAAATATTCTATATATGTCAGTTAAGTCTAAGTTATTGATTGTATTATTTAGTTCTATAGTTTCTTTATTTAGCTTTTATTTGGAAGATTGATGCAGTGATGAAAGAGGTGTGTTAAAGACACCAAGAATATTGTGTTGTGGTCTAGTTGACTCTTGAACTTGAGAAAAATTTGTTTGATGATCATAGATGCTCCATGGTTTGGGGCATATATGTTTATAATCGTTAAGTCTTATTGGTGCATCATTCCCTTAAGCAGTATATAATATCCTTCTTTATCCCTTTGGATTAACTTTGGCTTTAAGTCTACTTTGTTTGATATGAGGATGGAAACCCCTGCTTGTTTCTGCGTTCCATGTGAGTGGTATGTTTTTCCCAACCTTTCACCTTCAGTCTGTGGATGTCTTTTCCTATGAGATGAGTCCCTTGAAGGCTGCATATTATTATTAAAGGAAAAAGATCCTGTTTTTATTTAATCCATTCTATGTCTTTTGATTGATTAGTTTAGGCCATTAACATTAAGGGTTATTATTGAGACATGATTTGTATTCCCAGCCATTTTTTAAAAATTTTTGTATTTAACTTGACTTGGTTTCTCCTTTGATTATTTTTTTCTTTAGTGTAATACTTCCCTTTGCTTATTTACATTGTTCTTTTTCATTTCCTTCTCATGGAGTATTTTGCTGAGGATGTTCTATAATGCAGGCTTTCTGGTCATAAACTCTTAACTTTTGTTTATCATGGAAGATTTTTATTTCATTATAAAATCTAAAGCTTCATTTTGTGGGATATAAGATTCTTGGTTGGTATCCATTTTCTTTGAGAACTTGGTATATGTTGTGCCAGGATCATCTAGCTTTCAGGGTCTGGGTTGAGAAATATGCAGAGATCCTAATTGCTTTCCCCCTATATGTAATCTGATTCCTTTCTCTCACAGCTTTTAAATTTCTCTTCTTATTTTGTATGCTAGGCATTTTCATTATAATGTGCCTTGGTGTGGGTCTATTGTGATTTTGTACGTTTGGTGTACTGTAAGCCTGTTGTATTTGATTTTCCAATTAATTCTTCAAGTTTGGAAAATTTTCTGATATTATTTCATTGAATAGATTGTTCATTCCTTTGGTTTTGAACTCTATGCCTTCCTGTATTCCAATAATTCTTAAATTTTATATTATTCCATAATTCTTAAATGTTCTGCTCATGGTTTCTTACCATCTTCACTGCCTAATCAACATTCTTTTCAAGATTATATATTTAATCTTCATTGTCTGAGGTTCTGTCTTCCAAGTGATCTAATCTGTTGGTGGTGCTTTCTATTGAGTTTTTAATTTGGTTTATTATTTCTTTCATTTCAAGGAGTTATGCTTATTTTTTTCAGAACCTCCATATCCTTAATGAAGTAGACTGTGGCTTCATGTATTTGCTTATGCAGCTCTTTATCAAAATGATCATTTTCTTTCAGTATTTGCTCTCTTATATCATACTTTAATTCACAGAACATTTTAATTATGTACATCCTGAACTTCATCTCTGTCACTTATTATGCTGTGCTGGCTATGGATCCTAATAATGTAGTATCTTGGTTTGTTTGGGGCACTTTTCTCTCTCTCTCTCTCTCTCTCTCTCTCTCTCTCTCTCTCTCTCTCTCTTGTGTGTGTGTGTGTGTGTGTGTGTGTGTGTGTGTGTTTGTTAGTGTGTCTTCCCTTCTAACACTGTGGATCTCAGGCATTACAGTTTTTATCCTATAGGCTTATAGTGTCCCTGAATGGTTTCTATACCTCTACTTTTAGGGGAGAACAATATTAAAAGATCCTAATACAAATATTATACAACCTTAAACCAAATAGCTGCTATTAAGATGTTTATGGTTTTGTCACAATATACAGAAATGATGAATTCAATTATTATCTACAATAATTAACAGTAGGTTTGCAAAAGGGTCTACAGTTTCTGATTGTGCACAAAGAGAGAACCAGGGGTGAGGTGTAGGATGAGATGTCAAGAATTAGGAGGTGAGGATATTGAGTTATTAGGTTTTAGGAAGCTTGAAAAAGGAATCTAACAAAGTTGACTAGTAGCAGGAGAAAAGAGAGAAAGTGATTTGGGGGAGGCAAGTAGGTGGAAAGATAATAGAGAGTACAGAAAACAAACAAACACAAAAAATAAGAATTAAAAAAAATGTAAAAATAAGAGATTCTAAAATATACTACACAACTGTAATATACTATTCAGACATCCCTGTCCTCAGTAACCTAACTCATAAAAAGTACTTGATTTCACAACTGTTGGGGATGTGAGGGCAGGAGAAAAGAAGAAAAAAAAAAACAATCTTGATGCAGTCTGAATCCACCTATGCTGGGCCAGGAGGTTGGCGGCAGCTACCTGCCCTTTCTGACTCCTGTTCTCTTTGCCCTTTCCCACAATAGAAACCACCTGTTCAAGGAACCGAGGCTCTCACCACTGACCAAACACTGCACTCCTGCTGCTGCTTTTCTCTGAAACATTCTCTTGCTGTTCTGACCTCCACTCTGCAGGTCAGCACACGGGAGTCCAGACATGCGAGGCAACGGGCCAGGGTTCACAGCTCCACTGAGCGGGGCAGCCAGGTCGGAACCCAAGACTGTCTAGTTTAGGAATGGCCCCCCTCAGATGCTCGTTGCTTCTGCAGTGGGAGAATCATTCCTTCGCCCAGTTGCTGTAGAGGTCTGAAAGGGCCTCCTGGAAGCCACAGGGTGGGTGGAAATTACAGTCTGTGATTGGAAAGGGCTGTGTTTGTTTCTGACTCTGCCATTCACTGGGAAAATAGCCCATCGGCCTTTCTGGGCCTAAGGTGGTGCATTTGTAAAATTTACTGGTTCAATAAATATTGATTCTTGTGCAATGCATTTAACATTCAATGCTGAAAAAGAAATATATAGACCCCCAACTAAAAGGAATTTATAGTCTTATAGAAAGCAAGACCTCCCTTGAATGCTGACTGCAAGAATTAAAGAACATATATACATAATAAATATATACATATGCATATATATTTGTGTACATATGTTTGTGTGTGTGTGTGTATATATATACAGAGAGAGAAAGAGAGAGAGAGAGAGAGAGAGAGAGAGAGAATGCCACTCTCAAAGCAAAGTTGATGTATTTTTTTGATTGTTTAAATTACCCACAGTCACAAAGCCAGAGTCCTCCTGTAATTGCCTCACTAATGCACTGTGAATTTTCTACTAAGCCTTCTCTGAACTTGCCCTTACAATACCCCTTATTGCATGATATTTAATTATTAGTATAGTAATAACTAATTGTTATGCTTAGCACATGCCAGGTACTATTCTAAACTACTTGCATAAACTCTATCAAATAAGCTTTTGGAAATTTTGTTGCCAAATAGTTCCAGTCACATATGCTATTAAAAGCAATATTTGTTGAGCTGGGGTTGTGGCTCAGTGGTAGAGCACTTGCCTAGCATGCTTGAGGCATTGGGTTCGATCCCCAGCACCACATAAAATTAAATAAAAATATAAAAAATATTTTTTAAAAAAAAGCAATATTTGTTTTCCTTTCAACATTTTTTAGGATGGTAAAAACGACAGTATGATATTGGCCATTTTAAATATGCAGTTCAAAAGTATTTCATACATACATACATATATACATGTATGTATTCATTGTTATACAACAGATCTCTAGAATTTTCATCTTCCAAAACTGAAACTCTATACTTGTTAAACACTAATTTCTCCTCTCCGTCGCAGCAACCACCTTTCAACTTTGTACTTCTATGCTATTGACTATGTTTGATATTTCACATGAGTGAAAAAATACAGTATTTGTCCTTCAGTAACTGATCTACTTCACTTAATATAATGTCCTTCAGGCTCATGTTTTAGCATGTCACAGGATTTCCTTTTTGTAATGGCTGTATAATATTCCATTGTATGTATAAAACACATTTTTTCTTTAACCATTCATCCATTGATGAACATTTGGATTGTTTCCATGTCTTGGATATTAAACTCACTTGTTCTTTATAACCATTTACCAATGGTGACATTAAAATACTGGAAAAAAAATCACTTGCCCAAGATTACAGAAGTGGTAAAGACAGGCAATCTATCCTCAGAAACTATGGCCTTGATTGCTATGCCATAATGTATGAATTACTACAAAAAAAAAATAACATTTACTGAGAGTATCCTCTTTGCAAGGCTTTGCTCTGAGTGTTCTGCTTGTATTGATTTGTTCATTTTCTTCCAAGATCTGAGATCCTTCAGGTCAAGATACCCCCTCTTATCTAGCCTGGAATATGGGAAGTGTTTTATACATACATATGGGATTCGTGAGAGAATAAATGGGTGGATATTTCACTAAAGGATGAAGAACATATGGGAGCAAACAGGAAAGAAAATAATTCTGCCCATATGAACTAAAGTTTGAAAGGGTATGTTATTTGCTATGGGCTTTGGAAGGTGAATAGGAGTTCACTGATGAGGGGAAGAGAGATCCCAGGCAGAGGGAATAACATGGTCAAGTTGTCTACAAGGAACCCTGGGTCACTCAGCTCACCCTTCTAGATTGTGATGTCAATGTCACAGCCCTGGGACAGGAAAAATGTGGTATGCAAATCTGGCCCTGTGAGCAAAAGTGACTGGATCATAGACACTGGCTTAAACCAATGCCTTGAGTGAGATCAATTGATGTCCTTTTGAAAACTGTCACCAGGACCCCTTAAGATTGCATCGGAAGGTGACGAATGCTTCAATTAATAGGTCATGTATACTTGAAAGTAGGTGCTTGGCCATGGCATACTAATGAGTTAGCAGAGAAAGATGCAGAGAAGCAGAATAGAACAAAACCACAGAAGAATGTCAAATCACATGACACTGGAAAGAGGAAGAGCTCTCTGTCTTGCTTTCCAGTTCCTGAGTCCACGTGGCCTCAATTATATGCTGTTTCCTGTCTTTAACATCTCTGAACTTGCCTGTCAAGTCCTCCTACTATCTCCCCTGGACTTCAAGTTGCCTGGAACAAGCCAAGAGCCCTAACCAGAATTATGGAGAAAGAAACATAGAAATCCGGAAAGCACAAAGGTGCACACCATGCTCTGGTTAATTATTTGGTTTGAATTATTTGGTTTGACCAAACTTACGGGAAGATTCAATAGGGTTCAGTCCAACAATCATTTATTACGTGCCCACTAAAAGTGAGATATTTAACTAAATACTAAGAAGGCAATCAAGCATGCTTATCCCTTGCAGAGGTGCAAGAATTTGTTATAGTCTCCCATTTGCATTCCTTGCTTCAACAAGGACACCTTGGAAACCCATTGCTGCAACACTACCACCCCACCTCTGCAAGACCCCTCTGTTACCCACACAGACCTCAGGCAGCACCCACACCAAGTCTGATTGATCTGAAAAGTTCTTGGTGTCTGTGGAATCATGAAACTGCATGAGAGTTGGAGCAGATCTCGGAGGACACCATTCATTTTCCTATATGCAGATAAGGAAATTGAAATCAAGTTAGACAGAATTATCTTCCCAAGGTCTATTGCTTTGGGAATTTCCAGTTGCATTATTGACCTGAGTCTTAAATGGAAATGATTTTTAATGGTACAAATTTTGGAAAAAAATAGCAGGAAAATTCTGAAAACTGCTGAGCTTATATCATGAAATGAAGATTTACCTTATTTTTGGTAGACATGGTGCAACGCTCTCTTCTGTCACATGAGGATGAACTGTCCTATGATCCTCCAAATTCATTCCCAGGAATAATTCCCCTCCATTTCTGAACATTGTAGGTTGAATGTTGAATCTCAGGACTTTTTAATATCAAGAGACTTTAAAACACTTTATTTCTCACATTCTGTAAAGTTCTCCTGCATAGCCTTTCTGACAGGTTTACACCCAAATTCTGCTTGGAGACCTCTTAAAAATTAAGAGTTCAATATTTACAATGTCATTTTTTATGGCCAATTAGATAGCTCAGACAACCAACATGGCTTCCTCATAGACTTGCAATTTGCCTCTCTAAAAATCACGGAGCAGACCTGCTTCCTCTTCCAAGTAGGTAAGATTCCTTCAGCTCTGATTGTCTTCTGCCCAGCCCCACTCTTTCTCTTCCATCTCCTCAACGCCCATCCCACTCATCAGCCAGCAGCTCCCGCAGGAGCGCACCTACCTTTTCCAGCCTCCTGTTCAACTCAGTTTTGTTTTTCTCCAAGAAAGAAAACAGAAATCAGGGAATTAGCTGTAGATTGCTAATTAGCATCCCTAGGGTTGTAAAAGGAGCACAGTTTATCCTTCTCTCTTTTCGTGCTAAATTAGTAACATTTACTCCCCCAGATCTTACATCATTTACCTGGATCTTCTTAATTAACAGAATGCACCTGCATCCCCATTCTTAAAGAAAGCTGTGTTGAATTTGTTCATGCCCAGGAGGTAAGAGCAACCTAGGAGAGGTTTCCCAGGAGTTGGGATGGTGGCAGGGTTTCCTGCAAGAGCACTGCACTGAAACAGAAGAGGCTGGTCTGAATGGAATGTGCAGGAGGACAGGAATGGGCAGTGACTCAAAGCTGGTACTAGAATGACCTGGTGGACAGAGTGTGACTATACAAGTGGTCACAAAGTGGGCCGTGGACTCTTGTGGCAACCACTGTTTGTGTCCTTTTGAGATCACTTCTACCTTTGGGAATTTCCTCTGGGGTCACCTGCCTAAGTGACCAGGTCACCCAAGTTAACCAGACAGAAATGGGCTTGATGAGTCAAACTAAGTTAGAGACTTTTTCTGAAATTTAATTAAAACCATTGAGAAAAATAAAACTGAGTGTAGTTGTTTCTTTGTATCCCTGAAGAATGGGTTCTAGGATACCCCATGAATACCCTAATCTGCAATGCTCAAATTCCTTTTATAAGCAAAGTGGCCTTTTTATACAACCTATACAACCCTTACTAATCACTAAGTTATCTCCAGATTACTTACCCCATCTGCAAAATGTATGTGCTCTGTAAATAGTTGTTCTACTATATTGCCCAGGAAATAATGACAAGAAAGTCTGTAGGTGTTTAGTATCACACATTTTAAAAACTGTTTTTGATCTGCTGTTGGATGAATCCATGGAATTGGAACCCATGGGTACCAAGGGCTTCTTGTGTTCCACTTCCCTCAGAAATGATGGGTGTAAAGACCCCAGGACATACAGGTGCATGGGCACTTCCCCTGTGCTAGGCACAGTGCTTGGATGTGTTCCCAGATGCTCTTTTGCACAAACAAAAGATCAGCGCACTGAGGCTCAACAGATCCAGGGCCTTGTCCATAACCACACAGCTCTCACAGAGCTACACCCAGAGGTACATGAATTTATCTAGATATCAGCTCTTTCTCCACCAGAGACTGTCCCTTCTTCTTCCCTGAATCCCTAGACCCTATCATGGCACACAGCAGGTGCTCAATATACGTGTGCTGAGAATGAAATCAGGCATACTTGTCCTCTAAAGATACCTTTACGACTTTGAACAGGTTTCATTTATAACAGCTCAAAAAATTACTGTATCTGTTATTTTATTCTTCCTGGGATGTAACAATGTACCCAAAAGAGAGGGGAATTCATCACCACCAAGTGGACCCATTCAGTTACTAAACAGCAGGCTCAGGTAGGTGAGTTGTTTGGGTCTATGTGTTTTCTTTCCTTGAGACTGATGGGGTGCATTCTTAAGTACAGATGACAAGAGGAGGGAACCTTAATAAGCTGTTCTGTGGCTGACTGGGGATGCTCAGTAAAAGCTGAGACTGATCTTGAAATCCAGGACCCTACCAGCACACAGTCCTGAGGATGGACCCAGAATAGGAGCTGAGTCTGTTTGAATGGGAAGGTTTATGCCTTTTAGAAACCATCCTTATCTAATGCATAGATACACTTTGTTCAGGACAGAGCTACTTTCAAACGACAGCCCTAGTGGAGGACCTCAAACAAGTCACTGATCCCATCCAAGCCTCAGCTGGTACATCTACAAAATAAGGATAATACTCCATTACAGTGTCCTGATGATCAAGTGAGACCATATAGATAAAGCACTGGTCTGTTTCTATTCAGTAGATAGCTCTCTGTCACTTCCATCGCACCTGCTGGGAAGACAAAAGCACCAATTTCCTCCAGCTACAGTTTCAGTCAGCTAGGGTTGCAATGACAAAATAGCACAGACCAGGAGGCTTCACAAAAATTTATTTCCTCACAATTAGGAAATAAATAAGAAACTCAAGATGAAGGTGCTGCCCAATTTGTTTACTGGCAAGAGCTCTCTTTCTGGCTTGCAGAAGGCCAGTTTCTCGCTGTGTCCTCACATGGTGCAGAGACTACTGATGTCTTTTTCTTCTATTTAGGGCACCAGTTTAAATTAGGATTAGGAGCCACACTTCCAACTTCATTTAGCTTTAATTATCCCCCGATGGACACTATCTTCAACTACAGTCACACTGGGGGTTATGGCTCCAAGATATGAAGTTAGGGAGGACACGAGTCCGTCCATGGCAGCTATTCTTTGGGATAGTTGAAAACTGAACCAGTCAGAATTGGGAGGCAGGTTTCTGGCTTGATAAGTTGTCAGCAGCAATAACTGTCCTTGTCCACTTAGCAAACTCCGTCTCAGCCTCCAATAAGTCAGAGCTAAGGCTTTCTCCGTGTCACCTCCTCTGTGCAGACTTCTCTAACTTCTAACCTCAAAATTCAGTACCCCCTCCCCTGGGGTTCCCTTGAACTTCTTTTATATGTTGATGGAATAAGCTTTCCTCTGCATTGGGTAACCCTTGCTTACTTGTTTCTTTCCTCCACTGCAGTTATGATCTCCTTGAAGGCTAGGACTGTACTTACCTCTGTGTCAACTGGGGCTATGATAGTAACACAATAAACAGTGGGTAGGTGGGTGCGTGCATCCTGTCCCAACAGAAAGACCATAAGCATAAACACAAGAGAATCTAACACTTGAGAATCTCAAGCAAGTTGCTGGTATCAGGGAACACCGTCATCCATCAAGGCAGGTGGTCTCTCCGCCTCCTGAATTGAGTTTTAGAACAGGTCTCAATTTCTAGGAGTCAGGCTGGCAAGAGTTTGGAAAACCACCGCATCAGAAGAGGACAGAGGCTGTGAGTTCAGCAGAGTAGGAAAGAACCAAGGCAAAGGGCAACTCAGGCTACAGTGTGATGGCATCACACACGGCCAAGCTGGGGAAGACCTTGTACCACGGCAGAGGATGCAGGGGCCTCCGGCTGATTAGACACTGTGGCTTCAGGCAGAATTAGCCCTAGGAAGTGGATTCCAAGCACAGGTATCAAGTTCTCAATTATGAGGAGGAGTCATGACGCAACCCCTCCCGCCCCTGCTCTGGGTAGCAGGGAGGAAAGAACGGCTCTGTGTGTTGGCCATGGGCTGCTCTGACCTCCAAAATGTGAGGAAGAGCTAAGCAGGGCTAAGGACATGTCTCAGCCTGCACACCCGTAATGTGTGCTTGGGACCTAGATCCCTGGGAGGGACTAGCTAACCAGCAAGAGAGAACTGTGTCTCAGTTGACTCTGTCAAAGAAAGGGGAAAAAATAAGAGTCTATGAATTTGTAACAGCAAAACCAGAGCAAAGATGAAACTACATAGCTCCCATTTACTAAGAGCCTGCAGTGTACCTGCTGTGTTCCTGAGTCCCCAGATACAAAACCAAATTGTCACAGCAACCCTGTGAGGCAGGGAGTGCTACACTCCTCTGAGATTTGAAGAAACAGAGAGGTTAAGTGATCTTCTCAAGACTGTGGGGCCAGAAAGGAGGTAAAGCTCCAGTGTTCTTTCCATTATCCCACATGGCTCCATCCTGAGTGAGGCTCCGCACCCCCTCCACACACACACACACACACACACACACACACAATATCACACCTTAACACTCAAGACTCAAAAATGTTACTTTATATGGAGAAGGGGACTTTGAAGATATGTTAGAGTTTGAGATGAGGATGTCACCCTGGATGGTCTAGGTAGCTAAACATAACCACAAGTTCCTGTAAGTCAGAAGATCAAAGGACAGACGTGCTAGGAGATGTGACAGCAGAGGGAACAGCCTGGAGAGATTTTGACATGAGGAATGTGGGCAGCCTTCTGAAGCTAGGAAAGGGAAGGAAACTGGTCCTTCCCCACAGCATCCAGCAGGAGCCAGCCCTGAAGACACCTTGACCTGTACCTAGTGATACTGACATTGCACTTCTGGCCTCTAGAACTGCAAGTGATTAAATTAATATTGTAATTAAAGTCCTTGCACAACCAATGACACAGGAGGACCCCTCTTCTAAAGCAGGGGAACCTTTGTTGTCTGACAGGCTGCTCAAACTTGGAAAGCAGGAATTTTACAGTGAAACAAAACAGACTGATTTGGGTGCCTTCCCAGCAAGGGATTGCTTTCTGCTTCTCTGACAGGTGACCTTTAAGCAAATATAGTGCAGCCAGATTGAGGGAGCTCCCTCATAGCAGGGACAGTGAATAATGGGACAAACATGCCAGAGTTCCCTTACGTGCCAGCACAGACCCCATGATGGTTGAGGGACAAAAAATGTCCTTTTATGAATGTGACCCTGGCTTGTCAAGCAATTTTTCAGTTTGATTACATTTTCAATTAGGTTTTATTCTGAACAATATTTGGAAATGATACCTGCAGTTCCTGTAAATGAAAAACCAAATTGCTTTGGCAGTTGCAGATATTTCCTATGTAGGCAAAAGAATGAAGGAAATACATGACTCTTCTGTTCTGGATGTCATAGCACTGTGGCTCTGGGCAATGACACGTTACAGGTTTTCTCACTCTTTCCCCTTGTTCAATCCCCGATATACGTATGGACACATGCACATTTTTTTGTGAACTTAATGTTGTGATTGTGGCAATCAGTATTTTTCTTTATTTTCATTGGCATGTATTAATTATAGAAATTGATGGGGTTCAGAGTGATAAGTCCAAATATGGATAAAATGTGCACTGATCAAATCACTGATCCAAATACTTAAAGTGGGAAAAGAGCCACAGTAGATTAATATTATTGTGTCCCAAAGATAATCTCTATAGGCTTTTATTAAAAGTAAAAAAAAGAGTGGTAGAATGGAGAGCCACTAATAACTCTCTGTTTGACCATTCCTCATAAAAGTTGCTGAGAGAATCACTTCACAGGAATTCTTTGTGATGATGATCACCTCTCAGCATCATAGTATCATCTGTATGTTTAATGAACATGTATTATATGATACCAGTTACACTGAATCCATCGTGAACGTTTTCACATTCAATCTTCACAACATTTCTAGGACACTTCTGCCATTATGAGGCTCATATTTCAAGTGGGAAAACTCAGGCTTAGCTCCCAAGGGGGGATGGTGGTAATAATGCCTCTCGGAGACACAGGAATAGCTCTCCAGATATATCCGCCTCTTCACCTCAGAACCTGGGAATGCATTAGTGTACAGGGCAGTTGTGGTTAAACTAAAGATCTCAAAATAAGAATATCCCCCTGCATTACGCAGGCGAGCCCAGTGGGTCACAGGGGCCCTCAACGAGAGAAAAGGGCTGAAGCAGACGCAGGAGAAAAAGAGATGTGCCAGTGAAGGAGAGGTCCGATAACTGCTGGCTTCAAAGAGGCCACAAGACAAGGAATGCACGAAGCTGGACAAAGCAAAGACACATATTTGTCCTTGGAGCCTCCCCAGGGAATATGTTCTTGCCAACTCCTTCATTTTAGCCCCAAGAGACCATTTCATACTTCTGACCTCCACAACTATAAGACAATAAAATGGTGCTGTTTTAGTCACTCAAACTGTGGTGCTTGCCACAGAAGCAATAAGGCATCAATACAGGGCCTTCCTGACTTTCTCCTCTCGCATCTGTAAGTTAAGTAAGGGAGGAACAGACAGGTCACAGGTTTGTTAATAGCTTGGTGGTGTGGAAGGCTTTCCTCATCCACTATCTCTTTTTAACCTGGTGGCAAGGTGCTAGAGTCTGCTGTATCTACAGATCAGCAGTGATACTGTGGTTGACAGGAGGAAGATGAGGGTTTGTTGTGATAAGGAATGGAAAAGTTCAAAACTGCTAGACTGCAGGCTTCCTTAGGGCAGGGTATACCTAGACCAGTGTCCAATAAGAAAAGACATGCACTTAATGTCAAATGGTTGGATAAAGGCTGGACGGATAGATACACTGATTGGTTCATTCATACATTAGTAAATGAATGAATTAAATAATATATATAAAGCCCTTAGTGTACACTAGGCATGCAGGAAGTGTTCAATATATAATAGCTCTGTTGGACATTCTAGGAAGGGTTTGAAGGTTTTAAGGTCTGGGTATTAGGGATGATTACAGTCTGCCCTTCCTCTCATTTTTACCTCCCAAGAACATAAATACACACAAGAAAGAAAACAGCAACTGGGAACCTAAGCACCTTTCACTAAGTGACACATGTACCTGAAACCCCAGTTCAGAGCTCTGGTGAAGACACTTGAGCTAGGCTTGTAAAAGTCCTGCTGTTCTGCTCTGTTTCTCCTTCCCCTGCCACCACCACCACCACCTTCCCACTTCAAAGAGCAAACCTATACCAAAGGGAATGTCACCACTATGTAAATGCAGAAAGAATCAATCAAAAATGAATAAAGGAGTGAAAGGAAGACTAGTAGAGTAGAGGAGGCAGAATAGGATAGGGGGAGAGAGGAGGGGAAGAAATGGGAGGGGAATAAATCAAATTCCCTGCATGTACAGTTTTGTTAAAATGAACCCAAATATTAGTGTATAATTATAATGATCTAATTTTTAAAAAGTAAACCTTAGAATGTCACCCTCCAGGATGATAAAGCAGGAGGAGACATAGCCTGGCATGGACAGCTACATCTCAGGCAAATTTACACACATGACCACCTATAAGAGGGGACGGAAAGACAGGAGCAATGGCAGAGCCCAGAACCGAGGCCAGAGATGGAGCTGACAGACCTTTCCAACGAATGATTCCACCCAGAGTAACTACAGTCCATCTGTGTCTTGGACTCTGCCTAACCAAACCTTTTCCATTTTCTCTACCCCAGAGAAAATGGAAAAGGTTTGGGAAGAGACAGGTCAGGAAAAATAAAGACAGAATTATTATCTTTTTCCTCACTTTTCCTATTAGCTATGATGATAGGTGGATCCTCTGATATCACTGACATGATAATAAAGGCAAGTTAGGGGCAAAGTAGATGAATGATTGAATGATAGTTTCTTGGCAACAGCCCAAAGCTTTGATGTGAAGTATATGTATGTGCTGTAATAAATTCAAATGTAGGTCATGCCTTATCAATATAGGGAGAAGAGAAGAACTGATATTACCAGAATACCCGCTATGTTCCTGGGCACTGTATGTATGTAATTTAAGCCCTGAAATAAATGCTGAGCAGATTTCATTCTCACTTTAAGGAGAGGAATCCAAGGCTTGTGGATGCAAATTTCAAGCCATACTGTTCCCCTGTTTTCAGAAAGTTAAGTTTGGCGTAAAGTTTAAGTAATAGGGGCTATTTAAAGCAGTCCATGAAACAGATAAATACAGATTTTTGTGTCCTCGCATGTACAATTTACTCTTCTGATGTAAGCACCCAGTTTTTATGTGGGGAAATATTCCTCCCCATCTCTGACCATGTGATTTACCTAGGACTGACCCCTACACACATCTAGAAATAATCATATACCTCAGGCCTGATGGTTCCATCTTGTGTGACTCTAGAATGGACATGTGATTCATGTCAGCACAATAGGTATCCATCACAAAACATAGGTTGGAATTACTGGGGAATCTCTCTTTATCTATCATTAGGACTTTCCAAAAGACAGAATAATCCTGGCATGGTATGGGCTATCATACCATGATAGAATCATACCATGGCCCAGACAGAATCTAACATAGAAGAGAATGGGAAAAAAGAGATGAAGATATTTTCTAATAACAAGGTATAAACTGCTGGATCCAATGAAGCTCAAATCCTAATTCCTAAACATTTTTAATTATATCAGATTATATGATAATTTATTTTGTTTAAGTGGATTGAAATTCAATTTTTGCTACATACCACATAGAGTCCTACCAATACAGTTTGTCATTGATAACATAATTTGGGGTTATTTTGTACATTTACTTAGTCTACCAGCTACAACTTATGCATCATAAAAAGGGTCTGGTTCTCCAGAATAGGGGACTTAAATAAATTGTGCAGAAAATCAAGGTTCAGCTGAACAGACAAAAAACAGATTTTGCAGAAGATATCTAGTCTTTCCCAGGAACTGGAGTGACAGGACTCGAAAGAGAAGCAGATGCCAGGGCCTACAGATGGCACCATATGCCAGAGGCAAGGAAGACTATGACCCAAAGGTCAGTCCCGCCATATGCACACTGTGTTCATGAACAGGAAGACCTACTTCAACAGATGGTTGGACTGAAGCAACTGAGATACTTTGTTCCACCGTTCAACTCTTAAATTCAAGCAACCTAGCATTGTAGATGGTGGCCAACCACAGAAACCTCATGGTGGGAAGACGGGGGCAAAGCAAGGAGAATCAAAGTAAACAGGTAGCCAAACACCACAAATAAAGGTGAGGGAAAAAAGTAATTTTGATGCCAACATATCCCTACCATTACAGATGACATATTGGTAAGAAAAAGGGGCTGGTAAGCAAGACTGAAGGAAGGGCTGCAATACTTTTTAGGTAAATTATGAAGGTCACATTCTGGAGCCTGTCAGGTGGCCACAGTGATGGTAGTGGCATGATGATTGTAGTAGTAGAGGTTATGATGGTGATAGTGATGTTGACAGCAATGATGATGATGGTTTTGCTAATAATGATAGCAATGACAATGGAGCAGTGGTACTCAGTAGTGAAGTGGTACTCACCATTGGCCAAATGTTTGCTATGATCCAAGCATTATACCAGAACTGTCATTTCATCTAATTCTCACAACTACATTGTGAAATAGGCATCAATCCCCATCCTATAGATGAACACAAACTCTAAAAGCCAAGAGGGCTTAGAATGATGTGTTCTAAGATCTGAAACTAAATAACTGTCAGCAACAGTTACTAATATGGCATTATGTAAAAATGTGGATGTGTAACCGATGTGATTCTGCAATCTGTATTTGGGGTAAAAATGGGAGTTCATAACCCACTTGAATCTAATGTATGAAATATGATATGTCAAGAGCTTTGTAATGTTTTGAACAATGAATAAAAAAATAAAATAAAATAAAACATTAATAATTACAAAAAAAGATTGCTATATCCAGCAAAACTATCCTTCAAAATCTAATAAGAACTAAAAATCTTCAGAGATAAGTAGAAACTGAAAAAAATAATGACTACTAAGCCAGCACTACAGAATTTACTTAAATAAATACTTCACACAGAAAAATAAAAAATAAACCCCAGAGCTCACAAATGAACAAATATCATTTGAAGAGTAGCTAAGCTAATGAGGAACAGTCTTGTGATTTGGATGTGAGGTGTCTCCCAAAAGCTCATGTGTGAGGCAATGCAAGAAGGTTCAGAGGAGAAATTATTGGGTTGCAAGAGTCTTAACTCAATCAGTGAACTAATCTACTGAGAAGAATTAACTGAGTGGTAATTGATCTGGTAGGGTGTGACTGGATGAGGTGAGAATTGGGGTGTGACATTGGGGTATATTTTTTGTATCTGGAGAGTGGAGTCTATCTCTCTCTGCTTCTGATCATGATATGAGCTGCTTCTCTTAACCATATTCTCTGGCCATGATGTTCAACCTCATCTTGAGGCCAAGGAATGGAGCTGGCATTGTATGAACTAAGACCTCTGAAACCTTGAGCCCTCAAGTAAATTTTCCTCTTCTATAATTGTTTTCTATAGTTGTCTTGTTGGGTCTTTAACTCACAGCAGTGAAAAACCTGACTAAAGCAAACAGGATCAAATTAAACATTAGGAATGAATCATGTTTTTTTTTTGTTTTGTTTTGTTTTACTAGGGATTGAACTCAGGGGCACTCGACTGCTGAGCCACATGCCCAGCCCTATTTTGTATTTTATTTAGAGACAGGATCTCACTGAGTTGTTTAGTGCCTCACTTTTGCTGAGGCTGACTTTGAACTTGCAATCCTCCTGTCTTGACCTCTGAAGCCACTGGGATTACAGATGTAAATGATACAAGGAATCATTGAAGCAAAGAGTTTGTTCTTTGAAAAGATAAACAAGATTGATAAGCCCTTAGTCAAGTTAGCCAAAAGAAAAATTACTAAATTTAGAGATAAAAAATCTCTAGAGATTTAGAAATTTAGACATCTAGAGAGAACACCAATATTATTAAAATTAGAGATGAAAAAAGGAGAAATCACCACAGACATCACAGAAATCCAGCATATCATTAGGGACTATTTTGAAAACTTATACTCCAATAAGTTGGAAAACCTAAAATAAATGAATACATTTCTAGACACATATAACATGCCAAAATCGAATTAAGAGGAAGAAAAATCTAAACAGACCAATAACTAGAATGAGACAGAAGAAATACTGAAAAGCTTTCCAACAAAGAAAAGTTCAGGTCCAGATGGATTTTCCACTAAATTCTACCAGACATGAAAAAAAACTAATGCCAATGTTCCTTAAATTGTTCCATGAAACAGAAAGAAATGAAACACTTTCAAATTTATTCTGTGAAGCCAAGATCAAACTCATACAAAACCAAATAAGGACACATCAAGAAAAGAAAACTACAGACCAATATCCCTGATGAATTCTCAATAAAATATCAATGAAGTGTATTCAACAACATATCAAGAACAATATGCAAATATCAATAGATATATATTTCATGGGCTGGGATTGTGCCTCAGCAGTAGAGTGCTCGCCTAGCACATGTGAGGCCCTGAGTTCGATCCTCTTCACCACGTAAAAATAAATAAATAAAATAAAGATATTGTGTCCAACTACAACTAAAAAATAAATATTAAAAAAAGAATATATTTCATGACTTAGTTGGTTTATCCCAGAGATACAAGGAAGGATTAACAAATACAAATCAGTAAATGTAATTTATCACATAAAAAGAATTAAAGACAAAAATCAGTCACCTCAATAGATGTTGAGAAAAACCTTTTACAAATTTCAGCACTTATTCATGATTAAAAACACTGAAGAAAATAAGGATAGAAGGAACCTACCTAAACATTATAAAGGCTGTATATAAAAAAAAAAGCCAACCTCATAGTAAATTGGGGAAAACTGCATGTATTTCCTTTAAAATCTGGAATAAGACAAGGATGTCTACTTTCACCACTGCTATTTACTATAGTGCAAGAAACTCTAACCAGAGCAATTAGGCAAGAAAAGAAAATAAAAGGAATAAAAATAGAAAAAGAAGAATTCAAATTATCACTCTTTGCAAATGATAAAAGATAAAAAATTCACCAAAAGATTGATGGAGTGATAAACAAATTCAGCAAAGTAGTAGTTTACAAAATCAACATGTAAACATCAATAGATTTTCTATATACTGACAATGAATCTGTTGAGAAAGAAATCAGAAAAACAATCCCATTCACAATAGCCTCAAAAAATAAATCTAATGAAGGAGGTAAAACACCTCTACAATGAAAACTATGGAGCATTGAAGAAAAAAATTGAAGAAGACCTCAGAAAATGAAAAGACTTTCCGTGTTCACAGATAGACAGAATTCATATTGTTCAAATGGTCATAATACCAAGAGCAATATATAGATTCAGTGTAATCCTCATCAAAATAACAATAACATTATTTTCATATCTAGAAAAAAAGTCCTAAAATTAATTCAGAAGAATAAAAGACCCAGTATAGCCAAAGCAATTCTAGAATACAAAAGCAATGCTGGGGGCATCACAATACCTGGCTTCAAACTATATTTGAACTATTTTAACAAAAATCGCATGGTACTGGCATTAAAAACAGGCACATAAACCCACACATCTGCAGTCATCTTATCCTTGACAAAGGTACCAAAAACATATATTGGAGAAAGGATAATGTCTTTACCCAATGGTGCTGGCTAAACCGGCTATCTATATGTAGAAGAAAGAGACTATACCTTTATCTCTCACCCTGCACAAAACTCAATTCAAAATAGATCAAATGCCTAGGAATTAAACCAGTAACTATGCAACTCCTAGGAGAAAATGTAGGTTTAATACTCCAGCATATAGACATAGGCAACAGTTTTCTCAATAGGACCTCTAAAGCTAAGGAAATAATGCCAAGCAAGAGTTTAAATGGGATAGCATCAAATTAAAAATCTTCTGCACAGCAAAAGAAATAATTAAGAATATGAAGACAGAACCTACCTACATAATGGGAGAAAACCTTTGCTAGCTATTCTTCTGACTGAGGATTAATATTTAGATATATAAAGAACTCAACAAACTTAGCACCAAAATAAATAAATAAATAAATAAACTAATAATTGGGCAAATGAATTAAACAGACACTTCTCAAAAGAATAAATACAAATGGTCAACAAATATTTGAAAAACATGTTCAACATCATTAGCATTTAGGGAGATGCAAATCAAAACTATACTGAGATTTCATCTCACACCAATCAGAATGTCAATCATCAAGAATACATACAATAATAAATTCGAGAGAGGATGTGGAGAAAAAGAAACACTTTGACACTATTGGTGGGACTGTAAATTAGTACAACCACTATGGAAATCTGTACAGAGGTTTCTTAAAAGTATAGGAAGGGAAACACCACATGACCCAGACATATCACTCCTCAGTATTTAACCTAAATAATTAATTAATGTCACCATTACTATAGTGACATATGCATTTCCATGTGTATAGCAGCATAATTCACAGTAGCCAAAATATAAAACCTGTCTAGCTGTCCATCAATGAATGAATGGATAAAATAAATATAGTAATATATATATATATATATATATATATACACACACACAATGGAATGTTATTCAGGTTTTTTTAAAAAAAAATGTCATTTGCAGGAAAATGAATGGAACTTGAGACAATTATGCTAAGTGAAATAAGCCAAACTCAGAAGGTCAAGGGTTGTAGGTTTTCTCTCATATGTGGAAACTAGGGAAATCAGTAGAGGAAAGGGACCAGAGGGGGCAGTAGAGAGGGAGAGGGGACTTGCTAGGAGGGATATTGACCAAATTGTATTGTTATATTGTGTTCGTGTATGAAATTGTAAAAACAAATTCCACCATTATGTACAGCTATAATGCACCAAATTAAAAAAAAAAAAAACTAGTCCTTCACTATAGGTAGTGTGAAAAGCATTGAAAAGAGGATGTGCACCCCTCATTTAATATGATGGTATAATTGTTGCAATGCTAAATTCATTCACTTGACTTATGTCTGGTAACCCCTACAATGGAGGATATGCAGAGTGACAGAAGCACCAACCAAGAGGTCAGACTGCCTGGGTTCAAATCATGACTTCGGACACTTACTGGGTTAATAATCTTGACTACATTCTTAAACTAATCTCAAGTTCAGTTTTTGTATCTATAAAATGGGTGTACTAACAGGATTTATATAGTTGCTATTATTGTTAATTGAGATAAAGTTCACAAACTCGGCTTGGTACCTGGTAAGCACTGTGTTCATTTGAAAGATGGATCAGAGACGGGATACACAATTGTAAATCCTCTTAGAGATGGAGCTGTCATTTTTTTCAGCTACAGTTTACACATGAGGAAACAAAAGTTCAGAGAATCCCATGACTTGCTCGTGAACTTTATAAGTGCCATATTTGCCTGATTCCGAATCCCATATTGACCTCATTTAGCCCTCACATGCCATGCTCTGCTCTATCAGTTCTACTCACAACCCTGTGTGCATTGGGCAAAGTCAGTTCTGGTGGCCTAGTCCCCAATTCACTCTCAACTCAGGGAGCTAAAATTGCCAAAAAGAAGAAAAGGATGGAAACACATTTTCAGTCACTGAAGTGTGTGTGTGTGTGTATGCACATGTATGCATATATGTTGTCTGTGTTTGGACATTAGCTACACCCCAAAACCTTCTGGCATAAGCAGAGGCATCTGGGTGCATACAAACCAACATCTACACAGGGGAGATGTTGGAGCTCATATGCCTAAGAACATATGGAGCAAAGGGTTTGTTTCTCCTTTAGGATAGGAATTCCAGTGTCTCCAGAAGCTAAGGAGAGGTACAGACTGGAAATGGGCCAGAAGGATACAGGCAAGAGCACACCCCAGGGAGGGAAAATTGAATAAGTGGAGACAAGAGTAACTGTCAATCCCTGGAGGCAACAGAAAAGTTCTGAGTCAGAACAGGTCCCTGGTTTCTAAGCTCAAGACTGGTTCTGCTTCACTGTGTAACCTTGGGGGGCTCTATCCTTACTTCTCTGGGATATAATGGCCTTTACATAGGAGCTAAGGAGACAGGGTAAGAGACACAGACAACTGACAAGCTATCTGGTCATGGACCTAGAACCAGTAGAAGGAATTAAGTAAGGTAGAGGTCACTGGGGACTGAGACTTTCATCGAGATTTTCTGGAGGCCGTAGCATTTGCAGGACTGGAAGGACTTGGTTATGAGGATAGCACGTGAAGGTAAAGCCATGAAGAATAGAGAGTTGCATGCAGAAAGCAGAGAGGAGCTCTACGGCAACAGAGGAGGTTTGCTGTGAAGGATCCAAGGAACAAGAATGGAACCAGATGGCAGGCAACGTCAAACAGGGCAGGCAGAGACAGAGAGGTTCAAAGAGAAGGAGCACCCACCACTCAACTCCAGCACCAGCACCTGCATCGTGGTCTATGCATGCCACAGGCACATAATACTAGCAAATGATGGAAGGTACCCCTCCTATTATGCAGCAGAAGCCTGAGTACAAGACCCCAGAGTCCCTGTAGTTTCACTTTGCAGCTGCCGTGCACAATACTGAACCAGACCCCTGTTCTAGAACCTAGAAGAGTCTGGGGCACTGGCTACTGCTGCATTCTTAGGGAACATGCCCCTTAGGCCCACCCATGCCCACTTTCTTCTGGCTAACTCTCCCCCTTCCTTCTCTGCTCTTTGATTCACACTCTTTTCCTCTAGAAGCTTTATCTAACACCCAGGCTGAGTTTATTTATTTCATTATATAATGCACTTCTGTTGTACCCCTGCCAACACTGCTGAGCACACAAGGGGTGGCCCCCCTGGGGCCCTTCAGCACCACTTGGTCCCCTACAGCATAGAATTTACCACATCATGTTGTAGTAGCATGTTTAGTAGTCTCTCTCTTTCACTAGACCCTGAGTTCTTTGAGATCAGCACTTTCATTTTATTAACCAGGAATCTCTAAAGCAGAGCTGCCATGTAGTAGATGTTCATTAAACGTCAGCAGACATGACTAATGCATGAAGGAGTGAATGAATAAATGAGTAACAGCTGTGCATGCAACCTATCAAAAGACATGCACAAGGACAGACAGAAGTGGAAGGAGGTAGAGGGTCAGAGCAAATACACACTCTCCTAGTCTTAGGATTCCAGATTTGAACATTCCAGATTTGATGTTGTGGGAGGGGCCATTGGGAATCCTTTACATTGTTCCAAGGAGGTAAATGAGCTTTGTTTCATTTGCCTTGCCTGCGGTGTGTAAAAGAGCTAAAGCTCTCAGCTGCATGTAGCAGGGGAGAGATTGTGTTTGTAAATCTGAACATTAGAAAGCAAACAACACGATGTTATAGAAAACATGAGGCCTTACAGATGAGGAAGACTGAGCAGGCTCGAGTTCTTCATCTGTCATTTATTACTTGCATAATCTTGGAAATTTGCTTTATCTTTCTGAAGCTCAGTTTCCTTATCTGTAAAAGGAAAAAAGCTATAGAATCTGGAGAAGTTGGATGTAAAGATTAAATTAGGTCATGTCTGAGGTCTCAGCTAGGTGCTTAGTTCATAGTAAGTCCTCGATCCATGGTAGCATCTAAAGGGAAGAGAAAAATTAAGAAGGAAGAGAAGAGGGAGGTGGAGAGCAGCATAGGAGGCAGCGGAGGGCCATAGAGCTGAGTGGCTGAATGAGGCCCTGCAAGTCCATGTGCCTCACACACATGTGCCTGTAAAAACATCTTGACACACCATCTTTCTTGTACTTCATCCCAGGACAGTTTTCATGACAAGGCTTCTGAGACTGAGGTCCCCAGAGCAAAGAACAAATTGGTCTAATTCCTGAGACAGAGCCAAGGGCACCACCTACTGCACAGCAGAGGCATTGCCTTCGCTCCTCAGACCATTTCTGGGCTCCTCTGTCTCCTCTGTGGAGCTGCCTGGCACAAGGTGGTCCTCTCCTGGAGCACAACCAGAGGGGGGGTGGGGCTTGCTCGCTGGTGGGAAGATGCCAGACAAAAAGTCGCTTCCGAAATGCTCTGCCTTTTCCACTCTCACGCCCTCCCTAGGGCAGAAGTGAAGAGGACGAACATTCAGCAACTTGGGTTTTCTCATTTTCCAGAAGATTATGGGAAGGACAGAAGCTGAACCTAAAGGAATGACCCAGCTGCAGCTCCAGCCTCTGTCGGTTTACTGATCCCACAGCCATGAAATCCACAAGCTCCAGGGCAGCATTAGGGTTCCTGGGCTGCTCTCTCCTCCAGAAACACTTGCTCCTCAATCCTACCCCACCTTTCCCTGTTGAAATCCTACTCATCTTTGCAGTCTTCAGTAGTTTCCCCTCATTTTAAAAACAATACTCAGTCACTTGGCATGGCCTCCAGAGCTCAAGGAAGTCTTTGCTTTGCTGCTGCCTAAGCTCCTTCAACCACACTGTCCATGCCTCCTGCTCACTTTGAGAGATCCACATCTACTAAAAGCTTTTCCACAGACATCCCCCTCCCTGGGCAGGTCTAGTACTCCTGTTTGTATGATTGCCCTATTTTAAAATTGTTTATGCATATTTCTCTTCCATTAGACTGTGAGCTTGTGTTGTGGAAACTCTACAGTGTTAATTTTCCTAGGTTATAAAGTACAGAAGTCCTTCAAATAATATTTGTTCAAAGACTAGAATAATCAAGCAATTAATTAAATAATCAACAAATCAGTGAGTGAGTGGAACACTTGTTCTAATCACATTTCTGGCGCTTACTAACGAATGATGTTTGGCCAGTCTCTTCATATCCCTTATCTCAGTTTCTCATCTGTAAAATTAAAGTACCAACATTTACCCCCGGGAATATAGCAGAGAACAAAACCAAATTCCTGTTCTTGGGAACTTACATTTTAGAGTTATTGAGATTGAAAATTAGCAAGGAACAGCAATACAGGATAATATTGGAAGCACAGAGTAGGAGCTTTTAGACCACTATCAGTTAGGGATATGACAAAAAAAATATAGAGAGATGACAATAATGAATGAAAGAAAGACAACAAAATAGGGGCAGTCAAGAGGCCCTATGAGTGTCTTCCTGGGGAGGTTGCCGCATTGGGTAAGAAGGCCAGAAAGCTCTCTCATGGGGAAATAGAATGCAATAATGCAATTGGCTGGGTGGAAAGCATCCCAAGCAGAGGGCACAACCAGGAGATGGCCTCATCTTCTTGTACCATTTATCTTGTATTCCTTTCCCAGGAAGAAGCTCCTGCCAAAAGCACACAGGGCATCTCAGAGCAACTTCTGCCTTGTCTCTGACATGTTCCCATATGGCCCACTGGGCTGAAAATCAGGCACAGAAGCTCTCCTTTGCCTCTTCTCACTTGACCTGGGAGCCTGAGCAGCAAGTTACTTGCTCCTTCCCTTCTGTTATCCATGGTCATCAATGCTAGTCCCTTAACACAATGGTCCCTTAATGGATGATGGTCTCAGGGCAGTGGGAGTCAATTTTATTTTTTAAAGATCACTTTAGCCACAGCATAAACAATGTATTTGAGGGTGCAAGGTGAACAGAGGAATATCTATTAGAAAGCTGTTGCCGCAGGCCAGTAAGAGAGTATGGTGGCTGAAGTTCAAGCAGCAGCAGTAGGAATAGAGAGAAAGTAGGGCAGAGGAATTTATGAGTAAGTTATTAACATCATTCCACGTGGAAGAGGGAGGGTTCAGGGATGGCATCTGGCTCTTGCTTTGGCAAGAAGAGTTTAGTGATGCCACTCACTGAGATGGACAAGAAGAGCAGAAATGAAGTAAAGAAAGATGGTGTGTTGTGTCACATCTGGAGCATCTTATTTGTCAATCAACAAAGATATGAAGAGAGCTGAGGTTGTAGCTCAGTGGTAGCGTGCTTGCCTCGCACATGGGAGGCACTGGGTTCTATCCTTAGTGCTACATAAAAATAAATTAATAAAAAAAGATATATTTAAAAAAGAAGTATAGTTTAAGTGAATGAATGTGCACTAAAAATATGAATAAAATCACTTTTATATGGAAGAAAAGATAAAAATTCTTGGAATAAGTCTTAAGGAGGTACCTTGAAGCAGGACACAATTAGTTGCTGAAAGATATGTCTGGAACCCAGCCACAGGCCCAAAAGAGGCTGAAGGCTTGAGATCTCTGCAGAAATGAACCTGGTCACCACTGCCTCATCCACTTCTTCCCTCCACCCAACAAAATCTTCAAATCTCAGTCATGGCCCCATCCTAAACAAAGCCATACACAGCTGTGGGGGTGAAACAGGTGTGAAGCAGTGATTCAAAAATATGTAAAAATTGTCTGTGTCTGTTGTCCAGGCTGCACTGAAATTGGGGAAGACATCTCAGTGCTGGTTGAAGACAAATTCTGGAAGTACAAGTTGTACAGGAGCTTCCAGTAGCTTCCTGTGGGGTGGAGTATAAAGAACACAAGTTTCAGAGACAGATAAGACACACAACCCGTGGCAAGCTTTTTTAATGAGCTTTATAGTGTTAGGCAAGAGAATTAACCTCTGTGACTATGGAATTCCCCACATGAAAATAAGAAAAGCAATACTTATGATATTCTGAGGAGTACACATGATGATACAGTGAACACTCCACACATGTCTGTGGCTTTCTGCTACGTCTTTTGAGCCCCTGTGCCACCTAACTTACCCAAATGAAATAAGAGGGCCCCCTAATATCACACTGTACAGGCAGATGACCTCAATGTCTATTGTCACAGAAGTTCTTCAAGTTCAAATTGCAGATTCTATGAACCAATCAGTCTACAGGATGAGTTGGGATGTTACACTTGAATATCCTGAATATTCCAAATAAATTGCAAATAACTCACAAGTGTGAATGCCACCAAAACATAGTGTCCAGTACCTGCTGGTCTCTCCTGAGATCTGGCACCTGTACCCAAAGCCAGTGGCAGGGTACAGTCTGGCCCAGGTCCACACCCATTTCTGCTGCTTCTCTGGCCTCGCCTCCCTGCTTCCATGCCCAGGTGTCAGCACCCTCTAAACTGCCTCAGATTCAGCCCTGAGAGTCACAAGCTTTCTGCAATTAGAAGAAGAAATGACAGACTAATGCCCTTCCTCATAAACTAATGTTTAAGTGAAATAGCTTGTTTTCCTTAATGGATTCTTTCTTTCTCTTCCTTTAAAAATGTTATGAATATATATATATATATATATATATATATATATATATATATATATATATAGAGAGAGAGAGAGAGAGAGAGACATCCCTTTTGCATCAGTGGATTCCAAACCTGTGAATTCCACCAACCCCAAAATGAAAATAATTGGAAAAAATGTGGGTGTCCACTGAATATTTTACATATTTTTTCTCATCATTATTCTCTAAACATGAATCATAACTATGTACATAGTATTTACATCATATTATAAATGAAAAGTAATGTATCAAACTAGGTTATGTTTACATACTAATATGGAATAAATTAATTTCATTACTAAATATAATTATAATGTACTGCAACAATAATTTAAAAATAACAGCAACAACAAGAAAAAGTAATCTAGAGATGATTTAAAATACACTGTCAGGGTGCATGAATGTTATATGCAAGCATGTCTACATGACAGACTTTAGCATCTTCAGATTTTGGTAACTATGGAGGATTCTGGAACCAGTCCCTAGGGATGTCAAAAGACGTCCGTACGTCTGTACTCATTTGATTTATTGCCTTTATCACCGTATTTATGCTTATTTCCATGATCAGCCCCTCAATGGGCAAGTGTTCTAAAAAATTTTAAACATGTTCTTTTGCACAGAGGTGTTTAATTAATGGATTAGGTGACAGCACTCTTTATTCTAGTTCTTCTGCCTCCTTGACTTCCTTCCCTAGGCTGTGAGCATCTCCATGTTGTGGCCACCCTTCATGTATCTTCATCCCTCCAAACTGTTTAGAACAGTCTCTGAGCAATAGTTCTAAAAATATATATATATATATATATATATATATATATATATATATATATGTCTTCAACTGGGATCTAATTTTACCCTTTTCCAGAGACCTAAATATTACACATCTAAGAAGTTTGGTGGACTCAAAATGAATTTAATTATGCCTACTGCCAATTTGTAAATTCATTAGCTGAGCTTTGTACGAACTGATGATTAAGAACCAATCAGGGCTCTGAGAGGTCTGAAGGATAAAGAAAAGGGCTTAGGAACCATGGAGTAATTGTGATTCTTATTACAAATGTTACCCTTGAATTTTTGTTTTGTTTTGTTTTTGCTATTCCAGGTTTTAAGATACCTTTGATTTCACAAAAAGAACCCTGGAGTCCTAAGACCCATGATTAAATCCCGTTTATAAACTTATTGTCATCTTGGGCAATTTCCTGAAGTTTTTAACATGGTCAGGCTTTCAAAGGAAAGAATAATGTAGACTGGGGAAGTATCTACTTGAAGCATTTACACTGAACAGAGCTGGAACTTTGAAGTCAAAAGTTATCAGGGATGGAGACCTAGCTCCCAGCTCTGGGGCCCTCTCGAGGGTCTCACTGTGGATTAGTATGTGGTATGACCATATGGGTTGTTAAACGCTGAAAGCCTTTCAGACTAGTTGATAAATGCCCTCCATCTCCACCCCAGGCTCCTAGCATCATCCCCTGCCTTTCTCCTTAAGTCTTCACAGCTTTGGGGCCTTTCTAGAAAACAGAGAGATGCAGGGCAGTGTGACTCAGGACCTGCTGGGGACCAGCCATCCAGCTTCTGCTGTAGTTCATCATATCCTTGATGAGCTGGTTACTGGCCATGTTGGAGATGGGGTGGGGTGTCTACTCTGTGTATCTCCCTGCCTCTCTCCTTTCTTGCCTCTGCTTTTCTCTGCACAAGATCTCTCCCCTCTCTCTAATGTAAGACTTCCTGTGCTCCCTCTCAGCTACGCTTCACTTATAACCTCAGCCTGCACAGGACCATCATGAATGACCTCACCAACCCTGTCCACAGCCTCACCCATACTTTTCAGCTCCTGTTTCTAACCATTAATTTTAAATTTCTGGTGGCAAAAACCAGGCTGACACAGTTACTTTTCCTATTCAAAGTCATGTCCCTGACCCCTAGCTCCTTGACCTGGCCACAAACGTAGCAGGGTGGAGAGGAATGAAGGTTCCATTTCCCTGGGAAGGTTGCGCATACAGCATTGATTTGCACAGAACAGATAGTTTCTGTCAGAATTAATTCTTAATTAGTCCACAGAAATTCATTTAATGGGCCTGGAACACAGTGGAGAGTCAATAAGTCCTTTCTAAATCTGACTTTGTGAGAAACCAGACTTTAGTCAAAGGCCAGCCCCATCATCTCCAGTTTGTGAATTGATTTTAGTGACATTCTGGAGTTCTGTGTCTTGTGCTACTAACTGGAGTAGGATCTGTAGTTCTGGGGCTGCTTTGAGAGACACTGAGTTTATAGAGATGAACCCTAAGAGCTGTGTTCTGTAAGGGTCCATAGATCTGTTCCTCCACTCAAGAGCCAGAGAGCAGGGAGCAAGTCACCCAGCAACTTTCTTATGTCCCTCTCCCAAGATGGAGTTGGGGTTATTAAAAAACTGAAGCAACTCACAGAATGAAGTAAGCTCCTGCCTAGGATGGGCAGGAAACCCCATCTGGTCAAGCCTGTCTCTCGAGAGCGTACTCTTAGCAGCAGATTCCACTCTAGTTTCATCATCCCATAAGGAAACATCTGTTGGACTCAGCTTTGGTTACCTCTACCATAGTTGAACGTCCACATTCCTCCCACCAAATTCATTTGCTGAAAACTCATCCCCCTAAGATGGAATTGGGAAGCAGGGCCTTTACAAGGTGACAAGGTCATGAGAGTGGAGCTTTCATAATGGGACTAGCACCCTTCTCAAAGAGACTCCCATCATGTGATAACATAGAAAAAAAAAATGATTGTCTCTGAATAAGGAATCAGGCCCTCACCAGACACCAAATCTGACAGTACCTCCATCTCCGACTTTCACGTCTATTATCTATAAGCAAACTGTCTGTGGTATTCTATTAGAGCAGTCCAAAAGGACTACAACACTGTCTTTCCTAAACCAATCAGCCATGTCCTAGAACAGCTGAGTTGTGGAGAAGAAAGTTAAGGGCACCCCAGCGTGACTGCTGGGGCAGTGCCCTAGGTGAAGATGAGGTGACATAAAACTCTATGACCTATCAGACACATAATCGGCATGTAGCATAGCATTACTACATGACACAGCTTTGCAAAGTGTGAGCAGCTCATTATTTTCCTACATGTCTGTTAGCTAGCTGAACCTGTGCTTCACTCCATGGGAAAGAGAGAAGTAGAAGAAACTTTCCTATGTACGTACATGAATTAACACAGTGAATCCCAACATCAAATATATCCACAAGACACAACTTTAAAAAAACTATAAACAAACTGCAGAAAGGTCAGTAGAGTATAGGAAGGGAAGCAGGTGGGGGATAGTGGGAGAGGGAGGAAGTTCTAGGGACTAAATTAGAGCAAATGACATTGTACCCTTTTTTGATTATGTCAAAGTGTACCCTGATGTTATATATAACTAAAAATGATTTTAAAAAATGACAATGAAAGAAATAGCCCTCTTTCAGTCTACATGAGAAAATGGCAAGACACAGTTAAGGGCTTGATTTTATGATCACAAGGTAAAAAGACAAAGTGGAATGCCTTCAAAGAGGGCAAGGTGGTAGTAAATGAAAGAAAATTCCAAGAGACAAATAGAAGTGTTGTAAGAAAAATAATTTGGAAAAAATTGATTTTGAGGCTAGACTGGCAAGTGATTTTCTATTCCATTTCCTGAGCAATCTCAGACCCATAACAAAAATAGACTTATTTATAACACCATTGATTGCCTTGTGTATAGAGCTAAGAATATAAAGTAGGAGGGGAGTACATTCCATTTTGACAAATGCAGAAATAATATGAAAAATGCACTCATCATTCCTCCACTGCTCCCTCTGGATCTTTTCTGTTCTCTCTGACTCCCTGCCTTGCAGAACAATTTAGTTTTATCCCCACAAATGAAGCAATTTTCATGATTTGAGTTTGGCTTTGTTTGTGTATTGCTGAAAAATGTCCTATGCCTCCCCTATCAATTATCTTGAACCACATTGTGAGGATTTATTTGAAAATAAATTAAGAAAAACACATCATACACACACACACACACACACACACACACACACACACACAGAGAAAGAGAGAGAGAGAGAGAGAATCATACAGTATCAGAAGATAAATTAACATTCCTACTAATCTAAAGCAGGCTCTTTGCCCATCTAGAACACAGGACTAGAAGCATCTCTTAGTGAGATGAAAGGGCAGCAGAGGAGTCACGCACCAGCCTGTGGATTTTTGCCAGGGCTCTGCTCTCACCTCCACTTTATGTCCTCTCTCACGCAGGCATTTCAGCATTGCTGCATCTTGATTTCCTGCAGTGAGAGGCTATTTCATAACCAACAGTCCTGCAGTGCAGCAAGACCAAGGATAGCTTGGACATGACACCTTCAAAGGAGGTGTCTGTTCTAGTTTAGAGAAGTGTGTGTGTGTGTGTGTGTGTGTGTGTGTGTGTGTGTGTTACATTAAGGTTATTTAAAGCTCCTCCTTAAAAGAGCTAGCTGGTCCAGGAAGAATAATACTGACCTTGTATTTTCCTTATCCACCAAAAAGAATAGCTAACAATTTCCTTGCTGTGTCTTAGGCATTTTATACCTGAAAGTACTCCTTAATCTCTCAAAACTGCTCAGTTAGGGTCAGAGCATTGCTATCAACATTTTATAAATGAGAAAACTAAGGCAGAGAAAGGTTAAGAAAATTGCCCAGATCAAAGAGCAGGTGCATTCTGGAGACAGGATTTGATGCAGGTGGTTTGAATCCAGAGCTTATACTCTAAATCCCTTTACTGTTCTAGCTGAAGACATTTGGAAACCCTCTTACTGCTACACACACACACACACACACACACACACACACACAGCAAATTCAACAATGTGGTCTGAAAAAGACAATTTAAAACTCAGTCACAAGCTGGGTGCTGTGGTGCACACTTGTAATCCTAGGGGTTCGGGAGGCTGAGGCAGGAGGATCACAAGTTCAAAGCCAGCCTCAGCAATGGCCAGGTGCTAAGCAACTCAGTGAGACCCTGACTCTAAATAAAATAGAAAATAGGGCTGGGGATGCAGTTCAGTGGTTGAGTGCCCCTGAGTTCAATCCCCAGTACCAAAAAATAAAATTCAGCCACAAAATACTCAATTTCAGATCCCTGGTTCAAAAAAAATGGCCACACAACTTGATCTGGAATTGTAGCTCTATCTTTTTCTTGCCTCTCTGGTCCATGCCCTATTGATGAACTACCAAATTCATTCCTACCAATGACAGGAGAGATGTCATTCCATGGCATTCTGCAGAAATGACCTCATTTAGAGTATTATAGCCCTTTCTGAATGCCTTTCTGTTACTGGAACATGGTCATGAAGTACCTGTTATATTCTGGGCTCTATTCTAACATTGTACATATGCACTGGGTTATTTAAACCATGTCACAACTCCATAAGGGTTATTACTGTTATCCACATTACCAAAATTTGAGATCTTGCAACTGAAGCTCATTGCTTATTTCACTAAGTATAATGTCCTCCAGGTTTACCCAGATTATTACAAATGGTAGGAATTCCTTCTTTTTCAGACTGTATGTATTCACTGTACAGTAATCACATTTTCTTTATCTCTGATCTGTTGATAGACACTATGGTTGCTTCCATATCTTGGTGATCAAGAATAATAAACATAGAAGTTCAGACACCTCTAGTATTATTTGTCAATTAAACCTAAATATTTTTAAGAGTCCACTCCATAATGTCTGTTCCATAGTAAACAACTAAAAATGTCATCTGTTGTTATCATTGTCATTGTTATCATTTATTATTATTGGACTTTTTACTATGGCTTTAACAGTTCATAGGAGATGCAGTACAGATTGGAACTTGGATCCATGTGCCTCAAAACACTGCATTTCTCACCCTCATAGACCCTCTATCCAGAAATTAGCAACCAAGGTAGTGAGAAAGCTGAGAACCAAAACATGTGGGATTGATTAACAGATAGGGTGTGTTCAGCAGAGAGTAGATCAGACTCAGGCAATTGGAAATTATGTAACAGCTGTCCATCAGAGATTGTGGGAAAAATTTTTTGAGACAGTGTCATGAAAAAGTTCCCACGATGCATAAAGAATCCTGGAAGCCAAGGGAAAGCCTCTCCTCCCCCCAGTTGCCATGCAAGTTGCAAGCCTTTCCCTCCTTTTACCTTTCGTTCTACCCCTTTCAAATCTCAGAAACTCAAAACTTACATGTGAACATTAGGAAAGTATCTGATTTTAGTGGATCAACATGTTACTTCCTCTAATAAAAAATTTTAAAACAACCAGCAATTTTAACTAAACAAATAAGATGTTTCAGAAAGAACATTTTTTAATAATTTTAGATTATTAAAGAAAATTATAAAAGTCACAGAAAAAGCAAAACAATTTGCCTATAATCACCATCAAAATATTGGTGTATATTTTTCCAAAACTTCTTTTTAATTTTTGCAACTTAAAAGATAAATTGTGAAAATAGACATGGCTTTGAACGTAGAAATGTTCTGTACAGTTGGATGTGTATATGGAAATTGTACATATTATACAAATCTTCATTGCATTCCAACAAATGTTGAGTATGTACCTATGTGCCAAACATTATATAAGTGACCAGCAAGACATAACCAAATAAGTCAAGATCCCTTCTCTTAAGACACTCATATTCTAGTGCAGGAGATAAGCACATAAAAAATCTAATAAAAGCATGGGTATCGAACGCTTTAACAAACACACCTAAGTTTATTCAGGCTCCTAAAAATAATGATCACAGTCACAAACATAATGACCATGATCACTATAGTAAGAGCACACAAAAATTTGGCGTTTATTTTAGCTGGTTTCAACCTAAAAACAACCTCAGGAGTCAGAAACATTTTTATTGTAATCTCCATTTTAAAAGAAAACAGACTTATAATGAAGACACTGTCAGGCTAGAGAGCCAACGAGGTTCATTGAACGATAGACTCTGGCTCTTCTTAGCTGTGTGGTCCTAAGCTGGCCACTTCCATATTCAACTACCTCTCAGGTTGCTATCAAGTGTAGAAGTAATACCTTTAACATGCCTGACACATGGCAAATGGTCTCTAAAATGAAACTTCTATTACTGGTCAAAACTTGGGATGAGTCAGTGATCTGCCCAAGGTTGCACTAAGTGCTGTAGGGAGCAGGAACTTTAAACCAGACTCTCTGATGCTAACCTGTGTTCCTCCTTACGGTGCCCATTATAGTACTAAGGCAATCATCTACTGTTGGCAATGGACAGAGCCAAGAATACAGCAGGTACGGCTTAGATATCTTTATGTGTTGTGCACATTTTACATATTTTTGTGAACTTCTTTTCTCCTTATGTGAGCATGGGAGGCAGTTTAATTAAAATTGTTGCCTACTTTTACCATTAAAAATCTGCTGCTCAGATCCCTAATTGCCCAGATAGGAATACTAAGCAAGACGACAATCAGAAGAAGAAATTAGAGGGGCTTGTTTATGCCTGTGCAGATCAAGTCCTGGAAAGAAGCTCTGCTCAGATGACATGGGCTGTTCATCTTCTAAGCTATGACTACTGTCCTGTGGACTCGGCCAGAAGCCCACCTGAGACCTCTCAAGACTCCAGGTTACATTCATTTGCATCTGGTGGACAACGAATTCCTTTTACAGAAGATGCTCACCTTTCTTAGTCCCTTTTAAAAATGAAAAAGAGCCGATAAGGAGCACAAAGAGCAATGGTAAAGAAGAAATTGCCATTGACCAATGACCAGCCCCATACCCTGAGTCAGCAGGGTAATGGTGCTGTGTGTTGTGACAACCACACAGTCTCGAGCTGCAAGGGACCTTAGAGCAACTTAATGTAATCCACAATCAGAAGCACATTACTCTATATAACAAAATTTTTATGAAGTAATTCCTGTCTTTACCACATGTGATACATTCCAATATTGCCTATTCTTATCCACTCTGTTTTTTACTACTTCCAAGTAAACTCATTTCTCAAGATGCTGGTGAATCACAACATGTCATTTAGGGGCAAAGAGAGCTGCTCTGGAGAACGTCTCTTTCCATACCTGACACAATGCCCATGCAAATTCTGACTCATCCCAGCATGAGGTCATCTTTAAAAATGTCATGGTTATTTTAAAAATTTGAGCTTACTGATAATAATAAAAGCATTAATAACACTCACCTACCATTTTAAGCACCTGGCACGCACTTGATCCTAGGCATGTGTTCCAAATCTATATACTTTTAATCTACACCTTGAGCCATTTTTATCAATGTATATTGATTATACAGAATAATGAGTTTCATTTGCCTTTAGATAGTTTTATTATTCCTTCCATTTTACAGATGAGGAAACTGAAAGGCCACCTCATCAAGGGCCCCTTGGAACTCAGTTGTTTGTATTTAATCTATTAATCATCATCTGACTCATTTCATCATCTAATCCATTTGGAGTCCCACTGTTTTCAATAAAGAAGACATTGGGTACCAAGACATTTGTTTTCTTTACCCCTTAGCTGTCATTTTACCCTGGTCCTTGTCAAGGTAGAGAAATGCTGCAAAGACCCAGTGATCTTATGCCTTGAACAGTGCCAAACACAGAGTAGGTGGTCAAGAAACGTTTGTGATTAAGTGAATGAATCAAAATATTAGCCATAATGACAACATTTTGCCTGTACCTCCTACTTTGCTAAGTAAAACTGGTCTATTGACTCCATAATATTTAAATGATGTAAGCTTCATGTCAGTTGCGACCCTGAATGTATTGTTCGAGGTTAAACCCTCAACTTATGGCATAGAGATGGCATGTAATCAGTGTTTAACATATATTGGTTGAATAAATGAGTCATCAAGAATAATTAGGGATACTGTGTATGCCGTTGTACTAAATTCATCCATTTAACCATTACTTATTGAGCCTTGCTACATGCTCTGTCCTTGGTGCTGAAACAATGAGGTTTGGGGATGCTTTGTTTTGTTTTTTATTTTCCTCACCCTATTTCCAGCCTTTAAGAGATTTTCATGTTTACATAGAATTTCATGTCATTCTTAGGTTTTTCCACAAGTAGAGGGAATAAAATTCTGCAGCAAACACAGGCCTGGTCGCTCAACATTGACAGGCTGCATGAATTTTTATAGCATAGAAATAATACATGGAGATAATTATGCTGAAGGAGCTGAGGCAGAAAATGCAGGACTAGCTGCTGAACGTGTAAGCACACAATAACTGAAGAATTCCGCTGAGCTCCAGGCAGCAAAGGAGCCTGCAGGCCCCCAAGGGATAGAATGAGTGTGGTTAGTTGATGGAATAGGTAGTTACTGCCGAAGGTCTTTTGTTTTATGTTTTGTGTTTTGCTTTGTTTTAAGCTATTGGCTTAAAGGAAGAAAGAGAAACATTTAGAAAATCATCATTCCTCAAGTCTCCCAATTGGGAGAGTATGTCCTTTACAGGAAATATTAATCTTAGTTTTATTAACACTTCAATATCCACAGATTTTTATACAAGAATTCATGAATTCTCAAAAGTTTATCTAAGACTATTTTTTTCTTTTTACTTTTGAAGTTCTTTGTAATATGTACAAAACATAAAAATTGTACATATGTATAAGATACCAAGTAATGTTTTGATACACGTATATTCTGTATAATATTTAAATCAGTTTAAACATATCTATCTCCTCAAACATTTACCAATTCTTTATGGTGACAACTACAGGTCTAAGACTATTTTTTAAGACCTCTCTTTTTCTCTGGAAATATTTCTCAAGATTCATGACTTCACAAAGAGATAATCACTTAATTACTGCTATATAACCAGTATCTACATAAATCAATGCTTTTGATTTCCTATTATATACAAATTCTGTGCTTAAAAATGGTACATATATTATCTCTTTTTAATTGAAAGATAAGGCCAGGAGGCAGGCACTTTAATTGTCCTCATCCTCTAGGTGAGGACTTGACTTAGTATTGAAAACATACTGCAGCCCTAGCAGTTCCAATTCCATGACACCAGGTAGCCTAGGTGAATTCCATCCAGTTAACCATCCAAATGACCTTGGGTAGTAATGTATCTCCCCTCATTCTTTCATTCTTCTTTTATAAAACTGAGTTAATAATAATAACCATTTCATTATATTGTCATGAGGATTAAATATAAAAGTTTAGCAGAGTGCATGTCACATATAAAGTAGACAATAAATAGTAACTACAATTATATAGCTCCACTGTTTTATTTTCTACTATTACATACTACAGATAAGAAAAGTGAATCCCAAAAGAAGGTTTGCAACTTGGTCAAGGCCACAGGACTGAAGAAGACCATTTAGAAATAGATCTTAAATCTCCTACTGAATTAAGAGTGATTTATGCTATACCTCATCTCATCCAATATCAGGGAAGAACCCCTTCTGTCTCATCCTGACAAGAACCAAGCAGAAGCAAGCAAGCCCAAAAGCAGTAAAGGTGATCCTCAATCTCAACATCACTAGTATTTGAAAGCTTTTTGAAATGGACATTAAGCAGCTATGTTCCATCTGTGTTTTTGTTGTTGCTGTTGTTTTGTTTTGTATTTTTGTCTGATTGTTTTTAGCTTATCCATTTTAGGTTGATCTGAATGAAGTGATAAAAGAGAAGGGAGGTAAGTAATAGAAACAAAGAATTGGATTTATGTCTGTTTATCAGAAAAATCCTGATGACATCACTTCCTAAATCATTCTTTTCTCTGAATAATACAAAAGGATTGAGCAGTCAGAGGTTTGGAAATGAGACAAATCCTAGCTCCAAACCATGCAAGCTCATGATGCTGGAGTCTAATGTGAGGTGAAATGCCTGTTCACCAGTATTGGCAAAGGAGTCAGATAAGAGCTTAAGACACTGAAAACAATGAAGTTCAGACTTGGAAGTTCAATACAGGAGAATTTGTCTCCTGATTCTACCACTTATTAGCTGTGTAGCTTAGCAAGGCACTTCACCTCTTTGAACCACATCATCCTCAGCCATGTTTTAGGGATGAGGATGATGGTGATGATGATGGTGATGATGATGATGATGATTATATCTTCATCCCAGGTTTTTGTGAAAGTCATGTAATCTCATATACATGTAGTTAGTTTAGTAATCTGGCAAAAATATTAGTATTCAATACGTGCTAATAAGTATAATAAATCATTGTCCTTCATAGGAATTTTTACTGAGATTAGTGCTGAGTTTCATTTGTCTTTAGATAGTTTAGTCTTTAGATAGCTTCTAAAATGATCTGCATAGTCATTCAAATATACATTGAATAACCACTACCTATCATATTTTGTACAAGATTTTACAAACCAGATTTAAAAATCATAACACTCAAGAAAACACCCTACACAATTCAGAAGAATATGAAAGTACCTTAAATATCTGAGGAACTATGTTTTTTAATATTTTTAGTTGTAGATGAACACAATATCTTTATTTATTTTTTTATATGGTGTTGGAATTGAGCCCAGTACTTCACATGTGCTAGGCAAACGCTCTCCTACTGAGCCACAACCCCAGCCCCCATGATTTTGTTTTTATTTTAATATCTCCAGAGAGGAAAATGAGGATCATGTAGTAAAAAAATACAAGATGTAATATTTTCATCTTTCATAAATTTTCCAAACTATATGAGATATTCAACAATATGATTATTCATCTCAAAAGGTAACTGGCTTCCCATTATTGACAAGACAGTGTCATTATCTTTCTTTCCCTGCCACATAGACATGCTATTTCTCCAAACACACCATACCACGGCACATCTCTGTGACACTGAACATCCTGCTCCCTCTGCCTGGAAAGACCTTCCCCCAACATGTTCATATGATCTCTTCATAGCCAAAATTTCATGTTCTCAGGATCCATCACCAAATTTATTCTATTCTCTGTGGTTCTATAAGAAGTTGCACACCATCTATGAGAACATTGCATTATTTTAATTTTTACAATCAATGTAAAAATTACAATTGACTGCTCTGGATACCAGAGACATCTTTCTCAATTTTGTGTCCTTTAGGGCAGCATTCTCCCTGAATGTACTATTCTCAATCAACAAGTTGCTCAGTGACAATCAGTAAATTTTCATATCCTGAGAAAATCAGAGAAGAATTGCTCTAAACCTTACTAGACCACTCCTCTACGGTCTGCTTCAATAAGACCAATTAGATTAACCCTGTGCTGAGAAACACAGAATGCCAAATCTTAGGGCTTAGCTCATAGAAGTTTATTATTTCTGACTTGTGCAGAGTGGTCCATAGGTCCAGCAATTCTCCAGGGTACCTGTGCTCCATGATTGACTTGGGGACAAAGTTTGCTTTGGGTTGTGACTCCATCACCCCAAATCAAGGCCTTCATTATCTTCACAGCAAGGAAATGTTGGAAAACCTCAAAGGTGGTCTTCTCCACCTCAGTCAGAAGTGACACCCCCCACTTCCACTCACATTTTTCAGCCACCACAAGTTCCATGGTCTTAGCTAACTTCAAGGAGAACTGGGACATGGAGTGTTATATAGGCCCAAAAGGGAGAACCAAGAAGCAGGATTTCTTGAATTCCTAATTATCATCTTTGCCGTATGGTCATTGGAAATGAATGTAAGCTAGTTTGTCACTCTACAAAAATGATGTCTTAGAACCATTTAAACTATGTTCTGGATAGAGTGCCAGGGATCCCAACTGCAGCAGGACCAGGGAGATCCAGGCCAACTGATTCGCGCGGCCTGCCCTGCGGCTACAGAAGGCGTGGGGCCTCAGTGAAGCCATTAATTAGCAAGCAGGGAGGTTAGGGACTGCCATTAGGTGAAATTCCGCCAGCCAAGCCCACACGGACCCTTGGGTCAAGCACGGGATCTCAGAAGGGGAAGGAAGCTGTACAGTCCCATCCCCCACAGCGGACACTCCACCGAGGCAGTCAGCGGCCACCATCCGGGAAAGCTGAAGGATACACCGCCACTCTCCTTCAGAGTGCAACATCAAAACAGTGGACACTCCACCGAGGCAGTCAGCGGCCACCATCCGGGAAAGCTGAAGGATACACCGCCACTCTCCTTCAGAGTGCAACATCAAAACAGCGGACACTCCATCCAGGCAGTCAGCAGCCACCATCCGGGAAAGCTGAAGGATACACCACCACTCTCCAACAGCTTGCAACATCAAAACAGCCAGCAGCAGGAACCCGGAGATCCAGGCCAACTGATTCGCGCGGCCTGCCCCGCAGCTACAGAAGGCGTGGCGCCTCAGAGAAGCCATTAATTAGCAAGCAGGGAGGTTAGGGACTGCCATTAGGTGGAATCCCGCCAGCCAAGCCAACCGCCCACGCCCTGAACAGGCCCAGCGACCTGCCAGCATGGTAGTCACGACACCCCAATTGGAATAGGGACAGAGCAGAGCCGCCTTCCACTCCCTGAACAGGCCCAGAGAGCCGCCAGCGTGGTAGACACGTCACCCCAATTGGAGTAGGGGCACAGCCGCCGCCCGCACCTGCAAGGGAGACTTTTCAAGTATACAAGAGCAACATAAATAAATAGGGGGTAAATTTCAAAAACACAACAGTTGCACCAAGCAGAAAGAAACGCGAGCAGTATGAAAAGACAAGGAAAGAAAGGACCACAAGCAATGCAGGTCAACTCAACTTTAGAAGAGGTAATAGCTGCAACAGATGGAATATCAGATAAAGAGTTCAGGATATATATGCTTCAGATGATCTGGAGTCTCAAGGAAGACATGAGACAGCAAAATCAGACAATGAAAGATCACATTGACAAACAAATCCAGGAAGTAAAAGATCAATTTCACAGGGAGATAGAGGTAATAAAAAACAAACAATTAGAAATTCTAGAAATGCAGGAAACAATAAACCAACTTAAAAACTCAATTGAGAATACTACCAGCAGAGTAGATCACTTAGAAGAGAGAACATCAGACAATGAAGACAAAGTATTTCAACTGGAAAAGAACATAGACAGCTCAGCAAGTCTGCTAAGAAACCATGAGCAGAACATCCAAGAATTATGGGACAATATCAAAAGACCAAATTTAAGAGTCATTGGGATACAGGAAGGCACAGAGCTCCATTCAAAAGGAATAAACTGTCTATTCAGTGAAATAATACGAGAAAACTTCCCAGAAAAGAAGAATGAGACAGAATCCCAAATCCTAGAAGCCTACAGGACGCCGAATGTGCAAAATCATAAGAGATCCACACCTAGACACATTATAATGAAGATGTCCAACATACAGAATAAGGAGAGAATTTTAAAAGCTGCAAGAGAAAGAAAGCAGATTACATTCAGGGGTAAACCAATCAGGATAACAGCTGATCTCTCAACACAGACTCTGAAAGCTAGAAGATCCTGGAATAACATATTTCAAACACTGAAAGACAATGGGCTCCAACCAAGAATCGTGTATCCGGCGAAATTAAGCTTCAGGTTAGAAGATGAAATTAAAACCTTCCAAGATAAACAAAAGTTAAAAGAATTCGCAGCTAGAAAACAATCTCTTCAAAAAATCCTTGGCAAAACATTACAGGAAGAGGAAATGGAAAATAACATTGAAAACCCACAATGGGAGGTAGGACAGTAAAGGGGGGAAAGTAGTCAAAGAGGATAACAAATCAGGTTTAGTAACATCAATAAACAAATATGGATAGAAGAACAAACCATATCTCAATAATAACCCTAAATGTTAATGGCTTAAACTCACCAATTAAGAGACACAGGCTAGTAGAATGGATCAAAAAACAAGACCCAACAATATGCTGTCTACAGGAGACGCATTTGATAGGAAAAGATATACATAGACTGAAGGTGAAAGGTTGGGAAAAATCATATCACTCATATGGACCGCGGAAACAAGCAGGAGTGTCCATACTCATATCTAATAAAATAGATTTCAAGCCAAAGCTAATCAAAAGGGATATAGAAGGACACTTCATACTGCTCAAGGGAACCATACACCAACAAGACATAACAATCATAAATATATATGCCCCAAATAATGGTGCAGCTGTGTTCATCAAGCAAACTCTTCTCAAGTTCAAGAGTCTAATAGACCACCATAAAATAATCATGGGAGACTTCAACACACCTCTCTCACCACTGGACAGATCTTCCAAACAAAAGTTAAATAAGGAAACTATAGAACTCAATAACACAATTAACAACCTAGACTTAATTGACATATATAGACTATACCACCCAACATCAAGTAGCTACACTTTTTTCTCAGCAGCACATGGAACCTTCTCAAAAATAGACCATATACTATGTCACAGGGCAACTCTTAGACAATACAAAGGGGCAGAGATAATACCATGCATCTTATCTGATCATAATGGAATGAAACTGAAAATCAATGATAAAAGAAGAAAGGAAAAATCAAGAATCACCTGGAGAATGAACAATAGGTTGCTGAGTGATCAATGGGTTTTAGAAGACATCAAGGAGGAAATTAAAAAATTCCTAGAGTTAAATGAAAACACAGACACAACATATCGGAATCTATGGGACACATTGAAAGCAGTTCTAAGAGGAAAATTCATTGCTTGGAGTTCATTCCTCAAAAAAAGAAAAAAACAACAAATAAATGATCTCATACTTCATCTCAAAATCCTAGAAAAAGAAGAGCAAAACAACAGCAAAAGAAGTAGAAGGCAAGAAATAATTAAAATCAGAGCTGAAATTAATGAAATTGAAACAAAAGAAACAATTGAAAAAATTGACAAAACTAAAAGCTGGTTCTTTGAAAAAATAAATAAAATTGACAGACCCTTAGCCATGCTAACGAAGAGAAGAAGAGAGAGAACCCAAATTACTAGCATACGGGATGAAAAAGGCAATATCACAACAGACACTTCAGAAATACAGAAGATAATCAGAAATTACTTTGAATCCTTATACTCCAATAAAATAGAAGATAGTGAAGGCATAGATAAATTCCTTGAGTCCTATGATCTGCCCAGATTGAGCCAGGAGGATATAGACAACCTAAACAGACCAATAACAATAGAGGAAATAGAAGAAACCATCAAAAGACTACCAACTAAGAAAAGCCCAGGACCGGATGGGTATACAGCAGAGTTTTACAAAACCTTTAAAGAGGAACTAACACCAATACTTTTCAAGCTATTTCAGGAAATAGAAAAAGAGGGAGAACTTCCAAATTCATTCTACGAGGCCAACATCACCCTGATTCCGAAACCAGACAAAGACACTTCAAAGAAGGAAAACTACAGACCAATATCTCTAATGAACCTTGACGCAAAAATCCTCAATAAAATTCTGGCGAATCGGATTCAAATACATATCAAAAAAATTATACATCATGATCAAGTAGGATTCATCCCTGGGATGCAAGGCTGGTTTAATATACGGAAATCAATAAATGTTATTCACCACATCAATAGACTTAAAAATAAGAACCATATGATCATCTCAATAGATGCAGAAAAAGCATTCGACAAAGTACAGCATCCCTTTATGTTCAAAATGCTAGAAAAATTAGGGATAACAGGATCATACCTCAACATTGTGAAAGCAATCTATGATAAGCCACAGGCCAGCATCATTCTGAATGGAGAAAAATTGAAGGCATTCCCTCTAAGATCTGGTACAAGACAGGGATGCCCTCTCTCACCACTTCTGTTCAACATAGTCCTCGAAACACTGGCCAGAGCAATTAGACAGACGAAAGAAATTAAAGGCATAAAAATAGGAAAAGAAGAACTTAAATTATCACTATTTGCAGATGATATGATTCTATACCTAGCAGACCCAAAAGGGTCTACAAAGAAGCTTTTAGAGCTAATAAATGAATTCAGCAAAGTGGCAGGATATAAGATCAACATGCATAAATCAAAGGCATTCCTGTATATCAGCGACAAATCCTCTGAAACGGAAATGAGGACAACTACTCCATTCACAATATCCCCCAAAAAAATAAAATACTTGGGAATCAACCTAACAAAAGAGGTGAAAGATTTATACAATGAAAATTACAGAACCCTAAAGAAAGACATAGAAGAAGACCTTAGAAGATGGAAAAATATACCCTGCTCATGGATAGGCAGAACTAACATCATCAAAATGGCGATATTACCAAAAGTTCTCTATAAGTTCAATGCAATGCCAATCAAAATCCCAACAGCATATCTTGTAGAAATAGATAAAAGAATCATGAAATTCATATGGAATAATAAAAGACCCAGAATAGCAAAAACAATACTAAGCAGGAAGTGTGAATCAGGCGGTATAGCGATACCAGACTTCAAACTATACTACAGAGCAATAGTAACAAAAACAGCATGGTACTGGTATCAAAACAGGCGGGTGGACCAATGGTACAGAATAGAGGACACAGTAACCAATCCACAAAACTACAACTATCTTATATTTGATAAAGGGGCTAAAAGCATGCAATGGAGGAAAGATAGCATCTTCAACCAATGGTGCTGGGAAAACTGGAAATCCATTTGCACCAAAATGAATCTGAATCCCTACCTCTTGCCGTGCACAAAAGTTAACTCAAAATGGATCAAGGAGCTTGATATTAAATCAGAGACACGGCTTCTGATAGAAGAAAAAGTTGGTTATAATCTACACGCTGTGGGATCGGGCTCCAAATTCCTCAATAGGACACCCATAGCGCTAGAGTTAACAAATAGAATCAACAAATGGGACTTACTCAAACTAAAAAGTTTTTTCTCAGCAAAAGAAACAATAAGAGAGATAAACAGGGAGCCTACATCCTGGGAACAAATCTTTACTCCACACACTTCAGATAGAGCCCTAATAACCAGAATATACAAAGAACTCAAAAAATTAGACAATAAGATAACAAATAACCCAATCAATAAATGGGCCAAGGACCTGAACAGACACTTCTCAGAGGAGGACATACAATCAATCAACAAGTACATGAAAAAATGCTCACCATCGCTAGCAGTCAGAGAAATGCAAATCAAAACTACCCTAAGAAACCATCTCACTCCAGTAAGACTGGCAGCCATTAGGAAGTCAAACAACAATAAGTGCTGGAGAGGATGCGGGGAAAAGGGCACTCTTGTTCATTGCTGGTGGGACTGCAAATTGGTGCAGCCAATTTGGAAAGCAGTATGGAGATTTCTCGGAAAGCTGGGAATGGAACCACCATTTGACCCAGCTATTCCCCTTCTCGGTCTATTCCCTAAAGCCCTAACAAGAGCATGCTACAGGGACACTGCTACATCGATGTTCATAGCAGCTCAATTCACGATAGCAAGACTGTGGAACCAGCCTAGATGCCCTTCAATAGATGAATGGATAAAAAAAGGTGGCATTTATACACTATGGAGTATTACTCTGCATTAAAAAATGACAAAATCATAGAATTTGGAGGGAAATGGATGGCATTAGAGAAGATTATGCTAAGTGAAGCTAGTCAATCTTTAAAAAACAAATACCAAATGACCCCTTTGATATAAGGGGAGTAAACAAGGACAGGGTAGGGACGAAGAGCTTGAGAAGAAGATTTACATTAAACAGGGATGAGAGGTGGGAGGGAAAGGGAGTGAGAAGGGAAATTGCATGGAAATGGAAGGCGATCCTCAGGGTTATACAAAATGACATATAAGAGGAAAGGAGGGGTAAGTCAAGATAATACAAATGGAAGAAATGATTTACAGTGGAAGGGGTAGAGAGAGAGAAGGGGAGGGGAGGGGAGGGGGGATAGTGGAGAATAGGACAGACAGCAGAATACATCAGACACTAGAAAGGCAATATGTCAATCAATGGAAGGGTAACTGATGTGATACAGCAATTTGTATACGGGGTAAAAGCGGGAGTTCATAATCCACTTGAATCAAACCATGTAATATGATGTATTAAGAACTATGTAATGTTATGAACGACCAATAAAAAAAAAAGAACATTATGTGATCAAATATAAAAAAAATATAAAAATAAACTATGTTCTGAATTTTATGCAAATTATAGAATGTCCAAATACCTAAATATTATATAGTAATTCAAAGTTACATTTTAAAAAGGTTTACAAAATGCTAATATAAGATGTCATACAATAATAAATATATTATGTCAATAATTTTATTAAAAATTAATACAGGCACATAGATGCACAGAAACACTAGACGATCAGGCACCAATACGCTTTTGTCTTCAAAAGGTGGCATCAATATGTTTTCATTGTCTTCCCTGTGTTTTTCTGTATTCCCTATTTTGTATAAGAAAGAATTATTACTTTTGATATCAAAAAGTAGGAGATTTTCTCCTAATTTACCAAAATAATATTCCTACATAGCCCAGAAACTATTAAATCACAAGTGGTATCATCTTTTAGGGCTTTGAATTCTGGGTACTCCTGGGGATTCATAAAATTTGCCAACAGGGAGCAGAGCCTTTGCCTTCTCTTAAAATAATCGTTCTAAAAATAATACCCTGCAGATTCCAGGCTTCACATGTGAGAAACACCAACTCCAGACTTGAGAAGGAAAATCACCAGGCTGAGAAATTGTTACAAGCCCAGCTGTGGCAGGTGCTGGATGGTAGCAACAGGGACAAGCAGAGACATAGCAACAGCTGGAGCAGGTATCAGCCCCTTCTAGGAAGGCAAACTGAGGGCTTTGGAAAAAATCAGGAGGTCTGGTGCATTTTAAGACAGGGTAAAGATGGGGGGAGGGAATTAGAAGAGGGAAGGAGATGAGAGAATCAGGGGAGTGGATGAGTGATAAAATGTGAGGGAGAGGAAGAAGGACCGGGAGAAAAGTGACAATGGGCAATACAGGGGAGAAGAACTTGGCCATTTGGGTCTTTGAAGCCAACTACACCTCAGTGCAGGTCTTGCTCTGCAATTCATCATCTGTACTCCTGGTTGAAATATTTAACCTGATCCTCATTTTAAAATTTTTCTTTACTTGCTTTAATCCAAATAAAACACAGGATATTTTTAACAATCTAATAGTGTCACATGGCTAATAGAAGTCTACCTGCCAGCCTTTCTATCCTTAATACCACTCTTCAAAAACACCACTTCAACTTTTCTGCTGATGTTTTGGGCATCTGCCTCCCTATTTCTAAAGAATAGGTCACATCAAAACTTCTTGCTCTTTCCGTCTGGAACATTATCTACTGAATTCCCACTGTGGAAGATGAGAATTCCTTTCCTTTCTAGAACTAGTCTGTCTCCCCTCAGTTCTACCCCACCCAACTCCCAGTATAGAGATATTTGCTCCCCTGCACCATCCACATGGTCACTTTTGGTTAAATCACTGCTCTGTGTTGAGACCATAATTACAACATAAGTATTATTCACTGCTGACCCAGGTTACAACACTCTCGTGGTCCTTTGACTTTCTGTTCGCTCTCATTTTCATGTCTATATGTATTACTAAAGTCTAATTTTTCAGGCCTAAACAGCAACAAAATAAATGTTTTTCAATAGCTCTGATACATCAGACTATAGGCAGCTTTAAATAACTGAAAAATTCTGTACCAACATCCTCTCCTGCTGGCCTTTGTGCCTCAGGTAACCACCATTCTGCTCTCTAAGGAAAGACATCATGCAGTGTTTTCAAACTTCAGTCATTAGGGTGCATCTCACAGTTTTGTTTTTTATTTTTCCTAATGTTTTCTTTAGTGTTTTCTATAAACTGACCTGTGATTTTTTTAATCAAATAAAATCATTTTAAATAAAATCATTTCCAAAGGAAACTCTAATTAACAATTAGAAAATCCTATATAACTACTAAGCTAAAGAACATTTGCTTAAAAACAAAAAGCATCTACCTACCCTCTCTTGTTTGTGTGTTAAGTTGAGGTATCCATGTGCTATTTTCAGATACTGCAAACAGTGTCTGAGGTATTCTGCGACTACAAAACAAATGAGAGTCACCTAGGACATGAATATCTTGTTCTATCAAGTTCATTATCACACTTAAATCTCACAATGACATGAAAAATGTTTTAATCTCCTGAATTTTTTATAGTTAGAAACTTAGGCTAAGAAAGGTGTCAGAGTTTGGCTAAAGCCACCTCACATGGCCAGAAAGTAGGGGAAATGGAATTTGCCCTTCTGGTTTCCAATGTTCCAAGCTTTGGGCACTGAATACAAAAGGCCATGTATGGTGAATGCTTCTATGCAGCGTGGGAAGGGCCATCACAGTGAACAGATGAGCTCCAATTCAGAAGAACCTTCCCCAGAGAAAAGATGGGTCTACCCTTAGCTTCCTCTTTAAAATATACAAAAAGGGAGAAGGGCCTCACAGCTCATCCAAATGCAAAAATAGACTCTCAGGAATGTCATGTGACTTGCATAAGGTCAGTTAGCACCTTTGCAAGAACAAGAATTTGGCTCCCATTTTACCTTTTGATTTTGTTTGTATTTTCTCATTATATTTCATTTCTTTAAATGCTAGTCAAAATTTAATTACTAGTTCCTTGTCCAGACCATTGCTAATCAATTGTGTAACCTTGGACAAAGGTCCAGTACAGAGCTATCAGAGGAAAAATGATACCTGCCCTAACTTCGTCAGGTTTGATGAAGATACATTAATATAATGGACAAGAAATTGCTTCTTATAAGTTGAAGGAAAGAGAAGAGTAGATGACTATTATAGAAGATCATTATAGAAGATAGATAGATGTTAGGTAGACAAAAGAGAGACAGAGAGATAACGAAAACCTTATCACCGATTTGATGGTATTAACAAGCAGGGCCTTTAAAGATAAATGATATCAGTGCCCTAAAAGCCCAAAGAGTTCATCATGTAAGGGCACAGCAAGAAGGTGCTGTCTGTGAACCAGGAGGAGGCCCCTCCCAGACTCCAAGTCTGCCAGTGCCTCAACCTTGAGTCTCCCAGCATCCAGAACTGTGAAAAATGCATTTCTGCTCTTCATAAGTCACCAATTTATGACATTTCTCTGTAGGAACACAAATGGATTAAGACAAAGGAGCTGAAGGAAAGAGGAAGGAAGAAAAAGGGAGAATAAAAAAAACTAGTTATCATCACATACCATAAGTATACCTGTTATCTTTCTATCACCCTACCCACCCACCCAAGATATCCACTCCAGTCTGGCTGGGGTGGTGTGGATGACCTGTTTAGCAGCACAGGATGCTGGGCATCCTGGGAGCCAGAGGTCACCATGATGAATTGTACTAATGCTGTTCAAGGAAATGCTTTTTCATAGTTAAAAACTTAGATTCCCATAACTTCTTGCCTGCTGCCATCCCTGAGGGATTGAGCTGATAGACACCTTTCAGTGCTGGAAGAAAGCTGACTGTTAGCTTTCACTGAGTGTGTGGTGGTCCTCCACAAACTGCCTGGGGACTGTGGCAAATTGCTCAGAAAGTCTCTGTTTCTTATAAACCACCCTGTTCTCATTGTGCTCTGCAGGATCTGAGCTGAAATCTGATTCATGGAGTGAGAATCAGAATACAAAATTATACATTTCTTCACTTTGGTTCCTCTTAGATATAATCTTGTCAAATGCTTGGGGCTGTTTAACTTTTATTAGTCATCTCTCTCTCTCTCTCTCTCTCTCTCTCTCTCTCTCTCTCTCTCTCTCCCCCCCCCCTTCTGAATTCCAGTTTCAAATATTGATCCATTAACTTTCTCTAATTTAATTTTCATAGATATATGTCATACAATTTGTCTTATACTTGATGAAATAATCTTTCATGCATTTCTTTAGCAATATAGTATAAGTGACATTTTAGCAACATGATAGCTATGTAAATAGTCTATTTTAAGCAATATTAAAATACCATGTATAATTTAGCTAAAGAATATTGTTTTATGAACCAACAAATATTCTTAGGCCCATGTTCACAAACTGACAGTTAAAAAGATTAAACTTGATGTTTAATTTAAGAGTATGTTTGTGTGGCTCCTCCAAGAAGCAATACTGAGACCCAGAAGTTTATCAAGGATGATGTTGTGAAATATTAAAGCAGTATAGGGGAGCAGAATTGGGCAGGGAGAGCCAGAGATTCAGGATGGGGATCAGATAAGTATCAGCCCACTCAAAGGGAAGTGTCAGAACAAATGCTTCCCATGAGAGATGCCTCACATTAGACAGAAAGGACCTGGCCCTAGACCCCCACCCTGCTGAATCATGTTACAGAGAATATCAAACTGCATGTGGTTTTACAGTAGTCAGCTTTCTGCAGCTGTGGACTCCATACCCACAGTAGGAACCAAAGGAGGATCAAAAATATTCCTCAAAGAAAAATTTATTCTAATCTAAATATGTATGGACATTTTTTTTCTTATCACTGTTCCCTAAATAATACATTATTACAACTGGCAGCTGGGATTTGGTAGGGAGCCTCTGTCCTGTGGTCCTTCAAATGGACAGTCATTTGAGTCAAATCACCAGACTGAAGACACTCCTGAGAAACGAGGGCTCCCAGCAGGCAGGACACACAGGCTAATGTTGGGTGGGTCTCTAGAAGTTCTCAGAGAAGTGCAGTGATGTTCCACCCGTCCAGCTTTGGAATTAGCAGTCAAATGGACACTGATATTAAGAGGAACTATACTTTCTCTCTGAAAAAAAATACAGAAAAATAAATCCCTCTGTAGGAACCCCAGGAAAGCTTATTACTTTCAGAAAATATTTTTCTTCCTTTTTCAATGCTTAGTGAAGATTAAAAGCAGAAGACAAATTGCACTGTTAGTTGTTTTTATACGTGAACCAAAAACATTCTGTAAAGATTCAATTTTAAATCAATAACGTTTCTGGAAGAATTGTATAGTCTGAGGTTCCCCAGTAGAGAATCATAATTTAGGGGTGAGGAAGAGCAACACAGAAGGTTTGCAGAATTACTAATTAAAGAAATCAGCTCAAATGGGATGGTATTTCCCTGAAACATTCTGAATCATCCAATCTGGGGGCTGGAGAAGGGAAGCAAGAGAGCATCTTGGCATCTTCCAGAACAAGCAGTTCACCAGAAAATCCTTACCTGTTCTTTTATGTAAGCCCTTGGACAATAAAAGAATGTTCATTCTCCCTTGATAGTACAGCCAGTCAGCGAGTCACCAAGTCAATACTCATTGAGCACTTATTTAGCACCCACATTCATATTAAAAAGATGCCATTGGCATAATTGGGACAAGCAGGAGAGACAAAGCCTCCTGGGACGTCAGCCTCATCAGTTTCAAGTCTCCACCCTTGCTATTCCCTCTTTTATTGATTTTTCTTCTCCATTCCTTCATCAGCAAAATGGAGATAAAATATCCACAACTTCATATGGTTGATGAGAGCATCACAAGAAAAAGACATGGGCTTTGCATTCAGAAAGCCTTGACCAGGATTTATCCATGCTTTGCCCTTCTGTTATCTGTATGATGTTGTCAAATCTCTGCTTATTTTCTTCAACTGGAAAATGAAAGTGCAAAATACCCTAATGAGCTGTTGTGAAGATCAGAGACAATTTACCCAGTGTGGAACACACGTGTCTGGTCAATGGGTTACCTTATTTTCAAAGTAGTGCATAAACTGTGAAGTTCTGTGTGGACTATGGGAATGCCTTGCCTTAGCTTCGGCCTCTATGGTAACCCCCATGCACTTGGTGCATTGAACCCAACAAGGTTGGGTATAAACATGAATGAGCTTTATTTCTCCCAACACTGCTTATCCTCCATCCTCAATGCTCCCCATCAGTGTCTTATCTCAAAACCTTTTGCTGGCTGGTGTCCTCTTGCCTGGATGCTCAAGATTAGTTCTGAGGCTAAGGAAACACACACGTCTTCAGAAGCCAGATAATAGAAAGAGAAGCCTGGTGTGGCACCCTCTCTGCCTGACAGTTCCTTCCTGCTCTCCTTCCACCTGCCCAGGTAAGCTCAGAATAGACCAATTGTTCCTGCTCCTAGCTGAATCCAACCAGGGCATGCTCTTCCTATCTTTACAGCACTGCTCCTTCCCTGAGCTACTGTGGAGTCCCCAACCACATAAACATTCCAATACCCCCAATGGTATGAAGAACACACTCCCTTCATCTTCATCACTCTCCTCTTCCTCTTCTCATTACCATCTTTATTTATAGGTTGTTGTTGTTTATTTATATAATGGAGTTACAAAATCAATGGCTAGTGTTGTGTCTCCAATTGAGCAACATCCTAACAAGCCTGGGAGAGGTGTCAGGCCCCAGTTTCCATGGGCTTCTTAGTGCTGTTCTCTCTTTATATGTTTCTTGGTTCTCAGATCTGGATCTTGACTGCCCATTCACTCAGCACACTGGGACACTGGGCTCACCTTTAATACTCTCCAGAAGTGTCAGGTATGTTGAATGGACAATGGGACCCAAGCATTGTAGTGAGATTGAGACTCCACTCTGGAAATGGAAAAGGGATGGACATGGAGCAGGAATTATTTAAGAATTCTTAGATTGACATTCTTATTTTTTACATAGCCAGAATTATAAAGCAATTTTCTTTTCTTCCAGCCAAATACTACATTCAGAGCTTACATATAATTAGCTCCAAGTCTGCAAAGGCACTCAGATTCTTTCTCATCATTTGCTCTATCTTTGGTCATGTTCTTTATATCTGAGTTGAAAAGCCAATTCTTATTACCAGTCAATAGGGTGCATGCATCACCAAATATTAGTTCATTTTCTCTACGCAGTCATTCTGTGAAGTATTCATTGTTGTTCCATTCTTAGGAATAAGAAAACAAAGCCTCTGAGAAATTCAACAGCTCAGAGATCAGAAATCTATTGTGTGAAATAGAGGTTTTCTGATTCCACCTTTTATGCTCCTCGCATCTCATGATATGACTTCCTCACTTGTCCTTCCAGATTATTCTCTAAACCCACTTTCTTGAGACAGCAAAGCACAGGGCACAGGCACTGCCTTTAGAATAGCCCCAGCTCAGGCATGTGAAGCCATTGATCTCTCTGGATCTGCTTCTTCTTAAAAAAAAAAAGAAAAGAAAAGAATCACAGTGATGTCTGCATTGAATGTTGCAAATACTAACTAAAATACCACATCTGAAAAGTGCTATGTAAACAATAAAGATCTCTAGGAGAGTTAGCTACAGCTTTTGTCTTCTCTGTACTGTCTCATCTATTCTCACCCTGCTGGTCATTAGCAGCATGCAGTGGGTCTCTGACTCAGTTGGAAGATTCCTGAAGGCAGACACCATGCTCCTTTCCTCTCCACCCTCACAGTGCATGAGAGCACTGTGACCGAACACCACCTCACTCAGGGCACACCTGAAGAAAAGATGCAAGCTCACTAAAGAACACATGCTTCTCTCACACACTGCTCTTCAGACTGTAGATTGTGCACCAATTTTGGAAAAGAGTGTAGCAGTATCTATTACCATTGCATGCCATATGTCTAAGAACAAAGCAATTCCATCTCCAGGTGTATATGCAACAGAAATGCCTCTACATTCACAGCAAAAAATAAAATGCTCTGGCAGCACTATTTATAATAGCTCAAACCTAAATATCCTCTAGAATAGACTACAGTATATTGATGTAAACAATAATACAAGTAGTGAAAAGTGAGCTATGAATACATGCAACAATACAGACAAGTATCACAGAAATAATGTTAGATAAAATAAACCAGACACAAGGAGTATATACCATTCCATTAATATAAGTTCACAAGCAGGAACAATTACTCCATGGTGTTTGAAGCCAAGAGAGTAGTCATTCTTTTAGAAGGAGTAATAACTAAAGGGTTTTGAAAGGACCCTTTGGAGTGGTGATTGTGTTTGGTTTCTTTATCTAAGCGCTGATTACATGGGTTTATTTACTTTGTGAAAACTCACCAAATTTTGCACTTTCCTATTTATATGCTTTATAACAATAAAAAAAAGGTTAAGAAAGAATAAATTCTCTAATGAATGAATGGAAAAACACAATGGAAAATAATACAAGCAAGTTTTGATAGAGAAGAGTTTAAAAGACCCAGAATGGCCTACATAAAGCCTTCTACAACCTAGTTGTTTTCCACTTCCCTACCTTCATTTCTGCAATTCCTTCCATTCATTTTTTTTTGCTGTGCATAATTGTTCAGCATGTGCTATATTGTCAGTTTTACTGCATTCCCACAAGTTCACTGCAAATGCCTCCATCCTTGCACTCACCGGCCTTAGCAAATGCTGCTGAATCAACACAGGATAGCCCTGCTAAGAGATTTGGTCCAAATCTTGGTCTTAACTTGTGTCCTTCCTTCCATATGAATTTACTTTTCCTCTTATGAGTGAATCAAGAAACCAAGTACCCCAACCACTAATACTTCACCTGTATTATTTTCTTTTTTATTATTTTTAATTTTTAAAAATAAATGACAGCAGAATGCATTACAATTCAGTTTACACATATAGAGCACAATTTTTCATACTTCTGGTTGTATATAAAATATGTTCACACCAATTTGTGTCTTCAGACATGTACTTTGGATAATGATGTCCATCACATTCCACCATCATTGCAAAAACCCTTACCCTTCCCATCCCTCCCACCCTTCTGCCCTATCTAGAGTTCCTCTATTCCTCCCATGCTCCCTCTCCTTACCCCACCTTTTATCAGAGAAAACATTAGGCATTTTTTTTAGATTGGCTAACTTCACTTAGCACTATCTTCTCCAACACCATCCCTTTACCTGAAAATGCCATGATTTTATTCTTTTTTATGCTGAGTAATATTTCATTGTATATATATGCTACAATTTTTTATCCATTCATGTACTGAAGGCATCTAGGTTGGTTCCATAGTTTAGCTATTGTGAACTGTGGTGCTATAAACAATGATGTGGCTGTGTCCCTGTAGTATGCTGATTTTAAGTCCTTTGGGTATAGACCAAGGAGAGGGATAGCTGGGTCAAATGGTTCTTCCATTCCCAGTTTTCCCAGGAATCTCCATACTGCTTTCCAAGTTGGCTGCACCTATTTGCAGTCCCACCAGCAACATATAAGTGTGCCTTTTTCCCCACATACTCGCCAACTCTAGTTATTGTCTTCATAATAACTGCCATTCAGACAGCAGTGTGATGAAATCTTAGAGTAGTTTTTATTTGCATTTCTCTAATTGATAGAGATGATGAACATTTTTTCATATATTTGTTGATTGATTGTATATCTTCTTCTGAGAAGTGTCTGTTTAGGTTTTTTGCCCATTTATTGATTGGGTTATTTTGGTTTTTTGGTGTTTAGTTTTTTGAGTTCTTTATATACTGAAGAGATTAGTGCTCTGTGTAAGGGGTAAACATTTGCTCCCAAGTGTAGGCTCTCTATTCATCTCACAGATTGTTTCTATTGCTGAAAAGAAAATGTTAGTTTGAATCCATCCCATTTATTGATTCTTGGTTTTAATTCTTGTGCTATAGGAGTCTTATTAAGGAAGTTAGGGCCTACTTTTTCTTCCATTTGACGCAGAGTCTCTGGTTTAATTCCTAAGTCCTTGATCCCCTTTGAGTTGAGTTTTGTGCATGGTGAGAGATAGAGGTTTAATTTCATTTTGTTGCATACGGATTTCCAGTTTTCCCAGCACCATTTGTTGAAGAGGCTATCTTTTCTCCAATGTATGTTTTTGGTACCTTTGTCCAATATAAGCTATCTGTAATTATGTGGGTTAGTCTCTGTGTCCTCTATTCTGTACCATTGGTCTGCCAGTCTGTTTACCTGTATTATTTTCAACTAGAGACTATCATTAGACACACACTGGTCAGGAATTGGTGATGTCTTTCCCATAGTACTTCATTCTCACAGTTATAGCCCAAGAATCAGTATGTCTACCATCTATTCCCCAAATGCAGCATGAAAGGTAACAAAAAAAAAAAAGGTTCTAAGAACAGGATATATGCATTTATGTTCCCTGTCACCAATATTCCTGACTAGGGTCTTCATCTACATCTGTATCATATCTGCAAACTAGATGAGTACAATACAGAGTGACACCTGGCCAGCTATTCCTTCATCATCTGAAACAAATGATACTGTTTTCTTCCATTTGCTTACAAGCAAGGGAGCAGTCAACCACATGGTGGAGTAAGACTTGTTTGTATCGGCGGCCGCCATCCACACAGTTGTAGATTTATTATAAAGACTGATATGATTACAGTGGCAGTCAGATGATCAAACTGTTCTAGGACATACTGTATCTTAGTGTGAGCCTTTGTTTTGTCTTTTACTAACAATCTCCACTTTATTTTCTTGAATTGAGGGCTGCAGCCATGTCTCTAGTGACACAGACCAACGTCTTAGGACCTGGAGGAAAATGACAGTGCTCTCCAGGGAGATTTTGGCTCCGGCTCATATTCGTGTGAGTGTGCAAAGTAGCAGAGGCAAATGCTTTTATCCCACCTCCCAAGTCCTTATCTCTGATCAGATTCTCAGCTATTTCTGACGCTTCTCTTTATTTAATGATGTTTGCTCAAACTACCTTTAAGAGTTCTATGGTGGGGGGGCGCTCTAGATCTATGCAGCCGTGGTCCTTCATACATATTTGGGGTAAAGCCTGTTTTAGTTAATTGGATTAGTTTAGTTTTTACTTTGATTGAATTAAAGCCTGTTTTGTTTTTTTTAGTTCCTTGTGTCCATGTCTTTCTGCATGCACAAGAGTCTCCATTTCTCACAGATGGGGCAATGGCTATCACAATAACCTCTGAGCGTACACACTAGACATTCCAAGAATATCTGGTGAATTATCCTCCTTGTGGAAGAGAAATTCTCATTGAGAAAAATCAAAGGCCTCAATAAAGTCAAAATCTACTGTTTCAATTTTTCCATCCTTCTGCCATAGAAAGAAAACAGACCGGTTTGATGTTATCGATTCTTTGCAAAGCCTTGCAGTTTTTCACCCAAAACCTTGTGCTCTTATGTCTGCTTAGGGATTGATTTCTGGAGAGAGGTTTGGTTTGTTTGTTTCACACTATGACACTAGGATGGATGCACGCCATGCCACAGCACCCTCTCTCCTTTCACGAGAACGGACTGAAATTGCTCCTTTCCTGCACTCTGACCACCTCCCCCAAGCTTCTTGAATCATTTAAAATCATTTCTAGTGGTTGCAATAACCCAATTAGACTTCAAGTAAACTTGAACTTGCCAATTAAAAATGCAGTGCTCTTAGTTAAAATGTAACCAAGATTTCTCCCGGCCATGTCAATATAGTAGTTAAAATGATATTTTCTTAACATTGATAAAATAGTATATTTCTGCTTCCTCTTCACAAACTATTATGAGACTCCCATCTAAGTTAAAGTCTTCCCCACAAAACATTCCTGGGGTCACTGAGGATGCCTGGCACATTTGCAAACAAATCCTCTGGGCCCCGCCCCTGGGGACCCACCATGTTCTTCTCTCCCAGTCCCCTACTTTGACTGTGTCTTCTTGTCATCAACCATGAAACCATCATGAAGCTGCCTTCCATTCCTGTGGTTTTGTTATCACCCACCGAAGAGGGACATCTGCTACCACTTCTTCACTTGAGAGAGAAGCTAGTGTAGCTAATTCCCAGATGGATGAGACTGTGCTGCCTTCTGGAAAATTCTAACCTCCCTTGGAATCTCCCTAGAGTAGTCCTGCCTCAGGGATTTGCATCTTCTTTTGCAAGGATGGTTCTTTTAGGTTTTACTCTCAGTCCCCTCTCCATAGAAACAGGCCAGGTATAACAACTGGGCCCTGAACAAGCTGAGTGGCAGACACTGGGCATGATTCAAATGACCCTGCACTTTCATATAAACCAAAGTATTCCAGATGAAATCCTTTGTCCAAACTCTGTCGCTGCTCTGAAAGATGTCTTTCCCCAAGAAATTCGTAGTTCATCACAATAGAATGCTTGTGGGTGTGTCGAAATGGCCTTTAGACATAACCACATATATATTCACATCAGAGTATATAGGGCTATTGTTTGGAGTCAAGCTGAGACTTCTACAGTATACAATAGGAAACTGACATCTGTACCCATGTACTTTCCTTTCCCATTCTCTCATCCTGTATTTTACCTTGTCCACAGTTTATAGATAACATTTAAATTTTTCTATTCTTTAGTCAATTCAATTAAATTCAGTAAGGCTATGCACAATGGTACATGCCTGTAATCCCAGCAACTCAGAGGCAGGAGGATGGCAACTTCAAGGCCAGCCTCTGAAACTCAGCAAGAGTTTCAAAATAAAATCAAAATAAAATAGGATTTGGATGTAGTTTAGTAGTATAGCACTCCTGGGTACAATCCCCAGTACTGAAAAGAAATTAGTAAGAACTTACTGAGAACTTCCAATATGCCATATTTGTCAGTCCTGGGGTGCATAGATAAATAAACCAGGAACCCTGTACTCCAGGTTTTTAGCCTGATGGAAGATGTAAATAAGTATTTACCATGCAGGTTGATGATTTTTGTGGTAGGGGTTAAATACAGCTACTGTGGGAACACAAACAGAGAAACTTCTTTAGTTCAGGGACCAGAGATTTCCTGAAAGAGATAATGTCAAAGTTGGGTGGTGAAGGACAAGTAGGCCCCACTGGATGGGTTGGATTGGAGACAAGGAGGGCAGAGAGAATATCGTGAGCCCAGATTCTGAGGTAGGCAACCCATGGTGTTCTTGGGGGGAACTCCAAGTTATGGGGCATTATGAGAACATGAGGTGAAGGCTTAGGCAAGGCTAGTATAGGAGGTTGTATCTATTTGTGGCTGCTAAGACTTATGACCATATCTTTATATTTAGCTTATTTCCCATTTCCAGGCCTTGAGGGTTTGCATTTTCTCCATGAGTTTTCCAAAAGAAAGCACAATCATTCTAGCTACCTGTCCCTTACACAAAAGAAGCTGCGTTTCTTTCAATTGGTAAAACACTTGTAACAGAAAAACTAAACCTTCAGCATCACCAATGCTTGAAGAAATCACAGCAGAAAAACTAAACATTCAGCAGAGATAACTTCTGTTGTGATTTCTTCAAGAATTGGTGACTCACCTTCAAGGTCTTTAATTTACCATTCCTATAGATGCTGCAGAGTTCAGCATCTATGCCCTAGGATACTGAAGAGAAAGGAACTCAGAGGCTGGCAGTTTCTTGGTGAAGTGACATGCCAATATACCATCTCTGACCAAGGTGACTCCAACACCTTCACGTATGGTCAGCTTTTTTGTGCACTTAAAACTGAAAGGCTGTCACTCCAAGCAGCTCCCTGACCACTTTTTAACTGGGTGTAGTGAAATTGTGCTGCACATAATACAAAAAAGGAGGAGATGGCAATAGTAAATCATCAGGATGGAGGACAGACTAACAAAACAATTCAGTAGTTTAGTACAAAAATTACTTTGCATGTTCATCTCCGAGTCCGATACAGCAGAGAGGAGCTCTGTTCCTGCCCTCATCCCTGTATCCAGGTTTCATCCATTTGCTGTTTAACTGTCTTCAACTGTCTTGAAAGTTTCCATGGAAGAGAAAAAGGGAGCACAGTGAATCTCACGGAAAAGGAGGTGTTAGTCTAGGAATGTTCGTCATGACTCCTGCACATGTATTTGCTCATGTTCTGGACTCAGTCATGCAGGCTCAATCCAATTCCAAATGTGCTCTAGAAGAAAATTAGCCATTTAGCTAAACACATGGCATTACCGCAGACACACTAAGGAAGAAGAAAAAACTAGAGCTGACAATTTTCTTTTGTAGCATTGATCACTAACTCAAGGGAACATACAGAAAACATGCAGTTATCACCCACTATAATAACTTTGTATTGAACATTAAGCCACTTCCTTGTGATGAGGTCAAGATGGACTTACCATCCTAGGCACTAAGAATGACAGATACATACTTAAGTGCCTAGATATATATGTTTATGAACATTAGAAACATTTAAAAGAAGCTGTTACAGTTTGAATCTTTAAGGCCCCTGAAAAGCTCATGAGTTAGACAATGCAGGAATATCAGAGGTAAAATGACTATGAGAGCTGTGACTTCATCAGTAGATTAATCCACTTGATGGATTAATAATCTGAATGTACTACTGTGTGGTAACTATAGACAGGTGGGATGCTGTTGGAGGAAGTAGGTCACCAGAGGCCTGACCTTGGGAACTGTATCTGTCCCTGGCCTGGCTCCTCCCCTGCCCTCCCTCTGGCTCTCTGCTTCCCAGCTCTCCTCTGCCACTGCCACACCCTTCCAGCACGGTGTCCTGCCTCACCTGTCTCAGAGCAATGGAGTCATCTAACCATGCACCAGAACCACGAGCCAAAATGAACCTTTCCCCCCTCAGTGGTTCTCGTCAGGTATTTTGGTCACAGAGATGAAAAGCTGACTAGCACAGAAGTCTTGTAAATGACCACAGAGAACCAGAGGATGGAATGTACAGCTTTTGAAGCAATAAGAATCTGTGAGTTTTGCTAATAAATGCTATAGTCTGAGAAATGTCCTTTACTGTGTTCCCTTCTGAGTCTATACTGTTAAATTTCCTATTTTTTTCCATATAACAAGATGTCACATTCATAAAAACACCCAGCAAAAGCCATCTTCACAGACTACTCCTCATTGACTGTGGTTGCAAAAGAATCAAATTAAACTTGAGAGAAAAAAAAATGTACCTTTTCATCATCCAGGAGCAAATATCTACTTAATGACAGGGACTATGTAACATTTACACATAGATCTAAAATATTAGCATCTTGGGAGGAATGATAGAATATAAAGAAGGTCATTTTGGTTCATTACATCAGCTTCTTGCAAAGCTTCACAGACTTCTGAGTTAATTCTACAATTTTTATGTTTATCATTTCAGTGCCTAGATCTATTTGTGGGTTGGCCATTTTTTAATCCACCAAAAAAAATTACAAAACATCTTTTTATACTTTTACCAAACTTTAGATGTTATAAGGGAATATAAAAGCAAATAGCTTGCATAAAGACATTTCAGTTCAAGAAATACTTTTATAATGCTGGTTTGGGAGTGGTATTGAAACTCATCTTATGGTAGTTGTCATTTTGTGTCAAACTTCTGTCACTTTTTGTGTTCCTCTTTCCACCCTTGGGTAATCACAGTCATTAATATTTTGATAATGTGAAGCATCTTCTTATCCCTATTGGCATAGTGACCAAAATGAAACACGTAATCATGTTTTTAAATAATAAAATGTTGCCATTGCTCTTGGTTGACCTTGTCCAGGCAGAGGTGGCTCTCTCTCCCCTGTGTGCATTCCTCCATGACAGTTTCCTCCTCTTGGACTGTGATTATCTATCACACAGTCAAGACTTGTGATAAGTCTAAGTTTCCTAAAGAACAAACTGAATATATTAACTCTCAAAAAATATGTGAAAGTAGGCTTCAAGGAAAGCTAAATTGGGATATTTACATGTTTTCTCTCCCTTTTTGCCCTCTGTTATTCTATCTATCTATCTATCTCTCCCCCCCATCCCCTTTCTCTCCATCTTTAGTTACTCTTCCTCAAAGAGTTTGGAGACATTCTGTCCCTGGGGGTAAAAGAAAGCTTATTGAGTCTCAGTTTACATGATCTTCTAGCTTCTTAATTTCAGGAGGTACTCATTCTAAATCACAAGTCCTTCCCCCCCCCCACATAGAACTCTAATTGGTTCTCCTGGATGAATCACTCTGGCTTAGGGGAAAGAGAATATTTGATTCCCAGGCTTTAGTCAGAGCCCTATTCACTCTGGATTTCAGGAAGTTCTCCCTTTAATCTCCAAATCAACACTTCTGCTTCTAGTGTACATATGACACCTTCAAGTGAAATTCATCTGAGCTGGATTCATTTTCGGAGGGACACTGAGCGCAACTTCAGGAGGTCCACTTTGATGTGGAAAGGAGTGAATTTTTAAAAGTTGAGGATAATATGTGCATCACAAAATGCAGATTTTGGGGACAAATTGGGGCAGCTAATAGAGGAGCATATCCGGTAGGTCATGAGGCTGAGGTGGAAAGAATTAGGGAAGAAATTGATGGGGATAAAACCCCAAAAGAGAGAACCATGGGATGTCTCATTTCTAGTGATCTAGTGAGCTCTTCAATTAGAGCTTTGGTTTCCTTCTCCTCATCTCTATGAGTCAGGGGTAATAGAAAGAGATATAAGAGCTACACTCTTGAATCACCTCTAGGGTTCAAACTTATAGGACACTACAGTACTCTGTTCTCCAAAGTTGCTTCTAGGTCTTTCTATTAAAAGTGGATTAATGCAGGCCTAGTCTGTGTCCACCACAGAGCTTCTGTTTTGCAGCTGTCAGTATAGACCATTCTAGTGGAGTTCTAGACCAACTTCTTATGACCTCAGGCCTTAAAGGATAATCATCTTTATAAAGTATCTTTATCACTGTCATCAACCATGGTCTATGACACAGTTGACCTTTACCCCACCTCTGCCTCTAGTGTTAGTCAATTTAGCATCCACCCTTATGATTCATCTACTGCCTTGACTTCATAATTATCTCAATTGTTGTTTAAATAATGTCCTACTCTTCTCCATTTCACCCATCTAGTAATGTGTATTTTAACAGAGAAAATTTGCATGTAATGCCTAACACATAAAGATAAATTCAGTTCAAATATATGAATTACTAAGGTAGAGGCCAGCAAGGAAGATATTTTGTACTCATACAGTTTTTTAGAACAGTTCAAATTTGTTATATTCTTTTATAACCCTCAGTCAGTCACCTATAATTACCTACCTGACTGCCCCCAACGTGGACACCCTTTTAGTTCTTTCTACTTGCCTGTTCATATTTTGTTTTCAAAGCAAAATTAAGGGACATTGGCTCCATATGGTATTTCTTGTTCTGTTTTGTGAACTTGTCACAAGGATAAGAGCAGAATGCCATGTCATGTATTAAATTCAGGAAACCCAGATGAGCTGAAACAACTTCCAAAAAAGAACAATATTGGAATACTCACTTCCCAATTTCAAAACTTACTACAAAGTTATGATAATCAATGTAATAAGGATAAACATATAAATCAATAGAATAGAATTAAAAATAGAAGCAATCACTAATGACTATAGTCAATTTGTTTTTTGACAAAGACAATTCAGTGGGTAAAGGAAGAGTCTTTACAACAAATGGTGCTGGGACAAGAAAATACTACATTCAAAAGAATGAAGTTGGACCCCTACCTCACACCACACATAAAACTCAACTCAGCATGGGTCAAAGATCTCAATGTAAGACTAAAACTGCCCATCTCTTAGGATAGAACATAAGGTTATTGCTTTTAACCTTGGATTTGGCTATCTATCTTAGATGTGACACTAAGTACACAAACAGGAAAAAATACATATGTTGGGCTTCATCAAAAGTAAAAACTTGTGCTTCAAAGGACACCATCAAGCAAGTGAAAGACAACCCGCAGAATTGGAAAAAACATTTGCCAATCATATATCTTATAAAAAGGATAGTTTGTGGTGTACAATAGAACTCTTAGAACTCAATAATTCAAAAACAAACTATCAAACTAAAAATTAGAAAGGGGAAAACGAAACAAAATAAATAGAAAAAGGATATCAATAGATTTTTCTCCAAAAAAGATATGGAAACGGCCAATAAACACATAAAAATGCACAACATCAGTAGCCACCAAGGAAATGCAAAACCAAAATCACCATGATATATCACTGTGCATGCACCAGGATGGCTAAAATAGAAAGGGTAGATGTTGGCAAAGATGTGGAGAAGACAGAACCTTCACATACTGCTGGTGGGAATATAAAATCTTGCTTCAACTTTGGGAAACAGTCTGGCAGTTCCTCAAAAGGTTAAAGTAGTGTCATCTTATGGCCCAGCCATTCTACTCCTACCCAGGAGAAATGAAAATACATGTCTACACCTGTACATTAATGTAATATCTATCAAATGATGAATATGTAAACAAAATGTGGTATGTCCATACAATGGAGGTGGCATAACGAGAAATAAAGAACTGATATATGCTACAACTGAACAAACGGACTTTATATAAGGTGAAAAAATAAGACAGTAATGAAGGATTGTCTGGTTTCTTAAAAGAACACCAAGAATAAGCATATCTATACAAACAAGGTAGATACGTTATCTCATAGGGTTTGGAGGAAGTGGGGAATAACTTTTAATAGTTAGAATACTCTTTTCAACATGATTAAAATGTTCTAAAATCGATTGTGATGATGTTTACACAACTGTAAACATGCTAAAAACTTTTGAGCATCTTAAATGGATGAATTGTACAGTATATGAATAATATATCTGTAAAGCTGTATGGTTTTCTTTTAAGTGTCATGCATCTTTTACTAACCCAGAGGAAAGAAAACCATCATGAGTTCATAAGAAAATTGTCTTTCTGATCTTGACCTAGCTATCATTCTGAAAAAACATGTTCTTTTATTTATATTCCGGAATGTTAGACAGGTTCGTCAATTCCCCAGTCATCAGGGTTTGAAATATGAAGGAATCGCCTTAAAAAAATCCCAATTTAAGGGCTTTTTTGCAAATCTCTCATAAATGTGTCACCATGTTTTATGCTGAATGCTCTCTGTTACTTGAGAATGGTTTTGTAAATTCATTCTTCTTTTCAAGGTTAAGCATTTACTATGAAGACATATGATACTTTCTTTATGACCCTCTAGTATCAAGACTTAGTTCCCTGATTTCTTCTGCTAAAACCACTGGGCTCTATTTTATATATATATATATATATATATATATATATATATATATATATATATTCAAAAGGTTTTACTATCAGGGGCAAGATCACAAGATCACAAGAGCTCTACTTCTTGACACTTGCCTTGGTAAGGAAATCAGAGCTTTTCCTCTTGCTCTGGAGATGCAGCCTTTCAGAATCCATAGAGCACTCTGTAAGGCCACATGTAGGTGTCCAGTTGACAGCCCCAGGTTGGCACAGTCATTGATCACACGTGTGGGGAAGACGCCTCCAGATGAGTCAGCTCTCGGCTGGCTGAGTCACACTAGATATCAGGGAGGAGAGAAGCCACATCCAGTGTGTGGTCTGAATTCTTAACCAAAAAAGACTAGTGAGCATAGTAAAATGATTGCTCCAACACCAAGGTCCAGGTCACCTCTCACTGCAGTCCAGCAACTGGAACAGTCTGCATCCTCCCAAGTCACACAAGTGACCTGAGAGACAAGAATGTACGTTTCTGGAAATGTGAGTCAGAATGAGGCAGATGGTAAGGAGCAAACTCAGATGGTGACACTGATTCCTGGAGGCAATCCTCCAGGAACAAAAACTCAGACACGATGGAGCAGAACCCAGGTCTCTAGAAACATTAATAAGAATATTGAGGTGAAGCTGAGACCTAACTGCAGATTATAAGAGGGAAGCAGGTGTGGGATAACTGACAGCAGGTGACTGCAAGCTGAGTTTCAGGAGGAAGGCAAAGGACCTTTTATGTTCATGATGATGATGTTTTAATCATTGTTTCTGATCTGAAGGAGGGAACTCTGGGGCAGGATGTCAGCATCAGCATCCTAGAAGTAGATCTACCAGCTTCGGCTCTTTCTCAAATTAGAAATCTGGGATTCTTCTCCACTGCCCTCTGGTCCTCACCCCTGTATCTAATAATGGGAGACAAAAGGGTAGAAGCTGTGTGGTTTTGATTCCCAGCACATCCACTTCCTAGCTGTGAATTCTTAGGCAACTTATTTAATTTCTTAGGCAACTTATTTAATTTCTCCAAGGCTGTTTCCACATCTCTAAGTGGGGATTATAATACTAGCTACTATATGGGATTTTCCAAAGACTCTATGAGTTAACATGTGCCAAGAACCTGAAGCAGTCTCTGGAATACAGTAATTCCTCAACAAATTCTAGCTGCTGAGCTCCTCACTGGTCAACTCTGGCAATCACGCTTCTTACTGATCTTTTAAAGGTGTCCTCTCCATCTTCGTATGTCATTTCTTCTGGTTCTCCTCCAACCCACCCTCCACAATAACCCCAGTGTTATCCATCTACAGAGGTGGTCAGTACCCAACTTACAGGTCAGCCAGAGGCCCCTCCTTACCTCAAAGTGCACATGATCCCTGCCCATGTTTGGTCCCTGCATGGCCAGTCGTCTCTCCCCGGATTTGGAATCTTGTAGCCTTTCTTCTTGTGACTGCACTGACCTTCCCTCATGTCTGTTTCATCTTCAGCAATGAATGCCCTCTGCCCTCATCCCTCACCCTGCCCTGTGGTCATCTGTGAGAAAATGTCCTAGCAAGGCATGCTGCAATCTTAATGAGAACCCACTGACAGAAACCTCATTCTCAGAACTTTCTGTGCTTCATCCTGAAGCAAAGAAATGGAAAAGGGGATGTTCTCAGGAAATTTGCTTCTAATGATTTTCAGGTTCTTTCCGAGAGTCCTTTAGTTTAAGCCACCTACTGAGGTCTGTGCTGACCACTCTCACACCCCCACCTCCCAGGGCATGGCTGTGGGCAATGCCCACCCACAGCTGAACAGCTGGACCATCCTTTCCCCAGCTCGCAACACCGTTCACAACTGAAAGAATCTGAGAATTTCTTTCTGCTACGGGGAGGAGCTGGGGAGAGGGGAGAACAGTTCAGCAAAGCCGTCCTGAGAGTAAGGAAACTGGTATTATTATGATGATCGTGCTCTTATTTGTTTTCCCACCCTAACTTCCTTGACGCACCCCCAGATAACACGGAAAAGGAGAGTGCACAGATGCTAGGTGTGAGACACACTGGGCGTGACACCATCGCCCTGACAGAGTGTACCTTTGTAATTTACTGCCTATACTCTGCCCTCCTCTTCATAAAATGCAAACCCCCTGGGACTTACTATTTGGATCACTTTATATATGTAGTTCACAGCCTAGTAGCCGCACATAGTAGGCTCTTCACACTAGGTGACGAATGGATGATGGATGAGTGAAAGGTGGACATGACTCACTAAGTCATAATTGGTAGGGATCTTGCTACTTCACTTCACAGTCTTCAGTCTCCCTGGGGCTCAGTACTCTCATCTGTTTGGTTGGTTTGGTTTTGAGAGGGCACAGCAAACACTTTAGAAGACAAAATGCAACAGCAGAAAGAATTCCCTCTACTCACTCCTGGAGGCCCAGGAGGCACAGGGATCTGGTACAAAATAAATTAATTTAATTAATTAATTTTGAAAACGTATCATCATCTCTGTGGAGGGGTCACTTGCTCCTCCAGACAGTAGGTGGGCCAATTCCTCTACACTTTCTATTTCATCATTTTTGTTACTATTGGTTGCTGAGATCCACATGTGTGCCATGGAGAAGAACAGAATTTAAAGACCAACAGAGAAGAACCCCCCCCCCCCCAGAAAACTAACAGGGACCAGAGGATAAAGCTAGAAATATACCAGAGGGCCATGGAAATGCTCTTTCACAGAAATAAGAATATTCACGGTGGGGGGGGGGAGAGCAGAGAAAGAAAGAAAGAAAGAAAATTATAAATGTGGCCACAGCCTTCACAACATCAGAAAATTGGTCTCATGCAATTGGCAGATATTTTACAGTACAGAAGATATATGTTGAGCACATCAAACAGCTCCATGGACATCAGTTCCTCCTAAGAAAGGCCATGGGGAAGTCATTTGTCACTCAAGTGAAAAGAGGAAATGCCCATGTGTCAGTGAGTCACCTTTGTCCCTGCAGACATACCTGGGACAAGGTGAGCAATCTAGGTGGGACGCTAGCTGCAGATCCAGGACTCCAGGCTGGGTGGAAGAAGAGAGTGCACTGTCACAGTCGAAGAGGAACAGTGCCACCCAGTGTTCTGATGCCCGCACACACCCAACTTGCAATGCTGTTCACAACTGAAAGAATTTGAGGATTTCTTTCTGCTAAAACATTCTTTCAGCCAGGAGGAGAGGGTGCAGGTCTCCAAACCTTCTGATTTATTAGAAGGCTGTCATTCAACAGGGCAAGGACAAACAGAAGGTAGGCACTAAGCTGCCAACTGGGCTAACGAAAGGGGCTCAGGGGAGCAAGATAGCAAACCCTTCAGTAGAAGGAGATGTTAAGGTTCTACAGAACAGAGAGAGATGCAATTCATTTGACCTACATCATGGAAAGAATGAGATGCAGAACAACCAGAGTTCGAATCCCACTTGTACCACTTTCTCACTGTGGATCCAAAGACAAATTACTTTAAATCTCTATGAGTATCAGTTTCCTGTATGAAAATGGGGATGTTGATAACGACCACTATATTGCGGGCAGAATTAAATAGGTTTACATATATTTTATTTTTTCATTTGAACATGGATACAGTACTTTGTTTTACTTATTTATTTATTTTATGTGGTGCTGAGGATCAAACCCAGTGCCTCACGTGTGCAAGGCAAGTGCTCCACCACTGAGCCACAATCCCAGCCCCAGCTTCACATATTTCAAAGAGCCTAACACGATGCCTAGAATCATCAATGTTCACTAAATGTGGTTTTCTCTTATAAAAAAAAAAAAGTTTAGAAAAGATTTCATTGGAAAAGTACCTTTTGAAAAAAGAACTAAGACTTGCGTTTTCTTTCCTGAAGAACTCTTCTTAATCCAGAGAACACCTCAAGATGGATGCATATGAAGCACTGAGGACAGACACAGCTTTCCCTCCAGCCAAGAAAAGGGACACACTGCTAAGGGGCAGAGGGTGATGCTGTCTCAGGCAGCTCACCCAGACATTCCACAGAATGTGCAGGTGGCCAGTGGAGAAAGACTACAGAGAGAGGAGACTCTATTCCCAAACACCACTTTCTGCAGAGCTGCAGTTAGAGATCGGAGTCTCCACTCTCTAGCTGTTTCTTTACAGATTCACGGGCTGTGTTTGAAAACAGCAGGCCTGGGAGATATTTGTTAAAGACAGCAAGAGAGGTTATCCTTGCAATTATGGGCATGATCTTCTGCTTTTCTGTCTCTAATGGATTCAGAAGGCATTGTTACTAGAGAAGAGGCTTATTCTAAGCTGAAGGTACTGATTTCTCAGAAAGGCTTATTTTCCTGGCTGGTGAACCACACACCTTTAAATATTTCCCAGCTCTAACACTGGAATTTTCAGATCCCTCCAAGTCCTGATCAACAATCATAGCAACATTTCAGGGGAGAGAGAATAAATATGTATTGTGAAATTGAAAAGATTCTCCCTCCACACAGACAAATAGAGGAGATGCTCGCTGGCTACATGACTTTCCTACAGCTCCACCTACTGTTGTGCACGAGCCTCCTCAGGCAGCAGATGGCCCTCCAGAACCTCAGGAAACCAGTGCTCTCTTACCTTAAATCCTGAAATCAAGAAAAATAGAGATCAGCACTGGATTCGGTGCCAGAATATGCCAAGAAAAGTGGAAGAGGCACCCTCAATCCTAGAGGCATTTATTTTTATTTTTAGTTTTATTTTTGGTGCTAGGAACTGAATCCAAGGTTGCTTAATCACTGAGCCACATCCCTGGCCCTTTTTTGTACTTTATTTATAGACAGGGTCTCACTGAGTTTGCTTAGAGCCTTGCTAAATTGCTGAGGCTGGCTTTGAACTTGTGATCCTCCTGCCTCAGCCTCCAGAGTTGCTGGGATTACAGTCCTGCACCACAGCACCTGGCCCATGAGGTACTTTTTTATTCTATGAGTAGGATGGGGAAAGACATCAGCACAGGAATAAATTTGTGAAATGTCAAAATTAAATGTAATTGGATATGAAAACAATAATTGAGCACCTACCATATGCCTGGAATTGTGAGGTGCAGGAGGTACTACAGTGCTGGACAGGGACAGGTATTTTGCCTCCAAGAGCTAACCTGAAAACGGACAATTCAGACAGACTGGCTGAGTATGGGGTTATGGTATCAGGAAGATGCTTGGGAAGCACAACATACCTATGAGAGCCCGAGGACAGGGCCGGGGTGCCTTGAAATGTCTATCCAGGTAAAGGATAAAAGAGGAAGAGAGGGCTCCTCAGGTTAGGGGTTTAGTGGACGCAGGCAGGGGCTGTCGGGAGCTGCCTGATTCATTGATGGGGTGGGGTCCTGCACTGCACTGCTCATGCTCTCTCTGACCTCCCCCTCCCCATGGCTGACCTGAGATGGGAACTCAGAATGGAGCCAATGCAGCGCCTGAGTGGACCCAGTTGCCGAGGAGCAGCCCTGTGTGCTCTGTTGACAGAGCAGCTGATACCTATGGTCTGTAGGTGGCGCTCGCCTCTCAGGAGGCCGAGGCAGGAGGAACCCAGGTTGAAGGCCAACCTTAGCAACTTAGTGAGACCCGGTCTCAAAATTAAAAATAAAATAAAATAAAAAGGGCTGGGGATGTAACTCAATGGTAAAGCACCCTTGGGTTCAATTCCTAATACCACCAAAAGAGAGACAGAGAGCTATATAAAGTCTACAGTAGAGAAACTATTTGAAGATCTTTCCCCACCTCACTGCTCTCAGCAGCTGTCTCTTATTATTGTTGAAAGTTTCTTGTACTAGGAACACTGCAGCTTCCCTGCCCCCGGATCTGTTCTACACAACACTCAGGGTGATTCTGTTCAAACTCTAATTGAATCTTATCACTCACAGGAGAGCCTCAACTGTCTGGTGATTTTTTTATCTATGTAGAAGCCAAAGTAACTAAATTTTAATTTCAACTAATTCACAAAATTCTGCGTGACCTCCCTGGTGATGCCCAGGACACCTAGAATCTGCTCTCCTACTGCCTGACTTTCTCCCTTGCTCATTCTATGGGGTCTCCCTGTTCTCCCTGCTGCTGCCCACATGCTGTGTCTCAGGACATTTGCATTTGCTATGGCCACAGCCTATAATCTCTCCCTCCCGAGATCCCTGCAGCTGACTCACTTGCCTCCTTTAGGGTTTGCTCAAATATCAATGTTTTCACAAGATCTTTTATGATCTCTCCATAAAAAGTTAAAATACTCTACCATATTCCCTACCCTTTGCCCCATTTTATTAGCAAACGTGTGTTCCTCTATTCCCCAAATAACTTACTAAACCCCAGTCACACTTCCGATGCTGGAGGAATGGGTGCCTTCCTGGAACCCACATTCTAGTGGGAGATCTCTGTTAACTATGAATTCAGTGAACTCGGAGGTGAGAAGGAGGCCTGTGTTGAGGTGTCACTGGATCTACAGAGTGGGATAGGAGCTGAAATTAGAGATCCGCTCAGAGGAAGGACCTGGTGGGTCACAGGCTTTGGTCAGTGCCTTCCCCAACCTCCAAATTCCACGCCCCAAACACGACAGGTGTTCCCCTGAAGAATTACCCTTTCCTCATTTTCAGCAAAACACTTTGGACAAGATTGATTTCAACCTCAGTCCTAGGGGTGGGCCTCGACTGACCTAAGCAAGCAGCATGGGTCCCTTTGGCCACTGACTGATTTGCAGAGGAGCTTGCGACTCACTTCCAACAAAATGTTTGTGGGGTGAGCTAGAAAAAGGCACCACGGTTCTTCCTGTGGGCAGCACAGTTGAAAATGGGTCTTCTAGAACTGTTGCAGCCAAAAGCTACCATGAGCTAAAGAGTTAACGGTGACAGGTGGCAAATGGTGGCCAAAGCAATACAGAGAGAATGGCAGTGTCGAGAGAAGGGCCCTAATAAAATCACGAACACCTAGATCCATCTATGCCTGAAGCACAGTTTCTGATCTTTTCATCTTATGAGGCAACAAACTCCCTTCGTGGATTAATTTTTTTTTTTCAGGCTATAAAATCAGTACGTGAGGAGGGGGGTTTCAAGATGGTGGAATAGAGGAGATCGCATTCCTGACTGCTCCAAGGCATCAAACCAAGAAAGTAGTCAGGCAGCTTCTCAGCAAGGTGGGTGAACAGAAAAAAAGTGTGTGTGTGTTGGGGGGGGGGGCTGGAATTTAAAACTGGACATTCAAAGCAGATCGGGGACATGGGACATTGGAAATAATAAAATAAAGAAGAAATCCCCTGCAGAACAGCACAGCTGCAGCCAGGCCCCCAGCACCATCCACAGCAGTTCCCCCTGGAGCTAAGTGGAGGGTTAAGGGAGCTAAAGGAACTGCATTTGGGGAGTCCTGAGGTGTGTCTGGTTACTAGAGATCAAGGACATGGTCCAACACACCTGAAAGGCTGCTGCAGGACATCCCTGTGTGGGAAAGAAGCCCCCAGCTCTCCAGGCAGCATTTGGAAGACAAAGGAAGGGACCATTTTGCAGCCGCAGCGTGGGGGCCCACAGCTGATGGCAAAGCCAAGTTTGGCCCAAAATACAAGCCCAGAAAGCACACGGCATGGCATGGAGTGTGCTTAAGTGACCAGGAGTAAACCAAACTGGAGAGAGGTTTACACAGGGGACAACTGGTCATGGAAATCCACCCAGCTCTACGCCTCCCCCTCCAATTCAACTGCTTGCGGGTCCTGCTGGGAGGTGGGGAGAACTTAGAAGGGTGGGAGTGGGAGAGAGTGTTTGGAGACTAGTCCCCAGACCAGGAAATGTGGGGTTTGCAGATGATAGAGGGGACCAAGACTTAGCTCCTCCACCACAAAAGTGGAACCCAGGGGACATCCCTCAGGTAAAGTCTTCCAGTGTGGACCAGCAAGAACTGGGTCCTGGAGGGGCACTGATTGAAAATCTCCAGACCAATTAACACTCAACTAAGAGCCTGGAGCCTGCCCCAGCCTAAAGGCTGCCTCCTGGAACTCCACCTCCGGATGACCTCCTTCACTCCAGCAATCCAGGGGGTGGAGCATCACACTCCAGATGACCCCAGCCTCTCTGAGAAGAGAAGCTGAGAATCTTTTGAACTCCAATGGAAAGAATTCTTTAACTTTTCATCAAGATTTTTTTTTTCTTTTCTCTGTTTAATTGTGACCTTAATGGTACATGGATATATACACATATTCATATTGGTTTTTTTCTCATTTCTAGCAGTTTTGAAGACAGTTATTTTTCATGGATGAGTTTTTTGAGGACTAGGATGTTTGATTAGTATATTTTAGTTGTATTTTTTAATTTGTTTGAAATTTTTACTTTACATATATTTTTTCTCTTACCTCTTTCCCTTGATTCTCTCTTTTCTTCTAATAACAGCAAGCTCAATTGTTTTCTTCACTCTTTTGTTAACTATTTTTACTTCTAGCTTCTCTCCTCCCTCATAATCATCATATTTTATATCATTTCTGCTCTCTCCCTGTTCACCATTTGAAATTATAAACCCTTTTGCAAACTTGCTATTTTTATTATAGACAATAATTGGATCATATCATTTCTGTTTATTGTGATAATTAACATCATAGACATCATAGTAGGATGTATTTGGTTTAATGCTATATATTGTTTGCCTTGGCTACTGTCATTATTTGTCTCCCCCTAAACAGTGAGGTACTAGAAACCTTCAGGGTCACAAAAGGGTTGCAAGGTTGGTTCAACATATGGAAATCAATAAACATTACATTAATATACTTAAAGATTAAGACAAGAATCACATGATTATCTCTATAGATGCAGAAAAAGCCTTTGACAAAATCCAGCATTCATTCATGCTCAAAACACTAGAAAAACTAGGGAGAGAAGGAACATACATCCACTTTGTAAAACCTATATATGCTAAACCTAAGACCAACATCATTCTAAATGGAGAAAAATTAAAAGCATTCCCTCTAAAAACTGGAATAAGACAGGGATATCCTCTTTCACCACTTCTATTCAACATGGTCCCAGAAACTCTAGTCAGATTAATTAGAAGAAAGAAATTAAAGAGATATTAATAGGAAAATAAGAGCTCAAACTAACACTATTTGCTATGACACAACTGTATATTGCAAAAGGGCCAAAAAAATTTCACCAGAAATATTCTAGCACTAATAAATGAATTCAAAGTAGCAGGTAATAAAATCAATACACATAAACAAAATGTATTCCTATACATCAGTGATAAATCTACTGAAAGAGAAATTAGGAAAACTATCCTATTCACAATATTCTCAAAAAAATTCTTGGGAATCAATCCAACAGAAGAGGTGAAATACCTATACAATGAAAACTACAAAACACTAAAGAAAGAAATTGAAGAAGACCTTAGAACATGGAAAGATCTCCCATGTTCTTGGATAGGCAGAATTCACATTGTCAAAATAGCCATACTACCAAAAGCACTATACAGATTCAATGCAGTTCCTATTAATGTTCTGATGATGTTGATGGCAATTATCAAGAATACAATTATAAATCAACAATAAATATTAGTGAGAATATGGGGGAAAAGGCACATGCATACATTGCTTTTGGGACTGCAAATTGGTGCAACCTCTCTGGAAAGCAGTATTGAGATGCCGTAGCTAACTTGGAATGGAACCACCATTTGACCCAGTTATCCCACTCCCCAGCATATACCCAAAGGACTTAAAATTAGCAAACTACAGTGACACAGCCATTCCAATGTTTGCAGCTCAATCACAATAGCTAAGCTATGGAACCAACTTAGGTGCCCTTCAACAGATGAATGGATAAAGAAAATGGGGTACATATATACAATGTAATATTACTCAGCCTTAAAGAAGAATGAAATTATGGCATTTGCCCATGAATGGATGGAACTGGAGACAATTATACTAAGTGAAATTAGCCAATCCCCAAACCTAAAGACTAAATGTTCTCTCTGATATATAGATGCTGACTCACAGTAAGTAGGTATGGGAAGGGAAAAGTGGAGGCTCACTGAATTGGACAGAAGGGAATAGGGGGAAGGGAAGAGGGATGGAAATGAGAAAGACAGTAGAATGAATCAGACATAAATTTCCTATGTTCATACATGAATATACAGCCATTGTAACTCCACATCATGTACAACTACAAGTATTGGAAGCTATACTCCATGTATATATGATTTGTCAAAATACACTCTACCCATCATGTATAACTAAAAAGAACAAATAAAAACAAGAGAAAAAAAGCAAGTGAGACAATACATAGAAAACAATGGTTGCCTTTATAAGATTTTCCACTTTTAAAACTTATCTCAGAGATGAAAAAGCTAAAAATGCAAAATCTCTTATTTTCTTAAGGAAAATAGTATCAAATCTGACCATTGATAATTGCTTTTACTTTAATAATTACTCTTACAACAGCACTACATTTTTTACTGCTTTGTAAGAGATAATTGGCATAGATAAGCAGCATGTGAGTAATTTGTGCAGTTGGACAAGTTTTGACTCATATGTATACCCTTGAGCCCACCCCTAGGAGGAAGATAGTGAACATACCCATCACCTCTGAGTTTCCTTGTGCCTTGGGGTTAATTCCTGACTGATGTCCCCCTGTTCCCTCCAGCAACCACTACACTGTTGGCTGACACAGTAGCTTAGCTCAGCACTACTTTTAATAGTCTGTAACTAAGCTAAAATAGTCCCTTTTACTCAATTAAAACTTGTTTTATTTCTTAAGAGTAGTAGTTCTAGAGTGAGAAGGAACATAACACAGGTTGTTAGAAATAACCCTTAATTGAGTAATGATTTTGCAGATTCTTCTTCATATTCCGTAGTCCAATACTAACTGGATTAAAGATTTAAGGATCCAGGAAATGAAGTAAAAGAAGAAATGTGTTGATTTTAATAGTGTTTCTTTTTCATTTCTAATCCATCAGCTTACTTCTAATGAATAAATGGATTTGCAAAACCTGGCCAAAAATGCAGATCAGATCACTGATAAATGTTCAGATAAGCTATATATGTAGAAGTCCCATGTCAATAATGAAATAAAGTGGACAGTTGGAAATAGTATTAAAGACTATCCTAACTTTGTCTTGTGAAAATACGAGTTTACTCTCAATTTTACTACAATATATAAAAATTATATATTCCCATAAGTAAAGATTTGTTTGAGATGGCTAAAAACTGTAGCAAGTCAGTTTTTTGTGGTTTGTAACCATATATATTTTGTTTTGAATTAAATAGTTTTATAATGTATGCATAATAAATAATTTATATCTATCCTTTCAAATATACACCATTCTATTGAACTTGAAGGCATGCTTTTGCAGTTTGAGAGTGTTTGTATAAGATGTGATATCTGAAATAAACTCAACAATTCATTTTTTTAATATCATACATGTTTGCTGAAATGTGAGAAATAGTAGAAAGATATGTAAGACAAAGATAACTAGCCTCTTCCGTGTTCCCTCCCAGCCTACCCTCTGAAACCCCAATATTATGGATGTTGTTATGAGCTGAAGAGTGACTCCCTAAAAGTCATATGTAAAAGTCCTGATCTTAGTGCCTTAGATGTGAATATATTCGGAGACAGGCCCCTTAAAGAGGTAATTAAGTTAATAGGAGGGCATTGAGGTAGGTCCTAATCCAGTGGCAGGTATCCTTACAAGAGGAGGTCAGGAGATAGACATGGAGGGAGGACCTTGGGATACACATAGAGAAAGAGGGCCATTACAACCAAGGACATGGGTCTCTAAAGAAACTAATTCCACCAACATCTTGGTTCTAGCTTCCAGAATTTTGTGAAAATAAACTTCTGTTGCTTAAGTCACTGCTGTATACTGAAACTTGCGTCCCTCGAGACTTGGATATTGAAACCTATCTCTAATATGGTGCTACTCAGAGGTGGAACTTTGGAGAGTTGATTGGGTGTAGATGGAGTCTTGGGAGTAGATCCTCCAGGCTGAGATTAAGGCCCTTGGAGGGGGATGAGATGCCAGAAGTCTCTCTCTCACCCCCTGGTGAGGATGTAATTTTAAGATAGGTGCCTGCAAATCAGGAAGCAAAACAGACACCTGACTGTGCAGGCACCTGGCCTGGGACAGCCAGGTTCCAGAACTCTGAGAACCAAACTTCAGTTGTTGAAGCCGCCCAGTCTGTGGTACTTTGTCTTGGTAGTCTAACTACCTCCTGCAGATTTGTATCTTCCCACACCTCTCTCCTTGTTCCTGCAGGTACCTACAGCTTACTTACCAGAGTCAGTTCTATGCTGCTCTTCCCCAAAATTGAGAAGAGCAAAATCAATTTTGACATAGAACATTTTGCAAGCCCAATGACTGCAATTATGGAATAATGAATGACTGCAAACACTTCTAATCCAAGGGCTTGGTATCCAATATTTAGTTAATAACTTTAGAATCAAGATCATTTTAAATACAAACTCATCATTTCTCTTTCTCATTTCTTTATAAAAGAAACTGTTCTTATTTAAAATGATCTTCAGCAGAATAAAAGCAAAATAAAAATATATTCTTAATTCTTTTAAGATTAAAAGATAACTCCTTTCTCCATCAATAACCATGAGAAAAATGAGAACACTTTATATGGCAGATTTACTAATCATGAAATAATCTGTGTTGAAATCATACATGGTGATTCCTTAATATTAATACTTGGTGGTACTCAGAGGTGGAACTTTGGAGAGTTGATTAGGTGTAGATGGAGTCTTGGGAGTAGATCCTCCAGGCTGAGATTTTATCTCATATTTTTCTTGTCTTCTTCTCCTTCCTCACAGCCAAGATAAACTGAGTCAATAATCTCAAGTATACCTTTGCAGCTATACTTTTCTTGGGCCATATAATCTTTCTATTGCCCAAGTTTCACTGTCCTAACACGACTCTAAGACCACAAGAGATGGACAGCTGTACCATAAAGGAGTGGCCTTATCCTGGTGAACAGTTTACAATCACTGGTTCCCAGGGATGCCATCATCCACGTGACCTCAGTGGTTGCTCCTTGGGCCTTGGAGGCAGACACTGCCCAGAGCTGAAAGAAGAGCGGCGGGAGCCTTCAGTCTTTGGGGTGACTGCCTCTTGAGCCCATGAGACACTGGAGGCTCTTCACACTCGTTGGAAGAGCAAGATTGTGCTGTCTCACCACAGACCAAAAGAATAGGGCCAACCAACTGTGTGCCGTGGCTGCCAGACTTCCTACTTTTACTACTCCTGCCAGACAATTGTATTTAGATGATAACACAGGAGCTAGACAACTCAGGTAGCAATCATTGCAAACAGCTCAGGTACATTAATACCAATCAGTTGCCTTGTTTTTATGCAAACGTGCTTTATCTCATTTGACAGCAAAATTACAGACCCAAAGTTTTGTGCCCTTATAAATCAGCAAAATATAATAAGACAAACAGTTCCCATGTATCTTCCCTTTTCGGAGTTATTAACAAGCTCTGCTTCACTTTGCTCAAGGTGATCTGTCTTCAGCAAGGCTAGAAGAAAAAGAACCAGAGAGGCTCCACACACAACAAAATGCTGTGTAGGTAGCAGTGGAATACCACACAAAATGGCCTCAGGTATGTGCCACTCAGAAAGCTGCTGCTGAGCCCACACAAATTTATGCCACTCCTCAGCGTATTGCCACTGTGTGTACCCTGCTAAGGCCTTTTCTTTTCCTGAGCCTCTGATTCCACCTCCTTCTCTGGCTGTTAAATATGTTCAGGAATCAAACATGCTAGATACATCAAGTCTTTAAGAAATTGGGCATTTTAATAATAATCAGGAATAAGACAGACTCTTCAAAAGAAATTATATCAGCAAAGGTTATCCAAAAGCTATGCATATGACCTATAAACAGATAAGAGGTTCAGTGCTACAATTTGAATCTGGAATTCCCCCCAAAGACCCTGTGTCAAGGGCTTGGTCCCCAGCCTGTAGCTCTGGTAGGAGGTGGTAGAAACTTCAAAAGGTGGGGCCTTGCAAAAAGATCTTCTGGTCATTGGAGGTGCACCCCAAAAAGGAACGATATGATGTGACCTTCTTCTTCTTCTCTCTCTCTTTTGCTTCTTTTGGCCAAAACAAATTGAGCAGCCACTGACTGCCACTATGTGTGCTGCTCATCTTAGTCCCAAAAGCAATGGGGCCAGCCAACTACATACTGAAACCAAGTCTGAAGGCCAAAGTCAAACTTTCCTCTATCAAGTTGATTATCTGAGGTAGTTTTGTTACAGTAATGAAAATACAAGCATTCAGCCTCACAAGTAAGGAATAGATGCAAATCAAAGATGTTATTAAATATGTTTGGACCAAATAAAAGAAAAATAAAAACTAGAGTGTTGGTGAAGTTGCAACGTGGTGTCATACAACGTTGATTGTGACTATAAAGTAGTACAAGCTTTGGAAAGATGGGAACTATAAAATAGTACAAGATTTCTGAAAGGCATTTTGTTAATGAATAAGCAAATAATGTAATCTGATCACTTTTGACCCTCAACTCTGTCTCTGTGAATACAACTTTATATTATATACAAGTAACTTCTCGTCTTAGAAGACTATCGAAGATACATGAGATTTTATGAAAGTATGAATAGGGGAACCTATTTCCACAGAGAAAAACATCTGTATGTATGTGCACACACACATGCATAAAGAAAATTCTGGAGGAATGTGCATGAATTTCAACATTTTTTTCTGGGTTGTAGGGTTATGGAAGATTTTCATTTTCTTCATGTTCATCTGCAGTTTTTGTCTGTCATCACTACATATATATTGCTTTTTCACTCATATTTTCAAAGTTAAAATTGCAAAACAGAAACGGTTCCATTCTGTTGAAAAAATATACACACATGCATAAAGGAAACAAACTTTTAACAGTGGCTCTCCATTTACATTATTCTGTTTTAAAATTTCCTACAAGAAAGGTAGATAGCATTAGTGATTGTTTATAACTGAGAAGCTGTTGAGAGCCACAGTTTAGTCGGAATGACACCTGGCATTTTGCTAGAGGGAATGATTGAAAGGTGACCCTGCTCTGGGATTAAGGTGGCTCCAGGATTAGGGCGGATCCTGGGGGGGAGGGGAATGGGGCGGCTCTGGGATTAGGGTGGATCCTGCTGCCTCGGGTGCCCACTACTTTGGAGTTCCAGTTGAGTTCTCCTGGGGTTCCAGGAGAATTGGCGCATGGGAGAATTGGCGCATGGAGCCTGGTGGAGGGAGTGTGTTCCCGGGAAGTGTGTGTAGAGCGCCGGTGAGAGTTGGGGAATAAAGAATTGCTGTTTGAACCTACAAGGCTTTGTGGCGGCTTGATTATTTGTGCCCAGCCATGCCGCAACCCGGCTGGGCACAGAAACACAAGCCACTCAAGCAGGAACAAAGCTTTATTTTTAAAAAGGCCGCCAGTGCCCCGTGTGCGCCCTGCTAGCAAGCTGGTCCACACACGTGTGTGCTTCTACCGGAACCGGGGCCTGGACCTCCCCCGGAAATTCCCTCCTATTATCCTTCCCCAACCAATGGGAACTCTCCGGGAGTCCCATAACAGGAGTCCCATAGCAGGCCGAGGTGAACAGCAGGAGTCCAATTTCCATATGAATGTAAATCTTAACATAATCATATCATCTCAATGGCTAGCTGGCAGTCACCTAAACCAAAGGTGCCATGTATTGTAATACTTTTGCTGTGGCTCCTAGCACAGCCAGACTACAGCATTTGGTGGCCTCTACGGGAAACCCTCCACCTTGGCTTTATCAGCACCAAACTCTAAGGTATTTGCCCACGATGCCGTAGAGGGAGACATTGGGCTAATGAATGCTGCAGTCTGGCTGGGTTATTTGTGCCGCCACAAAGCCTTGTAGGTTCAAACAGCAACTCTTTATTCCCCAACTCTCACCAGTGCTCTACACACACTTCCCGGAAACACACTCCCTCTACCGGGCTCCATGCATCAATTCTCCCATGGGCCAATTCTCCCGGAACCCCAGGAGAACTCAACTGGAACTCCAAAGTAGTGGGCACCCGAGGCAGCAGGATCCACCCTAATCCCCGGAGCCTCCCTAATCCCGGAGGGAAGTAGAACAGGTACAAATTGGCAGAGCCTTCCCCATGTTCTTTTTTGCCAATCATGGTCTCTCCCCAGCCTTTCCTCCCCTGCTGGTGCATGGCCCTTCTCCCTCCCAGATGACGATCTCCTTTGAACCATTTGCATCTTGTGAGGCTGCAGTGAAGTCAGCAATCTGCACTGGCCCTCATCAGAGCCCCACCATGCTGGCATCTGTATGTATATACACACACCTAAATGTTGAGATTTCTAGAGAGTCTGAAATCAGTGCCTATTCTTTATAAGCCACCTAGTCTGTGGTGTTTTGCTATAGCAGCCCCCACTAACTGTGCACCCCAGGAGGCTCAGCTTCTTCAGCCCTGAGTCCCACCTTTACATCCTGCCCTAGGTGTGCTTACTCAACTCAGCTCTTTACCTTGTCCACATAGACCCCTTCTTCAACCACCAGCACCAATCCCTGATCCAAAATATGAGTTGACTGAATATGAGCAATACCTACATTTTAAAAATATTTTGACATAAAATAGTGACTCATTAAGCTCCTACTAGAGTCTGACACGGTGATACAGAAAATCAAATAGTGTCACATCCCCATTCAAAGTCTACTTCATGCCAAGACTATTTGATTATTGCAAACTGTGTTATGCATAAATATGCATTTATGTCACGCTCACTGTGTACTATGTATGGCACTTAGTGTCTGAAACTATCTTACTCACACAGTTGTTTATTTTCTGTTTCTTACCTAGACTATGAGTCCTTTGAAGGTATATACCACGTCTGTTTTCCTTTATTACTGTGTCTCCAGCAGCCAGAACAGTGTCTAAAACGTGATTAGAACTCAATAAATATTTGCCAAAGAGAAAATGTAAAACAAGTAGACATTTTTCTGAAAAGATCCGACCAACCTGACAACATCATCTTTGAGTATTATGGTGAGAGAACCACAATCTTTTTGAAATGTTACTTAATTCCTAAGCATATCTCAAAATCCTGAGCACATGTTTTTCTGGAAAATTCCTTGCTATTAGAAACATATTTTCTATTAGAAACATATTGAGAAATCCTAAGAAGAGCTCTAAGAAATTGTTTCCATTTCTAGAAGATATGAGCTTCTTTGTCTACCAGTTGCATCCCCACCACCAAGTCCCCTTTAGAAAACAGGAAGAAACATTCATCTCTGAAACTGCAACTATATACTTAACAAATTCTCTTTATTCTTTTATTAAATTCTTGGAGGTTTCCGTTGTTAAACCCAGGCCAAGTTTCATTTGTGCTGTATTAGTGCAAGAAAATTTGCTATGGCTTAGATGAAGTTTGGATCTTTCTTCAAGGTCCATAGCTTGGAAATCTGGTCCATGGGGTAGTTATACTGGTAGTAGCAAGACCTTCATGAGGTGGGGCCAGTGAGAGGTACTTAGGTCTTTGGGGGAGTTGCTCTGTGAAGAGATGAATGTAGCTTTCATCAGACTCCTGAGCTCTTTCAAGAACAAATTGTTATAAGATTGACTCTTTGGATTCCTGATTCTCAATATGATCTCTCCTTCTCCCCTGTGTCCTGCCATCCATCATGAAATTCTCACCAGAGCCAAGCTAATGCCAGTACCATGCCCTTGAATCTCCAGAACTGTAGGTCACTAAACAACTTTTCTTGTTAAAGTTAACCTGCTTTAGGTATCTCCTTATAGTAACAGAAAACAGATTGACACAAATTTTGGCAAGATCTAAAAATATATAGTTATAAGCAGTCTAAAAATATCTTTATACATGATTTGGAGAAAGATCTTCAAGGATATCCTTTGAGATATTCTTAAGAGAAAAAAATGCTGCGGGGCTGTACTCTCCTTGCTGTTTTTTTTCCCCCTTATTATTCACACACAGGTGAGAATTTATTAATGACAAAGATGCCCTTAGGCTTTGTACTTCTACTTCCCACTGAGCTCAACAGTTCTCACTGAATCATTGTAAGATATTTTGTTGTTTAACTTTCTACTGCACTAGGGCAAGAAACAATTTTCAACATCTTAGTATTCTAGTCCTCTTTCAAAAATATATGTAAGCTGCATCATAAGGAATATGGAAAAATAGGTCTAATAGGTACAAAAACATAATAGAAGAGAAACATAGTAGAAGGTAGGGAGAGATAAAGATTGCCAATGGCTCCCTTTGTTTCCTATAAAGTTTAAGTCAGACCTAATTTTGTTGAGCCTGGATGGGGAAGAAAATAATGAGTTTCTCTTTGGAGAAGTTATGGTAATCAGAAATTGTGACAGTACTGACAGGCTGCAAGGCACAAGAGAGGCCTGATGGGGTTGTAGTGTGTCCAGTTCTCATCTCTGTGAGGAAGGGATTCAGGGCTTAACTCACACATCTCTGCATATGAGAGCTCAGAAAAGTTTCCAGTCTGCAGAGGTGCATCATGGAGTTCCGAAGGATGGTGGTATTGGTGGTGTTGTTTTATCTTCTTTAAAGTTTCCGAAATAAATAAAGCCTTTTCATTGTTATAGTGGGAAAGGATCTCAGAGTGCATGTAGTCCACGACCGTCTTTCAACCAGTGAGGCCACTGAAGCAAAGAAGGGTTTCTCAAGTTCAATAAATAGCATGGACCCCCAAAATGGCAAGGAACATTTTTAACTTCTAGTTATTAAAGCAATAGAATAGATTAGCAAATTATATTTTTTAGCTGTAAAAATCATATTCTCTCCACTTATCAGATTAGTACCATTCATGCAGACACAGAGATTTTTGAAGTTGAAATGAGAGAGATCAATGAGTTCCAGAGAATTTTGTTTTGAATATAATTGATATGACTTGATTATGTGATTGAATGTGGGAACAGCGGAAGATAGAGATGGAAGACTTCAGGAACTTGACTTGGTAAACCCCTTGTAAGTTCCATTAGCCAAGGAAGAATGTAGGACCTCATTTTCATAACCTACTTCTTAGCTAGGACTAAACCATGTGATTCATGCTCCACCAATCAAGTGCATCAATACAAGATGTTTATTCAATAGTGAGCAATAGAAGGAGCCACCTGACACAGAATTCATTTTCCCAGAGTGAAATAGTGGAGGATCAAGCATACAGGGGCTAGTGTTCTATGTCTGGATCAGGTATGGCATCAGTGAGTTCTGCTACTTAAGCTTTATATTGTGCTTTGGGCTCTGTCTCTGGAATAAAAAGATCCCAAGTCTGATTCTTTATTTCATAGAAGAGGTGTCTCCAGAAAAAAGTCCAAGGACTTCCCAGAAAGAAGGAGTAACTTCACTCCAGACCAACGGGATCCTTGGCATACATCATGGGAAAGAATTTCAGCACATACCAGTCAGCGGCATCCACAGAGGTTTATTTAGGAAAGTTGCACATGGAAGGGAGAATATAGATAATCTCAGGAGAGAGACATTTCTGGGGTAAAGCAAGGAATATATGTTCAAGGGACAGTGAAGGCCATCATGAGAGACAGAGGTACAACTCAGGAGTTCCTGGCTCAACTTTAAAAGGAAACTTACTATCTATACAAAAGGAAGTTATGTAGGAATGGTATCAGTCTAGTGACCTCAAGAAGGTTCCTGGTAGTCTGGTCAATCTCTGAATCCTTAGGCTGACCTAGTCTTATTATCTGATCAATACATAAAGAAACAGAAAATCTCCTAAATTATAGGTTTCTCAAAATATCTTGTCTCTCCTTACTTAGTCTACTTATTGGGGGTTAATTAATGGTGAACAGGTAGATTTACAGATTTACCAGGAATTGGGGAGCAACAGGGTTTCAAGAGAGATTATGGCTTACTGAATGAGAAGCTTAGAAACTTTAAGGAACTTTAAGTTAAAATTTTATTTCCTTGCCCTTCCTTTATGTCTCGCTTCTATCTACTTTTTGGTTTTTCTATCCTTCACCATTTTGATTTCCTTAGGAGTTCTAAGTTATCTGTACTTGAGGGCATTTCTTTTCTGCTCACACCTGCTAGAAAGGAATGGGAGCTGGTCTCTACAGGTGGCTCCCTCTGAGCCTTACTTCCCAGGGTCCACACCCTCTTGAGTCTGGGCTGCCCTGTGACTCAGCCACAACAGAATGCAGTGTGGCTTCCAAAACCATTGTCAATTTCTTAGAACTTCTAACTGTGCCTCTTGGAATGATGGCCCTTGGGATGCTCCACTTGGAATCCAGCTGCCCTGCTGTCAGAAGTCCAAGCCACAAGGAGAAACCATGCCTAAGGAAAAAAAATGCTAATCAAAAATAAGAGACTTAATTCTTCCTGTTGAAAGCAGACTTCTCTCCCCTTCAGGCAGCATTTACTTTAAGAACCCTGTAAGCACTTTCTGCTCTCTTTGAAAGTAAACAAGTCCTTCTGAAGAAGAGATTGGGCTTTTGCCTGCTTTATGACTCAAGAATGCCTGTCTCTAGGTCCTGGGCACCCTCTCTTTGAAATGTAAATATCAAGGACAATAACAACCCTATCAATGTCTCTGAAAGGCTAGGGGCCTAGCTTTGGTGACAACTTTCTTCAACTTACAAAACGACCTCCTCTCATAAAGAAATAAGTGGGCTCTTCCTCTGGAGAAATCCAGTTAGCAAACAAAGGGTCACCCCAACTATGGGGTAAACAGAGGATCAACTAGGTGTGAGAAATTGAGTTGTCAAGTCCTCTCAGTTGAGGACTTGACTGTTCATTTTGAAAATGTGTAGGTTGTGGGTTACATCTCCTTGGCTACATAAAAGAGGAAGATTTCTTTCTGTCTTCCCACTCTCTTAGCAGATTGTCTGTGATATGTATTCCATACTGCCACAATGCTTTCTTTCTTTCTTTATTATCTCTTTAGTAAAGGGTTTCTGGGTCCAGAGAAAATTTTGTCTTAAGTTATATTTCTCCAACAGCAAATACCCCCAGTTGCCAGCCTCACCTGAGGTCACAGATGAGAGCCAGCAACACTTGCCAGCCATGGAAGAGGGCAATCCTAGACGTACAGCCCAGTGAGTACAAGATGCCAAAGCCCAGCCAAAATATGACCATGACTTTAGGAGACAAACCAAGCAGAACTGCCCAAATGCACCCAAACAGAACAGTGAAAGTTAGCAACTTTTTGTTTAAAACACTGAGCTTGGGTGCAGTTCATTAGACAACAACAGATAACCAAAACTAATGATTTTGGTCTTTGTGACTAAGAATTCTGACTAGTGCATAAAACCTCTTATTTCCTAAGTGATGGGTGTCCTGGGAGATGCAGGTCTTTTCCATTTCTGAACCTCCTCTTGTAATTTGTGTTATATTTTTTACATAGAGTAGTTGCTAATATATTTTCCTGTTGAAATCTTGTTCTGGACAGATTGGGGTTTAAATAAAATAAAAACAACAAATTGGATGCAATACATGTCAGTTGAACTAAATTGAATATTTTCATGTAACAACTGCTTCTAAAAAGCGTGTGCTTCTGTTTGTTTAAACACTTTGCAGATAATTTCCCTACAGTTTAAAGCCAAAACACAAGAAATTATGTTTAGGCCCTACTGAGTCTCACAACTATTTTTAAGCTCTGCTTTTGATTCATTGAGCATTTATTTCTTATGTTCACTTCAGGTGACACCATCTGAGGTATTTCCACTTACATTTTCCCCATCTTAATGGTACAGTTAAAAGTCCACTGTTTGTTGACCATAAGGGCTTCTTTCAGAGGTATGAACATTATAAAGACTGAAGCAAAATGGTTAGGCATACACACGCGCACAGATACACACGCACAAAGCCACTCTCTGGAGGGGCCCATCATTCCGCTTCTCTGGAGCATCAGTCTGTGCACGTAACAATTGTTGGATTAAGTTTCTGCAGATGCAAGCTGCCTCCTGCTGTTTGACTTTCCCATTCCCCTGACAGATTACTGACTCAGAGGTTTGAAGATAAAAGCCATCCAGACATGGTCTTCATGCTTTTTCCAGTATTGGCAAATGCCTTTTAGTTGCAATTTAAATCGACCTTTGGAAACTTAAGGCTACTTTCCTTACTTATCTAGGTCCTTCCTGATGAGATTAGTCTCTAACAGAGACACTCAGAAAACAAGGACTGCCAGCATCAATTTCCTGTCCTTCCCCACAGTCTGTCCAGGCCACCACTTCATGCCTGGCTCACAGAAATCTCCAATTTATTCTGTTAACTGTGGTGTTTGGGACAATGGCCTAAGGACAAGGAGTGAAAAGTATTCAAGCGACTGGTGAGAGCACGAGGCTGGGGAGTTGGCATACACTTCCCACGACTGCTGGGAAGCCCCCCAACAGATAAGAACGTTGGTCATCCCTGGAACACTGGGTCTTTGGAACTCTGACTCCATGTCACTTTTAGTATTGTCGTGTCCAGAGTAACACTGGCAGCCAAGGGCTTCTGTTTGGGGCACTAAGGTATAACTATAAATGTAGAGCTACAAGAGGAGAAGGAAAAGAGGGAAAAAAGGGGTACAAGAGAAGGAAAAGCAGGAGGATATAGAGGAATGAGGTAAAGAAGGGAGAGGAAGAGAACCAGAATGAGGAAAGACCTCAAAATAAAGCCAGAGGAGAATGTCTGCAGGCACTGAGAGCTCATGCTTGGAGAACATGGCACAGACACTGTGAGAACTGAAAAGAGCCACAGTTAAAGGAACCGACGCTTCAGTCATGGTTCCATATCCAGTGCTAACTGTGTGCTGGGCAAGCACAGTGCTGCAAAGCAAATGGGATCCCTGCCCTCCACTGAACTTGGAGTAGAGCAGAGGAGACGGTTAAGGGTGCTGTGTGCTGTGGTGAAGGGAGGGAGCCCACGCTGGACCACGGCATCTTAGTAGGTTCTGACTGTCTGGAAATGCTTCCACTGGCCATTTACTAGGACTGGGATACTGGGAAATCATTTAGCCACGGTGAGTGTCAGATGCACATTCATCAAATAGGAATAAGGACTGACCTGCCTCGTTGGTGTGTTGTGGGGAATCTGTGTAACCCCCAGCTCGCAGACAGAGCTCCACATCCTAAATCTGTTTTCATCTGGGAGTGGGAGGACATAGAGACCTCGGGGTCTCTCCAGACTCCTCCTGGATGATAGAATGGGTGGAAAAATCCCTTGTCATCATCCACTGGTCCTGCAAACATTTGCCTAGCACTGACAGCCCTGGCTCGGTTTACAGCACAGAGGAAATGAAGACATCTGCAGGTAATTGTCATCTAGAGATTATGAGAATGGATGATCATAGCATAGGATGAGTTAGAGAGTCAGATTTCTGCTCAATAAGGAAAGGAGAGTGGTCCCAAAAGGAAGTACAATTCATCTGTGCCTGATGTTATCCTGGGAAGCTTTTAAAATGTAAGTGTCCGGTCCTCAGCAGGAACCAATCCAACCCAAATAGCAGGCCATGGCATGTTTTAAAAGCTACACTGCTGAAAAAACAAAGGCTGTCCTGGTGATTACAGAGTGCATCCAGAGTTAGGAACCACTTTTCTAGAATCTTTGCTGCCTGTCAAACGTTGGCCTCCTCAGGAGCCGCCCACGCTTTCCTCTTGGCTTCCCTCTCCTTCTGCCTGTGCTCAGTCTCCTATGGCTTTAAAACTTTTTCCTCCAGCTCCAGACACACATGGCCCATCTGGTGAGCGAGGAGGGGGTAATTCCACCCTCTGTATTCATCTTCTCCACCCTGAGGTTTCACCTCTGTGAATAGGGCTGCCTCCTTCAACCACACCCCACACACCCTGTCTGTCAGCCAGCCAAGGCCAGCCCCGCCCCCAGCTCAGCTGCAGCTTCTGCCTCCACCTCACCTTCTCCATCCCCTCTGCCACCTGAGTGCAGTTGGGTCACTTCTATTTGCCTCATTCTAACTGGTCTTCCATCCCCCACACTGCCCAGCTAAACTTCTCACAGGCCTCTTGCTTCCTTGCCTTGGCACATCATCTTCTCTTTATCTGAAATGTAGTTCCCATATTTGTCATTAGACAAGCACTTTGTATCCTCTGAAGCTTATCTAGGACTCTCTCCCTGAGAGCCACGTCCCTTCGCAAGCTGGAGCTCACCTGTATCACTATCTTTCTCCTGTTGAAATATGCCTCTGTCCCAACTGCTATTACAAAATACCGTAAACTCGGCAGCTTATAAGCAACAGAAATGCTTTTCTCATGGCTTTGGAGGCTGGCAAGAACAAGAGCAATATATTAGCAGATTCATTGTCTGGTGAGGGCCTGCTTGCTGATTCATGGATGGTTGCCTTTTCACTATGTCCCCATATGGGAGAAGGAAGAAGGACTCTCTCTGGGGTCTCCTTTATAAGGGCACAAAGACCATTTATGAGGACCCCACCTTTATGACCTCAATATTTCCCAAAGGTCTGCACCTCCTAGTAACATCACATTGAGGGTCAGAATTTCAACATGTAAATTTTGGAAGGACATAAACGTTTAATCTGTAGTACCCATAGTAGATGCTCAGTAAATTTTTTAAGAAGCTGGATTGAACTGGACTACAAAGATTCTTAAGAGACTGCTCAATATGGATGTTTCTGTTCCTGAACAATATTGGGCAAAACCTGGAACTATAGACTGTTCCAATGGATAAATTATTATTCCTGCAACTTTGTATATTCAAGCATAAGACAGAAAAACTAACTAAGACAGAAAAAGCTAAGTGACATTTACAAATTATGTGACATTTCTCAATTTCAGTTCACTCAGATATAAAATGGGAATAGCAACCACGTCTCCATCATAAGACTACAGTGGGGAATTTACCTGGTATCTAGAGCATCACACAAGGGCAATGACATTAAGGGTAGTGCAAGGGTTATTGATCTGCTGCTCCTCCCAGGAAAATGTCAAAGCACTCATCCTGCCAGAGACTGTGAATGAAAGCTGGGAGCCAGGAATGGAGGACTGGACACACAAAGCCCCTCCAGCTGATGGGGCCTCTGTGGACTCACCCCTTCCACTAATCCTACCCTTTCCTGGCCTCTCTGGAATCATCAAAGGGAAGGAAGTGCCTCATACATCAGAGATGGCCACAACTGCTGGTGTATACATTTGCAAGAATTACCATAATAACAAAGTACCACTAACCAGATGACTTAAACAACAAAAGTTTATTACCTCACAGTTCTGTAGGCTAGAGGGCAAGTTCAAGGTGTCAGCAGGGGTGGTTTCTTCTGAGGCTTCTCTCCTTTGCTTAAATATGGCTCTCTGTCTTTTCATTTGCTCCTTCCTCTGTATATATTTGTACCTAATCTTCTCATATAGGGACACCCATCATACTGGATTTGAGCCCAACCCAATGACCATATTTTAACTTATTTCTTTAAAGACATATCTCAAAGTATAATCACACTCTCAGGAGAGGGTTAAGGGCTTCAGCATATGAATTTTCTGATGATGCAATTCAGCCTATAACTACTGGTAACCAAAATCCTTCCTAAAAGTCATGGGCTTTGAATTCTGCCGCTTCATTTACATTGACAACTTCAGTCACAGGATGTGGCTGGAAGGGTGATGTACCCAAGAACTCTTAGGTGCGCATGCTCAGAACAACCTCTTTTATCTATGCCCCAAGTCCACCCCTCATTGATTCTTCCTTTGTGCACTGCAAAGACCCGTCCCAAATTTCTTCCTAACTTTATTTGAAGGTGGATCTTGTTAGATTACAGTTGTTCCATTCTAAATTATTATTTGCTTTATTTTTAAAGGGATTTTCTCACTTTAATATTAATGTGAGAAGAAGGCTTTATATCCAGGGTAATCACAGTGATACATCCCCATGACCTTGCTCTGCCTCGCTCTCGGCTCTCATCTCCTGCTTTTGACTTTATTCTAATTCCTTGGGCCTTGGCTGCTACTCAAATGCATAAGACAGTTCCCCTGTGGGGCCTAAGAACTTCTGATTCTCTATATATGCAACACTCTTCCTCCTCCAAATGAGAGTTCATTCCTCATTGCATTCAGTTTTCAGCCCAAGTGTCACCTTCCCAGAAAGGCTTTCCTTCAACAGCCTATTTGGAGAGACACCAAAAGATTTATATCAGTACTTCCTGAATTTCTATTCTGGCCCAGGCTGAAGCCAAGAAAGGACTGATCCACAGAAACATAAGGCATGACCCCAGTCCTATACAGAACATCTTATAGGCAAATATAGACATAGTATCAGAATTCACCAGTGATGTAAACAGTACATCCATAATTATTGATAATACATGTAATATTGTAATAATTTCAGTAAATCCTATAACAGCAACCATTTGTTGAACACTTCATGTCACACTGGCTTAGCGGCACAGTTGTGAGGGCCAGCAGACTCCTTAGAGTAGAAAAATGCAGCAAAAATATGAAAGTAACAACCAACTCCCAGATTCCCCAAAGATATCATATGACAATCATCCATCATGCCCTCCACTGGCAACATATAAAAGGGAGGAACAATGAGATGATGACGAGCCCTGACAGGCCTTCCAGGATCTCTCATGTCTGAAGTGTAGGTCAGGAGCAGAGATTAACACAGGTTAATGGTTGTTATAGCTTCAGTGTCCCTGGACCCCATGTTAGCACCCTGGCACATGGTCCTCTGACAGAACCAGGTAAAGCAAGTGTTAATGTTGATTTTTTTGTGTTATCTTTACAGGACCACAGGGTGATGAGAGTTTGGTCAAACATTATTCTGGGTGTGTCTGTGAGGGTGTTTGTGGATAAGATTAACATGCAAGTCTATAGACTGACTGTACTATGTCTTCCCCAGTGTGAGGGGCCTAAGCCTCAACTGGGGACCTGAGTAGAACTGAAAGTCTGAGCAAGAGGACAGTCTTCCTGTCTGTTGAGCTGGGATACTGATATCCTCCTGCCCTGGGCTGGAACTTACACCATCGGCTCTTCTGAGACTCCAGCTCACTGACTTGCTTTGCGAATTGTGGGGCCTCCCAGTCTCCATAGTCATGAGAGCGAATTCTTTAAAATAAAGAATGAATAAATAGTGAATAAATCTTATTGTTCTGTTGTCTGGGGAGCCCTGAATAATCTAGCAGACATGGAATTTCGTCTGACTTCTGTGACCTATTCCCCCAGAGGACTAAGAGTGACTGGTGACGGTGACTGTGTGAGGTGGTGTGGGGAGCAGTAAGGACTACCAGGGGAGACCACAGCCTCCCTGAGGGCAACGCTGAAACACAACCAGCTACTTCATGAGATGACTCCACGACTTGCTAGGTGCAGACACTGTTCCAGTGTTGAATGCGCATGACAACCCCCATGCTTTACTGTGGAGGAAGTGCCAGGCACTTGTTGAAGGTCTCACAGGTATATACCGGGACAAACTAACACTAACACTGAGTGTGACAAGTCAGAGTGCCTAATGACTTTCCTTAGTCTAGCAAGGACATACTCCACTGGGGAAAATCAAACTCACCAACATTTTTAGCCAGTAATTCAAAAGGAAATGAAGTGGCAATGTTTAAAAATTGTGAAGTTTCACAGGAAATTTGTATTTCCAGCTTCTTGTGGAAAATAAGAAAATCTGGTATCTCTGCTTCCACAGTTCCATATGGCCACAGTTGGCAGGACATGAGTAAGAGCTGCCATTTGGGGCACATTTTCGGCCTTCAGTTTGCTATAGGTCCCAGTGACCCACTTCTCTTGGACATCTCCTGCAGGCCCTGCAGGCTTCTGAATCGACTTCTCCAGGGCTAGGCTGCTGACTATAGCTCAAATTCCTTAAGTCAGCTCTGACTCTGTGGCTACCTCCCCCTCTTCATTTCAGCAATACTGAATGATCTGCAATTCCCCCATGGTCTCTGTGCTTCTGTTTCCCCTCCTGTTCTCTTTGCCTGGAGGATGAAGAATAAATTAACTCTTGCTGAGGAAGATTTAATTATGTTTTCAAGGGTGGAAAGATTTGACTACACAAAGCCATAGGATAAATGACACATCATCCTCTGATAGTTTTATCCTCTTTAGGCAAAAGGTAAAAAAAAAAAAAAAAAAGGCTTAGTAATATTGATAAAAAGGGAACAAATGTGCTGTGTACCTGTTGTTTCCTTCTAAATAAAGGGACATACCTTACAGAAACACAGCTGGCCTCTCACCACCTTTGCTCACTCTTCCCAAGGGAATAGTACAATTCAGGAGTTTGGAAGAAGGAACTAAAAATGCACATCTTAGCCTTTTTTCTTCGCCAATTTATCTATAGAAAGCATGTTTGTCTTTGTCTCTGTCATGTGCTGAAAGGAATCTGCCCCAGTAAAAGTGAGTTGTAGGTTCCTAGCCCCAACTATGTCCTGGTGGGTAAGCCTGTGTTGTACATTATTTGCAAAAAAATAGCCAAGATTATTCTTCATCCTTATCCATCTCTGTAAGTAATCCATATGGCTTCTGGGAGCAAAGAGCTGGAGGCAATGAGGAGACTAGGTTTGGGGGGCAGTGTGGATTGTAAGACATCTGGACATCACCTTTCAGTTTCAATCCTGGATCAGTCTGTTGCTTTGCTTTCCTAACTAGCTTGTTCTATGGAGGATAATCATCAATATTTGTCTATTTAACACTTGACTTTTCTGGAGATAAGGCAGAATCCACCCCCAACTCTGCTTTCTGAAACGCCAGAACTTTGCTTTTCTATCTTCCCCTGTAGCAAGAGTGCCCTCTCTACTCCAAAGTCTGAAACAGAAGTTTTTCCTGACCACAGAGGTTTTCTAGCAGTTCCATGGAATTTCCAAATACGTTATTCATCATCACCGTATTACACTCAACATTGCTTCTGCACAAGAACCTCATTTTGTAGTAAAAGGGAAAAAAAGTAATATGTTTAAGGAATCTTTCTGTATACCTATTGCTCAAGGACTCGTGGCCTTCTGGAACAATGGGAGGCTTTTTACAAAATCTCTGTTATAATGTCAGTTGCTTTCTTATGCAAGGCCAAGTTATAGATATTCATATAAAATGTAGTAGATTCTCTGAGCCAGATAATAATAAGACACAGGCCGTTTCCTCTATACCCAGAATACATTGCATTCTATTTTCACAACTTTGGACTTCAATGGTTTAGAAAATTTATTGTCCAAGAGAAGAACATTTTTCCTAGGATACATGGCACTATTTTCTTTGATGAGAAGCAATGCTACCATCTGCTTACTCTGGCTCCTCTGTCAGAGGAACTAGGGGAAAAGAATTTTAAGGTGTTGTTTGGGTGATTCATTCTAACAAACTAAGAAGCCTAGATTGCTTACCCCGTAGTAGGGACAAGGGAGGATGTCTCTAAAGTCTAGCAGATCTGCTGTGGTGCTTCTTAAGCTGTAGCCCAATATGGCGGTAAATCTTAGTGGAAGGTGACAGCAACACATGTAGGCAAGTAGGATTTCTCAGGGATGAAAAATTGGCTTACTCAGCCCATTAGAGGTCCTCCAACAGCTGGAAGCTGATGAGGTCAAAGGCAGAAAAGAGGATTAGAGAACTCCTCAATCCCCACTGTGGTCTTATAAACAGCTACAGTAACTAGTACTCAGCACCTACTGGCACTCTTTCCTAATTATCTTGCATGTATCCAAACACATTGGTTAATTTTATTTTTGTTCTCTGTCCTCCCTTGTGCTTTATAAGACATATGAATGATAACTTCCCTAATTATTTCCATAGCATACAGAATTGTTGGGATGGGATTGTGACAACTAGAATCAGGATGGCACTCTAATCCTGGAGATGGATTTAGCAATGAATGACTTTGTGTTGGCTTCTTTATAGGCAGAGATGAGAATATTTTCAATTTTGTAAGTGATACTTATATAATATTAGTGAGGTTTCTATTAATTGGTTGATCTTGTGTATAGCAGTAAAAATGCAAGGAAAACAAAGTTAACCTTTGATGTTGAGATGCCACATAGTAGGCAATTGTCATGATTTCTGGTTGTCTAGGATCCAAACCCTCCTATGTGTGGAGAATTGCTGTAGTGTGAATGTTGAGTGTTTCCCAGAGATCCATGTATTCAAGGCTCAGTTCCCAGAGTGCTCTAGGAGCTGGTGAAACCTGTAGGAGGTGGGGCCTGGTGGGAGGTCCTGAGGTCATGAGGCATGTTCTTGGAGGGGACTGTGGGACCCAGACCTCTCCCTCTTCCTCTCTTTGATTTGATGAGGTGAGTGGCTACTCTGCCACATATTTCCCACCATTGCTGTCCAACACCCAACCAGGTGTCCAGAGCAATGGGTCCAAACGATCTTGGACTGTAATCTCCAAAACTGTGAGCTAAATAAGCATTTTAACTTTATAAGCTAGTTATCTCAAGCTTTCCCTTCAAACATACCCATACCAAACTTTGAATTGTAAAACTGTGGTGAAAAAGAAAAAGGAACTGGAACCTCTCTGCATGTCTGCTTGGGACAGATGATAACAGATGTAGCAGCAGTCATCCTGAGCTGCCAGAGGCAATCACAGCAGTGTGCAGAGCCAGAGAGCAGAGCTCAGGACAAAACTGTTACCAGTGTTGCAGGCAGCACCAGCCAGTTTCATGTGACTTGGCTGTATAGACATTGAGCTAAAAACCTCAGACTTTCCTACTTATTCTGTGATTTACTCAGTTGTCTTTTACTAAATTCCTTTTTGTCTAACACAAAACCCACCTGTAACAACACCCCTTCTCAGTCAGACTTGGTTTCTGTTGATTGACATTTAGCACCCATATTGATATATAGCATGCATTCTGAAAACACTGACCATGTGTCAGATACTGAACTAGGTGCTGTTGGATGCCACAGGTACCATAATAAGCAAATGCAGATTTGGTTACTGCCTACATGCAACTTACAGCCAGAAAAGGAAAGATCAATTTAATACTAATGAAAATATATTTGTTGTCTTTTTCACATTTAGGATTCTCTGAAGTCTGTGGCAATTACATCTCCTGATACTAAAGTCTGAGTATTTAGACTGGAAGGAAAAAGGAGAAAATCTTACTTCTGAGTAGGAGTGAGGAGATTAGACATAACCGGTCTTTTCTTCTGTATGCTTTCCTTCATTTCCCAGATTCTCTGTAATTGGCACACATGTCCTTTAAAAACATAATTTTTTTTTCCACTAGACAGATTGTACGTCATTTTCCAGCTGGAACTATTGGAACCTCCAAAGATTCTTAGTTAATGCAAACAAAAGCTGCTTTCCACAAGCCCACATCATTATAACAGCAGTTAGAAACTGTAGATGATTTATGTGAGACTCTACTAAATTTATTGACATATCTTAACATGATTTAGAAGATATGTTTTTTTCTTGTTAGCACAGTTATAAAACTAGTAAATACTGGTTACAGTATTTAAGAACAATTTTATTTAATATTAGAATAAATAACTATGAGGAAAACCATTCTTGAAAGACTTGCAATTAAATCATTTTAAAACTGACTTCTCAAATGTCTAAACTCTGGTGCCTGCCTAGTTATGTAAAATTCTATGGCTTAACCTCTCCATGGTGCATGAACAGTCATATCAACAGAAACCAATGACATTTTTTCCCTTCTCTTTCCCCATAGCTCATTTTTCATGCTGGGCTTGTTTATCTGAGTCATCTAATGGTCCCTTATGTTCATGCCTCTGCATTCCACCAAGCTTGCTTTGATGGTGCCATTTTAAAGTGCACAAACTTCACTGAGATTTTCCACAATTAGTTCAAGACTCAATTTAATAGCAAAATGGGAATTCATTTGCCATTTATCACGAACCCTTGGGGGTTTTCTGGACCACCTAATGGCTTCTTTAGTTGGATTCCTTATGGTTTACTGCCAGTCTCCTAGACCTTTGGCCTTCTTTCCTCACTATCTCATTTTGCCTTCATTTATTTGTAAACTATTCAGTTAAAAAATGCACTTTCTATTGTTATTAGTGATCATTTAACCTCCAAACTCAAGAACCTATCTCTTTCCCAATTGGAGACTTCTGTACATTATTTATATTTCCATAATTTTTCAAACAAGTCTGTTCATTTCTACTGCTATAGCTAACATCTGACTTTCTCATTTTCCCCAGTTCAAATACTGGATAGAGAATGGATCTCTCTAGAACATAGTGTAAGAGTCAATTTGAATTATCAACTTGATTGGATTAAGATGTGGCCATGATTAAGAGGTTTATGGGTGTGTCAATGAGGGTGTGCCTAGGAATGATTGACATGTGGGATAGCCAACTGAAATGGAGACCTTCCCTAAGCATGGGCAGTAAGGCCAATATGATGATGGCTTCAATGGAATAAAAGTTGGAAGAATAAGGAAGCAGCAGCAGATGTAAGCTCCATTCTTCTTAAACTTGTTTTTGATTGCTACTGGGATAGTCTGAGGATGTTGGACTCTTGCTTCTTCACTCTTCCAAAGCAAACTGTGACAGTGATTCTCCAGAAACCTCAGGTCTCCCTCTATGCCAGCAGCACTGATCCCTCTTGTTCTGGGGCTTCAGCCTCTTGGACTGCACAGCTACTGGTTCTTCCAGTTCTCCAGCATGCAGACAGCTATTGTGGATTATCCAGCTTCTGGATGCATGAGCCAACCTAATAAGTCTCTTTTTTATAATTATACTTCCTATTGACTCTATTCCTGTAGCAAACCCTGATTAATACACATGGACCCAATCTCACTCTCTAGATGGAGGTAGATTTTTATTGGGCAGGTGCCCATCTCAAAGAGACCCAGAGTTATCTCATGTATTTGTTTTCTAAATAATTCTTAACATGTTCCTCCTCTATATGACAAAATATTTTTGTAATGATTATAATCAAATATAAAATCAATTCATTTTTCTTTTAAAGCAATCAAGTAATTTTTACCTAAAATATTATTCAAAATCAGTAAAATAATTCCTTTATGAACAAAAATTTGTACTTAACAAATTATATTATGCCTCCCAGTTCACAATTATCTGTTTTAAATTTTAAACACAAATAAAAGCTTCAAGTTGACACAAATCATGGAAGTACTTCAAGTTCTGTTTCTTAGTCATAGTGCTATCACTGTTTATTTCAAATCTACTTTTTAATTGCAGGCATATGTTATACCATAGGGTTTCATGAGAGAAGTTGAATCAGAATCAAACTTGAACAAGCTCAGAACCACTTCGAACCTACTGTCAAAATGAATATGTATCTGTGTCATGGCCCAATGTTATAATTAGGAGTTCTCCAAAGTAACTTCCATATAGATTATTATGTTTATTAAGGGATAAGTAATAAAAATGTGCTAATTACAATATCAAGTCTTAGAACTCAACAGCAACCACAGAAACTGATTAGGACTAAACTAATTAGACTGTTTCAGAAAGTAATTTTATTACTGATATTGCTTACAATAGCCAGCACATGGTGATAATAAAAAGCAGATAGCTTTTAATTGGTCTTATTATTGTTGTTACAAAGCTTGCATCCCTTAATATCTACATCTGTGATGAACCATTCATACCACCCCATTTTTGGTAAGTCAATGAATGGAAAGGCCTCTCTGACTTGTAATAAACATCTCAATGCTTAATTTCTTTAGCAGAGAACTCCATTAATTTATTTTTAAAAACTTAACACAATTTAGAATTTTTTTAATGTACTTATTTACTGTCTATGTTGCCACATTGCAATCACTGAGTTAGCAATGGTTCTGTCCCAGCACCTAGAGGAGTGCCTGGTATATGGAAAGAATTCAACACTTTTTTTTTTTTGAGAGAGAATTTTTTTAATATTTATTTTTCAGTTTTCGGTGGACAGAACATCTTTATTTTTTTATTTTTATGTGGTGCTGAGGATCGAACTCAGCGCCCCACACATGCCAGGTGAGTGTGTTACTTCTTGAGCCACATTCCCAACACATTTTTTTTTAATGAATGAATGAAAATCTTGTTCAATTCGCAGTGGTCATAGAGATAAGGTTGTATGATACTAGCTGGCAATTTTTACAAAAATGAAGCTGTGACTGTGCTTGCTGTACCTTGGAATGCCCTGGCCAATTTACTCACCCCAATTAAAAACATAGGAAGCCATAGTATGTGAATTAGATGTTCATGTGATGAGAACTACAACCATTAGAAAGGCCAAGGATTGGCATTGGTCATATCAGTACCTTCTTTCTTATAAGAATATAGATTGTTGAGGGCCACAATCAAGTCAAGATGGCACCTGGCACTTTGCCAGAAGGAGTGGTTTGTGAAGTAACTCCAGCAAGTCATTAAGAGGATGAGGATTCCTTAATGACTGACTGCTGTATCTAGATGATGATAATTAGTTGAGCTGTGTGTAATTAGTTAAGTATATATACCTCTGCTGTCCCATAATAAAGCAGCTCCCGCTCTTTCAGTCTTCACAAGTTGCTTGTCACCCCCCCCCCCCGTTCCCCCCCCCCCCCCCCCCCGTTATTTTGCCCAGCCAGTCTGCGGCAATAGATGAAGAATCAAATCAAGATGATTAGTGAATCTAGGACAGGGACAGAAGAATTAAATGTGTGCTTCAGCTGTCTAACAGAAGATTTATTTGGAATGATTCTCTGAAGGGGGAGAGAAGAGGGAACAGGATTTGTAGGAGAGACGCCATCTTGCTAAAGGAAATGCAAGGAAAACCCTGTGTGTCTGGCAGTGAGGGCATACCAAGAAGACAAATCCTGACCCTCCTCCACTTGCTGTGCTCTTACTCCTTTCTTTAGACTGGAAGAGTCTTTTAACTTGTGGGCTGTAGACCAGGGTTCTGGAAGCAAAAGGAAAGACAGAGCAGCCATGGCTGGAGAATGGAGGAGAATGTGCTGCCCTGTCCATTCTCTGAGCAGTTCCTTCCTTTCTGAAGCTTTACTATGAAGAGGGAAGATCCAACAACATATTGTCCACCAGTCAGTGAGAGAAATAACGGTGACAGAGTGACAAGAGCACACCTGCTCTCATAGCATCAGAATTTCCTGCCTTCCCCCCCAAAGTCTAAGAAACTATCCTTTCCCTGGGAAGGTGAGGTAGTGTATTTCCTCAGCTGAAATGGAGTGCCCCAAGGGATGTGCACTGCGCGGGTGACAATGACAGTTCTCTGAAGTGCAAAACCCTCAGCAACATGAGTACTTCTTTTTTTTTTTTTTTTTAAGAGAGAGAGAGAGAATTTTTTTAATAATTATTTTTCAGTTATCGGCAGACATAACATCTTTGTTTGTATGTGGTGCTGAGGATCGAACCCGGGCCGCATGCATGCCAGGCAAGTGCGCTACCGCTTGAGCCACATCCCCAGCCCAACATGAGTACTTCTCATGAGTTATGATTTTAACATTCATAGCTTTACTCAACCATTCATTGTTTGTGCCAATTCATATGGAATATTAGCTTGTTCTTCAAAAGTGGTGTGAATTAATTCCTGGAACTGAGTTCCAGCGTCTTGTCAAGGAAAACAAGTTTAGTGGAATTTCTCAAAAGGATTGCACATGGTAGTATGATCAGGTTTCTAAATAAAAGGAAGAAATTTGCAGAGGTATACAAAGAGTGCACAGTATAAACTTCTAGATGAAGACTCTATTTCATACCTGAAGGGGCAGTAGTGGGAGGTATTACTAATTGATTTTGATCCATTTGGTGAAGTGACAGATTCATTACTGTTTTCTTGGGAAGAACTGATACCTAGAAAAAAACAACTTAAAATGTGATTGTAACAAAGGAGATGCTCTGGAGCAGAATTCTCCATCCCTCAGTTACACAACGACATTGTAGCCCCTATCAGGATTATCCATTGCTCAAGGACCTCCCTGCTGGCAGAAGATTCTCACGAACTAATACTTTTCTCTTATTCTGAAAACAATCGGCCTTAGGATGATTAATTAGAGGGCTAGAGTTCAAGAGTCAAGGAGGACACCATCCCTGCTCCAGGAAGCTGGGCACAGGCCACAGCTTCCTGAATGTCCCTCACTAGATGGAGTGGAAGTGGGCAGTATAGAAATTAGCAGCTTCTTATACCCAGTATGTTCAGCTAGGAAGAAATGAATAATGTCACTACTTGTAAAAATAATAAATAGATCTTGAGCATAGGAGACTGTCTTATTAGGGTTTTAACTCTACTTTGCATTTGCTTAAGTTCACAACATTATGGTTTTGTTTGTTTTATCTTATTTTTTGTTTAATTGAATTTCCTATCACTGAAAGCAAAATCACTCCATCTGACATCAGTTAGAAGTATTTCCAGACTGAACTTGGACAAGGAGTGACAGTTTTTGCTCCATGATTCAGTCATACCAACTTCCCTAGCTTTGAAAACAATTTATTATTATAGTCAGTAAATTTATGATTAGAAGAGATTTGCATTTTAGAATTGAGCAAATGTGGTGTTTTGACTTTATAGCTTCACTTGTTGTGTCTTTTTCTCTTCCATTAGATGCCTTCAAAGTGAGACAGTTTTGCTCTCTCTGATGTCTCCAGAACCCTGGTGTTATTTAGTACATGCTTATGAATGTAGCAAAGCAGTTTGGTCATGTGATTTGCCAAAAACATTTGAAATTCCTTTCTCTTGATTATGCCTAATTCTTGTGCTTTAAAAACAAATATTGTAGTTGAAATTCTAGTACACAAATATAGATCATTTAAAGTGCTAACTACAATATTGACCCTGATTCTCTAATAATAACTGTGTCACACAACAACAGAATTCTTCAAGTTGATTTCAGCCATTTGCTTGCAAGGTTTCTTTACCCATATTTCTAAGCAGGCTTACCACCCCTGTCTACCAATTTGATGGCTGTAAGTAGGATTTGGTTGCAACTGGGTTTCTGCTTTAAGGGCATAAAGTGCTCTGCTTTTATTTCTAACACCCTATGCCCCTCATTCAAGATTCAAGGTAAATATGATGAGCAATGACAATATCTAGCCATAAGTCTATTATCTTATTCAAGGTAAACTTAATAGACAGCTCTTTCCTCACCCGTTACTAGTTACATTAAAGATTGAGATGGCACAAGTTGACAAATTTGAAAATAATGACGAGATGTTTCTTACAAGGAAATAAGCTCTGCTCATTGGATACAACATTTTAAAACTTATTTTTCTAAGATAGATGAACATCAATATCAGCAGATCTTATTTGAAAACTATAGTCAACAGTCACAATGTCTTATTTCTATCTTTTTTCCAAGTGAGAGAAAAACAATTACATCGTGGTTATAATTCAGCTTCCAGCCTGTACAAGAAGAATCAATACAAAACTTACAGGCATTCTTTAAAGATTTGGAAACTCATGGAAAACCTGCTTCCTCCTCTGGAGGATTTGATAATTCTTTCTGTAAGACAAATTGGAAGAGAAACAATAATTGCTTCTTTAGCTGCACAGTCTGTATGTGCATCTCTTGTTGGGCCTGTAATTTGCTCTTCAGTTGACTATGCAGACTATAGTTAAGTGCTTAGGTTTGGGGGCAGACAAACCTGAATTCAAATTCCAAAACCATTCCTTAATTTTGTGGCTTCTGAGACTTATTTAATCTTCTCAAAGCTTCAGTATCCCCATGCTAAAGCAACGAGGATCCTTGTATATTCATAGCACTTGTAAGGAAGGATTATGTTAGAAAATGAACATAAGATATTAAGCATGTTGCTTGGCACTTACCAATCATACCTTCCTTATTTCTATACACTTATGATCAGTTAGCTGTGGTTATAGTAATATATAGTAATTATGACGAGGGGGATAATAGCTGACCCTCTCAAACTCGGTGGCTTAAAATAACCACTGTTTGTTCAGCTCAAGCCTCCATGTGTTAAAATTTGGGCTAGACTCAGCTGGCAGTTCTTAGTTGGCTTTGGTTGGCTCTCTTGAATCTCTGCTTATAGGTTGGTCAGCAGCACCTGGTCATGGCCGCCTTTTCCGGGATGGTTGGGATGACTCCAACTGGGAAAGCCTTATACTTATTTCCTATAAATTGTAAATTTATTTCCTAAGTCTCAACTTATGTTGAAACTTTAGTACACAAATTCTCCCACTGACCAAAGCAAGTTGCAAGGCCAACCCAGATTCAGGGGGTAGAGAAAGATTGACCTCTTTTGGGACCTACCTATGTCTCTCCAAGCTTCAGTTTACTCATTTAAAAAAATTATATATATATATATATAATGTATTATATATATATATATATTATATAATACATTATATATATATATCTGCATGCTGGGCACAGTGGCCATACACCTATAATCCCAGCAACCTGAGAGGCGAGGCCAGCACCTCCCCCGCCCCCCCCCCCCCACAAAAAAGGAGCCTTCTCACAACTAAAGAAAGAAAAAATGAAGCCATTTTTCTAAAGGACCACAAAGAGCTTCTACTCCCTTCTTTTACCTACCTCTGCATCTAAGTACCTACTGTGTTCCCTGACAGGGGATACAGCAATAAATACGATTTGACACTAAGTGCTATAAAAATCTTATGAAGTACCTCACTGCCTAGATTGCCACTGCCATATTAAAAAGAGAGTTTTCTCTCCTTTTTAAGCAGCTCCTCTATACGCTGAATCAAATGCTAAACCTAACTGCTAACATTTTAGTAAATAACAGTGAGAGATAGTGGTTTCCTCTAATTGTTTAAAATGATAGTTTTCTAGGGAAGGGTTTTCAGCTGTTTTGTCTGATTTAATTAAGACCTCTTAACCTTATTATCTCAGGATTTTGCTCCCTAGCCATTTGCAATTCTCTTTTTAAAGCACAGATGACTAAGACATTTGGCTAGGGCATGATCCTGTGTGTGAGCCTTGCACAGGGTCCCATTTGGCACAGAAAAGGTTGAGCCATGGTTAGAAGCTTATCCTTCTGTTTATTTTCATGAGTGTTTTCAGTTACTTTTGCTAGCACATGAGTGAACACATTACTTTGGAATTCAGAGTTCTATGGTCTCCAAATGTAGGGATGGCCTTCTGCAGTACAGGAGGCTCCGAATTAGACCTGCACCATGCTCAAATCTTCCCCAAGGCAACAGAGCACAATCTTGAGACAGAAATATCTGGGGAGCTTGTCAACTAGGCCCAGGCCACATTGCAGACCAACCACTGAAAGAGAATCTTGGGAGTGGGATCCAGATATTTTGTTGAGGAAACTCAGAACATCACAACACAAGGGGGAATTTCTTCATTTTGAACTTGAGAAAAATTAAGTGCAGGAAGGTCAAAGCTTGTCAAAAGACCAGGAAGGGGGGAAGGCAGGATTCATCCCCAGGTTTTCTAAATCCAAAGCCTGTGCTTTTAGTGCTTCACAAACACTGAAAAGTCCTGAGTCACTATTGAGTAATGGGAGAAATAACATGGAATGAGTTTTTTAAAAAGAGACATATTATTGATGTAAATATTTAGTGAAGAAAAAAACTCTACAACAACATCAAATTACATCATTATGACCTTTTGGTAATAAGTTCTTGGGAGAAGTAAATAGCCTTATACTTATTTCCTATAAATTGCAAATTTGCTAGCAATTACCTTGGAAGCCCTAAAAGGCATGCTAATTAAAAGTGAATCATCTCAGTGCAGGGTTTAGAATTTGGAACAAATACTGGTCTAAACTGGGAGCAGGGCTATTTTGGGCAATTTGGGCTAAAAGCTAGTGCTCTAATAGAATATTGACAATGACCTTTCTAATATTATTTTTACCTTCTAATTATTTTCTGAGAATAAATAAGACACAGGGGACAAAGAACTTCTATTTTTAATGGCCTATAGACTGAAAATGTAGCAGTAAACATAAAAAAGGAAAGTGTTCTCCTATTTAAGTGCTAGTGAATGTTTTTCTTGATCTGAAGCTGACATTAGTTTTTGAAGAGTATAAATAGAATAAAAATACATTATTATTAATGATTAGTGTATAGGTCATTATGTAACTAACGTTCCAGGTCTGATGAGGGCATGCTAATACCAAAATTCTGTTGCTTTGCCCAATGTGTGCTTGCAAAGTGTCAACAGCCCTCCTGAGAATCTGCCCCAGTTACACCTGGGAGTCCCTGCACTGAACCATGAGAGGCCTTATTCTTTTGTGGGGGAGGGGTACTAGGGATTGAACTCAGGGCACTTGACCACTGAGCCACAATCCCAGCCCTATTTTGTATTTTATTTAGAGACAGGGTCACACTGAATTGCCTAGAGCCTCACTTTTGCTGAGGCTATATTTATTTGTGATCCTCCTGCCTCAGCCTCCCGAGCTGCTGGGATTACAGGTGTGCACCATTGTACATGGCAACTCTTTTATTTCTCTGTTCTCATTCTCTGTCCCTTCTATCCTTCTGTATCATTGTAAGAATTCATATTGGTTTGTGTATTTTTAACTTATACAAGCAGTATTATGCTATAAATATTAATGCCCTTTAATTATGTCACCCAACTCTATATTTTTAGGATCAAGCCATGTCGCTGATATGTATCCATAGCATGTGTGAATCCACCATATTTTACAAGTGATGAACACCTGAGTTCCTCCAAGTCTCCCCTGCCATGGATAGTGTTACAGGGAACCTCCTTACCTGTACCATTAATGGATACTTATGAGAATTTTCCCAGGGTATATACTTAGGAGGATGATTGCGGTGTCTTACGTTATTCTTCATTCAGGAAATACTCACTAGGACTTTGGAAGGATGAACAGAAGTTTCCCCCAGTAAGGGGGTGTAGGAAAGGCCACTCCTGCTGGGGAAAAACAGCAATGGCGAAAGAAGAAAAGAATGCCACAGCATGATGGGGTCTTGTGGTGGAAGTCATCAGGGCCAGAGGAAAGAGGCAAGGGAGGACTGGAGAGGTCTCAAGACCATAGGTATATAGGAAAGGCTCCTATATACCTATGACTAGCTAGGGATTTGGATGTTAGGCAGGTGAGAAGCATCTCTAGATCTGTATGTTAGAAAGGAAACTACCTGCCCTGCACCCTGAAAAAGGTGACCTCAAACACTGAAGTGGCTCAAACACCATGGCAGTGCATCCCTTCGTGAAGAGGGATCTAGCAGCCATCTCAATGTACACAACATCCACTGTGCCCAAATGCTAGGCAGTGTGGGGACTGATGGAGATGCCTATAACCCCATTTCTACCAGTCCAAACTAGGCTTCATGAAAGCAGCTCTGGCAAGAGGGGATAGATGGGAAATGGTGTTTGCAAGAGGGGAAAAAGGAAGTGGTCCAGGGAAGGCTAAACCTCTGCTCATAGATCAAGTACCAAAAGTGGTGGTGACAAAATCATAATTCTCATCATGGGGGGTTGGAGAGTGCACAGGGAGAAGTGGGATCCGGAGGGTTTGATAGAGACAGGGGCTCTAGATAGTAACAGTGGTACCCAAATCCTATGTATACTAACTAGGAAAACAATATATATAACCCTAACATTATGGCAGTATTATGTCTGACTTTCAGCTGTCCTTCCTCAGAATCTTTGGTTGCTGATTTTATTTCTGGCAGCAATATAAAACCAAAAGACCAAGGGGGATAAAGACACACACACACACACACACACACACACACACACATTATGGGTCGAATGATCTCAGAGTTTGGGGATCTGCATCTTTTTTAAGTAATTCAAGTAGAAATGTCTGCTTTGGAAATTATACCTCCCCTTGGTTTTCAGGAAATGGTGCCCTCTGGATCTCCTCTTTCCTGACCTCTGCTGGCTCCATATCCTTCCTCAGAGAGCTCTCACTGATACCCAGATTCAGCTTCTGTCCCTGAACAAAGATTCCCAAGTCTCCCACTGGAGATCCTGCAGCTCGTCTTCAGCCTGGTCTGCCCAGCTGCCTTCAGATCTATTCACTCAGATGACACCCTTGAAAGTCACCTCAAGCTCAGTATATCAGGGATACACACATCCTTTCCTCACATCCTTCCCCAAACAGCATCCCTTCCCAACCTGTTTTCTGCTCTCCCAGCACACAGCTTCCTTGTTCCAACCTTGGAGTTACATAACCAACAGATGCCTCTCTATTGCTCTCAAGCCAGCAGCCAACAAATCCTAGGGTTTCTGTTTCTGCAGTAAGATTCAGCTCTTTCCTTTCCCAGAACCACCACCAAGAAAGCTGAATGCTCTCTTCTGTACCCATATGGAAACCTCCTAATTGTCTGCTTACCTTCATGGTCTCTTCACTGTGTTGTTTAGAGCCCTATGTTTAATAATTAAAGGCTATTGTCCTTGTTCAGAATGGAATGGTTTGTTAAACGATGATAAATATAAAGTTGTTTATTAACTACTTCTATTTTACCTGTTTTACTTTCATATTCTTGAATAAACAGTTATCCCTCAGTATCTACAGGGGATTGATTCCAAGATCCCCATTGGAAACCAAAATCCTTGGATGTTCAAGTTCCTAAAATGATAACATATTTGCATATAACCTACACACCCTGTTTTATGCTTGAAACCACCTCTAGATTACTTATAATACCAATACAATGTAAATACTATGCAAATAAGTAGTTCTTGTGTTGTTTAGGGAATAATGACAAGAAAGTCTATACATTTTTAATTCAGATTAAAGCTTATTTTAAAAAATATTCATGTCTGAAGTTGGTTGAGACCAACTAAGGATACAGAGGGGTTGTCTATATGTATTTTATTTTTATAGTTATGAATTAAAACACTCCAGCTCCCTACTGTCTGCCAGACAAATATATGTATTTATATCTACATCTCTATATATGAATTCACATTTATAAATATGAAGAGGTTTTGCCATTTTCTAAAACATATATGTACCAAGTGCAAGAATACAAGCACTTATGACAGTTTAACTAGGACTCAAAGGGAAAAGTTCTACAGTAGAGGCAAATCAAGATACTGTGAAAGTCTTGGGGAGAAAGCTGTGAGCAGGAACGATATTATAGGTGATAAATGTATGCAACAGTGAAAGCCTCAGAGTTTGTCCTTTACTGTTAGCAAGGGACAGTCTTTTTTTTTTTTTTTAATGTCAATTGTACATACTCTCCTCTCACCAGCTTCTATGACTCACTCTAATGTGCCTTCCATCTTCTTCAGTCTTTTAAAGGGCTCCCCAGGTCTTTGTTAATTCAAATTCTGCTTTCTCCCAAGTTCACCTGAAGACTAATCCTCCCCCACCCCCACCCCCAAGCCCTTGCTGGCTCTTATCATCATCTTTATCTTCTCTGCAGAATCTCTGTTTCTCTGTCTCTCTCTCTCTCTTTTAACCAGAGCATTTGCACTATTCTCTAAGACATAGGTTCTCCGACTTAAGTATGTGTTTAAAATCACCTCCCATGTAATTAATTCAGTGGGGTTTGCTAAGAACCTAGGACTCTACTTTTTAACAGGTTCCCCAGGCCTTCCCGGTATTGAGAACATCGTTAGATCTTTGCGGCTGGTTTCTACTTCCCCATACAGGCTGTTCACAGCCGAGGGTACTTCTCAAAGTGTATGCCTTCTGCCGGATGCTCTGTCTCCTGTGGGTGCTCAGCTCAGTGACTATTAAGGCCATCAACTGTTAATGATACCCAGCGTCAAGAACAGTAACTCAGCCAGGTGTACAGAAACGCCCTCTCCGGAGGAGACTAACTCACTCTGAAAGTCACCAGAAGAGCAAGAGGAAATGACATTTTCTGTCCTCTGGGGGGGAAAAAAATAGCCATCTTTCTAAGTGACCTTAGTGCGCCTCAAATAAATCATGCTTTTAGCGGCTGCAGGATGCTTTTCAAGTTAAGGAGCTTACAGGATAAAAAGCCTACAGGTACGCAACGCGCCCAAAGCCACCATCATCCTGTCACTCTCAATCCTAAAGCGATACACCCTACACGGGTTGAATAAAAACGAATGCCAGGTAAGTCACCAGCATCTGAAAATAAAAGCGACCTCGAAGCTGCTCCAGAAGCGGTGCTTCCCCCGGCCCTGCTGGTGAGGGCTGCCAGTCCAGCGGATCCGCCGGCGGGGGCGGGGCGGGGCCGGGACGCCGGGGACGCGCTGACGTCACGGGCGTGGGTACGCCCAGCGCGTCGTCCGGCGCGGAGCGGGGCTGCCGCTGGCAGCTGTCGGTGGCTTCGTTGCGTGAGCCGCGGGGTCCGCGTCCGCTCCCTCCGCTTTCGCCCTTCGCTGGTCCGGGCCTCGGCGGACGCCGGCCGTCATGGTGCCGTTGGCGCGCCCGGCGCGGCCCCGCTGAGCCTCGGTGCGGCGGCGAGCGCGGTTCGGGGTCGCCATGCCTACCCGTGAGTGGGCGCAGGCCGGGTGGTCGGGGGGCGTTGGGGGCGGCCCCGGGGGCGCTCGCGGGGCGGTGGGCGCGGCGCGGCGGGCTGGGCCGGCCGTGCGGGACCGTGCCAGGAAGTACCGCGGGCGGCCGAGTTACTTTCGTTTCGACGCGGCTTCTCCGGGGCTGTCGTGAGCCCGCTGACAGACGGGGAAACTGAGGCCCGAGCGTTGAGGGACGGGCCGGGACGCGCGTCCCGTCGGTGACGGAGCTCGTGGTCACCGAGACCTGTGTTGGGGTCCAGAGTCCGGGCGCTTTCCCAGCCCACCGCTCAGTTTGGCGGGACGTAGGGGAAACTGCCCGTAACTGCGGCCCCACCGTCCCGGCCTGAGGCCGGGCGTCCCCGGGTGGGAGGCGCCGCCCAGAGCCCTTCGCCGCGGCCCGCTAGTCCTCGCGGTCTGCACCACATCCGGGTGGTTGAAGGACTGCCGCTGGAAGTCGTTAGCACAGGCGCCTCGAAGTGCGGCCCCTGGACTCAGATTCACCTGGCAGCCCATTAAAACTGCTGGCCTTGGGCACCCCTAGGTACACTCAGCTAGCTCGCAGCGTGGGCCCCAAGTCGGCCTGTCCAGAGAGTCTCCCACCCAGGTGTTACTGAGGGACCCCGAGGTTCAAAAATCACCGAGTAGTGGAGGCTTTTTGGACAGCTGCTCTACTACCTAATAGAATGACCCAGAAAATAGCAATGTGACTTTAACCCAGTGGCCCATATGAATTTATGTGAACTGGGATAGCTACTGACCTGGGAGTGAGAGTAAGCATGATCCTAATTGATTTGAGATTCAAGTTAGGGCTCTTTTGAGTGATTCACATATTGTGGAATCTTTAAACACTTGTGATTATATGTCTTAGAATTCAAAACTAACTCCTACTAGTTGTCCATATTTTTATGGATGTATGGAACACTGAATTTCTAAGTTCAAATACATGGTTTGTCTAGTGGTGAGTAAAGAGACATTATTTCCTGACATTAGAGAAGTTTACCTAATAACTGGCAAAGTTTACCTAATAACTTCACATCTTTAATCTTGATGTGGAGATTACTTTCAACTTTCCAAGTATTGAGTGGATTTTGTTTTCTTTACATGATGTGGGTCCTTAACTCATGTTTTGAACTTTGTATCCAGTAAATATGTTTACTGGATACAATCATTGGTGGTTTTGTTTTTTGTTTTAAATCTAGAATGGAGAGGTATCACCATCGTCTTCATTATCATTTTTTAATTTATTATTTCCAAAATTATGTTTATATTATTCAGTGAATGAGATTAGCAAGAGGGCATAAATGACTATTTCAAAAGTTGAGACTTCAAATGGAATTCATGTAAAATGCCAGTCAACATCCTACAAAATAAACACATTTTTATTTATGTTCTAGAGATAATATAACTTCATAGATAGGATACAGAAAACTTGTTCCTCTAAAATATTTAAGTCACTCTGCAGAATTAATTTAGGATGAGGTGTAGTGTAGTTGGCATAGTTTAAGATTTCACATTTCACTCCCTGACTGGAAAGCAAGTGAAATGTTTATCTATCATTGTTAATATTTGTCCTGGCTCATTTTCTGTGACTGAATAGAAGTGTGCTCATATGAAGAGAGTAGGATTTGTCTTCCTTTGCTGATCAGAACCACCAAAATTGCTGGGTAGTGCAGTGGAATTCTATTCTGTGCATAGAATAAACTTCTAACATAGTAAATATATAAGCAGAGAAATAAAAATTGTCACTTTCTTTAGGAATGCTTTTAAGAAGAAAATTTGGTTCAGTTAGCCTAAGTATTTTTTAAATGTTAATTAAATGATGGGGATACTTATTTATTTAGGAGTTTTAGTTATTTACTTATTATTTAGTTATTTATTTAGTTTTACTTATTCTTTAGGAGTTTTAGCTAAATAAAGGTAAAGTTTTCTATAAAATTGATGATTGTCTCTTGGATGTTTCAGTTGTAAAAGCAACTCTTGCTCTAAATCATATAATTATTCCATTGCTATTTTGTTGTTTATTTGGAATATTAATAGTCACTGAAATTGATGTTGATGAGTAGAATCTAGTTGAACATGGTATAGCCCTAATAGCTAAGCAATTGTATAAGGTGTGGATGTTAACAGTAGCTTCATAGGAATTATTTTGGAGATATGCAATCTCTTTGAGAAAGCAGGTAGCTGGAAGGATGTGTGACAGAAAGCTTCTGAGCATAGAAACAATTCTGTGGTCGTACTGTCTATTTCCAGTCTGTAGTTTGAATCAGTCATTAGGCATAGATTTCAAGACTGTGTTACTGAATGATCTTGTCAAACCTAACAAGCATTTAATTTTATACATGATTTCTCTAAAAGCCTTTATTTGATTCTCCATGCAAAGGAAATTAAGAAGCTTTCAATTTCAGAGTTTTTTCACACTTTGGATTAGTACTTGACTTGGAAGGAAAGTTAGTTTCTTAGCTTAATCTTTTTTACACATTCCCTCTCCGCCCCCAATCAGGAGACTAAGAATCTGAGTTTTGGTGATTTTTCCCTGAGGTCACAGGTGGAGTACAATGTGGACTTGAACATAGATCTGGCTCCTGTAATCAGTAATTGCAGTGAGCATAGATATAATGATCATGGATGCAACAAAGTTGATAATAATCTTTCCCCCTTTGAGTTACATTAAAACAAACATAAGTTAGGCCAAATTTTAAATCAAAATTTCTGTGCATTTACAAGAACGTTTAACATTTGCTTTGGCGTCTGTCTTGTCACAGGAATCTATAGGAAGAAGGTGGTGGGTCCCACTGGTATGCTAAGTAGATGCTTGATGATATGGCATAGACTCAAACTTTAGTGAAGTACTTATAAGGAAGGGGTTCTTTCACGTGTCTGAAAACAAGTCCATTAAAATATGCTTTTATTAAATATGGAAAGTTGTATATTGACTGGAAGATTCTAAACCACTCAGACACTGTTTGCTCTTAACTGTGTTTTCAGTAATGGTATGGTTAATGTATTTGGGTATTGGCATTGACATCTGGGCAGATTTGCTGAGACTGTGGGAATGTGGTTACTACACATTTGTTTGTTTTCCCCATGGTTGAAGCTAATTATTTTAAACTATTTTTTCAGTTCATTCATGAAAGAAGTCCACAATGACTTGTGAAGTGAAAGATGGGTGCTAGTAGAAATGTTCCCTTTACAAACGTATAACATGTAAGCTTGACCTACACATTCATATTACTGGCTTTGGAGCCTTTTGTGTTCCTTCACATTCATTCATATTCTCATTCTTGCTTACTTCTCTCCTTCCTTTCTTCTTTTCCCATCTCTCCCCCATGACTTCCATCTTCCTCCACCTAGCACCTTTGTGTTGCCAGAGTTAGAGCAGAAGATTTTTCTTTCCCACAGTGACCTTGGACTTGACATTGCTTTGGTTCCTGCCAGGGTCTTACCTTTTTGAATGTTATGCAGAAAAGCAATTAATTTCACTGAAAATGTGTTCAAGCTGTCACAATCACAGTTACAATAACTATTTTATAGGCATACTAGCAGTTTCCAATTTATTGCTTACTATAGTTTGCTATTAATATTAGGAATTTTTGAATACTGATTGTAGCTAGGCTTAGTATACTTTGCACTTTACATGAATTGTCTTATTTAACTCTCCTACTTTGGGAAAGGTCCTTTTCAACCTCTTGTAGAGGTGAATTGATTGAGGTTCAGGAAAGTTAAGAACATGCCAAATGATAGTAAATGATAGAGCTTGGAACTAACTGTCTAGCTTCAAAATTTCACTTATTTTTTCATACTACACTTCTCTGAGCCAAGGGCAAGAGTTGAATCAGAGCCTGTGAGTTTTTTTTTTTTTTTTTTTTTTAACTGCTACTGTTGCTTAGTATTGGGCCCAGTTACATAGTGGGTATTTGCTAAATGTTCAGTGAATAAATTGTTGAATCTTGAGTCAGAAAGGCTAATCTTTGGATAACCTGAAGTAATTTTTTTTTGGTAGAACAGTTTTATGAAAGTTTTATAATTTATGATTAGGTTTTTACCAGAACTGCCTATAACATGTTTGAGGTCTGAGATGAAAATACAAACAAAGGCCTGAAATAAATGGGGGGTTTTCAATCTTTTCACTAAAGATATCTTGGACCAGATGATTTTTATTGGCGTTGGGAGTTGGCAGCAAGGGGCTGTCCTTTGTATACAGGATGTTTAGTAGCAGCCTTGGCTTCCACCTACTAGAAGCCAGTAGTTACCCTCCATAATTGCCCCCAGGGTTGTGAGAACTGAAAGCATTTATAAACATTGCTAGATGTTCCCTGGAGGACAAAATTGTACTGGGTTGAGAACTCCTGATCTAAATGTTTAATACTGGTTAAGCTGTGCCATAGCCTGGCCTGCTTGCCCATCCAGCGTCCTCAGCCAATTCCCCAGAGATTACCTTCTTAACTCAGGGCAAAGTCTTTTAGGGCTGATCTGCTCAGCAGCCATCTGTTGGGGCAGGTAGGGTCTTGCCTGACCCTGGGCAGGGACTGCCCATATCAGGTTCCTTAGGGAGCCAACATGGGCAGGTTGCCCTTACCCTTACCTCGTTTTTCCATCTCATAATTTCTAGGAAGTTCTGTGTACCTCCCCAAACTGTACTGTGTGAGTAGTAGGACAGATGGCAGAAGGAAGTTTTCTGGGGAATTCAGTCTGCCTAGACTTCTACTTGGGTAATTTGGAATGGGCAACTTTAAACAAAAGCAGCTGCAGCCATCTTTTTCTAGTTTTCTAGGGCAGTGATTTCCAGTATCATTGCTCTGACCTGGCTCCACCTACACACCCTTAAACAAAGAAAATCCTTTGTGTTGAGGAGGTAGAGGTTTTTTTTTTGAGGGTCAAGTGAAGATACTAGTTCTGAGTAGAGATGGTACCCTGTACATGGTTCAGTTCTGGTGTGGAATGATCCATTTGTCATGTACAGTGTTCCTGTGGTAATGAGATGGCTTATTTCACTTAGCATGATAGTCTCTAGATCCACTCACTTATGGATTACAGTAGACAAATCCTGTGATTCTATGTAGGTCATTGTGTGTTTGTGTGTGTGTGTTTGTTTATTGCTCTTTACCTTTAGATGTTAGATGGCATGACTCATTACTTAGGTATTTTCTTCATACCTTTGGAATCATACAGTGTTTCTATCATTTCCATTACAGGCTCCATTTTTATATGTCAGGAACTCTCTCCTGGAGGAGGCCTGTGTAGGAAGTGAGCATTCCTTTGTCCTCTAGTGGTAGTAGAAAGGTTTTTATTGAGATTAAAGGAAAGGGGCCTTGGACATTCTCAGAAATGGAAGGGTACAGAAAATGCCCATATGGTCCCCAAGTGCTCCAGGGAGGAAAGAGTGGATCAGAAGATATGACAATAGCTATTCATCTGGGGAAAGGGTCTTAAATATTTTTGCTAAATGACCCTGTTAAGAATCTGTTGAGAGCCATGATTATTCTTCCCCAGGGGGAAAAAAACAAAACAAAACAGATTTTCTCACAAAGTATGCATATAATTTGAAGCCATTTAAAGACACATGAGGTGGCTCTCTTAGAAAAACAAAGCAGATCACCTGAGTGGAGTTAAGAATATCATTATTTGCCAAATATATCATGCCATATTAAATACTTCTTTCTTCTGCTTTTGTTGTATTTTTCTATATGCTCTTTTCCTTATTTTTTTCTTAAAATTTTCTGTTACCCTGTTGACATCTTTTTATTATATAGATGAATATTTGGTAGACTTTTTTTTTTTTTTAATTTAGAGACAGGGTCTCACTGAGTTGCTTAGCACCTCACTTTTGCTGAGGCTGGCTTTGAACTTGTGGTCCTTCTGCCTCAGTTTCCCAAGCAACTGCAGTCTTGTGCCACCATGCCTGGCTTGGTAGACTTTTCTAAAATTGATACTATGAAGAGAGGTGATTTTAAGAATTGCAGGATCACCAGAGAAAGGGACATACAGTAGAAGAGGCAAAAGTGTAAACTGATTTAGCTGATCTGGAAGCAGTTTGAAAATATATTATTAAGTGCTTTAATAAGTTTTGTATCAACTAACTCAGTAATTTCACTTTTAAAAACATAGTACACCAAGATTTCTGCATCAAGGTGTCTGTCGTAGTAATATTTATAAAATAGTGAAAACATGGAAACATCCATAATGCAGAAGTGGCATAAATTGATGATAAAACATCCTTACAACAAAATATCATGCAATTATTAAAAATGATACTTACGGAGGTGCTGTGATTCTAGTTTTTGATTTCTTTTATAATTTGTGTTTTTCAGATTTTCTACCATTAACATTTGTATTATCATAAAAAAGATGCTTGAGATATTTTACAACTTTTTAACACGTTTTCAGAAATTTGAAGTGAAAAATTAAAATATTGCATTAAACTCATTCTTCTGTTAGCTTGTAGAAAAGAACTTTGAATACCTATCACATAATGTGTTTATACTGGTTTGGGAAAACAGTGTATTGCCGTCTGATTGTTGTCATATGCTTGGGAAATGGAAAGTTTTTGAGAATGATGTGAGCAATGGTTGATGGATTATGTTCTCAATTTGGGAGGAAAATAATGGGATTTTTTAAATCATTTGTATATTTTTTTAAAGGAAGAAGAAATAATTTCTGCCTGATTAAGTGGTGACTTCAATCATGAAAACCTTAAAGGCTGAGATGAATCATTATATGGGGGTACAATTTATTATGAGTTTGTAGGGTTTGTGTTCCTATTTTGAAATTATTATGCATTTTATAGAGGAATACAGTTCTTGGGAAGTGTGATCACAAAGTGAATGTTGACAATTCCTCCTATGATTAATATGTCAAACTTGTCAAAATTATGTCATCATGTGTGGAAAGTTCCTTCAGTTCTTGAAATGAGCCAGCTCTCAAGTATGTTCTGAAGCAAATAGGAGCTAATACTCTTTTCATGTAGAATATCATATTTTTCCTTTTTCATAATAAATTCTTGCTCTCTAACTTTAGGTATTATTGGATGACAATAATTCAAGTTTTTATTGAAGAAGCAATCACTCCTCGGGTTTTCTTTTTTCATTGGGCCTCTGAATCATATTAGCCTGTTCTAAAAAAGGCATTAAACCTTTGCTCTTCAAGAGGGGTTCTGTCTAGCTGCCATTATTTTTGCTTTTATTCTTGGTTTTGTGAGTTATTCAGCTCTTCCCTTTTCTTTTTATACCTGAACTCCAGGATTTATCTGCTGCAGTAGTTTTCTGGATAATGCTAAGTAGTCTTCACACCCCTGCTATTTAATTGGTTTTTAAACAACTGTCTGGCCAATTTCTTGGAATTGTAGTTGCAGTTAAATTTAAATGCATCTTAACTCGTGCTGAGCAGAAAAATGAATTGTAAGGTGTCCAAGGTTAAGGTTATTGGTTCCTGGTATCTCACAAACTTTGCAAAAGGTACTGTGTTAGCTTAAAGGACTTGTCTGGAAGTTGAGAGGAGTAGCCCATTTATGACATCAGACTTAAATTGATTTATTTTAAGAACTTAGTTAAAAGTATTTTTACTAGCTGTTTGACTCACTAAATGGAAAAAACATAATATCTTCTAAGAATGTTTAGATGCAATAGGATATATGAAATTATGCTTTAGAGGTACAAGTGTTTTATGGACATGTTGTTAAAATCATATATTGGCAGAGAAAGATGATTGCTTTTGGCTTCATCCCATTATCTGCTTCAGTTGGTTCTAGAAGGGCGTTTGAGAGGGGAGGATACAAATCTAGGCAAACACATAGCAGCTAAGATTCTGAGTCTGGGTATCTATGGCTTCTCTTATTCTCTTGGCTAGGTTGGACTATGTTAATATCAGAGGTTCATTTTTTTCATTTTTCAGCCAGGTTAGAAATATATTTAAGTGACCTGTTCACTCTGTGCCACTTTTTCCTTGATTCCATCCTGGTCTTTGCATTGTCTTCCATGCAAAAGTATTGTTGAGAGGCTGTCCCAGGTTTGTCTTACTGCAGCTGGCTTCATTAAATGGACTGGTTAAAGTCCAAGACAGTGGTGACAGAAAGACAGGTTTCTGAACCACTTCAGTCAGTTCTGTTTATCACATTTTTACAGTAGCTTCTTCCTTGGGTGCAGGATCCTCATTGTTGGTTCCTAAAGATTCCATATTGTTCTTTACCCACATTGGAGGGTGGTTCCAGGAAGGCTTGATATGCTTTTAGAGCTGAGGTTTTCACAGTGCCTTGCATGGACGTGTAATAAATAATAAAGACTTGTAGAAAGGGTGCTGAAAAGTCTTGAGCAGGTGGCCCTGGTCACTCAGCCCAGCTTCAGCTGGAATGGCTCTATTTTTATCTTGTTTATTTGTGGGATTTTGCATTTGATTTAGTAGGGAGCTATAAGCTATAAGATGTTTCAGAATCAAAAGCTCAGGAACCTAGAGGCAAAAAACAAAGTTATTTAACTAATGGTGTCTGACCTATTTTGCTCTAATGATCTCCAAGACTGAAAATTTTGTAGTCACTCAGTGACAGACAATGTGACTATGCTTTTGGAGTCACACATGTTCTCTTCCAGCTTTGCTTGTTTTCTTGTTGGCTTTCTTTTAGGGACTCATTCATTTAGTAAACATTATAATGCCCACATTTGAAAGACACTGCTAAGTGGAGAATACAGTTTAATAAAGCAGCCCCTAGCTTCCAAAAATTTATTCCATTTATTAAAGGGTATATAGGTAGGTATAACCCTGAGAAGGAAGTGGCAAGCATCATGAGAACAGGGCTCTGGGGATTCAGGGGAAGAGGAAGGTAAGGGGAAAATGAGTGGAAGATAACCTCATTGACCCCAAGTTTTTAATTTTATTTCAACAAAATTGACACAAGAACATTAAAATGGATTGGAAATTATAATCTAGAGTTTATATAGTATTACATTAATATTATAGTTGTAATTATATTATGATGTAACATAGATGTTCCACATTTGGGACAGTGGGGCAGAGTGTTAGGAAGGTTGAGTGTCTTAAAAACTATTACAGAAATAATGAACACAGGGGAAGTGCTGGTTTAGGGATAATGTTTGAGGTGAGTCATGCAGGTGGGTATAACCCACAGGCAGTGGAGGTGACATTAGTACTGGGGAAGGTGAAGATTTGAAATGCTGTGTGTGTAGATATGTTTTTATATATTTGGAGAGAAATTAGTTATTTGTCTTCTGTTCAACACATTTTACTGAACACCTAATATGTGCTATGTACTCTGCTAGACACCGAGGATACTATGTTATTTGCATCCTGGGCATGTGGACATTATCATAGACATTGCCCTTGCCCATTGAAGCTTAGTCTGGTGGGTATGAGGGCCTATACCTGTTTCCTTCACTGCTGTATGCATAGCTTTTGCTATAGGCAGTCCCTGACCTATGCTACTAGTCAGTGTGAATGAGTGAATCGAGTAAATGTAAAGTATGTTAACACAAGAGAAGCAGGTTGCTGTGGAAACATGGAAGTGAGGTTGGGGGAGAGCCGCTAGAGATTATAAAATTATAATAGTCTGAGTGATGAGCTTTGAACTTGGATGGTGATGGTAGGATAGGATTGCAGTGGACAAATGTGAACACTAATGAGGAAGTAATTGATAAGATTAATTGATGAAGGGTAGAGGTAGGAGGAGGAGTCAGGATTCACAGGTTTCTGGCTTTCCCTTGTGAGTTAATTGCTCTGGTTTTCTATAAGGATTTTTTGGAGGAGGAGTAGTTTGGGAGAATTGAGTTGGAAGATGAGTCCATTTTGGAATATGATGAGTGTGTGGTGCCTTATGGGCATTCTGGGTACATTTGTAGGAATAACTGGATAAAATTACCGAAGGATAGGTTGTGAAGAGGCTGAAGACAAATATTCCAGGAGCATCTTCATTTAAGGTTAGAAAGAGCAGGTAGGACATTTTTGAAACAAATAGCATTGCCCAAAATGTTTGCATGACAGGGCTGTGCAAAACTCAAGATGATCTTCCATTTGTTTTTGTTTGTTATTGTTGTTTTTTAGAACTTGAATATTCAAAAATAGCAAGAAAAACAAAAAGTGTTTTTCTGTTTGTTCTGTGCTGTTATAAAAGAGAAAAGTTGTGAAATGTTATGGCTCACAGTTTGCTGTATGTATGTTCTTATTACTACTTCCTGACTAGGGGAAGAGATTGTCAAATTATACTTGGGTGAGAGGATGTAAACTCTTAATTGTGCAGTGTGCAAGTAGACGTTAGGGCACCTATGCAATCTAAAACAAATCATGTAAAACTAAACTGAGTAATTTATCCTGCCTATGCTGTCTCGTTTGAGTCTCATTATTGTGTATCTCTGAAAGAACTGGATGGTTTGCTGGCAGCAGATATAATGTGTATGTGAGGTTACTGGAGATCTGCTTATTTCAAAGAATTAAGGGGCAGTTAGAAACTTACAATTATCAGAGAGCATCACTCCTTCCACAGTGAATGCTGCTCTCCTTTCTGTTCCTGTCTGATTGTTACTATGTATTTGCTTGGCATGAAAGTGAATGGATTCTGTTCTCTTTTTTGAGCAACACAGAAATATTAATATTCTTTCCATTGGATTTCCCATGATATGGTGCAGCAACGTGCTGATGGAAGATTGAAAAATTGTTATAGTCCTTTCTATGCTGGTTCAGAGAACATTAGCAAAGGCTGAGTGTAATTGTGGCTTAGTTGCTGTGTTCTTGCCAAAATGGCAATTGATTCAACCATTCTTAATATTTTTATCTGAAATTACACTGCAATTCAGCACATGAGTACTAGCATAGAAGTGAGAAAATTTTCTATGGATTCTTTTTATTTTGAAGAGTAAAATAAGTTATTTTTCTAGTTGCCATAATAAACAGAATAGCACAAACATGCAGCTTTCCAAAGATTCTTTATTTATATATAATGCTACTAAAAATGGGTTTGTGTATTTGTATTACAAGCCATCACTAGTAATGACCCTTACCTTTAAACTTGAGGTAATTTAGCAATTCATTGAATTCCTAAGGTAGCATCAGATTTTAGATTGTGATCCATTTAAAAATATTGATTAGCAAAGATTTGATTGCCTTCTTGGTATATATTGTGATCACTGTGTATAGTTGGGATAAATTTTTAAAATGTATATATAAAATTTAAAGTATTAGGCTTTTGACTTTGTATGACCTAAAATCTCAAAATGAAATAAATGTTTAGAGTTTCTGTTTCAGTTGGAAGTTTAGGGAGAATATATTAAGTATAGAAACTTGAGTATTTAAATTAGTAATAACTTTTTATTGAACTTTCCACTTAGTTAAGTCTGCCAAGCATATCCTGTATTATGTCTTGCTGTCTTCAAACTGTGGATAAATTATTCAAAAATGTATTCTTTTAAGATAACGTAATTAGAGTATTACCTTTCATTTCAGTTATTGTTTAACAAGAGAATTTAATCCTCTCAATTCAAATGAAAATCTTTTAACATATGGCATAGATGATGTGGGTGTTGTAGAATCTATAAGAAGAGTCAGTGCTGTTGGTATATTAAATGTATTTCTTCTAAAAATAATTTTGGAAGTTAAAAACACTCCCACAGATTTAACACTTTTTGTTACTCTATGACTAATGAGGAAATCAAAATTTGTTAAAATTTAAATAATTCAGGAATTGTAAAGTTGTTTTGGATTTTGCCTGAAATAGCTCATATTCTACTTGTGAAATGTCAGAGGACTTATAATTTTAAATAATCCAAACCAGACTAATTAGTTTAGAGATCCTAGTCATTGTCGATGATAGATTTGCTGTGTTTAATATGGTAACAGTTACTATCTTTTGACTACGGTTTTATTTTCTTAACCTATATTGTCTTTTTTACTTAAGTAGACACAGTGCTTTTGTTAGAGCTCAGCTAAACTGCAGAAAACTCCACTTATATCTATTATTATTATTATTATTATTATTCAGGTTTTCTTAGTGGATAATAGAATAGTAGTAGTGTTTTGAACTGTGACCGTAGTATTACAAAAGCATATTGAAGTCACAATAAGGATATTAAAGAAAGAATAGATTTTTAAAAATGGCTTCATTGATACAGTTTTAAAGATTATTTAATCATAACATTAATCTATGTTTTTTAACATTTATTTTTTTAACATTTATTTTTTAGTTGTAGTGGACATAATACCTTTATTTATTCATTTTTATGTGGTACTGAGGATCGAATCCAGGGCCCCGCACTTGCTATGTGAGCACTCTACCACTGAGCCACATCCCAGTCCTTAATCTATGTTTAAAGTATGGGAATACTTTATTTTTGTTCAACAAAAACTTTAGAAGGTAATTGAGCAGTTTTTGGAAATACAAATCCCCAGATTTATATTTCTTTCCCCCTAGATTTTGATTCAGTAGTCAAAATAAAAGATTCAGAAATTCCAGTTCTTTTAAACCTTCTTGTTAGAGATATTAATCTCTGAATTTTTAAGCTATGTGATACATTTTTAAGTTTAAAAACCTGAAAGTATCCCTTACCAGATTCCTATAATTAAATTAATTTTTTTTTAATGTGGCAAGGGAGAATTAAATAGACTTTTCCTCTGCATGCTCAAGAAGACTGCCACCTTATCTTTGCAAAATTAAAATGGTCCTTGGCTTCAAAACTGAAGCTTGCTTAAAGGGTATATTTGCGGCTAGAATTTTATGAAAGACTCATAAATATGTCCAGTATTTTCCTTGTTAGTCTTGGGACATTCTTACCCAAGTGTTGTGTCATGCAATTGGAATTCATAGAGCGCTCTGTAGGGGAAAACTTCTAAGACATCCTAGACCCAGCTGTGGCTGTTATGTTGGGAGTTTATCAGTAACTTCTTGTAGAGGCACTCTTAATAGCCACATTTTTTCTTTCATATTTTTAGGAAGATTTTAGAGTTCAGAGTAACCTATAATAAGAAAAGAAGATAATTTCTGGAGCTGGTAAGCTTTGTAATGTGACAGTTTCGCAGGTAGTTCTCTAGAATCATACCTGTTTTTTTAACCTCAGGAGAGTAGATGTTAATAATTGAATAATATTTTGATAGCTGCAAAACATTTTGGCTATGTTGCTTTAGTCTCCAAATTAGTTCAGATTTTTTTTTTTTTTAAGTGCCATCTCTGGAAGGCATTGTAGTACACAAAGTATTTAGAGCACAAGTTTTTAAATTGATACTTCTAGCTATTGTGACCTAGCACCAATTATTTTTACCTTTCTGACTCTCTATTTTTAAGTATTAGTACCTAACTTATAGGGGAATTCTGAAGATGGAGTAAGATAAAATCTAGAATGTAGTCAACACTAAAACATTTGTTGAAAGCTTTTGGAAAGAATGAGACTGGCAGATGAAGGTTATTTAGGTCCTGTAGCTATTAATGACCTCTAGGTCTTTGGGTTTTTCATTTTGAACTTTGTCCATGAAACCAGAATTTTTGCCTCTGTCAGACACTTGGATTTATTAGTTGATGTGGTACGAGTTTGTCAGGGCTGCCTGTGACAAAATACCACAGCTGAGTGGTAGACAGTAGACATTTATTTGTCTCATAATTCTAGGGGTTGAAATCTGAAATCAAGCTGTTGGCAGGACTGGTTCCTTTGAGGATTGTGAGGGAAGGATATTTTCTAAACCTCTCCCTGACTTGAGATGTCCATCTATCTATAGTTCTCCTGTGTACGTGTCTGTCTCCAAATACCAGTTGTATTGGATTAGGGCCTGCCTTAATGATTTTACCCTAACTTGATTACCTCTGCAAAGACCTTTTCACCAAATCTGGTCATATTCCATGGCATAAGGAATTAGGAATTCAAGATAACTTTTGTGTATGTGTGTGATGGGGGATATAATTCAACCCACAATAAGTGTATTTGAGATATGAAAGTGGAACTGATTTTTTTGTTGACAATGTTTTAATTTTTTAATCATGCTCATTTGTTGAACATTGATGTGAACTGATGGTGTTACTACTTTTTCTTTACTAAGACCAAATATTTATTTTTGCTTTGCACCAAACTGTCTCTAAACTCAAGTGAAGCACTTGAAACAAATTGGTAGATTGAGGAAAAATTCCTTATTTCCTTGTTTTAGTTATTTTTGTATTCTATTCTTGGGGTGGGAAAAGAATGCTTCAGGTTGGTTGACTGAAATAGCAAGGAATGAATTAAATTCTCTGGGGGTTGACTTAAAGTCTTTTTGGCATTTGAGTTAATTTCAGGATGGCACATGTCTATTAAATAGAGAGTTTAATGGTCTATGTGTTATATGAAATCTTACTTACATTAGTTTTTTAGAGCTGCCATCACAAGGAACCACAAACTAAGTGGCTTAAGACAACAATATTTTTTTCTCACAGTTCTGCAGCCCAGAAATCCTAAATCAAGGTTTGAGTAGCGGCAATGGATTTCACCTGAAGGCCCTAGGAAGAACTCTTCCTTGTCTTATCTAGCTTCTGGTGTTTGTTGGCAGTCTTTTGAGTTCTTTGATTGGCAAGTGTCTTCCTTTCTTCAGAATACCCATGTCTTAATAAAAAGTGGTGTAGATAACACACAGGACATTTTTCCTGTGTGTCTCCATATTTTTCTTTCTCTGTATACAATAACAGCCATTGAATTTAAGGCCTACCCTAATCCAGTGTGACTTCATTTTAACTTATTACATTTGCAAATCCCTTACTTGCAAGTAAGAGGAACTAGGGCTAGGATTTCAGCTTTTTTTTTTTTTTTTTGGCAACACAACTCAGCCCTTACAGTTGTCCTTTGCTTTTAAAAATCAGCTTTACTTTAACTTCTCTCTTTAATCCTCCAGTTACCACAAATTGATGTACTTGAGCCTGACAACTCATAACCCTCCCACTTGTTCTGACCATTTGCCTTGGTTTTCTAGGAATATGATTATGCTCCCCCCCCCTTTGTCCTTCTGTTTCAGTAGTTTGTTTCTTGACTTACCAGTTCAGTTTTATAAGAGCTGTTTGAAATTGTTGGACTGTCTATCTCATAACTTAAAAAGAGATTTCATCTCCAGAAGTTTTTGTAACTGGAATTCATATTATCTCACTTTGAATGCATATTATCTGTTCCACTTTTATTCTGTCTGTATAGTCACTTTTTCTTTTACTAAGATCAAACCTTCATTTAAGTACTTGAAATATGAGTATTACATTAGAATGAAAAAGTGAGTAAGTATTTGGGGTTTTGTAGGTATGTTCTGAACAAAGCATCTTACATAAATGGTTTAATTGAGGATACTATATTAATAATAATGTCTATTCTCAATGTGTGATATAAAAATGTTTTATACTCAGTCCTTTTAATATGTTCATTTTGCCTTATGTAAACTTCAGTCTTTTCAGTAGCATATAGGGGAATGTCAGGGTTTTTCTGTTTTTACTTCTAACAAGTTGGATGTGTTACATTCAGATGTCTTCTCGGAAAGAATAAAGGCTCATTATTGTGGGTATAGATTTGAACTGTAAAGGTTCATCTGGTTTTAGTGTAGTGTTTTGTTGACTAGGAATATAAGTAGATTTTCTTGCCAAGTACATAACAAATTAATTTCTGAAGGGAAGTATCAGTGTAAAAAATGAGAAAAAAAATGGGAATAAGTTATTAACTTTGATTTCTGGTGTACAGTGTGAGGAAATTGCTTTGCACCAAACTGTCTCTTCAACTTTTGCTGTATCCTTTGACCTACCAAAAAGCAGTGACAGTAGGAATGTGCATGGAGTAGACTTGGAAATAGGTAATGATAATTTAGGCATTGATAATAAGTTTCTTCTTTCTTTGAATAATTAAAATTCAAAACCTAGTGCACATGGATTAGCATTTGTTACTTTTAACTTGCATTCCAAGTCTCTGATACTTTATTGTAATTAGTGTATCTTGCTGAAAGTGTTGCTGTTTCATACAATTCTTCTTGGCTTATTAATTGTTTCTCATGAACACTGAAGAGCAGTGTACAGTTATTTGTTACCAAAGTAGGACTATTAGCTTTTTATAGCACAGAATTCATTTCTATATACCCTCTTCAGTAATTTTTTGTCCTTAGGAATAATATTATTAATAATATCTATTAAACTGATTAAAGCTACTTTAATAGAAGTCTAAAAATATGATTATATATTTTTTTAAATTTACTCTTTAGTTGACTTAAGTTAATGCTTTTATTATTTTTTAAATATTTTAATATTTATTTTTTTTTAGTTTTTTGGCGGACACAACATCTTTGTTTGTATGTGGTGCTGAGGATTGAACCTGGGCTGCACACATGCCAGGCGAGCATGCTACCGCTGAGCCACATCCCCAGCCCACTAAGATTAAATTATTACTTTTGGGAACAGTTGACTTAAACCAGGTTTTAATCAAAAGATCTTTGAAGAGCTGGGATTGTAACTCAGTGGCAGAGCACTTGCGTCGCATGTGTGAGGCACCTGGTTCGATCCTCAACACCACATAAAAATAAATAAAATAAAGATATTGTGTCCATCTACAACTAAAAAATAAATAAATAAAATCTTTGAACCTTACTTTGTTTGATTCTGCGTTTTCCTTCATAGTTATTGTAGATTATTTTAGATTTTTTTTTTTTTTTTTTTTTTTTTTTTTTTTACCAAGTACTCTTTTTGGTCCTTAGACACTGATTCACAATTGCACTGTTTTCATCATGCTTCTACCCTATTCAGATATTTTGTGTTCTTCACATTGATTGCAAAATTAAGTCCAAATTTACCCATTTGTGCAAGATCTTCAAAAATTTTGAGGATCTGCTCAGCAAGCTTAGGCAGGAGGATCTCTAATTCAAAGCCAACCTCAGCAACTTAGCAAGGCCATAGACAACTTGTTCTATACGCAAGTTGTAGAAACTGAGAGAGGCCAATTGTTTTTGTTGATTCTTATCTATAAATGTAATGAACACTTGCATTCTTTTATGTCATTAATAAATTTGGTCATTTGTGTTTCGGGTGTTTTCTGGGCAAGAAGATAAAACAAATACTTAGAATTGTTTTTCAATATGGGAACCTTAAGATCTGATGTGTTGCCGGGAGAGGTGGTATACACTTGTCATCCCAGCAGCTTTAAGGCTGAGATGGGAGGATCACAACTTCAAAGCCAGCCTCAGCAATTTAGGAAGGCCCTGAGCAACTTAATGAGACCGTGTCTCAAAATAAAAAATAGAAAGGATTGGGGATGTGGCTCAGTGGTCATGCGCCCCTGGGTTCAATCTCTGATACAAAACAAACAAAAAAATTGTTTAAGGTACACTAAAATGAAAGCAACTGATATGGAAGGCAAAACAAATACACTTTGTGGCTTGTCCCACTTCCTCCTGCATTTTATTCTGCAGTTAGCCAGTTATGTTAAGGATTGTGTTGATGCTGATTTGCAACCTTACATTTAGCTCTCTTACTGGAAATTGACTTATTTGTTTTTATTATTTCAGCAGAAGACAAAAAGAAGTGAACACATACGAATAGCTCTAGCTGCATGAATCAACTTGGGAACAAGAACAGATATAAATAAAACCACTTGAGCCTGTGAATTCTCAATCTTTTAGAACTTGTTCATCATAGTTTCTCAAATATTACTGACAATAATTCTGCAATTATAATCTTAAAATTGTCTTTTAGCAAAGATATAATATCTAGAATACTTAAAATTTTATCTATGTATCTTATGCATGGCACATACATAAATTTATGTAGTTTATGCAAGGTACTATGGTACCTTGCATGTAGTGGGTACATCATAAACCTGCTTTGATTAGTTGACTGGTGAAGTGGTCAAAATGTTCGATTGTCTTGGAAGAACTCTTCAAAGTGGAATTTCTGTTACTGTATCTATTATTAGAATAAGACCCAGTCTTGGGCTGGGGATGTGGCTCAAGCGGTAGCGCGCTCGCCTGGCATGCGTGCGGCCCGGGTTCGATCCTCAGCACCACATACAAACAAAGATGTTGTGTCTGCCGAAAACTAAAAAATAAATATTAAAAAAAAAAAAAAGACCCAGTCTTCATCCTTTTGGAAGAAACCCTGCTCTTATCATATCTTCAGCAGCAAATGCCAAATGGTGGGGTTTCTGTAGACACTTAATTCTTTTTCCCTTCAGTTATTTATTTTAGTAGAATTTTCCTTTTACTTTGGTCTCATTCTAATCAGTCATTTTATACTTCAAAAACTGCAAAATATAATTTAACTTCTATATTTTAGATAGAAAACTTGCCTTTCTAAAAACTAAGATAGTGATAAAATGTTAGTGGATTCTTATAAGGGATACTTCTTGCTCATTCTTTTTAATAAGAAGCTGTAATTTTGTAAATTCTGTAGTCAGTCTTCCCACATTATCGTAGATAATTTTCAATCTAGTCATTCTGAAATTGACACTTTTATTTTAGGCCAAATATTTGGTTCATCTAGTTATTTTAAATTATGTCACTGTAAAATCATGTTTTCATGTTTACTTGCATTGAAAATATTCTTAATTTCTTTTTTCTGTTGTTTTCTTATCCTGGAGCATTTTTAGAAGCCCCTATATCACCTATCCATGTGATTGATAGTTGTGCAGAAAAAAGGACCAGATTTGAAAAACCTCCCCCTTTTCCCCCAAACACTCTATAGTTGTCTTCCTGTTTCTTCAGATGTCTTCTGCTTCATTTCCTCCTTTGAGGTGGATTATTCCTTTAATAATTCTTTCTCTCTTATGCTTGTTCCATAGCAACCTGTTCTGTCATAGTTGTTACAATTCTCTCTGCATGTGATTATCTTCTCTCACCAATTGTGAATTACTAATGGCCAGAGGATTACGGCTTGTATTTACCCTCCTACACATGAATTTATAGGTATGTGCGAGTACACATTGAGCATAATGCATATTGAAAGAAATTAAATGAAATTGAGTCTACATATTTTTCCCAATCAGGTATATTTCTGAGGCACCTATATTTGTTGATTTTTATATGGTAGCAGTCCCCCTCTGAGTTTGGAGCTAACTGAAACATAGCTTTACTGCTAGTAAAGCTGGGTTGGAGAATGCATCTTGACCTTTTCCCATCACTAAGCTTTCTAGTATTTTCCTCATAAATCTAGATCTTCCACCAGTATAAATAAGGGGACATTCCAGGTCAGCAAAACAAAAACATGATTTTACAGTGACATAATTTAAATTATGTCAGAATTTTGACAGAATTTTGCAAGGTGCTCATACTGACTCAGACTTATGTAATTCCGTATTGGTCACGCAAAGAGGCAGACTTCCAGCCGCATGTGTGCTTATCACATAGAAACAGGAAGAGTGGATCACAGAATAAAACTCTGTCAGAGAAACCTTTGAGTATTGTTTTATTTGTTCATTCCTTCAGTACATTGTTCATTCCTTCAGTACATAGATATTGAGCTTTTACTTTGTACTGTGCTCTGTGTAGGTGCTGCAGATTTGGAGTTTATCTTAGGGCATGCTCAGTTCCTGTTAGACTTACTAGAAAATAATTTACTCTTCCTGTCATATACAATAGCAAAGGTCTTCTGTAGGGCAGATAAGAACACTAGTTCTTCCAAACAGTGTAACTCTTTCTCTAATGATGGCATGGGAAATAAAGCCCAAGAACTGTGGTAATTTTAAGGACATGGTAGTATGAAATACAGAATGCATTCTAGAGCAATTTTAGGAAAAAGAAAAGTTTGAAAAATCTGCTTGCAATTTAAAAAAAAAAAAGTGAAAAGTCTGGTCATATTAATTGGATTTCCTTCACCCGTAATCCTTGTCTAGTGTTTTAAAGGCCATTTATGACCCTATTCTGATTTATTTCCAGCATGAGGCTGCAAAGTATTTCTGTATACAAATTGCTTGGAAAAATCTACTTCCCAGGAAGAAATGCTGGCAGCATTTGAAAGTAATGGGGAAATTCTAGAAATGTCTGCCACAAATACCAATACATTGTTGCCAGTGTTAGGTCTTTACCATGTCAGCATCTCCTGTGAAGAATTTTCTAAAGGCCCTTGCATTTATCACTTCTGTTACTTATCTGGCATCCTGTATAGTGCTTTATGTAATTCAGCTATTGTGATAATGTAAGATGATCTTATAGGAGCAGTTTACTTCATAACTTAGGTAAGGAGAGTGTCTCAAACACCTGAAGTACATAATAAGGCAAGCCATAGACTTACTTCTTTAAATTGTTATACAAAAGTCTAGTTCTCTAGAGCAGTGTCTTTGAAACTCAGATGAGCACAAGGGTGGCGGCATGGGGAGGAGGGTGATGCTGATATTTAGAAATAGGTATCCCAGTGTCCTACCCCAGGGATTGATTCAGAAGGTCCAGTTGGGTCAGGAAAACATGTACTTTTAAAAGTGTTTCGGGAGATTTCTTCAGGCTACCCTGAGAGTCCTGGTAGTATAGAGACAGACTGCAGAGTTGACATTTAACATAAGAAAACAAATAAAAACTGTACAAATAGTAGTCTCTTTGAGGATGTTGATTTTATTAGGGAGTTGGAAGTGATGGTAATTATTTCTTGTAGATGTGTTAATGTTAACAATATGACAGAAAAATCCACATAGTTAGGTCTATGTAATTCTACTGAGAGACTGAGGATTCGTGCAGTCATTTTCCTTTATGATGATTTTGTTTGTATCTTTTGTTTTTATCAGAGGAATACTTACATTTTCTCTAACACTCATTTTTTCTCTAACACTCATTTTTCTTACAATCTTAGGAATCACTTTTATGAGTTAATTGCACATTACCTATTTGCTTAGCTAGTACCTTGAATGTAGTAGACATTTTGTAGAACATTTTAATCACCAACATTCAGGTAATTAACTTATAAAAATTATTGTATTATTTGACATATTATGATTTTACTTTTATACCAGAAATATTAAAGTTAGGTAAATGCATAAAGTTTTTATTTTGTTTTAAAATGTTTTTAAAAACCAGGTTTCTTTCTTTTCCAGGTTTATATGTTTACCTTATTTTATCTGCTTTGGTTGGATTGTAGCTGCTTTTCCTCATTTTTTAGTTGTAACTGTGAAAATTTGAGTGTATTAGATGCTTTTTAAAATGTCTGAATATTCAAAGAGTAAGTAGAATAATCTAGGTCTTGGTTTGCCTGGGAGAGTCAAAGTTTATGCCACTGCTGCTGCCATAATTAATAATACCACCCTCAGTTCCTCTCAAGATGCCAGATTATGTTAACACCTTTAGACCTTGAGACCATCTAAATCAGTCATTTGCAAATTCATTGCTTGCCTTTCTTGCTTGTTCCTAGGGGCATATCAGGAGTTCTACACCCCATCTTTTGTTGTGTTATTAATGGCTCATATTTTGTAGACCTTCAATTTTGGCTATCCAATAAGTAGCACGAGTAAAATCTTGATTTTTTAATAAGAATTTTTATGATTTGAATGTGTGATTTTTAATTTAGTTGTATATTTGAACTAGAAGCTTTTGGCTGTCTCAAGAAATGTTGTTCTTTTAAAATGGATTTGAAATGGTTGAAAATTATTGGACCATTAACTTATGTCCACTCATCCATATAACAAAAATAGTTTTCAAAAGGCATATAACATCATTTTGTGGTGATAGAGGATAATTTGTTTAGGTTATTTAATAAGAGTCTTTTGCAGGAAATATGCAATTTATAAACAAACTAAGGAAAAAGTCGTAAGTTGGTTTGTTGGTTTGTTTTCTATCAAATTAAACTGTCACTACATGTTGAATATCTACTTTATTTTTAAAGTAAAGGATTGCTATATTTTTGGATAGCTTTACTATTTTGTATATTTGCCAAGGTTAAATCTGAGAAGTTGAAGTTAAATTCCTGTAGAAAGTGCTGAAGGTATCAATTTATTGAAATATACTCCAGAGATGGCTGGAGTTTTCCGACTTTCCCTAAGTTATATATCCTTTTAAAGATTAAGGGATTTAAAACAATATTTTTAAAATTTTTGTCAGTATTTTTGTTAATTTTAGTAGGGTTCTTAAAAACATGCTGGTTGGTGTTTAGTATTTTACTGTGTAAGTTTCGTTATAAATTCTGTGGAGTCTGATTTGCTTGTCTCTTGCCTTCCTGTTTTTCTCCCTTTAAATTATGATTCCTAAAGCTCTTTCTAAGCTCTGTCGTGGATCATTACATAGTCAATCCTCTCCCTCTGAAAAGTAACATCACTAGAGTGGTTTGGATTAAAGAGGAAAGTCACTGCTTACATATTGTCTTCAAAAACAATCACATACACAAAAAACATTAACTTTTCTTGTAATTTTGGCATTATTCTACTGGCATTACTGTAAAGGACATTAGTCAATGTTTTATATATTAGAAAAAGGGAATCACATGCTATTTCAGTTTTTTTTAATATATATATGACAGCGGAATGCATTACAATTCTTATTACACATATAGAACACAATTTTTCATATCACTGATTGCATACAAAGTATATTCACACCAATTTGTGTCTTCATATGTGTACTTTGGATAATAATGATCATCATGTTACACCATCATTTCTGACCCCATCCCCTTCCCTTCTCCTCCAACCCCTCTGCCCTACCTAGAGTTCATCTATTCCTCCCATGCTCCCCCCTCCCTATGTATCAGCCTCCTTATATCAAAGAAAACATTTGGCATTTAATTCTGCATCATCTGGTTACTTACCTTCAGAGATTGGCACACAGGAGTGGTGTACTCTCCTTGCCAAGACTCTGCTGCCTGAGCATTTAAAGATGGTCTGTGATGTGCATTGTCAAAGGATATGGTCTTAGAAATAGAATGGACTACGTGCAGCATACTGTGATGCTGGGTTGGAGTGCTTTTCTTTCCTGGTTACAGATCTGGTTTCTGTGTCATTCACTGGATTGCTTCTCATTTGTGTGTGGACTAAGCCAGCATCAGCTGAAGTGAATAGGAATTATATTTTACAGTTTTAATGTCTGTATCAAGTTTTTTCCAAATGATGATTGCAGAAAGTTTTTCAAATGAAATTTTTCAGAATATTACCTCTAAAAGCCAGAATTATCCTGAATTTTATTGCTCTTGTCTTTGAGTAACTCTATTGAGCAATATTTAAAATTTTTTCAGGTAAGCATGATGGTACACAGTAATGTTAAAACTAGGTATAAATCGGTAAGTTGACTCCTTTTAAGTAGGAGGTATCTAGTATCTAATACTTTCTTTTTAAAAATTCAGTGCTAGGAAAAATATCTGAATATAGATGAATCATAAGTTGACTCTTAAAAAAAGCTTTTTTTTTTTTTTAAAATACAGATAGTATCTCAGAATAGTTTGGGGAAATGTACAGAGTATTGTTTGTTATATCTAGTGTAGAGCAAAGTATTGCAGAGCAAGAGGAAGGCCATCCTCTAAACAGAATTGGGGTTTTAATTCCATTTATTGCTTTGTTGTCCTCTTTTCCATAGGTTTATGTGTCTGGGAATTAAAAAAAAAAAGTAGTGGTGAAATTGAGAATGAAAGGAGAGAGGGTGTGTATTACATGTGGAAGGAATCATGTAATAAAATACTCCTCTAATGGATTAAAATCCTTTTAAAAGGAGCACTTTCCTGAAGATAAGAGTCTATTTTCTTCCCTTTCCTTTGACTCCATATCTTTTAAGTCACCATACTTTTCTCATACTTCCTCTGGAACACCTCCCTTGTTTCTTTCAATGCTCTAGGTCCCTAGGTATGTGTTTTTATTTTTCTGTGGGCCATCCTTCTTGGTGATGCTCACATTGTTCCAGTTCACAATGTTCCCGCTTTGCTATACCAGCTTTGTCCTTGTAATCCTGTTCTGCTTGTTTTTCAGAGGAGCCCTGAGCATTCTACTCTATGTCCTTATTCCTAGCAAAGTCGCTCTTCACTTGAGTTCTGTATGTTCTTCTTTGGTGGTATGATCATTTGACTTTGGAAATCTCTTTTCCCCAAATTTCCAAATTTTGTTTTATAACTTAATTTTTAAACCTGTGTCAAATATTAGTTGCCATTTTGATTCCCATAGTTTTTGGCAGTGTTCTTAACAATTGTTGGTATAGAAAGAACACCCATGTCATAGGCTCTTTGTGTGTGTGTGTGCATGTGTGTGTGCGTGTGTATATAAAATGTCCTAGTGTTCGGAAAGGGAATATGTGAATAGAGCTGTTTTATTGCTAAGTGTTTTTGATTGTCTGAAGTGAATGTCTTGTTCTGACACTAAGTGAACGAGTGACTTGACTTTCAATTTTAACCTTGAAGGGAATATGAGAGGCATACACTTTGAAAGTTTTTGGACACCACAGAACTACAATTCTTGAAGTTCTGAATTTTAAAAGTCTTCCTGTACAAAGGTCTGTCTCTTTTCACTTTGATTGCAGGAGGCCTCTACTAGGTCTAAAAATAAAACATGAATTGTTAAACATGATTCAGTTGACATTGTCATCTATTTGCTCAAGAAATTATATTGTTCTGGCATTTATTGAGTGCTTCATGATCAGTGATGAGCTTTATAGTTATTTGATTTTTGTAGCACATAGCTATAAACATTAAATTCATTTTATGTATCCGTGAACTTTGTGTGTTTGTTTAAGGAAAGGAACAGTTTTGTAAATCTCTGGTAGATACCAGACATGCACAACAGCATTTAAAGTATGTGGGCTTTGCATCTGAGGGACTTACTATGGTGATACAAACAAGCATATGAATAAATGCAATAAATGGCTATAGGTTCAATAATGGAGATATATGGTGAAGACATAAAGAACCAAAATCCAGTAATCCATTCCCATTTAAAAGTATGAAATTTGATGACTTCTATGTCACTGAATTTCCACTGTATTACATGTAAAAATTAAACAAGATAACATAATTGCTACATAGAAGGTGTGGATGCTGTTTGTTTTCTTCTTTTAGAGATGAAACAAACCTAACTAAAGTTATATAGTCAGTTTCCAAAATAGAATCTAAGCATGCTTCAACTCCAGTGATAGTGCTGCCAACAGCATTTTTGTTTTGGAGCATAGCTTTATCCTAGGTACCCAGTAGCATGGTAGCATTTAATTAAGCAATGGGATTTTCCTCTTATTAAGTCAGATTGTTCCTGAACCTATTATACTACTAGAATATGCAGTCTGCCACTTTTTTTGGTCATAATTTCCCTTTCCATCTGTGCCCAAGTTCTGTTTACCCACTGTAGTCATCCAGCGTAAGCCTTCCTGCCTCTTCTCCTGATATATCTTAGCCAGGGGTTCATATTCCACATGCTGTGGGAAAAGAATAATTGCTTTCTCTTTTTATATGCTAAAATTAAATTTAAAGGAAAATTTACATTGCTTAGACTTGTTAACTGCTTGAGGCTTTCTTATTTTCTTTTTTCCTCTGGAAGGGAAAAATCGGGAAGATATTGAAAAATAGGACAGTATTAGGATGCAAAGTGAATTTGTTGGAAAAGGTCTTAGGATGAGAAGGAATAAGGACTGCTCTAAAGAAAAAAAGCATAAGTAGGCTGACCTTTAAATGATACGAAAACTTCCTTTTATTAAACTAGCAATATTAGTACTTTAATTGTGTCTTACTTAAGCTAATTGGCCTTGCTACCAGAATTTGATACAGATATCATCAAGTTCATGATAGCTTCATATTTGATGTCAACAAGTTAGATAAGAAGCTACAGTACTTTAGTGTCCTCTGCTAATTAATTAGAAGTAAAGTGAACTAGACACTTCCTGAACAGTAGGTAAAAGGATATAGAAGCAGGAGATCAACTAGAAAATAGTCTCACACAGCATGAAGGACTATGTCCAGGTACCTGCTGCTGAACTTGAAAAACCGTATGAATTCACTTCACCAGGAGAGTCAGCGCCATTTTTATACCTGAGTAGGTCCAATAATTTTATTTTACATATTCTTATAATGTTTATAAGTACAGTATTCTCTTGTTTATAGAGTAATTCTTTTTATGATTATTTTAGCTATAGTCATTTTAACCTTATTATCTTTGATATAATTTATAAAGACCTGAGTAAATTGAGTACTTTTGTTATATTTATTTTTTAGTTGTAGTTGAATATAATATCTTTATTTTATTTATTTATTTTTATGTGGTGCTAAGGATCGAACCCAGGGCCTCATACATGCTAGACAAATACTCTACCACTTAGCCACAACCCCAGCCTTTAAGTACTTTAACCTAATTTCCCATGTCCTCTTTATGGTGGGTAGCTTTGTATTTATAGTTAGTGGACAAGAGGTGTTTTTGTTTGGTTTTGGGCTTTCTTGAGAAGCTCTGTGATCATTCATTTCCTTATATGGAAAGTGCAGTTCTCATCTGTGTTAGGTCCACACATTCTTGCAATCAGATTTATTGGTCATGATATGTTTAAAAAAAAAAAAAAAAAAACCTTTTGTGGTACTTCAATTTAGTGTGGCAATTGTCCCCTGCAGTCATCAGATCTGGGATGGAATTGCAGTTCCTTGGTTGGATACTTAACATTTGTGTTTTATTGAGCAAATCGGCCTGTTTCCTCAATCATTAAATGGCATTGAAACAAACCACCTTAGAGAGGTATTCTAGGAGTAAATGAGTGATGTTGTAAAGTCCTTGGTATAGTGCTGAACAAGTGGTGATCAGAATATAGCAGTTACTCCTACTGGTAATGATGCTTAAAGGTTTTTCATGAACTATATATGAAATTTGTAAGTTTTAAATCATTAATTTTCAGCAAAGGTTTTCACCTTGTTGGGAATACAATCTAAAGGCCCCCTCCATCTCCTTCTGTTTACCCTGGTTGTAATACTACTTTTTCTTCACTACTGGTAATGCCTGCCATTTTGTTGAATGCTTAATGAGAGCCTTAAGTACAATTTTATAATTTTTTTTTGCAATTATTCTGGAGAAGGCATTATTACATTGGTGAGGAAACTTAGGAGTAGTAAGAGAATGGAAGCTGCCTGCTGAGCTGGACAGTGAGAGGCCTTAGACTCACCTCAGATATGAATCCAAGGTGGTTGTTCTTTAGCTTGAGACTGCCTGTTGACATTGTGCCTTTTGCTCATCTGTCTTCCTTGGTAGACCTAAGCTTCTTGGAAGTGGGAACTGAGGATATTGTTTGCATATCAAGTTCACTTTTATTTTTTAAGCTCCTTTAAGCTAAATGTAGTGTATAATAGCAGAATGTGTCAGTGTAAGTGAATCCTAATAGCTTTTTAAGAATCTTCTCACTGAAAATAACAATTTGCCATTCTTATGAAAATTTGCAGTTTTAGGACTTGTTTTTAAGCCCCATAGCCCTAATTCTTTGTCATGAGAACAATTTGAATTTACTGCATTTGACCTTGCATTACTGTTAGCAAAGTATTTACTTGAATCTTACCATGTTATTGTGATACCTTAGAACTATGAGAGCTGTTCAGTACATAATGGATTTTAATTAATTTTAATGCCAGTATTAATACTTATCTGATGTAGTTTTTATTAGGTGTAGTAGATGCAGAAAGGTGATTTTGCTACTTTGGCTATTATCCCCCCTCCCCGCCATAACCAAATGTTTGTTTTGCTTTTGAAACTAAAAAGGATTCACGTATTCTGATGTTAATAATCTGAAAAAATAACTCTTTGAAATATTTGAATTCTTTCGATTATTTTGTCTTCTAGTGAAAAATATCCTGAACAATAAAAAGCATTTTACAAATATCAGCATATAGAGCCTAAGTATGCTTACTTACACATACTAGTTTCATAAATCGTGAGAACCCAGGGATGCTTAACCACTAGGCCACATCTCCAGGTCTTTTTATTTTTTATTTTAAGACATCTTGCCAAGTTGCTTAGGGCCTTGCTTAGTTGCTGAGGCTGGTCTTCCACTTGAAATCATCCTACTTTAGCCTCCTAAGTTGTTGAGATTATAGGCCCACTTTCGATCTTGTTATGCCTTCCCCAAGCCATGTAGCAATTTAAGAGAAAGAATTGGACTGGACCCAGGTTTTCTGGATCATGTCTTTTTCTATTTATTTGTTGGTCATATTTCTATAAAAGTTTATAAATTAAACATATGTCTTTTGTCATATCTGTTTCAAATCCTTTAGTCTTTTTAAAATTTTAGTCATAAGAATACATATTCTTATATGTTTTTACAGAATAAAATATGTTCATTTAAAAATTAAGCTATTTTGGAATATATTAATTTTATGAAGTATATAGAGTGATTAGTAACAAGAGATTATTAGTTTTGAAGGATGTTATGTTAGGACATTTCTACATAGTCTGTATCAGTGAGTTGTTGGAGGTTCACTATAATCATATTGCTAGAGTTGGGCTGTAAATACCCTCTCTATGTGGTAGCTACTCTAGGAGGAGGCTGGAGGACATGTTAGGAAGTTACATAAGAAATTGCAGGTCAGCTAAATCAGAGCTACATTGTAAAAGTAGAAAAGAGCAGTAAGGAAGGCATTGTTGAAGTAGGGACAGTACAAATTCATTCATGTGTGCATGCACTCCACAAATATTTGGGTGCCTACTGTGTGCCCTCTGTTATTCTGAATTTTTGGGATTCATGTGTGAGCAAAACAATTATCCTTGCCTTCACCTGAGCTTATTTCCTGGTGAGGGAAAGCAGTTCCTAACCAATAAACACAGTAGGAAAATTGTTTAATATGTAGGGTGTTAAGTGCAATGGAAAACCAAAGCAAGGTAAGGGTGGTCAGAGATTTAAATGAATAATCAAAGAAAGTGACAGTCTGATAAGATCTTTTGACATGTTCTAGGCAGAGGAAACAGTAACATCAGAGATCCAAGGAGGGTACCTAGGATCAGGAGAGCGACCATTGTGACTGGAGTAGAGAGGATTGGTACACACAGGTGGGGATGTGTTCAGAGAGTAATGGGAGAGGAGCTTAGAAAGGAGATAAGGGGGGAGGGCAGATACAGATCATACATTTGCCTAATAGGATGATTTTGATTTGGGGTAGAGTCTTAGTGCAAATTCTTAACAGCCACATGTCTTTGGGAAAGGGAAAAGAAATTTAATTTTCTTACATAGCAACTTAATTGAATTTGCATGCCTTTTCTATTTGTGACAGTTTGAACTTTTTCTTTGTATTTTAAATCCTAGATCACTAATATTCAGAAATGAATTTCTGAGTCAGTTTACAATATTAATTTCTATAACTTTTTTTTTTTTAACAGGAGTGTGTTGCTGCTGTTCTGCTTTGCGTCCTCGCTACAAACGCCTAGTGGATAACATCTTTCCTGAAGATCCAAAAGTAATTTGATCTACATCTACTGATCCTTCTCTTTGCTGACCCCTTCTGCCCCCTGCTGATCTCCTTAAGGTTTCCCTACTTTGATTTCTCTACTTTTATCCCTACATCTTGTCAAGTACACTACTTTCTTTTATACTCTTTCTTTCTTTCTTTCTTTCTTTCTTTCTTTCTTTCTTTCTTTCTTTCTTTCTTTCTTAAAATTTAAGTTTACTCATGATTGATTGTCTAGTTCTCAGTTATTTTCATAGATTAGGCATAAATCTGGGATGAGAGGTGGTTGTTTGGTAATCTATATACTGTTTAAGCAACAATCAAAAATTTATGAAGCAGTGTCAGATGATTTTTAGTTTGTGCTCAGGATACAACTATGCACACAGACATGATTTTCTGCTCACACTGGGCTCATGCATGAGACAGTTACTAGTTTCAAAGCAACTGGGTGTGGGTAATTTTGTTTGACACTACCTTACACACTTTCTAAGACTCCTTTGGTCTCATTTAAAAAAAATATAGACACAAAATGTTACAATATTTGAGTTTGATTTCCAGAATTTGCTTTATTTTAAAGAGCAGCCAAGTATATGGAAACCTTTTGGACATTTTAACTTTAATGTTGATATATGTTATTTTTAATCAAAACTGTTTGAATATTCAACTTTATGGAGGAGGTTATTCATAAATACTATTGGATAATTTGTGGCATATTCAAATCCCTAAGACAGGCCATTATGGAGCTTTTCATACATTGACATAAAACAAAAGCATATAAGATAGTAAATCACAGTGTATAAATCAGTAAGTAAAATGTTAAGTAAATCAGGGGGTAACATTTTGGCCTGAAAATCAAGGGGATACCACTGTGGGTTGGTATCTCTGGGAAGTATTCTCAGAGGAAATGAGATTTTCTGAGGTTTAAGGATGTAGTACATCTGGAGAGGGAGAGAAAAATAGCCACTTCATTGCATTTGAGGGCAAAGAGAAACAGCATTAGAAAGCAGGAGATATATTTGAGGTCAAGAGCAAGTTGATCCTTTAGACTTAAAATGAATGTTCCCGTATCTTAATTATAGAAATAGTGTTGACTGTGGTTTCCGATTTGAAATTTAACATGTATTAGTTAATAGATTGAATATTCAAATCATTATTTCCTTGAGAAGTCCAGGACATGCAGTTACTGAAGGCAGGGTAGAGAACAGAGTATGGAGGAATATGAAGGGCAGACAAGGCTTGTCAGCTTTACCCACTTTAACTTGTAGACATGTAGACGTTTTGAACACTTGGAGTGATGACCAATAAACTAGAAGGTGGTTACAGAAAGAATCTTTGTTTTGCCAAGTATTCAAATAACAATCTGTAAAGTAGGTTAAAGAAGAGGAAAGATTTTTATGAATTTCACACACACGGCACTTAGCAGGGACAAGAAGCGATTTCCCATAATTACTAGCCATTTGATATTGGGCATGTTTCTCATGTGTAATGAAAATAATAAATAGTACCTATCATAAAGTTCTCTTAAAGACTAAGTGAATTAATACCTTTCTTTGCTGACTGTGGTTTCTCTAGTGTCTATCTCAGTGCCTGGCACATAGTTGGCACTAAATTAGTATTTGTTTAATGAGTGAAAAGAAGTATGATTGTACTGCTGTGTGTTCTCTTAGTGCTGTGCACTAAAAGAACAAGAACGTATAGTAGGAATATCTGACCCCTTGAAGGATCTTTAGAGGAAGTTGAGACCTGAAGGTTGAACTCTCAGTGAACTAGAGAAGGGTCCCTAGGTTGAAGTGGCCAAGGGAAAGAAAACATACACAAGAGCTGCAAACTCTCTGATTCCATTGCAGAGTAGAGCAAGTGCGCACTAGGAGAGAGTGGTGCCATTAGGGAAGGAGTAAAATTCCCAGAGAGGGGCCAATTGAAGTTGAAAAAACACTTTTATAAAATTTGTATTGTAGATTCATCATCTAGCATAATCTTCTTGTATCCTTTTTCTCCTCCAATTTTCCTAAGTAGCAGTCAGTTAGTTGAATGATGATTTCTGGCCAAGAAATTTGGGTGTGGTGATTTACTCGAGCTTGTATGAGAGTGGGGGAGAATCATTAGATCTACTGCATGTCATCTTTAGAGGATGGAAAGGAATGATATTTTATAATCTTGTATAAGGATCCTGTGGCTGTTGATGTTAGTTTTTTTTAATACATCAACTAAGCATAGATTAATATAGTTCCAAATATTTTCTCTTATTAATTACCACAAAACTTTATAATGATATAAGTAGGTTCTGACTCATTAAATGAAAGCATATGGTCACTGTTGTATGTGTAAAAGAGTATAGGCTTAATAATTTAACATTAAATTAAGCAAGTTTTGTTTGAAATCTTTTTAATAAAATACATTTCATTCCCTATATACTGAGTTAATTGCTCTATAAAGGAAAGTGTTAAGAGTCTAATTCATTGTTTTGGAAGGGCTATTTAAATTCTTTGCTTAAGTGGGGTGTTTCTTTAGCTTTTTTTTCTTTAATTTTTTGAAAGTTGCATGTATCTAGAATAGTAAATATTATTAGAACTGAGAACATTACACCTGGAAAGGTTCAGCTTAAATTGAATTAATTCCCAGTCCAGAATGGAAAAATGTGAAATAGGCAACACTTAAAAATACAAGAAACAAACAAAAAATAAGCATGAAAAGATAAATAATCTGGATACTTGTCATTATTTTTAGGATGGCCTTGTTAAAGCTGATATGGAAAAATTGACCTTTTATGCAGTATCTGCTCCTGAGAAGCTGGATCGAATAGGTTCTTACCTGGCAGAAAGGCTGAGCAGGGATGTTGTCAGACATCGTTCTGGGTAAGGAAACTAATATAGCGTCTTTGGAAAATTCTTCCTTGGATAAATTATTCTATAAATTATTGTGCCATCTGATCAGACAAAGATCATATTTGTAACATAAAACAGTATTATTATAAAGGAAATATATAAAACCCATGTAGATACTCTAGCTTATATTTTCTGGTGGTCAGGTCTTAGGAACATGGTCAGGTTATTTAACTGAGTTGGCATTAGCTTCAGCATCTATTAATTTTTGAAAATACCAAATAGTAGAAATCTACTTACTTGGTCTGTAGTGTGTGTCTGAAAATCTGTCTCTAATTTGAAAACAACAGATCCTGTTAACAACTGGTTTGGGTACAGCTTCAGTTTTACCTTTCAGAGGGGTAAACGAGTATCATGTTAGGCTTAGATACCAAGATTAAGAAAATGTAATAAGCATGCTGATTTGGAACTGGTATGGATATATTGCTGCCTACAAATTAAGGTCTAGCATTTTAACCCATTCTCTATGCTTGAACAGTAATAACTTTGCAATTTTGAAATATGAATGCTTTTCAATATTGTCATTTTATGATCTTAGTTTCTTAAGAATATTCTTTCTTCCAGCTGTATGTTGACTTTCTGACTTGCACATTAATAGCATATACAACAGTGGTCATGGCACAGGTAGTCTCATAGATTATTAGAGGAAAGTTGTCTGAAAACTAAATTTAGGGCACTTGCAAGATTTAAAATCTGTGGAATTGTAAAATAAAATTTATGAGACATTTCCTTATATTCTTTTGTTTCCAGTATTGTTTTATCTACTCATAAATATAGGTAGGTCATACTGGAAATTTAGGCACATTGCTTTACTATTTTTGGGTCATATACAAATAAATACAGTTAAAAGTCTGGAAAATATCCATGTTTACAAAGAAAAATTACACAAAGGTAATATGAGAGATTTACTCTGAAAGAGTTGTTTTAGGAGGAGGAGAAGATGGGAGTGGTACTATATAGTTTTTGTATTCTTCAACACTAGGATTATTTTATAATCTACTAAGATCATAAGTGTTGTGTGAGAATTAACATTTCACTTAGAAGCTGCTGAATTTGTCTGTGTTGTTTTAAATAAATATATCTGAATCATTTCAATGAGAAGAGCCTTTAGGGGAATTAAGAGAGAGACAAGCATTTTGACATTGTTTTTCTTTGCATTTAGGTATGTGCTAATTGCTATGGAGGCCCTGGACCAACTTCTTATGGCCTGCCATTCTCAAAGCATCAAGCCCTTCGTAGAAAGCTTTCTTCATATGGTGGCAAAGCTGCTGGAATCAGGGGAACCAAAGCTTCAAGTTCTTGGAACAAATTCTGTGAGTAAAACTATTCTCTTGTGAATTTTTAAGTTCAGTTAGCATATCTCAAATTTATATCTTTTTAAAGAGTGTTTGCCTGAGAAAGGCCAACTCCTTGGACAGGGCATTTGGAGAGCTAGTGTAGATGAAGATAAGATTAGAACACTTTGTCTCTAGTGTTTTCTATCATTCTTGGTAAAATCTGTGATACCCACCATTCATGATGAAATACCTGACCATAAATGAATTGATAACTGTCATTTTACCTTCCCTGAGTTATCTGTTATAGAAGTAACTTTGTGTCTTGTTCTTCCTTTGAGTTTCAAGCTTTGTCAAAATAGCAGCTTTATAGCGTTCACCCTTACGAAGTATCCTTTGAGTGTCTTTTTATGTTTAGAGAGTTGTACATTCACCACCCCTTCATGCCCTCCTTTCCCAACCCCTGGAAACCACTAATCTACTTTACTCTCTGTGGATTTTCCTACTTGCAATATTTCAAATAAATGGAATTTTTTTTCTTCTTTCACTTAGCATAGTGTTTTGAAGGGTCATCTGGGTATTGGCATACATCAGCACTCCATTCCTATTTATGACATCACAGTCCAATTTATAGATATACTATACTTTTATATACCCATTCATTAGTTTAGGATTGTTTGGACTTTTTTGGCTGTTATGAACATTTGTGTACAAGTTTGTGGACATAGCTTTTTCATTCTTTTGGGTTTATATTTAGCAGTATAATTGCTAGGTTTTAAGGTTAGCTGTTTGTTTTCCAAAGAGCTGCATCATTTTATATTACTATCAGCAACATATGAGTGTTCCAAATTCTTCACATCCTTACCAGTACCTGTTATTGTTTGTCATTTTGATTATAACCATCCTAGAGGGTCTGAAGGGGTATATTTATAGTTTTGATTTTCATTTCCTTAATGACTAATGAGGTTAAATATTTTTTTTTCATGTACTCATTGGCTTTATATTCTTTGGACAAATGTCTGTTTAAATCATTTGTTTACTTTTTTATTATTAAATTATAAAAGTTCTTTAAATATTCTTAATACAAGTCCTTTATCAGGTATATGATTTACAAATATTTTCTCAAATTCTGTGATTCATCTTTCTATTTTTCTTGTTCGTGTGCTTTTATTCACTAAAGTATTTAATTAATAAAGTCTAATTTGTCCAATTTTCTTTTATCACTTCTTTTGTGTCCTTAGTCTCACATTCAAGAAACCATTGCCTAATCCAAGGTCACAAAGTTTTACTTCTCTGGTTTCTTGTAAGAGTTTTATAGTTTAGGTCTGCCATCTATTTTGAGTTGCTGTTTTTATGTGATATGAGTTAGGGGTTCATTTTCATCCACATTTGGCCTATGGCTGTTCAGCTGTCCCATTGCTATTCTTTCTGTTCTTTCTCCATCATTTTTCCATGAAAGTCAGGGTTTCTATCTTCATTCCTTCTTAGACTGCTTTAGAACTAGTTCTTCTTGCCATGCTCATTTTTTTTTTCTGTCCTGAATCATACATAGTTTGTTGGAAAGGAAAAGGAAAATAAAATACAGTGATTAACCGTTTATTGTCTTTATCTTACATACATGAGATACCTTATATCTCTTGTCTTCAGTCTCATTGTATAACCTTCTGTTCTTCTGAGGACTGTATGATATACAATATGTATGTGTTATATAGTAGGTTCTTATGCATTTTTTTATCAACAGCTAGTCAAATGATATGTCACCTGCTATTGTTTATGCATAATTATTTTCTGACACAGGGAGAGGAAGTGTAAGTGATGACTGCCAGCATGGATTCCAGAGTCCACTTGCCTTGGTTTGAATTATGGCTGTAAAATTCTAGCCATTTATCTTTGGAAAGTTATTTAACCTCTACTTGCCTTAGATTTTCATCTGTAATATAAGGATAATAATAATAATTCCAATTTTATGAGATGATTGTGTGGTGTGAGTTAATATATATGAAGTTCTTAGAATAGTGGCTAGCATTGATAATTATTATTACTGTTAAGAATAGATGGTTATAAAAGTAGAAGTATACAAATGAAATTCTTATTCAGAAACCCTTAGTATGGTATTGCATATTTCCAGATGCAGTTAGTTATGTGATTGACTTAGTTTTAGGCAAGAGAGCTACTGAAGTCTCCATCTGTTTCCTTCATAATTAGAATGGGAAAGTTTAGGGGAAATGGTGTAATAGCTGGGGAAAGGATTTAGCATGCATTCCCAGAAGTTTCTTTACTTGCAGCCAGCAGAGCTATTAGAACTATTTTAATGAGTTATTTGGACAAAAGACAAAATCCCAGGTTACCTACTTCTAAGTGAATTATATTAAATCAAACACAATATTTTCTTGACCAACATTATTTATCTAATATTCCCTGAAAGTCTAATTTTCACTTTGTAGTAGTGCTGAGTGCCATATTTTATCAATTAATATTTTTAATTTAGTTTTTGATATTTTTATATTATATTTGTACATTTTATTGTTGACATTTACCTTTTGGTGCTGATGCCAACTTAGTAAGGCAGTAATAGGTATCTGTGGGCTCTCTTGGTCCAGCTGAAGCCCACCAAACAGCTGAGGAGGGTGTAGCGAGAGTCAAAGAGTGACTTTCTGAAACCAGTTTCAGAGAACTCGATCCACTTTATTATTGCATAGGCAAGCCTTTTATGTATAGTCTGTTACTGGGAAAATTCAGCTGAGGGCTGTAATAATCCAGTGAACTAGCAACACCCTTACGAATGGCAACCGATGGGCCAATAGGTCAGAAGCAAAAAAGCAAAAGGAATGGAATATGCTGTGCACCTGTGGGTAGCCAGGTTACCATGGTGATGGGGTTAGTAATGGTCAATGTTCCAAACTACAAATATCCCAGACTTGGTGTGCCAAGCCATTAAGAGCCCCTCACATAAACAACATAGGCTGCTTTCCAGCTAACAGGCCCGGGCCCAACAAAGATATTATTAATTTAGGATCTCCTATGTTGGGTACTTGTTATTTTTACTCATTTTTTATTATAAACTTTTACAAATACAGGAAAGAACACAGTATACCTGAATGTACACAATTCAGGAAAGAAAAATGTTAAGTAATGTTAGTACCACTGTATATAATAAGTTGAAAATCCCTAATCTGAAATGGCAAATGCTCCAAAATCCAACTTTTTGAGCACTGTAACTAGATTTTCAGATTAATGATGCTCAGCTGGTGCTGAAAGTCTATGCAAATATTCCAAAATGAGAAAAACTCTGAAATCTGAAACATGTCTGTTTTCCAACATTGTAAAGAAACAATTTTTGTTTTAAAATAATAGTATACAATGATTATAAATGTTGATACTATGCAACTTTGACTTAAGCTTTTTGGAAAAATAAAATAGTGTGTGCTCTAGGTACTTACATATATTGTGTCATTAATTTTTATAAAACCCCTGAAGCTTAAAAATATTAGTATTTTATATATAAGAAGTTGCAGGTAAATAATTCCAAAGACCCAGGAAAGTAGTGCCGTATTTAATATGGCAGTCCAATCCTAGGCATTCTTACAAAGCTTTTCTTCTTTATGGTACAATTATTCAGTCATTTTTGTGGATTAAGACTTAAGGAAATCATAGATTACTTTTCTTTCTTTCCTCCTCTTGTATTTGTTTGACACATCTCATTTTTTTTTTTAAGCCTCATTGCTAATCTTGACCATTTTGTATAAATGTTGACAGTTGTCCACAGAGACCAGTCATTGAAACCACTCACTACACCAAAGCAGTGGTTCTCATCCAGGACAGTTCTCTTCTCTCTCTTCCCTCCCTGGATATTTGTCAAGTACTGAAAACATTTTTTTTTTTTTGAGAGAGAGAGAGAGAATTTTTTAATATTTATTTATTTTTTGGTTTTTGGCGGACACAACATCTTTGTTGTGGTGCTGAGGATCGAACCCGGGCCGCACGCATGCCTGGCGAGTGCGCTACTGCTTGAGCCACATCCCCAGCCCCAACATTTTTAATTTATATAGTATAGGTTGGAATGCTGGTGGTATTTAGGAAGTGAGGGATGCTGCTGAACATCCAGTGGTGCCCAGGATAGTTCCTATAGCAAAGGTTTTATTGGGCCCAGAATTTTAATAGTACTTAGGGTGAGAAACTGCATTGCTGCTGCCTTTCCGTGTCTTTTGAAATATATTTAATTCCCCACTTAAATTTTTAAGTGGATAAAAAAATAGGACATATGTTTTATTGCATATATGCATTGTGCAAGGCATGGTGCTACCTGTTGTTTCTCACCAACCATTTAAGTTAGGCATTCACAGGTAACACATCCAGTTATTAAGTGTGGTGCCCAAATCCAGATCCATCTAACAGAGCCTGTTCATAATCTCTGCATGGTACTGAAGTAGGACAGAAGAGGCTGGACATCCAAGGAATTTTCAGGAAGCAGGTTTATGGACTGTAGGAGATCCTGAAAGGGCTATCACCTAAAATTCTCTGAAGGCGGAGCTTGGATATTCTTTGACTTTATACCCAGTGGGAGGAAGGGCTTGGAGGTTTATATAAAAAATGATTATTTTTCTTTGAGTTCCCAGAAAGTGCAAGAGATAGTATCTTTTTGCACAACAAGCTTGACTTTAGATTCTTAACTCTGTCACACCTTTTGCCTGTAAACCTGGCATTTACAAGCAAGAGGAAGATTCAAACTACAATTCTCTCTGCAGACATCCTGCTGAAACTCTTTGTAAAAATCTTCCTGATGAGAGGAAAAGCTTAATTATGGCCAGGTTCTTTTGGGTGGGGGTACCTGATCTGCTGCAGTACTGTGCCTCATTTTCTCTGTTCTTGCATGTGATAAGTCTGCAGTGATAATACTTTTTATTGAAATATTTTAGAATAAACTTTATGGGTTTAAAATTTGCTAGTTTCCAGAATAAGGGGAATTAGATGACTGTCTCCACAAAACTGGGAAGATGTGCTTTGTGCAATTCCCCTGGAGGACAGAGCCACCTTTTTATGTTCAAGGGCAATTGGAGCTGCTTCTGTAAATGATCACTTAGCTTATATGATTATTTGTGACTTTGATTAAGTGAAAATAGAATTAAGTTTTTTCTTCAAAGAATTCCCAAGGACATTGAAAATTTTAATGGAGATTTTTATTTTATTTATTTTTTCTAATTTTAAAAACAAAATGTTTATTGTAGTAAATTTGGATAATGCTAAAAAATATGAGTAAACTAAAGTCATAGTCACCTATAATTCCAAAATTCAGAAGTTGTCCTTTAATAATTTAACTTCTTTTTATAGATATTAGAAAATGGGGAGCATAGTTTATAGATAGACCTTTTTGTGTTTCTATTTAAATTTTTTGAGTATTTCCTTATTATTCATCATTTATTTTAATAAAAAGTATAAATATTTGGTATAATATTTTCTAAAACTGTTTTCATGTGGTAGTATGTAAAATAGGCATCTTGATAATTGTAGATAAACCTCTGTACTATAATGGCAACTTCAACAATCACTAACTGTTGCTTTGGACAAAGTCTCTGGTCTTCAATATCCTTTCTGTAAAATGGGGATAATGATACCCTTTCAGGGTTCTTGGAATGACTAAATAAGAACTCATGAGAAAACACCTATTGTGTTGAGGTTGCTACAGAACAGATGGTGCTTATGAGTTTAATCTGAACCAGGTATAGTGTTTGTGGCCCTTTTAAAAAAATATTTATTTATGTATTTTTTTAGTTTTTAGGTGGACACATTATTTTGTTTTTATGTGGTGCTGAGGATCGAACCCAGTGCCTCATGCCTGCTAGGCGAGCACTCTACCACTGAGCCACAACCCCAGCCCTTTGTGGCCCTTTTCTAGATAATGGTAAATCAAAGCTCAAGCTCAACTATTTTAAAACCTTTTTAGTATCATACTTCATGTATTCAAATTCATTCCATCTATTTCAGTTTTGTTTACAACAGAAGTTAGTAATTCTGATTATTGTGATACTTTGGTTGAATAATACTTTTTTGGATATAGTCTTTTGAAGTCAATATCCTGGCAGGTATTTATTTATGTATATTTAGATATGTAAATGAGCTAACAGTTTGTTGTGTTTAGACTGTCTGGTATACTGAAGTAATAAATGATTTAGAAAACTAAGAGAAAAAAGTGCATATTAAGGAATTGTCGGAGTTAGGTCTGTGCACATGTGGGATATTCAAAATTTCCTAAACATATGGGGAGATACACATACACACCATTATAAAGGAGGTAGAATGAATTTTACCATCTCCATATTTTTTTTTCTACTGAGACTGGCAAATTTTCTTCAGTTAATTTTCCTTTTCTTGTCTCATTTTTGTATGAAGTTTGTTCACTCATGTGTTTTTCTGTCAAGGGAGATTTTCTACCCACAATTAAGCAATAATGTTCTGTAGAGATTGTGGCCTAATTGCGCTCTTCACTGAAAGAAACATTATCAGAGTGCAGGAAATATGGAAGAGTTAAGAGCAAGATTGTTTCTTTCATAGAGTGGGCTTGCTCACTGAAAGGAAGCTGCATTTAATGTCTAGAATACTATCCTTGATTATCTGAAAGTTCATTATCAAAAAATTCCTTTTGTGTCTATGAAATATTTATATCGAATACATTTCATTTGCTTCTTATTTGGCTATTGCTTGTTAATATAAAAGATAATAAAAGTAAATGTATTTGTCCCACACTTTCAAAAAGTATATTGTAAGTATTGTTGTTTTTGTTTTTTAGTTTGTCAAATTTGCAAATATTGAAGAAGATACACCGTCTTATCACAGACGTTATGACTTTTTTGTGTCTCGATTCAGTGCCATGTGTCATTCCTGTCATAGTGATCCAGAAATACGAACAGAGTATGTATTACTTTATTTTATGATTGATAGTAAGTAATCTATAGGTAAATATTATGTTTATACTTTACATAGTGATTATTAAAGAAATAAGAATGTCCGTGAAACAGCTTTCCATTGCTGGTAGAAGATAAAACTGACTGAAAATGCAAAATCAGAGTAATTTTTTAATTTGGTCGCTAAAATTCAGTCTTTAGTGTAGCCAGAATGTTCCTTCAGCTCTCCCTGCCTATATCTGATCCTGTCATACAGTCATTCCCTCCTGCTTTCCCTCTATTTCACACATGGATCTCCTTGATATCTCTTGAATACTTTAGGGCTCTAGACACACTTTTTTTTTTTTTTTTTTTGCCATGACCAATTACCCAGATAGCTGTGTGGCTTGTTACCTCGATTTGTACAGAGTTTCCTCTGATATCACCTTATCCCAAGAATTCTCTTCTAGCCACCTTTTATTAACTGTCAACCCTCCACCCCACCCTAGTTATTCTTCTTAAAGTATCTTCTGATTCTTATACCTCTATGGAGTATAAATTTCAGGAACACAAGGGCTTTGTTTTTGAGGACTACTATATCACATAGTAGGCTGTAAATAAGTCCTTTTGAATCAATAAAGAGATATTAAATGAAGTGATTGTATAAAACTAAATTATTGTCATTCTGACATTGTTGACTACTGAAGTGACACTTTATTTAAAATACTTCTAGCATTTATAGAGTATAGGTATTTGGAAGTGAACATTTAATTACAAACCCAGTCTATACGTTGATATCTATGTAGAGTGTATTTTTTTTTTCTTTTTGGTTGAACCCAGTTTTTACCACATGCTAGTTAAGTGCTGTACCATTGAGCTACATTCCCCAGGTCAGTTGATATCTGTATAAAAATGAGAAATTTTAAAGTTAAGATTTAAAGTCAACATAACCTTGGTAAATATAGAAAGCAATTTGAGCTAATGCTCCATTCTAATATACCTAATAAAAAGAAATTGGCCTGAAGCCTGGGAGTTATTTTCAGCAGTTGCTAATCAAGATATAGCATGTTTTGTAATTTTTAGTTTTATTTTAAAGTAACTAAGGGAACGTGTAGAGATGTAATAACTAGCTTTTAGTTGGAATCTGCAAGCTACAGTGTTAATTTCCTTGAATGAAAATAAATGTAAAAGTTATTTTAACTTGGAGAAAGAAAGCCGAGAGGTAATAGTCATTTCTCTGTTAGTGTATTGTTTCCTCAAGATAGCGTGGGCCATGAAGAGTCCTGTTTTTAATGCTTTATTATGAAGTGTGAAACTTTGGAGATACAAATACTAGAATTGCCTTATGATAATTAATTTCCTATGTACCCCAGTCACTACTAATATCTTTTTTTCTATTACTAAAGGACGGGTAAAAATATTTTTTTTTAAACAAACCATTACATATTACAAATAGAACTGTCAAAATTCTTTCCGATGTATCAAAGGTAGATTCCTTATTTTTGGGTATTTATCGCCCCCTAGTGAAATGTCTTTAAAATTTTTTTTCATGTAATGTTTTTCATTATTATTTACCAAAAAAACACACAAAAAAACTTGAAAGCTAGAAACATTTTCTATTCTGGTTTTGGTGGGGCTGCGGATTGAATCTAGGACTCGGTTCCCATGCTAGTTGAGTTCTTTACCCTGAGCTATACCCCCAGTCCCAACAAAAACAGACTTGAGAATTTTCCATACGCAAAGAAAGACTTACAGTACTTTTCCCTAATTCTAGGTCTTTCCTATACTATGTAATAATTTGAATACCAATATTTCATTTGAACTACTGTGAAATAAATGAGTAAAATAAAATGGTTTAAGATACTTAAGAGGAATTGAAGTTTATCTTTCTTTGCCTTAAATAAAACCTATTTAGTTTTCATTTAGGTTGTAAATGTTCCATTTCAGGATATAACTTAGATACTTTTTTTCTTTTTTTATACCAGGGATTGAACCCAGAGGCACTTAACCACTGAACCACATCCCTAGCCCTTTTTATATTTTATTTTGAGACAGGTCTTACTGAGTTGCCTACAGCCTCGATAAATTGCCAAGGCTGACTTTGAATTTGTGATCTCTGTGCCTCAGCCTCTTGAGCTGCTGGGATTACAGAAAAAGTGCCATCTTGCTCAGCTAACTCAGATATTTTTTGTCAATGCTCTTTCTTTCCCGTACTAGGAGTGGAACCAAGGGCCTCACATGCTAAGCAAGCACCCTACCACTGAACTATACTCTTAGCTCCTATCCCTTTATTTATAGCAAAGCCGTACCTTAAAGAATCCAAAGAGATGTAAGCAATAGGAGATGAGCTGTTAACTATTAATATTTTCTTAAAATATTAGCCATATAGAAATGGTTCTCATTTGTAAACTCATGTATCACAGCTCTAGCTGATTTCTTAAGCACTTCAACTGTAGCAGAAATAATCATCATCATTATAATCATCATCATCATCATCATGGTGACTAACAGTAGCAGGGGCAGCTAACAGTTGTTGATTACTTACTGAGGGTCAATTATTGTTTAAGCTCTTTATATTAATTAATTTGTTTAAATCTGTACATCCTTCCTGTGCTGTAGACACCATAAATGTTATATTTTACTGATGGGGAAACTGTAAAACACCTTTGAAGCTCATGGCTAGTAAGTGCTAGTCAGGCCAACTATTAGATCTGGACTGGATGCTAGTTATGCACTGTAGTAGCTATTGGTAGTTACTAGTGTCACACATATTCTTAAGTCCCAGTAAGGGGACCGCCATTTGCTGCTACTCCATTTAAGGTATGAGGCATGACACATGGCATCTTACCTGTTCATATGGTCTATGCCACCTTGGGCTTGACCCTCTTGTTACCAGTGGAGCAGCAGCAGGTATGTAAAGCAAAAACGTTTTGTAGTAATGTTAGGCTTGCTCACTTATGATAGATGCATAAGAGTCTCTTAAAACTTCTTCATACTTTAGAAAGCAGCATATGTAGACACATCTTTGAAATAGGCAGAATTTGTCTCCTTGTCTCCCAATTCACTTTTGAATATGTCTCCTACTTCACTTCTCACCTATTCAGTGGCATATCATTGCCATCTCCCCTTCTCCTTATTTGCTGCTCTTGAATGCCTGAAGTCTTTCCCCATGGGTTTGTAAAGCAATATTATGTCCCTTCCCCAAATCTTCCATTCTTTAAACTGATTTATAGTTTCTGAAAAACAGTGTTAAGTAAGCTGAATAAACCTCTAATTGGTAAGTCTTTCAGGTAGTAGGAGAAAAGGAAGAAAATAATTACAGTTCAAAAAAAGGAAGCATTTGTTCAGAAGAAATATATATTTAAGACTGATGGGTCACCAGGTTGGTTTGGCTTGAGACTGTTCCTCTGAAGCTTTTGTAAGCTATTTTTTAGTTCTTCCACCCCACCCCCAAGAAGAGCAAGGAAGAGCTTGAGAAAATTAGGGGCTATGGAATCTGAAGAAGCAGGCAGGTGTTAAGAAACTGTGAAATTCTTTTTCTACCTAACTTTGCAACTTCCAGACCAAAAAAAAAAAAAAAAAAAAAGAATCTACTTCATGTTGTTTTTAGTTAATATCACCATCACGATCTTAGGAAAACCTGTGCTTTTGATTTTTTTTTAGTGAAAAAATAATATTTTTATTTTAAAGTAAATATTTATATATTTGAAAGTTCTTTTGAACTTTAAATGCTAATTTTAAAAAGATGATTTTCAATGTAAAGCTCTTTTGAACCTGTTACTCTCTAACTTAGATTTTTGGAGATTTTAACCACTTAGACTTAACTGTGTGTTATTTTTAAGGTATTTTATTGTGAAGATAGCCATTTTACTTGACATCCATTCTCTTGGCTAGACAAAAAAGTTTCTTTAAATAACTTTTTCATAGTTATTTTTTCTTTCTTTATAGAATTCGAATTGCTGGAATAAGAGGTATTCAGGGTGTGGTTCGCAAAACAGTTAATGATGAACTTCGGGCTACAATTTGGGAACCTCAGCATATGGATAAGATTGTCCCATCTCTTCTTTTTAACATGCAAAAGATAGAAGAAGTTGACAGGTAATGAGTAAAGGTGTTGGGATTGAGGCTGTGTTGCTTTTGTGTATATTTATGTGTGTTCCCTGCTATAAGAATGCTTTTAGTATTATTTAAGTAGTAATCTCATGAGGTTAAGTGAGTTTAGAAATACATTCCTTTCTGGAGAAAAATTTATTCTGGTGACCTCATTATGCTTATTTTTGGATGTATGCTGACTTTCTGTCCATGGTGCTCCCTATGTGCCACCACCCCTCCATTCAATTGCACCTGGAATGATACACTACGTTTCACTTTTTCAAGTGCCAGTTCATATCACCATCACATTTCTGTTGCCCTACATAGAGAAGATGTGTGACTAAGCTTCAAAAGCAGAATTCTCCAGTTTGGCTTATTACCCTGACCTGCTTGCTTCTTGCCATTTGAAGAAGAAAAGCTGAAACAAATTTAAGAGATTTAACTCTGTAGTTCTAAAATTTTTATTTGTAATTTTCAAGATTATGTGCACAGTATCAAAATCATCTAACAATTGATAACTATGATAGTAGTTCTATCTGTGCTCATTTACATTTATGCTGATTACAGAAAGGATTTATACTTAATTTTTCAGGTGTGATTATCTCCAGATTTGGAATCCTTTTCTAATGTCTAAAATTTGTTATGCTTTAACTCCTTTGATATTTTCCCTATTCTTGGTACTATAACTAAGGCCAAAATTTTTCTATCAAAATATTTAAACTTTAAAAAGACATAAACTAATTAGAAATCTATTTTCCATAATTATGGCTCTTATTTTTCAGGGCTGGCATAAGTAACATATAGGAAACAGAGACCACTGTTTGCTAAATTTTAAAAAATTTTATTCTCCCATGGTGTAATTCCAGTGCCACAGATACACTTTTTCTTTATTTAATTATTGTTGCATATAATTTGCCTAAAATAATGTTTCAAGATGTGAACCAAACAAGTGCTACCCACCAAGACTTCTACCTTTTTAGGTGTTCTAGTTAGCTTTTTACATTTTTTTTCCTAAACAAAGGCTGGTCATGGTTTTTCAGTACACTGTATTTCTTCTGCTCACTTGCAGTTAAGGGGATGCCTGACCGTGTCCTTAACTGAGATTTCACATGAACGTGAAGTTGTATGAACACGAACAAATAGTGAACTGCTCAGTGCTTTACATTAGGTAAAGGACAGTGTGTTGGAAACAGGCTCCCAGCTAAATTTAGTTCTCCTTTTTTGAAACATTATATAATTAGTTTTTATGGTGTAAGATTCATGGCCTTAGAATTAAGCTTAAAGATATTTGGGGATACAAAAGAAAATGCCATATTAACATTTCTGAGAAGTAAAGTCTATTTTGTCTAACCATGAGAACTAATATTAGAATTCTAATATTAGAATGTAATTTCTTACATTAGTTTTTCTTGATTTCTCTCTTTTAGTCGCATAGGCCCTCCTTCTTCTCCTTCTGCAACTGACAAAGAAGAGAATCCTGCTATGCTGGCTGAGAACTGTTTCAGAGAGCTGTTGGGTCGAGCCACTTTTGGGAATATGAACAATGCTGTTAGACCAGTTTTTGCGTAAGTAATTGTTTTTCTGGTTGTTTGTGACTTTGCCATGTTAATTCTCTCTAATTTCTTACAAAATTAATTTCTTAATTTTGTATGAGTGAGATATTATTGGAAGCAGTGTAGCATTGTAGAAGTAGCATAGGATCCAGTCACATCTCATGCATATGCATCATGCTGGTTCAGTTACTTAACGAGTTTTTACCCTTTAAATATAAAGTATGTGCTTAGTAATAATAATAAAATTTAAGTAATTAATTATTGTTGCACATATTACTTAGTAGTAATAATGATAATAATATGCATCATTTAACTATCTGCTTACATTCCTGGAAGTGCATAAATACAGTGAAATATTAAAACAGTGTCCAAACTTGATATACCTTGTTTTATTAACTTATGTGGTCAATTCCTCTTATTTTCTAGTTTCTGTTTCTTGACTTTTCTGTTTACCATCATCATTGTAATTTCTCTAAGTTTCATCTTATAACTAGAGATTAACCAGAATAAGAATATCAGGTGTCTCATTGCTATTCATATGCCTTCTTCTATGCAGAATAACTTTATGAGCTTTAAGTTTCTCCACATAAACATTATCTCTCAAGCTTTGTTCATACTTGTATTTCTAATTCAGTTATCAGATGATAGATCTACTCTGTATTACTCAGTTTGTTTCTGGACATTTTTTGCCACACTTTATTTTGTTAAAATTCACCGTATCTTTCCTACCTTCTGACTGTAATAATTTAGCAATATATCGAGTATTCTGAATGTAATATCCTAAATTCTATATTTAGAGCAGATGTTTCTGTCCTCAGGTTCAAAGTCAAACTTTAGTTACAAGAATTTATAAACCACAAAATTATATTCAGAAATAAGAGAGTCATTAGATTTTAAAAGGGATCTGTGATCCTTCCCCCTATCCTGCCTCTTCATCCAAAATTGAGATCTACTCTTTAAAGGCTCTGTATGCTTTACAAAAAAATAATCAGAATTTTGTTAAAATACTAACGGCAGGTTTACTTTTTATGTTCAATATCTGATTTAATATCAGAATTCCATTTTTATCTTACTATTCTTATTGAGAGATAATTTATGAAGTTTTAGGGAACTAGCCTAGAAGAAAGGCATCCAAATTAACTTGAATTGAGTAACTTGAAGTGGGCTGTATTCTATGTAGAACTTGAACTTAAATCCTGATCATGTGTTAGTTAAATTAAAATGTTAATTAAATATTAATGTAATTACATGTTAGCTATTTAATTAAATACCAGATACCCTCTGCAAGGAAAGTTCCAGGTTATTTTAGGAATATATAATGAGTTATAAACTTGATGTATGATTGACATTACAATAATTATAGTATGGATTATAAGAAAAGGCCCAATAAATGATCTAGCAGTTCAAAGCAAAGAATTAATGTCTATTTGAGAATTTAGTAGTGGTGACTTTGAGATAGTGGAAATAGACATCAGAAACTACTCTTGAATAAAGAATTCTTCATTTTAACATTATAGTGGGTTTTCTTTCAGTTGTTACTTGATCTAGTAATAAAACAAGTGATTCAGTAGCAGTTTTGAAGATCACATTTCTAAGCAACAGTGAGCACAAGATACTGGTACCATTGGCGGGAGTTTTGAGTACAGTTCAGGGGTTAGTGTAGGGTAAAAAGAAGAAGGTTAAGTTTATGCTGAAGAGATCTTGACATTTGTATTTAAGTCTCTTAATGAAGAATGGAGATCCTTGATCAAAGTTGTCTTCCAGAATTGCCCTCTGAAAATATTAATCATGTAGATCTATATAGTCCTGCCCACATCCCACACGAGCGGTGGAAATGGGGTTCCTCTTGGTGGAATGGGCTGGCTGCGAAATAAAAGCTAAAAAAGGTTGAGAGGCAAAAAAATCACAACACAGGAAATATTTTTAGAAAGTAGGGCCAGGGTGGGCTAGCCCATCTCAGGGATTGAGCTTCCACACTGAAAATAGAGGGTGCAAGCAAGATGGTGCCTGTGCTTGCTTTATTTATATTGGGGAACATCAAAGATTTTCCATGGAATGTTCTTTGCCAAATAATGTAGGAGGTAGGCTGTCCAGTTCCCAACAGGGGTCTTCCTAGTAGAGAGGAACTATCCCGGCTCCCCCATGTGCCTGGGGCAGTCTAATGCACATGGGGGAGCCAGGATAGTTCCCAAGGAAAAACCTAAATTTCCATGGCTCCATACTGAGTGAAGACCTTCAACTAATTCACTGGTGACTCCCCACAATACAGGACAAGTTTGAACCAGGGTAAGTATGTTAGTAGGTTACCACAATACATTTCTTACAAGAAGACTCAAGGACTGTAAGCAATAGCATACAAATAATAAAATTATTATTATTATTATTATTATTATTTGCTCAAACTGAGTATATTATGTGGTCAATTTTCATTTTAGAATTGTTTAAATTGAATTTGTTTGTTTGTTTTGACTTTCAGACCTCTCAGCCAGCTTAGTTTGGCTGTAGCTCTGCTTTTTCATCCTTGTACATGAGTGACCCCTCTGTCAGGGAACTCTCTACTTTGGAAAGATTTCATAAATAATAAATTGTTTATATGAACCTAGGACAGTGGTTCTCAAAATATAGTGTGCTTAAGAATCCCTAGAATGCTTATTATATACGATTTTAGGCCCACAAACCTCTGGATCTTGGTGAATGAGCTGCAGTAGCCTGGAAATCTGTTGTTTTTTGCCTTGTTGATTCTAATCCAATCTCCAGGTGATTTTTTTGAGTCGCATTGTTTGAGGAACATGTTTTGAAAATCACTGGACTTGTAAGATGACTCTTTTATATAGAGAAACAAATTTATTTAGAAACTTTTCTCCTTTCCATTTCCTTCTACTTACTTCTTACTAAATGTCTAGGAAAAATACAGTGTGTATTAATTGCCTGATTCCTGAGGGCTGGGTGTGAGGCTGAAACCTGTGGAAGGGCTTCTGTTTGTCATGGTGCCCCCAGAGCCAAGACCTCAGTCTCTTACTACAGAAAGTTCCTCTTGATTCTCTGAGGGTGGTGTCTCTTAATTGCTGTAGGGATTGCTGATCTGGGAGCCTGCCTTTCTTGGGTGGACCCTGAGCTTTGTCTCTAGACTTCCTATGTTCAGAACCTTTGCAACTGCCAGCTCTGGGGAGTGGGGTTCAGACGGTATTCTCAGAACCCTGCTGGCTTCCATGTACATTCACCTGTCCAGATGTTTTCCTCTTGTGGCATGTGGACTGAGAGGACTTTTCTTTCTTGCCCTCTCTAGGTATTTATAGTTTTATATTCAGTCAGGTATTTTGTTGTTGTTTTGTAACAAGGGTTGATAGTTGAGAAAAATACGTACATTTTCTGGAAGTGAAAACTTTGGTCTTTTTTTTAGATAACTTTCGTATTGTTGAATATTTTATAGGAAGAAAGTATAATAAAAATAGGGAATTCTTAAAATAATTTTTAATTGTTAATTACAGGCATTTAGATCATCACAAACTGTGGGATCCTAATGAATTTGCAGTTCACTGCTTTAAAATTATAATGTATTCTATTCAGGTAAGGTTTGTTAATTATTATATTTTAAGTAATTTTGGTTCTGTATAAATAAACACATCATTGAATAGAAGTAGAATAACTGTAGGAATAAAATATTCTTCATTTAGTATTTTATCTATTTTCATTTACCACTTAGTTTCTTATTTGCTATGATGAAAAAAACCAACCAACCTTCCTTCCTTCCTTCCTTCCTTCCTTCCTTCCTTCCTTCCTTCCTTCCTTCCCTCCCTCCTTCCCTCCTTCCTTCCCTCCCTCCTTCCCTCCTTCCTTCCCTCCCTCCTTCCCTCCTTCCCTTTCTCCCTCCCTCCCTCCCTCCTTCCTTCCTTCCTTCCTTCCTTCCTTCCTTCCTTCCTTCCTTCCTTGTTGTTTTTTGGTACTGGGGATTGAACCCAGGGGCATTTAACCTCTGAGCTACATCACCAGCCCTTGTTATTTTTTATTTTGAGACAGGGTCTCACTGAGTTGCTTATTGTCTTGCTAAATTGATGAGGCTGGCTTAGAACTAGTGATCCTTCTGCCTCAGCCTTTTGAGCCACTGGGATTATAGGCGAACACCACCACACCCAGCCTACTATTTACATTTTTAATATTCTAAAAAGTCATCATTGCTTTAAAGTAGATAAAGTCATTAGAAGCAGAACATATTTTAATATATGTTACAGCAGGATTTTCATCCTGTATGTGATGTTTACTTTCTATGTGGACTTGGAAAATTTATTTTAACTTCTCTGAGCTCTATTTTTCATCTCAGAAAAAATTTTTAATGAGTACACTAAGTGGTTTTTAAATTCTAATTGAAGCTACCATTTATCAAGTGCTGTCTGTGCTAACTTACATGCTTTAATCTCATTTAGTCTTTTTTACCCGCTGAATATTATCCCTATTTTACAGGTCAGAAAATTGACCTTCAGAGAGGTCAAGTAACTCATTTAGGGATACAGTTAAAAACTGAAATCAGGCTTCAAATTCTGATCACTTTATTCCAGAACTGTGGTCTAAATTAACTGCTGAGATTGATATCACATGCCTAGCATAAAATAGGTTTTTATTAAATGAAAGTTGTAATAAAGGTAGTTTACATAGGGATGGACAATAGTCTTTTAAAATTTAATTTTAATATAGTAGATGAGAAGTAATCAGTGCATGCAATCAGTGGATGTAATGTAAGGCTGTTCTGGTCTTTCCTAGCCTTATATTTCTCATTTATTCACCCTCCTTTATTCATATTTAGTTCCTAATACAGTTCTTCTTTGCAAGAAGAAAAAGCAAATTAATAAGCTTAATTACAAAGTTTTTAAAAACTGAGACTCATTAATTGTTGATTAAATGTTCAGAAAGCAACTTCTATTCCTATCATTGCTTTAGAGATAGCTTTAATTACAACACGTATAAAGCCCATTAATCAACAATTATATCGCAGTGTACTCCAAAAGATGAATTTCCAATTAATAGCATTATCTTAGTATCATTAAAACTTCTGATAGATTGTTTATATTATCCTTTACATATAGATGCTAATTTCCTGTGTCACAAAATTGATGTTAGGTATCTGTCATTATTAGATAATATTTTAACCTCTTTCAAAACAGTACTCAGCCTAAAGCAGGATTTATCCTAAAAGGATTTCATAAAAATAGTTTGAAATACAGTAGCATATACGTGGGAAATAAGGGAAAATAGTTGTTTAACAGTTTTATACCAAATTGATTAGCTGAAGATAATAAGGGGTGATTAAGAGCAGGGCTCTGAAATCAGGCGAGAATGTATTTTTCAACCATTCCTTAGATTTCTGCATGACTTTCAGCAAGTTACTACAATCTAACTCATTTGTAGTGTGAATTGTGCAGAATAACTGAGTTGAACCTAACTCCTAGTGCTGTTTATGCAAACAGTACATATAAAAGTGCTTAGGAAAGTATCCAAAATCTGGTTTCTTCTGAATAAATGATCAAATGCCATTTGTCATTATCATTTTTGCTATGCTCAGTGTTATGGTAATATATTAGCTCAAGAGGTATCAATTGAAGAGTAGTAATGAGGGGTTGGGATTGTGGCTCAGTGGTGGAGTGCTAGCCTAGGTGAGGTGCTGGTTTGATCCTCAGCACCGCATAAAAATAAATAAATAATAAATATATTGTGTCCAACTACAACTAAAAAATATATATTTAAAAAAAGAGTAGTAATGATATGTAATATCTATCAGATTGAAAGTTGAAGGTGTGACTCAGTGGTAGAGCACTTGCTTAGCATGTGCAAGCCCTGGATTTGATCCCTAGCACTGCCAAAAACAACAGATGGGATTGTGTATATTGCTTTTTCACTCAGTATATCTTAAGTATTTTCTGGTATCCCTATTTATTCTTAAAAGGAATGGTTTTTAATGCTCCACCTTATCTAATAATGTAAGCACCAGTCCCCTGTAACTGTCTATTCAAGTGTACGTGGATTTTCATTCTTACACAACCCACTAGGATGTATGTGCTTATTTATATTTTTGTACTCTGTGGTTTCCTTTTAGGCTCAGTATTCTCACCATGTGATCCAGGAAATTCTAGGACATCTTGATGCTTGTAAGAAAGATTCTCCACGTGTTCGAGCAGGTATTATTCAGGTTCTGTTAGAGGCTGTCGCCATTGCTGCTAAAGGTTCCATAGGTGAGTGACAGAAAAGAATAAAATAAAAATATTCATTAATCTATTCCAAATGTTCTTTCAGTAGGTATAGCAGTATCTGAAATGCTCTTTAAGAATATCTCCACACATTTTTATATGTATCGCAATTTCTTTTGAAATTTGGGGTTCATATCATTATTCTTAGATTGAAGTAGAGCACACTAAAGCATTTACCTCCAAATCAGTCTCTTTTAATAAAAGGTTTTTATTTATATCACCTGTGTATTGAACATTGGGAGAATACAGATTAAGAAAAAGTGGTAACAGGTCAGACAACCTCATACAAAATTTGAAAATCTGAAATGCTCCACAAAGTCCAAAACTTTTCTGAGTGCCAACATATTGGCACACATGGAAAATCCCACAATTAACAGCATATGACAGGTCACACCCAAAATTCAGGAGCACTAAAACTACCACAAGAAATTATCTTCGGCCTCTATGTACAAGGTCTACATGAGACCCAATTTTCTGTTTAGCTTCGGTGTCCCATTCCTAAGATACCATAATATATATGTGGATAATCCATAATCTAAAAAATTCTGAAATCCCAAACATTTTTGGTCCCAAATATTTTGGGTAAAGGATATTCAGACTGTAGTTTACTTATAGTTAGACAACTCCACCTAACGATCTAATACAAGCAGTCTTCAATTATGTATCATGAGATACCAGGGTTCAAAGAGAAGGGAGGGGAAAATGGATTGGCATGAGCAAAGTTTTGCTAGAATGTGTGATGTTAGTTGGGAAGGAGTCAGAGAACTACCTTTTAAGTTAAATTGCAGCCAGAATATGGATGAAGTTCTACAATTGATAAATTGCTTTAAAGATTTTCTCTAATCTTTATCAGAGATGTTATATAGGATAATTCATCTAGCAGCAAAATATTTAGAAATAAGTTTCTGGCATTGTTGAAGGCAATAGGGGAAGAACCCACTCATGAATAGCAGCAGAGAAATGAAAATATAGAACTTGATAACTGACTTACCGTAGGTAAAGAGAAGTAACGAATCAAAGATCATGATGCTTCATGTACAATGATTAGCAAAATGGAAGAATCCATGATATACAAATAGAGAAATTAGAAGGAGAATCTGATAGTAGTTACTTTGATTCAAAATCAAAGTAGAAATATATTAGCTATTGAAATATTCTAATATTCTTTCAGTGCTGAATAAAGGTGAATATTTTGGATATAGACCTTTCATTATTTATCTTAAAAAGATGAAAGCAAGTTGCCAAATTGGCAAGATATTTAATTTTAAATAGGTAATGAAACACAATATATTGAATCATCACACTAATCGACATCTACTCTTTGGAGGGTAGTGTGTGCTGGGCTTTCTACATTTGAAAAAGCATTTAGTCATGGCTACCTTTCTAGAGATACTTATAATTGATAGGAAGCAAAAAGGGAACCCCTAGTTAAAATATAATGTGATAGAGAATCATGGAAATTATTAATGGGAAAAAAGTCAGTTTACTTGCATCTGATAAATTCTGACTCATAATTAAGGGAAGTTTTTTAAGTCTCAAAGATGCAAAATAAATCTTTTGTATTATATAGGTATATTATCATAGTTTTATGGATTCTGACCCATCAATCAAGTTAAATATTGTCCTAGTACACATTACTTTGAGAAAAATAATGTCTCAGTACACAGTAGATAGAGGATAAGTTTTTGGCTCCATATTTTATGCAGATTATACAAGAGATTCAGTGAGTTGCTCATTGATGCCCAGTAAATGTTGGTTGGCATAATTAAGAGACTTTATTATTTAGATATTTCTCATGTACTTGTAAAAAAATAAATTGGTTATTTCATAATTACATAGTTATTATGTATTTTAAAGTGTATAAAAAATAACCGTAAGAAAGGGGGACTAATGAATACAGAAGGGAAACCAATAGAGTAGGGGAGAGGGATCCAGAGGGAGGGCATAGGGAAGGACTTGGGAAATGCTGGGGAACAACAGCTACCAAAGTATGCTCTGTCCATGGATGAATAGACCACAATGAAAACCACTTATGTTTATAATTTTAATGCACTAAGTGAGGTAATAATAATAATTGAAGGGAGAGTAGCAAGTGGATCAGGGGGAAGGAGGAGGGGAGAAATAGGGAAAGTACTAGGGAATTAAAATGATCAAATTATGTTATGTGCATGAATGAATATGGCATAATGAATCTACTATTATATGTAATTATAATGCACCAGTAAAAACGTTAAAAACGGAAATTACCAAAAAAATCTATTGAGAAATACGAGAATTGCTTTTGAATATAAATAATACTGGGAAAGTGCATCTGCTCACATAGATGTTCTTTCACAGGGCCGACGGTGCTGGAAGTCTTTAATACCCTATTGAAACATCTTCGTCTTAGTGTTGAATTTGAAGCAAATGATTTGCAAGGGGGATCAGTAGGCAGTGTCACCTTAAATGCAAGTTCTAAGGACAATGATGAGAAGATTGTGCAGAATGCCATCATCCAAACAATAGGTGAGTACATTTCACTTTTCAAAACTATCATGTACAACAGTGGTTTAAAAAGCTCTCACATAAGGAACGTACTTGTCCATGATGAATGATAGCTTATATTTCTAAAACCTTTTTATTTGGGAAAAGCAAGCCTAAGAACGGGACAAAGAACACTGTATATCTTTTACACAGATTCATAAAATGTTAACATTTTATGCCATTTTCTTTTTCATTTGCTCCCCACCTATCCCTCTCCTCTCACTCAGTGTGGTTTGTGTAAAAAATAAACACATATACACCTATATGTTTTTTCCTAAACCACACTATAGCAATTTGCCACTGAATTTTTCAGTGTATTTTTCCAAAGAATAAAGATTTATTTTTTTAATATAACCAGGGTAAAATCATCAACATCAATAAAATCAGTTAGTTCATTCCTTCTAGAATACAGCATAAAGTGATATGTTTTTCTTAGAGTGGCTCACCAGAGGTGCATAATGGATTGCTCTTCGTTGATAATGTTAATTTTATCAATCAGGGTGTCATCTTATTTCTGTACCATACAGTCAATTTTTTCAAATAATAATTTATGCAAATATAAGCAATCTGGGAAGTCATTTTTAGATCATGCGGATATTCTGCTCTTAACCTTCTCTGCACATTTTTCATCCATTTGTGATTACTGTTTTATCATGATGGCTGCAAAATTTTGGATTGAAACTTTAGCACTCCCTCCCTCACTTCCAATATTCTAGTGTAAGCAAGAGCCCCCTTTTTTACCTTTGTATGTATGTAGAAATGCATTGATTTATTACTTATATGGATATTTTATGTTTATAATTTATTATGGTACTTAGTGATTTTGGTGCTCAGATATTATCCCAGGTTTGGACAATGGGTGCCCCATTAGGCTGTGTTCTTTGTTCTTTAAGCATCTTCCCAATTTTTGAGTACTGTGTTATTTGGTAAGCTGTCTCCAGCTAATTTTGTATTTCCTGTGTCAGACCTGCAGTTTGGTATTTTTCCAAGGAGCCATGATTCCTTTTAAATGGGGAATAGTGTTAGACACCACAAGCTAGATGCTGAGTTCTAGGCTCCACTAAGATGTCATATCTTAGTGGATATTATATTTTATATTCTAAGATAATATATCTAATCAGCTAATGTATTGCTTTAGTAACTTCTAATTAATGTTAGTGTTGTCACCTAGAATAATGTATTGTTTATCAAGTATTTATTATAAAATATATATAGCAGACTCATTATTTCTATGATAAAACACATTCAGAATAACATGGAAAAGAAATGGCAATATTGCACAGTGAGTAAAATTTCTTTTTAAAAAATCAGACCTCTGATTTCCTTCATATTTTCCTTTAGAATTTGTGAGTATTCTGGTAGCTCTTGGATCTTAGGATGTGTCTGTCCCAAATGGACCTTGGTCTGGACTCTTGTAACTTTTGCACTTTGGGTGAGGCTCTTTGCCAAACCCATCTTTCTATTAAAATAATCAAAAACAAATCTCCTTGCTCTGTTCTTTCTTTCTGGGCCCATTAACATTTCTGTTCAGTAGTCCAACACAAATAGGGTGAGAAGTTTTTGAAGATTCTGTCCTTACTTTTGATCATATTGGAGGTTCCTGCTCAATTTTAAGGCAAAAGAAAAAACTTGTAAAGCATGAAATAGTTGAATTTTTATCTTACTATGATTTTTGTCAGTTCTTTAAGTCTTACTGTATCTAATTAACAGACATACTGAACCCTTTGAACATGTTCTTGGAAAAGAAGAGGAAGCTTTTCCCCTTAAGGCACTAGTTTTTAAAACTAGCTCTACATTAAAATTACCTTAGGATTTTAAAGAAATAACAGATGCCTGGACTCCCACACCTATATATTCTGACTTAGTTAAATTGGTATATAACCTGAACATTAGCATTTTAAAAGCTCCCCACTTAATTTTAATAGGTAGCAAAATTTGGTAACCACTAAATTAGAGGAAACCATTCCATACTTTTTGAAAAGCTGAGGTTCAACCGTAAATTAATGATGGTTGAACCTCAGCTGGATGAGGTTGAACCTGGATGCAGGGAGGTGTAACAGTGCTTTTTACCTCTTTTTAAGTATTTAGTAGTACTATAATCAGTCTGATGCTGTAGTAAACACAAGTGCAGGCTATGTTATGTCAGGTGGTAATGATTGACATGTTGGGCACAGAAAATCCAGTTTGCTGCAGTGATTAGGAGTATATCATATTTAAGGGGCTGGAAAGTTTAAAAAAAAAAAAAGCAGCTTACCTGGAGCAAGTTCATTGATGACCTTTCACAATGATGAATAGAATGCTTTGACTTTTTATAAATATATTATTAATTGCAATAATAGAAGCTAAGGAGTTAAACTGAAGAACCAATTTATTCTTAATGATTATGCTGAATTTTAAGAAAAGAACAAAACTAACCATGATTTGATATCTGTTCTGATCTTAAGAGAAATGAGAAAATTTGAAGTGTGAATAATTGAAAAACCTTGTAAATCTTTTATGTCCAAGAAGTAAACCATCAAAAGCTACATCAGAAAAATGTAAAATATCCTCAAAACCCAAGAGTGCCTGAAAAAAAATTACAAGTAAATCAGCTAAATATTTATTTCTTTAAACATGTTAAATTATGTGCATTGAAATAACTCACAAGGTTAAACTGTAAAACCTGACACATTTTAATGACTTTTTAGAATGTTTGGGTAATCCTAGGAAAACCAGAGTAGTAACTGAATGTTTGGGTAATCTTAGGAAAACCAGAGTAGTAACTTCTTTACTAAAATGTGGCCTAATTGTGGACTTGCCTATTGAACAAAAATTGGGGCTCACAGTATTTGAACAAGTTTCATCAGATACTAGTCAACATTTTTTGTCCTTTTTCTAACACTCCTATCATTTAAGCTCACTGATGTTTGCCACTACTAATTACACATAAAAGACTTTCAGGTATTTATCATTTTATGGAAGTATTAATCCATCATATATATCTTTGTGTTAGACATGATTTTGGACATCTGAAATTGTAATAGCTTTATTGTTATCTAGCTTTAAGACAACCATTGTTTTATCACATATAGAAAGCTTTGGTTAAAAGTATAATTCTTTATTATATAGAAAAAATAGCTTTGTAATTTGTAACATTTATCTTAATATTTTTGTAGGATTTTTTGGAAGTAACCTACCAGATTATCAGAGGTCAGAAATCATGATGTTCATTATGGGGAAAGTTCCTGTGTTTGGAACGTCCACTCATACTTTGGATATCAGTCAACTAGGGTATGTTCTTAGACTGTAAATTTTAACTTAATCTCCAGTTACATTTCATCTTTGATTTAGAAAATATTAAGTCAACATTTATATCGCTTTAGAATCATTTTTCAGCTTCAATTTTCTATGTCTTTATTAACTAAATAAAAGTCTTGATTAGCTTAGGCATTGTGTATATGCATCCATATATGAACTAAAGCTTCAGGTTTTCTGTAAAAATTTTAAAAATTGTCAGTATGTGAGGAATGTTGACTTCTTCCTGCAACTATATAACCAAAATTGATATTAAAGATCTATTTTATTCCCTTACTATATAGCATGTGATTTGATAGCATGCTTATTAAGCTTTAGTTTGTGACTGTTTTTTTTTAATTTAATAAGAAAATGATTATACTGTACCTCGTAAGTATGTATATCATTAAGTGCTAATCAAGAGTTTTTTTAAATGTTTAGGTAGATGGAAATGTTAACTACCCTGATTTGATCATTATACTATATATATATATATATATATCTCAAATTATTACCCTAGACCCCACGAATAGGTACAATTAAAATAATTTTTTTTTAATTGCTATTTCCTTGCTAAACATCTCAATGATCTGACTCTAGTTCCATATGTATCAGGTATCTGGCAGCTCACAAAACATGTTTGCTCTTCTTCAGTATAACTTACTACATTTCCCAGCCCATTGTGTTTTACTGGACCAGGTTACTAATTCTTATTACATGACTAGAAGGTATATGTCATCTTGGGGCCAAGTGTGCTTTCTCCGTTCTTTTTTTGTAGGATCCAGGAGGTACTGGAGGTGCTAGAGGAAATGTGAGTCATTAGATAGAAGGAGGCTAGATCCTTGAATGTGGAAGGCCACCTGTCAAATACCTAATTAGACTGTGATAAGTGTTAGAAATAAATTTTTATTATTTTAATCCATTGAAATTTGGTAGCAGGGCTGAAGTATGTGTGGAGGGGAGGAAACTTTGTTACTACATCATAACTTTGCCTACCTTAATTAATACTGCAAGTCATTTTTCCTCTATTATATCTCAATATCCTCCATTTGGGAATTTAGAATTGAAGTAATCATGTAAAACTAAATCACATAAAAGATACATTTAAAAAATACTTTTTAATAAAACAAATTTAACTCTAGAATTTTCTACTATTAATTTTAGTAGGTTGCTATTCAGATTGTAACCACAAATGTGCTCTAAGGAAAAAGAGCAAGAGATTTAGATGGTCTCAAGTAAACATTTTGAACTATAACATATAAACATATAGAAAGTACAAAAATCTTTTTTTTTTTAAGCTAACACCTTACCATACCCCTAAGCAAGAAATAAAATAATGATCCTTTTCCAAAGGTAATGTTCATGGGTTAATATTGCTTGCACTGCAACTTTATATAAAATGAATTTTATTTTATCTTATTTTTTTAATTAATTAATTAATTTATTTATTTATTTTTTTATTGGTTGTTCACAACATTACAAAGCTCTTGACATATCATATTTCATACATTAGATTGAAGTGGGTTATGAACTCCCAATTTTTATCCCAAATGCAGATTGCAGAATCACGTCGGTTACACATCCACAATTTTACATAATGCCCTATTAGTAACTGTTGTATTCTTCTACCTTTCCTATCCCCTACTATCCCCCCTCCCCTTCCCTCACATCTTCTCTCTCCACCCCATCTACTGTAATTCATTTCTCTCCTTGTTTATTTTCCCATTCCCCTCACAACCTCTTATATGTAATTTTGTATAGCAATGAGGGTCTCCCTTCATTTCCATGCAATTTCCCTTTTCTCTCCCTTTCCCTCCCATCTCATGTCTCTGTTTAATGTTAATCTTTTCTTCCTGCTCTTCCTCCCTGCTCAGTTCATAGTTGCTCTCATTATATCAAAGAAGACATTTGGTATTTGTTTTTTAGGGATTGGCTAGCTTCACTAAGCATAATCTGCTCTAGTGCCATCCATTTCCCTGCAAATTCTATGATTTTGTCATTTTTTATTGCTGCGTAGTGCTCCATTGTGTATAGATGCCACATTTTTTTTATCCATTCATCTTTTGAAGGGCATCTGGGTTGGTTCCACAGTCTAGCTATTGCGAATTGTGCTGCTATGAACATCGATGTGGCAGTATCCCTGTAGTACGCTCTTTTAAGGTCTTCAGGGAATAGTCCGGGAAAGGCAATAGCTGGGTCAAATGGTGGTTCCATTCCCAGCTTTCCCAGGAATCTCCATACTGCTTTCCAAATTGGCCACACCAATTTGCAGTCCCACCAGCAATATACAAGTGTACCCTTTTCTCCACATCCTCGCCAGCACTTGTTGTTGTTTGACTTCATAGTGGCTGCCAATCTTACTGGAGTGAGATGGTATCTTAGGGTGGTTTTGATTTGCATTTCTCTGACTGCTAGAGATGGTGAGCATTTTTTCATGTACTTGTTGATTGATTGTATACCCTCCTCTGAGAAGTGTCTGTTCAGGTCCTTGGCCCATTTGTTGATTGGGTTATTTGTTATCTTATTGTCTAATTTTTTGAGTTCTTTGTATACTCTGGATATTAGGGCTCTGTCTGAAGTGTGAGGAGTAAAAATTTGTTCCCATGATGTAGGCTCCCTATTTACCTCTCTTATTGTTTCTCTTGCTGAGAAAAAACTTTTTAGTTTAAGTAAGTCCCATTTGTTGATTCTTGTTATTAACTCTTGTGCTATGGGTGTCCTATTAAGGAATTTGGAGCCTGACCCCACAATATGTAGATCGGAGCCAACTTTTTCTTCTATCAGATGCAGAGTCTCTGATTTGATATCAAGCTCCTTGATCCATTTTGAGTTAACTTTTGTGCATGGCGAGAGAAAGGGATTCAGTTTCATTTTGTTGCATATGGATTTCCAGTTTTCCCAACACCATTTGTTGAAGATGCTATCCTACAAGAAATGCCGTTGGGATTTTGATTGGCATTGCATTGAACCTATAGAGAACTTTTGGTAATATCGCCATTTTGATAATGTTAGTTCTGCCTATCCATGAACAGGGTATATTTTTCCATCTTCTAAGATCTTCTTCTACTTCTCTCTTTAGGGTTCTGTAGTTTTCATTGTATAAATCTTTCACCTCTTTTGTTAGGTTGATTCCCAAGTATTTTTTTTTTTTTTGAGGATATTGTGAATGGAGTGTTTTTCCTCATTTCCGTTTCAGCAGTTTTGTCGCTGATATACAGAAATGCCTTTGATTTAAGCGTGTTGATTTTATATCCTGCCACTTTGCTGAATTCATTTATTAGTTCTAGTAGTTTCTTTGTAGACCCTTTTGGGTCTTCTAGGTATAGAATCATGTCATCCGCAAATAGTGATCATTTAAGTTCTTCTTTTCCTATTTTTATGCCTTTAATTTCTTTCGTCTGTCTAATTGCTCTGGCCAGTGTTTCGAGAACTATATTGAATAGAAGTGGTGATAGAGGGCATCCCTGTCTTGTTCCAGATTTTAGAGGGAATGCCTTCAATTTTTTTCCATTCAGAATGATGCTAGCCTGAGGCTTAGCATAGATAGCCTTTACAATGTCGAGGTAAGTTCCTGTTATCCCTAGTTTTTTTAATGTTTTGAACATAAAGGGATGCTGTACTTTGTCGAATGCTTTTTCTGCATCTATTGAGATGATCATATGGTTCTTATCTTTAAGTCTATTGATGTGGTGAATAACATTTATTGATTTCCCTATATTGAACCATCCTTGCATCCCAGGGATTAATCCTACTTGATCATGGTGCACAATTTTTTTGATGTGTTTTTGTATTCGATTCGCCAGAATTTTATTGAGGATTTCTGCATCTAGGTTCATTAGAGATATTGGTCTGTAGTTTTCTTTCTTTGAGGTGTCTTTGTCTGGTTTCGGAATCAGGGTGATGTTGGGCTTATAGAATGAATTTGGAAGAGCTCCCTCTTTTTCTGTTTCCTGAAATAACTTGAAAAGTATTGGTATTAATTCTTCTTTAAAGGTTTTGTAAAAGCCCGCTGTATACCCATCTGGTCCTTGGCTTTTCTTGGTTGGTAGTCTTTTGATTGCTTCTTCAATTTTATCCATTGATATTGGTCTGTTCCAATTGTGTGTATCCTCCTGACTCAGTCTGGGCAAATCATATGACTTAAGAAATTTATCTATGTCTTCACTATCTTCTATTTAATTGGAATATAGGTTTTCAAAGTAATTTCTAATTGTCTTCTGTATTTCTGTAGCATCTGTTGTGATATTGCCTTTTTCATCCCGTATGTTAGTAATTTGAGTTCTCTCTCTTCTTCTCTTCGTTAGCATGGCTAAAGGTCTGTCGATCTTATTTATTTTTTCGAAGAACCAACTTTTAGTCTTGTTAATTTTTTCAATATTTTCTTTTGTTTCAATTTCATTGATTTCTGCTCTGATTTTAATTATTTCTTGCCTTCTGCTACATTTGCTGTTGTTTTGCTCTTCCTTTTCTAGGGCTTTGAGATGAAGTGTGCGCTCATTTATTTGTTGGTTTTTTCTTTTTTTGAGGAATGACCTCTAGGCAATGAATTTCCCTCTTAAAACTGCTTTCTTTGTGTCCCATAGATTCCAATATGTTGTGTCTGTATTTTCATTTATCTCTAAGAATTTTTTGATTTCCTCCTTTATGTCTTCTGTAACCCATTGATCATTCAGTAACATATTGTTCATTTTCCATGTGATGTAGGATTTTTCCTTCCTTCTTTTATCATTGATTTCCAATTTCATTCCATTATGATCAGATAAAATGCATGGTATTATCTCCACCCCTTTATATTTACTGAGGGTTGCCCTATGGCATAATATATGGTCTGTTTTTGAGAAGGATCCATGTGCTGCTGAGAAAAAAGTATATCCACTTGATGATGGTTGATATATTCTATATATGTCAGTTACGTCTAGGTTATTGATTATGCTATTGAGTTCTATAGTTTCTTTATTCAACTTTTGTTTGGAGGATCTGTCCAATGGTGAGAGAGGTGTGTTGAAGTCACCCATAATTATTGTGTTGTGGTCTATTTGATTCTTGAACTTGAGGAGAATTTGTTTTATGAACGTTGCAGCACCATTATTTGGTGCATAAATATTGATAATTGTTATGTCTTGTTGGTGAATGGTTCCTTTTAACAGTATATAATGTCCTTCCTTATCCCTTTTGATTAACTTAGTCTTGAAGTCGATTTTATTCGATATGAGGATGGCCACCCCTGCTTGCTTACAAGGACCGTGTGCGTGGTATATTTTTTCCCATCCTTTCACCTTCAGCCTGTGTATGTCTTTTCCAATCAGATGTGTCTCCTGGAGGCAGCATATTGTTGGATTTGTTTTTTTAATCCATGATACCAGCCTATGTCGCTTTATTGGAGAGTTTAAGCCATTAACATTTAGAGTTACTATTGATATATGGTTTGTACTTCCAGCCATGTTTGATTATTTATCCTTTTTTTTTAAAATTTAGTTTGTTTCTCCATGCTTATCTTCCCCCCCCCCCCCGCCCTCTGTCTTTACCGAGGCACTTCCCACTGATGGTTTTGGTTATTGTTTTTCATTTCTTCCTCGTGTAGTGTTTTGCACAAGATGCTTTGCAATCCTGGTTTTCTGGCTGCATATTCTTTTAACTTTTGTTTATCATGAAAGATTTTTATTTCGTTGTCATACCTGAAGCTTAATTTTGCTGGATACAGAATTCTTGGTTGGCATCCATTGTCTTTCAGTGTTTGAAATACATTGTTCCATGACCTTCTTGCTTTTAGCGTCTGTGATAAAAAATCCATTGTTAACCTTATTGGTTTACCCCTGAATGTAATCTGCCTCCTTTCTCTTGTAGCTTTTAATATTTTCTCTTTGTTCTGTATATTGGATATCTTCATAACAATGTGTCTTGGCGTTGGTGTACTGTGATTTTGTATACTCGGGTGTCCTGTATGCATCTACAATTTGTATATCTGTTTCCTTTTTTATTTCTGGAAAGTTTTCTGTAATTATTTCATTCAGCAGGTTACTCATTCCCTTGGTTTGAATCTCTATACCTTCCTCTATCCTGATGACTCTTTAAGTTTGGTTTTTTTATGTTATCCCATATCTCCTCGATGATTTTCTCGTGATTTTTTACCTGCCTTTCTGAGTTGGCTAGACTCTTTTCAAGATGATATATTTTGTCTTCATTATCTGACGTTCTGGCTTCTACTTGCTCCACTCTGTTAGTGATACTCTCAGTTGATTTTTTAATTTGGTTTATAGTTTCCTTCATTTCTAGGATTATTGTTTGATTTTTTTTATAATCTCTATCTCCTGATAAAGATGCTTAACTTCTTCTTTTATCTGTTTATGTAATTTGTTTTCAATGTGTTCTTTCACTGTTTGAATTTGCTGTCTCATATCCTCTTTAAGGTTCCATTCCATCTGTCTAAGGTGTTCCTTGAGTTCTTTATATGACCATTTTTCTGATGACTCTAGGTCCTCCTGAATATTTAGGCTGTCCTGCATTGTTTGTACTCCTTTTCTTCCTTGCCTTTGCATGCTGCTCATGTTACTTCTTGTTCTGTTTGACTGCTGAGTTACTGTTTACTCCTATAAATTTATTTGATGCTTGGTAGGAAAGGTATTAAAAGGGAAGGGAAGAAGTCACTAAAGAGAATGAGAGTAAACAGGTAGAATTCAAGGAAGGGGGAAAAAGAAAATTGAAAAGAAATGAAAAGACAAAAGAAGAAAAAAAAATAGGAAATAAAAAAAGAAAAAAATTTAAAAAAAAAATAATAAAAAAATAAAAATTAAAATTAGAAGAAAAAATTAAAAAAAATAAAATTTAAAAAACAACAAGAAAGAAAAGTGAAAATGGGAAAAAAAAAACCAAATCAAAAAAAAAGAAAAAAAAAACTAATAAATGCAGTCTTTAGAGTTTGATTAACTTCTCTTCCAGTAGGTGGAGCTGTGCCCACCAGGCCAAGCTTCTCCTGTCAATATGCGGGAACCAATCACTGTGCAGCAGCTCCTCCTCCCAGACTGGGCGAGTCTCCAATCCTGAGTGCCTAGGGCTTCCTCTTGTGTCTAGTCACTTCCCCACTTTTCCTCTAGCCAGGCCCCTCTCACCAGTGACGCTCACCACAATACTGGCTACATGCCAGGTCTGCTGCTCCCGGGAGCCTTGTTTTCATGAACAACTGGGCACACTCTCCCTGTTTGCCATTCCCTCAGACCCTAAGTTTGTAGAGCTTGGGGCTGAGAATCCTCAGCGAATTTTACTTGCCCTCCGGTAGCCACGCCCCTGGTAGCTGGTGCAAGAGACCTCAGTTGTCAGCACTGGTGGGGGCGGTAGCCGGGAGTTCCACGCCGCGGGTCCCGCGCCACTTCTGATTCCCTCGGTCTGGCTATCGCGCTCACGGGAGAGCTGGGACGGGCCCTTAAGGTTTCTCCGATGTGTGGAGAGGGAAGGCTAGGGGATTACACACCTGTAGCCGCAGGTTTCAATGAAGTTATCTCCTCAAAATAATTTTAAAAGAGTATAAATTGGAGAAAATATTTAGTATAAATATGGTAGATGAATATGATAGTTTCTTAAATAATAAACAGGTAAGAGCAGATAATTTAAAAGAGAATTAGCAAATAGACAAAGGGTTATTAATTTATGGTCAAAGAAATATGAATCAAATAAAGAAATATAATTTTCTTTAAAAAGTATTTGAACATATTCATGGGGTAATGTGATAATTTGATAGATTTATACACTTGTGTAATGCTCAAAGAAGATAGTTAGCATTTGTATCTCCTAAAACTTTAACATGCAATCATAATTCATATTTGTGGGATAATTTGGGGTTTATATGTGATTTTTCAGTACCATTGGGTTCACCTAATTGTGTACTCATATGATTTAATTTTCATTCCATCACATGCATGAACTTGTTTCCTTTGAGAGCCAGTTAACCTATTTTTTTAAATTTTTTTACATATAATTGTTTTAATTCATATGAAATGTATTTTAGTACATAAAGTGAGACTCACCTTAAGCTATTATAAAAATAAAATCTAGTTAGCTTATAAGAGTGAAGTTTAGAATTGTGAAATATACTAAAGGAAATGAAGTAATGTGAATATTAATTAGCATTAATGATACAAGCATTTTGTATATTTTAGGGATTTGGGAACCAGACGAATTCAGATAATGTTGCTGAGATCTTTGCTTATGGTAAGGTGCTTCATGCAGGTGAAGGACACACACTTACCCTCAAAGCATGGGAAAGATTAAAGGAATAATTTCACATTGTGTAATTTCTTATTTAATAAGAAAATGTGACTACTTTTTTGGTGTGGTTTGTGTACCTAAATATTAAGCTCTTCATTTTTTAAAATTCTGTGCTTTGCACTGATATTCTTCTATTATTTTCTTTGACCTTCATTCTGATGAATCAAAGTGGGCAGAACTCTTGCTGTTTCACAGATGGAGTTGCCTAGGCTAAGAGACTTTGTGTGGAAGGACTTGAGGTTCACTGCGGTCAGTGAGCTAAAAGGTAGATCCTGGACTTGGAAACCCCAAGTTCCTTTTACATGTTGTGCTATTTTCTACATACTGTCCAAACATTTTCTTCTTGTTGGGAAAGCAAATCATAAAAATGACAATTTGTCATTTGAAATTTGGAGTGGCAGTAGATAGCCGAAAAGGAAATATATACCCCAAATGGGAGATGTTGTGGTTACTTTATAGCAGTTGCACTCATGTTTGATTTCACGTGCACCTAGCATAATGCCATGGATATAGTAGGTACTGGTTGTTTGAAATGTGTGTCCTTCCAAATACTATCCTTCAAATTTATTCTAGAAATCGAGGCCCCATTTTTAAAGAAAATATCTCACATCTAGGATACGTATGAAATATCTTCCTGTTTCATTTTTAATTATTTGTTGTTTGGCTTGCAGAAGTTTTAAATTGTAATATAGCTAGATTATCAGTTCTTTTCTATGGGTTTTCCCCTTTTATTTGTGTCTGGTTTAAGAACTCTTTGCCTATTCTGATGATATAAACTCATTTGTTTTAGCATTTTTACAAAAATATTTGAAATTTGTCTTGTCATGTTTAGATAAGTGGTGTGAGGCATGGAGTATTTTTAATTTTTCTAGATAGGAAGAAAATTGTCCTATTGATTTCCCTACTAATTAATAAAGTCAACTTTACCTCATTAATAAGTGCCCAAATACAAATGTTAAATGTTCCATATATGCTTAAAATCCTGAAAATAAGTTGAAATTATCCACCTGAAATTTTATTTGTTTCTGAGATCTTTATATTAAACAAATTCCACAGGTAATTATGCTTTAGAAGGTATTGATGCTCTCATAAACATCAAATCAAGTAACTAATGAAGTATAGCTTTTCAGAGTTGGGGGATATTATATATAACCAACTTCTTTATTTAAAATAAAAAAATAATTGACAAACTTAAATTTAAAATTTGCAGTTCTTGTCTTTACTATTTGCCTCCTGGTCTCCTTATATTCGTCTGTTTCGTACTGACTATGTATTCTGTATATTCTTAACTTTAAATTCCTTTTGTAATATCGAGATATATTGAGCCTATCTTACAGGGATGTGGTGAAGACAAAGTTAATACGTATATAATGCTTAGAATTGTGCCTAGCAAATGGTAAATTATTATTTTATTCTTATGAAAGATGTTTTTGTACATTCAGTAAAATCCTTCATCCCCTTATAAACTTTCTTTATATCTTTCCTTTAGGCTTATATCCATACTTTCTATTTCCCTAAATGTATGATTTTAGAAAATAATGTGAGAACTTTACCAAAGAAAGATTCTTGACAAATATTTTTCATTTTTTTATTTTCTTCTCTATGAATAGGTAACCTCTGGTTACAAAGCCAAGACGATTGTTACTGCACTGCCAGGGTCATTTCTGGATCCTTTGTTATCACCATCTCTCATGGAAGATTATGAACTGAGGCAGTTAGTCTTGGAAGTAATGCACAATCTCATGGATCGCCATGACAATAGGGCAAAGCTTCGAGGGATCAGGTGATGTGTCATGTTGAAATGAGCTACATAATGCTTTTACTCTGAATTAATATGTTACTTAAGTGTTGTGATTTTTTTTAATGTAGAATTTTCAGTTTTTTAAATTGGTGTGGATTTTAATACACTTTTCAGAGTTCTCATCTACTAGCCATATCTAGTTAAGTGGATTTTATTTTTACTTTGTAGTTTTGCTTTAAATTTAGCAATGACAAGCAGTCAAGATTATGCATTTCTTAATTAAACTTGATAATTCAGTAGTATCATTTCAGATAGGCATATTTAAAATGCTTATTGAAATGAATATTAAATAGTTCATATTCCTGAGCTTAAATATAGTTTTCCATGTAAGACATGATATTGTAACCAAATGTACTGTTAATTAAAAATAATACATTGTCTCTAGAATAATACCAGATGTAGCTGACCTAAAGATAAAAAGAGAAAAAATTTGTAGACAAGACACAAGTTTCATGAAAAAGGTAAGATCATCTTCTAAAAATAAAATGTATGCTATAAGTTATAGTCATTTGAATTTTTAGCTGTTTTATGTTGATTTCTTACCTTAAAATGAACCCCCTGAACTTAGAGTTTAAAGACCTCATGCTTCAACTTCAGCCTCCTTCCATGGCCCTGGCAGTCCTGCAGTGTCTCTTCTAGCCTGTGTGTGAACTGTGGGTTGTTAGGCTGCTTCAACATTATTTTGAGAGAAATTACTGCCCTGTTCTCCCCTACCCAAAACACACACATGAACCCACTTTTAGTGGCTCTTTTATAAAGAGCTTCAAGTTTTTGAAAATGGCTGTCTTCATTGAATGAATAACTATAATGAATGCTTACTATTTGTTAGATTGTATTCTACACAGCATTTGAGATATAAAGATGAGTTAGGTAGGGTCTCTGCCCTTAATAAGTCTTATCTGGCTAGATTTCTATGATGAAAAAATAAATTCTGTATGTCTGTTAGAAATGTCCAAATTTAGAAAATGATGCCAAGGTCATTTAGTGTTTTGAGAAAGCTCTCTACATAGTTTCTAGTTATCCAGAGCTTGGTCACCTAATATTTGGCTGACACTGAGCTTCATGTTGAGAGATGCACACAGATGCCTCTGATCTTAGTGAGTAAGAGGGCCCTGTGTTTAGAGGTGCAGAGATGGGAGACACTTGCAAAGACCAATCTAATCCGTGTGCTCCTTTGCCTCTTTAGTAGACTGTCCTTTCTCCCTGCCATCATCCTTAATGTTACTGGCCCTAAGAGTACTTTTGATTGTTATGTGTCAAGTTAATACCTTCACAGTTTAAAACTTCATTGGAAAAGTAATTTATAAAATATCACTTCTTAAATCAGTCTCATCCTTTGAATAAAATTAATTCTTTAAGTTTGGCTGTACTATGGACTTAAAAACTAGAACTAGACTGAGACATTTAACTCCTTTCAACTTCTTAAAAACATATATCTTTATGTGACTCAGTTAATAAAAGAAATTGTTTCACATAACTGAGGAACTTGTAATCATGACTAATATAATGAATTTTGAAAGCTCAGTTTATGCTGTAATATGACAACCTTAAACAATCCTGAAAATTAAGTCTGGATTTTAGCTTATCTGTTATGACAACATAGAAGTAATACCTCTCTGTGATTAATTGTGCTTCTCAACTAATTTTGAAGGGCTGTGATTTAACTGTGTTAAATTTTGAATGCTTAACCTGTTTTCAGATTCAATTATCCCTCTGTTTTATAACACAAATAACTTACCGGCTAAGCATTTGTTACCATTAGGGTAAACCATTCCTAATGCAATCTTTTTCTTTAGATGTAATCTCTTCACATTTCTTTCTTTGTAAAATTTTTTATTTTCATAGTTTGGTGTCCTTTTACATTTATTTTCTTACTCATTTGTAAAAACGATTGATTTTCAAATGAAATTTTACTTGGTAAAATTTCTGCAACAATCCAAAGAAAAACAATGTGATTCTAAAGCCACAGGATAGGACAATGTCCCTCTGTAAGAGCATCTTTCCGTTTACCACATGCAGTGCACCACAGAGCAGCACAATGTGTTCAGGCAGCTGTTTTGCTGGTCCCCACCCAGCCTAAAACTGGTTCATCTGCATGTTTTAGGGACATCTTAGACATTGAATCTGTTTGAAAGATGGTCCCAGGACAGGTCTCAGACATCTTAGACATTGAATCTGTTTGAAAGTTGGTCCCAGGACAGGTCCCTTACAGTTTACATCAGGGAATGTTGTCGTCTCATCTCCTTGTGAAGCTTTTAGAGAAAACAGCTGCTCCCACTGTGAACTCATCATATAGCTCCTTGCCATGTGAAAGCTCTTTTTGTTAATGTAGGAAAAGGAACATTTTATTATTAGTTATAAAATATAGTCATTATTTTAATTATTTTCAAGTGAACAAGTTTAAACAAAAGTATCCCACATTTCTTGTCTTCATAAGTCTATCCTCTCCCCACAGGTAATCCCTGCTTTGATGTTTTAGACAATTATTATTGAGTTTTATCTGTTTTTGTATTTTGTGTGAAAGGAGCAGTATATTGTATATTCTTTAATGTGTAGGGGTTTTTTTTTTTCATTTTGCTCTATCCAAGTGTATAGCTTTAGTAGTATTTTTGATACAAATACAGAAGATATCTGTTCTTTTGTTGGCGGACATTTGAACTGTTTCCAGTTGGGGTGTTATAATTTGTGCGGTTGTAAACATGGCAGTGTGTGTAGTAAGCTGTATATAATTCTCATTTTTTTAAGGTCTGTATGAGAGGAATTCCTAAGTAGTAGATTATGCATTCTTCAGACTCACTAGATAATGCCAATCCACTTCATGAAGTCATTACACCTAATTAGAATACATTTTTATAGTACTTATTGCCAAATCTTATTTTTATCTTATATGGTGGTCATGTAGTAGATGATTAAAAAAATATTGAATTACTTAGGAGACCTGAGACCTGAACTGCCATGAATGTAAACACTGCTGTAATATTTGTGAATGATGTTTAGGAACCATAGGTTTCAAGAGCAATCTTAGAATTTAGAGAGTCTACCACATTAGACCCTCTTTTCCACCCAAGTATTGAACCATTTGAGAAAAAAACAGAGAAACTAAGGATTGAGAAAGGTTAAAACCTAATACCAACTTCAGAATAAAGGATTCTAGTGGGATGCTTGAGCACAGCTGCATTTTTGGAACCCCAGAAAGATGTATCAAACACTGTACCCAAATTAAACAGACTTACATAGTCAGTGACTGTCAAAGCTGGAAAAAAACAGACCTTGCTACCAGAATGGGACCTTAGTGTAAGTTAAAGAACAGATCAGAGCATTGCATGACAGGCAGGCTGACTCCAGAAGAGTCTGTGTTGTTCTTGCTCAGCAGGTCATCCCAAATTATCAGTCTGACAAATCCCTTGAGAAAGAGGCTGGAGCTGTAGTCATTGCACATGGGAGAGTAGCCTCTAGTGTTCTTAGCACTGTCCACGTATTACAGTCACCTGGGGAACCATATACTTTAGAAACACTGATGGGCCACTGGCCAGTTCCATCATACCAGGGGAGGCAGAAACATGGTGGCCATTCCATTTTTCCTGTGTTCTGGCTTACAGTTAGGTTTGAGGGCTAGATCCCCAAGTGAGCCTAATTTACCACACAGTGACTGGAAATGGGAAACACCCTCATATTTCTTTTAGCTCTCACTTGGAAGTTACATCTATCCCAGGAATAGTTTAGATAGGAAAGGCTTTTATGTCTTTTAGTGACATATTTAGGATAATATTTTAATCAACATACGTAGGTCTGGATTAGGGGAGTCATCTCTGTGGAGTTACTGCAACCTCCTCATATAAATAGGCTTTAGACTCATCTTTGGAGATTCATTCCAAAGTATAGGAGCACCTACATGCTATTTCCTGAAGAGCCCCTATGCCACAGCATGGGATTGTTCTCAAAACAAGAAAGCCAGAGTCCTTTCCCCTCATCAAAATGTGCTTTATTATTGCCAATGCTGTGTTACAGTGGTATCTCCCAGAATTCTGCTATTCATTTCACATTTTCCTCAAATCAATCCATAATTTGCTTTTTCCCCCAAATAATTACTAAAAGAATTTTTATTATTTACTGTGGAACTGTTTCTTCATGTTTTTTCATAAGATTTATTTTCAATTTTAATCTTAGTTTGTAGTTGTAGAATATATATTTGTGATATTAATCATTGCAATACAATTTGACTACTTGGTTTGATGAAAATTTCACATTAGGGTATAAAATAAGATTAGTTACTTTGTAGAAGGTTATTTGCATGGGAAATCTGCTCTTATTACATCTTAAGCAAAATTATCTTTTTCTTGTCTTTCAGAATGGACAGCAGCTATATAGGCACATATACTTAGGCTGTAAAGAGGAAGACAATGTCCAGAAAAACTATGAGCTACTTTATACTTCTCTTGCTCTTATCACTATTGAATTGGCCAATGAAGAAGTGGTTATTGATCTCATTCGATTGGCCATTGCTCTACAGGTGTGCTTTGTTAATCTTTTACTGGAGAAATCTTTTTAAATGAAGCCAATGTTATCTCTAAAGAGTTGTTGCCTTTTTTATTCGAGAACATTAATTTTGATAGAGTAATGTTTTGTTGTAAATTTTAAGTTCTCAAGATTATGATTACATTCATTTGTTCTTTTAATAAATGAATATTGACTGCTAAATATCGAGGCCTTGAATACTGTGATGAAACAGGTAAACACAGCCTTTTACCCATACTTTCAATTTAAAAGAGAAAATAGTCATTAAATTATAATTATAACATTGTTTAATTGGAATGCGTACTGTGTAATAAAAGGACAGTATGCAATGTTGTACGCTTGGGCACTCTGTGTGTGTGTGTGTGTGTGTGTGTGTGTGTGTGTGTATTTATATATGTGTATAAATAGGAAAGGTTTTCCTAAGGAAAAACATTTAATAAATTGAAAATTTTAACTCTGCTATAGATAGGCATTTGTTCTCCTTTCAGAATTCTTTTTAAAAATAAATTCTAAAAAGTTGACTTTTTTTTTAATCATTTCAAACTGCTTGCACTATTCCAGTATAATTATAGAGAAAATGTTGATGGAGTTCTTAACCTGTCAGATGTATTTGTTTTTTATTAAAAGGATAGTGCAATTATCAACGAAGATAATTTGTCCATGTTTCATCGTTGCGGGATCATGGCACTGGTTGCAGCATATCTCAACTTTGTAAGTCAGATGATAGCTGTTCCTGCATTTTGCCAGCATGTTAGCAAGGTAAGGTAAATGATAAACTTGAGGTTGAACACAAATGATTTATTTTAAGTGATAATTATTTTTAACTTTGATGATTATGTATCAAATTATTATGATAATCCTGTAAATCAAAACTGAAACTAACACTGCAGCTATTGTTTTATTAGAATTTTTTTAATGTGGTTGAATAGAATACATGCTTTTCTTCTGTGGTATCTTATCATTCTGTACTTTTTTTTTCCTTTGAGCCATTATGAATCTTTATTTATCTAAATGTTCTTAAGTTATATTATTTTTTATTTTATTGCTATTATTATTTTATACCGGACAAATTCCAAAAGTTGAATGATTAATGTACCTCTTTGAATATTGTTGTCTTTCAAGTATACTTAGCTTTTTTCAGCAATAACTTTATTTTTCTCAGCAAAAACTCCTGAGTAACTCACATGAATTAATATATATCTCAGAGCCTGTGACTTACCTGAGAAAGACCACTTGTAAAGACATTTGTCAGAGAGAACCTCATTTTTATGAAATTGGAAGCATGTCTTTCAATCCTTATTATAATATAGGTTTTTAATGCATTCCAAGAAAACTCAATCTTATGTTAAACAAACATGTGACTGTTGAATGCCCACCTTTGGAGATATTATGAAAGCACAAATAATATTTCACAAATATTATGAAAGCAGAGGACTCCCTTTAAGTTGCTCTCAGATCCTCTGAGGAGCAAGACCTCACACGTGCTTTGAGATCTCATGACAGGCTGCAAGAAGTGCACAGAAGGTAGAAGACGGTGGTTCATAAAGGGTTTACCAAATGAGTCATTTTATAGTAGCTTTAAGGAAGTATAATGCATCATTATTTTTTTTACTTCATTTATTATTTTCATAAGTTTATTTGCTGAATTTTTAAATAATAAATGTGTAAACAAGATGAATTATATATCTGGACTCTAAACCTAGCTTGAATTCAAAATAAAGTGATATTTTACATAAATGTTTAAAGGTTTTATTTTGAGTTTTTTAGTTGTTTTTCAGATTGTCCTAGCCAAGGTCCTAAGGTTTTGAGTTTTGTTTTGTTTTGTTTTTGGATATTTTCCAGGTTATTGAAATTCGAACTATGGAAGCCCCTTATTTTCTACCAGAGCATATTTTCAGAGATAAGTGCCTGTACGTTCATTCAGTATATTTTATGGAAAGGCTTATTAGAAAAAACAATCAGTGATTATAAGGGAGTAAATTAATGTTATAAAAATTTTCTAGTGTTTCACAATCATCACTTTGGATTTCCATCATTTAATTCATCTGACTTCCCTTGTTGTAGAATTTTTGCATTTTGTAAATGTAGACTCATGCATGCATGGAGCCAAGCTTGAAAAAAATGAAGAAAAAAAGATCTGTCTTGCTCTTTAAAATGTGGGGATCTCTCTCTTAACTACAGCATTTTTAGATGCTTTCATACATAATGAGCATTCTATTAAGAGATTATGATATCTTGACTTTCAGTGATAGATAAGTATACTCATAAACTTGTGGGGCAGAGGCTATTAAGGAAATGTTATACCCTTTATTTTTCCTTGCTCTCCAGAGGAAAAAAAAATGTATGAATAATAATAATACACTCATATCCGATTCAAGATCTTGGGCTCTGAGAGCATGTTGTATCAAAAACATCAGCCTGTGATACTACTGGCCCTGTGAAAGGAAAACCAAGTGGTTGTGCAGGTGTTTTTGTCTCTTAGCTGGCTGGGGATTCTCATTAGTGATCAGTGAGATGCATTTTTAGTTTTCCTCTCAGCAGATTTTTAATTAGCACGAAAGTCAAAACTGAATTTAATGTTCTTTATTACTTAGTGTTTGGATATCAGCCCAGTAATATAAGGTTGAATTCACTATTGGAGCATTACTGGGAGAAGAATACTAACAGTGTGGCTAGGATGGGACCACATGCCAAGTGATCTTAGAGAGTGCAGATTAATGACCTATAGCATATTGATGTTTCTGTTATTAATTGTAGGTTAATTTATGTTTATCTTAGAATAATGAGGCTTTAGCTTTGCAGTATTTTGTTTATTTACTTACCTTTGCTCAGAATTAAGTAATACTGACTAATTATTGTTTTTATCAACCTGAACAGACTTCCAAAATCTTTAGAGAAGCATGACAAAAATCTGTACTTTCTGACCAATAAGATTGCAGAGTCACTGGGTGGAAGTGGATATAGTGTTGAGAGGTTGTCAGTACCATATGTACCCCAAGTAACAGGTAAGAGGATGAAAACTACAGCTCTTTTAGTGATTATGTTTCAATTTTTTCATTATACAATTAGAAAGGAAAAGTAATTCTTGGTATGTATACCCACTATGTAGCCCAGACTTTTTCAACTGTTTTACTTTTGAAAACCTTTGGTAAATCTCTACAGATGTAGATATGATTTTACCCTAAGCAAATCAAGTGCTTAATGATTTATTTTTCTTGATATTACATTCATGGATTATTATGTCTAATGTTATCCTTTAAAACAGAAAAGCAAAGTGAAATCTTTTCTTCATTAAACATAATTATATCTAACACAGAAATTACTTTAGTGATTTGTAGGAATTGTTTAATAAGTGATTTGTGATTATTGAGCTTAATGAATTAGGAAATGTTTGTTCTTTGAAAAAGTATAGACTCCTATGTAAAGAAATGTACAAACTTTTTACATTTCTTCTGTCTGTATACTTCCTCTGTTCTTTCCTTCACCTGAAATAATGCAGTTGTGATTGAAGACAAAACTAAATGGTGTCTTGCTTTCAATTTTTTTCTTTAAAAAATAAATCAAAGAGTTTCTTATACTCTAATGATTATATGAATGTTAAATTTTGTGGAAGAACTAATTTAGCCTTTGGGAATACCTTTGTTCTATAAGAGAACTATTTGATTTCAGTTAGATAATTTTTTAGATTAATTACTAAAAGTAGTATAGTCTTTGTAAATGCCGGTCTTTTCCATAACATGGGTCCAAAATATACACATTTCTTACAGTGATAGTTTATAGTAGTTGGAAGTGTTAATGCTTTTGCATTTTCTTTTAAAATTTGTAGTATAAAAGATTGTTTCTCATAAATTCCATGGGGGGAATAAAAATGCTAAGAATGAGACATTAATAGAGCTTTGTAATTTAAAGTAATTTTTTAAAGGATATTTAAAATATTACATTTTTATAATTTTGAATTTAGCTCTCTTTCCTTCAAGCAAAAAACCTCATAAACCCAGGCACAAATACAAAGGTAAATGCAACTGACAAGTGTAGTGTGCCTTTCCCCACCTATGCCTAGGAGCATAGCTTAGTCACATGGGCCTTTTAGAGATGGAGCCAGTAGCCTATGTGTTTCATATAGTTGTAGTGGGGACATATATGTGTTTCATTTAGTTATGACTTTGTTCTTTTTCCTTATAGCCATAGTTTTTCATTTTTCTGCTATTTATTTTTTTATTATTACTTTTTATTCTAATTTGTTATATATGACAGAATGCATTACAATTCCTATTATACATATGGAGCATAATTTTTCATATTTCTGGTTGTACCCAAATTAGAGTCACAACATTTGTGTCTTTATACATGTATTTAAGGTAATGATGTCCATCTCATTCCACCATCTTTCCTACTCCCATGCCCACCCCCTTCCCCTCCCTCCCCTTTGCTCTATGTAGAGTTCGTCTAATTCTCCCATGCTTCCTCCCAACCCCTTTATCTTTGTCTTTTACTCTCTACCACTGGTCTATGTGTCTATTTTTATGCCAATACCATGCAGTTTTTGTCATTTTTATTTTGATGGAGATTATGTTGAATCTCTGTAATGTTTTTGGACATGTGGCCATTTTAACAATATTAATTCTGCCTATCCATGAACATGGGAGTGCTTTCCATCTTCTGAGGTCCTTTTCAATTTCTTTCTCCAGCATTCTGAGTTTTCATTGTAGAGGTGTTTCACCTTCTTGGTTATATTTATTCCTAGATATTAATTTACTTATTTATTGAGGCTATTTTGAATGGAATTGTTTTCCTGATTTCTATCTAAGAGAGGATTTTATATGTCCCCACCATAAAGAATTGATAAATACTTGAGGTGATGGATATGCTGATGACTCTGACTTGTTTATTTCACATATGTATACACATATTAAAATATTGCATTGTACCCCATAAGTATGTTTAATTATTTGTTAATTAAAATAACACTTTCCTTTAAAAAAAAAAGACTGAAAAAACACTGCTCTATTTAGAAAGAACAAAAACCTCATAATTTTCTGAATTTTAAAAATCTGAAATAAGCAGTGTTTACAAATAAAAAATCAGTGTAACATTTATAAGTAACAAATAATGAGATGAAACAACTTTTATTTTAGATGAAGATCGTCTTTCTAGAAGAAAAAGTATTGTGGACACCGTGTCTATTCAGGTGGATATTTTACCCAACACCATTCCTTCTGATGATGTGGTAAGTGACTGCTAGTTCATGGAATACTGTGTTGTGACAGATATCAGTTAAAAGAAATTTTCACCCTCCATACTTTTAATACAGGAGAAACTATAACTGTATCCCCAGATCAACTGAATTGTTACTAGAAATTAATCTGATTTAGTTTATTTTTTATAATTTCTATTACGGAACCCATTGCAGCTATCTAAAAGATATATAAACTTAACATTGTATATTGTATATACTAGATTTTACATTGTAATTCAGTGTAATAAAAGGGACTATAAAGCACAACTAAATTTTTTTTGGAAATAAATGCTAGATAAGGCCTGTTGTTAAATTAATAGAATCTCTTAGTTCCTGTTTATTTTTTTAAAATTCATCAAATATTAATTACAGAAACAAATAGAATTATACACTTTTAAGTGAAGTCACATGCTCACTACATTTAGAAAGTGTCATAACTTCACTTGTGAAGGAAAATTGTTGTATTATTATGAATAGCATATATGATGTGTGTAGCTTAAGCTGAATCAATAAACTGTACTCTTTAAGAACTGTGGCTGCTCTCCTCCTGTTTCAGTAGAGCATAAGAATGTGTCCTCCTGAGTTATAGAAAGGAGAAGCAGTCAATGTTCTCTAACACTTATGTTACACAAATCATCAGAGTATGCTTTGATAGGCCAGTAAAAGTACTGAAATGCCAACCTGTCATAGTGTATCTATTGTTTCCCTTCCTAGGGTATTTATTATTTTTCATTGGCACAATAAAAATAATTAAAGATATCTCCATATAAGAAAAGAGAAAGAAGTTGTCTGAATTAGTGCTTTCTCATTCTCCTTTCTCCCCTATTTCCTGTCAGTTAATTCGTTTCCAGAAATTAAAATTATTTAGTGATCAGAGAATAGTAAACTAACTTGTATGTTCTATGTTCTGCTCAGTTACACAAAATTCATCAGCTATATTAAGAAATTATTAGTAGAGCATCAAAAGTAGTTGAACAGGCAGTTCTTATACATTTTGTGAAGCCACATATTCACTACCTTTATAAAGTGTCAAAACTTCATCTATGAGGGAAATTAAAGGCATTAAGGCATTAAGATTGATTTAAAGTTGCTTGCCAGTTTAAACTTAAGAGAAATCTTCTCTAAATTTGCCTCTTCAAAGTCATTTTAATTTTATACATTCCTAGGAAGGAGAGTTCTTTTAATTATAAATTTGCTAGTTCTTTTCATTATAAATTTGCTGGTATTACCTTTGTTAGGGAAGAATTCATTCAAAGCCTTAGTTTATAGACTTAATTTTTCAAGGGGTGCAGCATATATTATTCCATTCTCCTTTTTAAAAAAATTTTTAAATTTTATTTTTTTTTAATTGTGCATGACAGTAGAGTCCATTTTGATATGATTGTATAAGCATGGAATATATATATACTAATTAGGACCCTGTCTTGTGGATGTACACGATGGCAAGATTCACTGTGTACATGAATATATTCATAAATGTACAGAGGAAGGCTTTCCTTTCTCTTTTTGTTAACTAATTTTTAAATTTTCATACAAAAATATGTATATAGCACTTGAAACTTGACAAGCGTCCATTTGTTTTGATAAAATGAATTGGAAACACATTTGCACAAATGTAATATAGGAGGAATATATTACATTTTACATTAAGTGCCCACGAATACATTTATTACCTTTTCAAAAACTTTGTTTTGCTAAGTCCTAAGTGTGAGACATATTTGTTTAGCATTGAGTATCTAGAAAGTACAATTTAGTATCACATTTATTTGAGGACATTTGAGTTTAAAACTCATTATTAACAATTGTGGAATCTGCTTTTATATATTAGAAAAGGTTGTTCAGATACCAAAAGAGAATAAAATTACTTCCTAGGCAAAATTTAATTAATTAATTTCATAGAAGACCAGAGAAATTTATAAAAGCTATTTACCAGTTACTGTTGAATACTTGCTCAAACTTTAAAATAATCTTTATAAACTAAAAAAAAAAAAAACAGTGTAACAAGAATGCTAGCATTCTCATTTCTACTGTACTTTAGTTGTTTCTTAAAAGTCTCCTGTTTTTGGCGCTTAGCCACGTCTAAAACCAACAGAGTCATTTTTTTTTTTTCATTAAAGTACTAGATTACTTTTGGTACAGGTAATTAATCAGCCAGAGCCTAATCTTGTATGTCTGCTCCAAATATCTAGAACAAAGCAACTGAAGATTCCCAAGTTTAATCTGACTTCAACTAGAAATGTGAACCCTCAGTAGGAAAGCTGAGGTAGTGGATCTCTTGCTGCTTGGTTTCCAGCTAAAGCCTTTGTATTACAGAGAAGCTAAGGTAGAGAGCGGGAAGTCTTTTGCTTTCATTAGTCTTGCTGCCTTAGACTTAGCAAAAGAAGCTCATGGGCTAAAATTAGGGATGATCAAAGTCCAGGCAAGTACTCACATATCATTTTTTCATTGTTATTCAGAGATACTGTAGTAACTGGATGTATTATTATGCCTTCTGAAAACGTGCTGGTGCCACAAAAAGTGTTCTGAACTTTTTTTTAAAAAATCATAAAATGTTTGATTTCATATCTTTTACATAATTCAAAGTAAAAGATATTTGAGAGCTCCAGTTGAAGGACACTTGCAGAAAATAGAAATTTGTTAGTTGACCTCACAAGATCCAGAATATGCTTAACATATTGATTTTGTTCATTGAACACTTGCCAAAATAGTGATTATTACTTTTAAACAGTTTGAAATCTTAGATTATTTCATTTTTGAGTTGTAAATAACATATAACACCAAAAATTTAGAGGCTGTAGAATATTAGTTCTTATTTACCATATAGCTAAAAATATTCATAAACTGGACATGGATAATCCCAGTGGCTCAGGAGGCAGAGGCAGGATCACCAATTCAAAGCCAGCCTCAGCAATTTAGCAAGGCTCTGTCTCTAAATAAAATATAAAAAAGGGCTGGGGATGTGGCTCAGTAGTTAAGTTCCACTGGTTTCAATCCCTGGTATCAAAAATAAATAAATAAACAAACAAACAAATAAATAAAGATGTGTGTCCATATAATCTCAGCCTGTTTCAAATCATTGATCATACATATATCACTCAAAGTTGGGTCGGGGGGATATCTATAGTGGAGACTATTCTGTAATACAGATTAGCTGAGTTGCTGCTGCTGCCCTATTTCTGCTAGTCTCATGCTAATCTGTAGGCTTGTTTGGGGGAAACCCTGCAGTAGGCCAGTGTTACACTTAGTGAAAAAGTGGAGACTACTTGATATCTAGAGCGTAAGTCACAAATGAAGCCAACATAGAGAAGAAGAAATTGTTGTGAAAACTCCTAGATGACTCATAACTAGGTGAAGGTGTTATTTATATTGACTTTTCTTAACTCTTGTTTTACTTGAATCACTTTTCTCTAGGTTAGTAACACTGAAGAAATTACCTTTGAAACATTGAAGAAAGCAATTGGTGAGATATCCTGCACTAGTTAACTCTCTAATATCTAACTCATCTTTTTTTTTTAATGTTGCATGCTTTTTATTATCAATTTACAGATCCAAAGACTATAAACTTTCTTTTAATATTCAGTGTTCACCTCTTTTAACCATGTGCAAAGGGGGCACATGGCATGATACCTGACTATACTTTTTTCTTTTTTTTTAGTTGATTTTTTTATTTATATGTGACAGTGGAATGCATTACAATTCTTATTACATGTATAGAGCACAATTTTTCATATCTCTGGTTGTATACAAAGTATATTCACACCAAATCATGTCTCTATACACGTACTTTGGATAATAATGTCCATCACATTCCATCATCATTTCTAACCCCATATCCCCTCCCTTCCCCTACTACCCCTCTGCCCTATCTAGAGTTCGTCTATTCCTCCCACTTTCCCCCTCCCTACCCCACTATGAATCTGCCTCCTTATATCAGAGAAAACATTCAGCATTTGTTTTTTGGGGATTGGCTAACTTCACTTAGCATTATCTTCTCTAACTCCATCCATTTACCTGCAAATGCTATGGTTCTATTCTCTTTTATTGCTGAGTAATATCCATTGTGTATATATGGCAAATTTTTTTATTCACTCATCTATTGAAGGGCATCTAAGTTACTTCCACAGTTTAGCTATTGTGAATTGTGCTGCTATAAACATTGAAGTGGCTGTATCTGTGAAGTATGCTGTTTTTAAGTCCTTTGGGTATAGACCGAGGAGAGGGATAGCTGGGTCAAATGGTGGTTCCATTCCCAATTTTCCAAGAAATCTTCATATTGCTTTCCATATTGGCTCCCCCATTTTACAGCCCCACCAGCAGTATATGAGTATACCTTTTTCCCCACATCCTCACCAATACTCACTATTGTTTGTATTGATAATGGCTGCCATTCTGACTGGAGTGAAATGGTATCTTAGTTTTTTGATTTTTACTTCTCTAATTGCTAGCAATGATGAACATTTTTTTTCAAATATTTGTTGATTGATTGAATGTCCTCTTCTGAGAAGTATCTGTTCAGGTCCTTGGCCCATTTATTGATTGAGTTATTTGTATTTTTGGTACTTAGCTTTTTGAGAGAGATACCCTAGAGATTAGTGCTCTATCTGATGTGCACGTTTATGTTGGTGTTTTTTTAGATGATAAAATAACTAAAGGCAATATGGTAAAAAAACAAACAAAAAAAACCTTGTTTTTTTAAATAAATAAATTATGAATATGAACTCATTCTTTAAGCTTTTAAAATTGTCTCACCATATCTGTGTTCTTTAGCAGGCAAACACTGTTATATCAGTCATATCAAAAAGATGCATTTGTTATTTTACTTTTTCAGAAACTTGAGATCATACATACATCAGCTTAATATAAAAACCCCTTCCCAAGTTGTGGTCAGGTTCAGTGTGATTCTGCATGACCCAGTCTGTGTTTCTGTTACTTCACTCAGCGTCAAGAATCAGTCAAGCAAATATTTAGTGCTTCATATATGCAAGGACATAGTTATAAATAAAGGAGTCATTCTTCAGGAAAGCTCTTGATGTTGTTTGACCTGTAGAAAGTTACCATTCTCTCTCCTTTTTTATGTTTTTGATAAGAGAGACAGACAGGTATTCAATGAAAGATTTTCTGCTATGAGCTTTAATTCTGTTCAGTTTTTTAATGTGTGTGTATTATTTCACCTTTAATGAGACATTTTAAGAATGTTATGCCTTTTGCTTTTTTTCCTTATGGAATAGTTCTTTAAATCGTCTTTATTTTTGGTTGATAGATCATTAGCTTTTTTTGATCATTGGCAGGATTTTATGAAACTATTCCTTTTAATGGATCCTTATGTAAACTTACACAGATACCAATGGAATGGAAGAACAGGAAAAGGAAAAGAGACGTCTTGTGATAGAGAAATTCCAGAAAGCACCTTTTGAAGAAATCGCAGCACAGTGTGAATCCAAAGTAAGTGAATAGATGGTAAAAATAGTTTTGTAGAAACTTTGGTAATTGGTTGGTAAGTTCCAAACTTTAGGCAAATCAGAGAACACAGGGATAGGTACTAGACAGGGACAGAATCTCTGAGGGATTAGCTGTAAAGCCTGAATTATTTCTTAATGGGATATAAGCTGATAGAAATGGCAGATCCCACTGGATGTCAGTGAATATTGTTGCTTTGATGCTTTTTCCATAGTGGTTCTGGTGATTTTGCTGTGATTGCTTTTGTGTTTGTCAGTTTGTAACTAAGAAAGAACAATAAGAGAAAATAAATTCTAACAAATGAGACAAATCAAAACATTAAAAACAATTTTTACTTCCGGATACAGTTGTACATGCCTGTAATCCCAGCAGCTCAAGAGGCTGAGGCAAAAATGATCAAAAGTTCAAAGCCAGGCACAGCAACTTTCTGAGGTCCTAAGCAACTTAGTGAGATCTGTCTCTAAATAAAATATTTTCTTTTTTTAAAAAAAGGCTTGAGTTGTGGCCCAGGGGTTGAGTGCCCCTGGGTTCAATCCCTGGTACCAAAAAACACAAACAAAAAACTCCACATTCTGTATTATCTAACAGTTACAGCTGTGATTATTCATTAAATTACATTTGTATTATTGGGTATTTGGAAAATTATAAATCCTTTCATAACATTTTTTTCTTCTTTTCAGGCAAATTTGCTTCATGATAGACTTGCTCAAATACTGGAACTCACCATACGGTAAGGGTTTTGTTGCAGCAACAGCAGTAACACAACAATAGAAACTACTATACTCCTATAAATTTGTGCTTGATTATGTTTAAGTAATTATCCTTTTCATTGAGGGAGCATGAGATCATAAAGGTGACCCTTTGAGTGGTCGTTCTGGTTACCAGAGAGAATCTTATATCATTTTTTTGTAGTTGTCTTAGCATTTCTAGCTTCCTCTTTTAGATTATTTATTCCTTCATAATGGTCCTATAAAGATATCTGAATAGTCTGGAAGACCCACATTCTAATGTTGTGTTTAACTAGGAAATTGCTGATATTTAACTGTTTTAACTTACAGAAACTGAAGTTTAACATAGTTCTGCCTCATAGTGTTTTCCAGGACAATAATGTTTTTCTACCTGTGCATGTGGCTCTTTTGAATTATTGAATTTCCTTGAGCTTTCCTATACCATGTTCATTTGAGTCCTGTTAGGAGTTGTTATATGCCAAAACATGGTGTCTGTGATAACTGTGGTCATTCTTTGTCTATACATTATTAAGTAATGTAGCACAGGAAGAGGGGAAGGCAAGCTGTAAGTTCCCTACAAAAAAATAGAACTTCACGTGGTCTTACATTGACTTCACTGTGGAAATCAGCCTAGTAAAGAAGTTATACATAGCTGTGCTTATGGATTTTTTTTTCTCCATCAGTTGTATTTTTTATATTTTTAACACCTATATCATATAAATGGAAGAGACTGGTAAATGCTCTAGTCTGTTTGATTTTTTTTTTTTTAATTTCAGTATGTTTTCTGCTTTTATAAGCAAGTTTATGGTAGTCTCACATCTTATTCTAAACACTTCCCCACCATGCCTCCTGCTTCTATTAAGTAAAGAATCGCCCATTTACAAAATTTCAGGACAGATAATTGAATTGAAATATGCAACGTGTTGTGAATCTAATTTTCAGAGAAAATTGCTGAGTAAGAGCATTTACTTCTTTGCTTTCCATTAACTGTAATACCAAACATCCACTGTGTACTTTATCTTATACTGCAGATTTCTTATTGTTATTTTTGCTAATCCTTGCCACAACCCTGAAAGGTAGGTAGAGAATGTCTTTTCCATTTTCAGGTGAAATTACTAAAGCTTAGGGAAGGAAAGTAACTTGCTGAAGCTCATGTAGCTAGTGAGTGGCATAGTCAAAATTTAAATCCATAACTCATGTTCTTAAGAGAAAATTTTCTAGGTATCACTGTTACATTTAGTCACACCAACATAATTATATGAATTAAATAGTTTAGAATAAAGTGTTATGACTATTTCCATTTTGTTGGTACTGCTGCTTCTCACATTTATTGAGCACTTACCACTAATAGTTAACATTTATCAAGCATGGTGCTCTAGACACTATGGTAAGTGCATTGGTTCATTTAGTTTTTACAGTATGCCTAAAAAATAAGTCATGATTTTCCTCATTTTAAAGTGTACAGACAGGCACATGGAAGTTAGGTGACTTATCCAAGGTCACTTAGCCAGCAAATAGCAGTTCTGGGATGGCCTGCATGACACAGAACTAAAGTCTAGCTATGAAGTCCACCTTCACAATCTTCAACTTGCCAGTACCTTTTCTCATGTTCATTTTCCTTGCCCTAAGCAGCCAGAGGAAAGAGTTTGTGCTCTCCAGAAAAGAGACCAAACAAAGAGTCTTATAATTCAGTCCCCCTTCTTTTATTCACTGTGACCTGGGCACGGGAAAAAAAATTGATGTGACAAAAAATTAGTTTCCTCATAAGAGAAAAAGATATCTGAGTAGGAGTACAGGCAATAGATGCAAGTATAGATGGTTTACATATTCAAAAAAATTATAAGGAGTTCAGAGAAGCAGTCATATAAATACACTGAGAGGAAGCAACATCAGATTATCCATTTATTGGAATTAATAGACAAGGTACTTAAAACTGCACACACCCACACATCCATTGGAGTTTAAAGAAAAGCTACCTATATTTTAGTAAATAAATGTGAATGGAACTGCTTGTTCTCACTTTTTCCTGTTTTGCTGTATTATTATAATTGCAGATTCTAACATTGTTCTCATAAGAGTATTAAAGCATAACAATGAGGAAAAAATTCAGAAATTTGAATATTATCATCTTAAGTGTCCTTTTAAAGAGATTTGAATATTATCATCTTAAGTGTCCTTTTAAAGAGCACACAAAAAGGTTGACTTCTCTCTGCACACACAGAGAATGTTGAGGTTACCTTGTTTGGACAACTGCTAAAGATTGTTCATCAGTGAAGGAGGATTCCTACATCATCTCTTTCTCCCAAAATAGAAAAATAACTCTTTGTTTAGAAAAACATATGGAAACACTAGAATTTATAGCAGATATTTTTTTCATAATCTTTGTTGGAGGTGTTAACATAACTCAAAAACTAAAAGTTAAAAGAAAATTGAATTTTTTTGTGTAAGATTCTTAAACATTTAGCCAAAAAAGAAATTGATAATTAAATAATGAATTGGAGAAAAGCATTTGTATCATATGACAAAATATTAGTTTCCTAAATTTCTAAGAGAAAAATATCTGAGTAGGAATACAGGTAGTGGACACAAAAAGTGTAAATATTTAAAAAAACAAAATGAATACTATAAAGATGTTTGTCAGTACTAGTAGTGTAACTTAAAAATTGAAAATAAAAATAGGAATGAATTCCGTTTTGCCTGCTAGGTTGGCAAGGATTTAAAAAAAAAAAAGTATACAAGTTTTTAACAGTATAACAGAGGACAGGTACGTTATTAGTCAGCTTTTCCCAACTATAAAAAAAAAAAATACCTAAGAAAGCAACTTTATAGAGGAAAGATTAATTTTGGCTCATTTTTTTCCTGAGATTTAAGTCCATGCTTGCCTGGCTCCATTGTTTCTGGGCCTGTGGTGAAGAGAACATCAGGTTGAAGAGTTAGCAAAGCTGCTAACTTCAAGGAAAGTTGTAAACAGAGAGAGAAGAGAGAGAAAAAGGGGTCAGGGAAGAGAAATACACCTCCAGTGATCTGCCTCTAAGAGGCCACACTTCCTGAAGTTTCCTCCACCTATTTACAAGGGACATCATCAACTATAAACCCATGAGGTCAGAGCCCTCATGATCCTATCACTTTCACAGAGTGAAATATTGAATATTGGCTGCAGTGGAGGCTCAGCCTTCCACACAGGAGCCTTTGGAAGACATGCCAGATCAAACCATAACATACTTAAAGTGCTGAAAGTTTACATTGCCAGTATCTTAAAATATATGCCAAAGTCAAAATTGTGATTCCCCTTTGACTCAGAAGTTTTACTTGTAAATCTATTGGCCAAGGACTCAGGCAGGATAAGTTTGTATGCATAAGAATAAACTTATAAACATTCATAATAATGAAAATAAGCCTGTGTTTTTCAGTAGATTTTTTAAAAAAATGATTATCCATATGGTAAAATATACTGTCATCAAAAGGCCAGCATTTATACAGGAAAGAGTATTTGCTTGTGAAACAGAGTATCTCATAAGAAAGTAGAGAGTGTAATCCTGCTTTAACAATTATATTGTGTGTGTATGTGTGTGTGTGTATACACACACACACACACACACATTATATAAATATATGTACATACACATACGTATGTTTTTTCCAAAGGAAAATGTCTAGTTTAGACTTAAAGCTGAATACCTCAGTTGTTGAAACCCATACAGCTTTACAGCTGGCCAGCACCTACATCTTGTTGATCTCTCCAGTTAAGGAGTCTTACTTTGTGGTTTGCAGATAGTAGATTGAGTACTCTATGAAATGAGCAGCTTCTAAATATGCCTGTTGACAGTGTCATGTTTTTCTTTTATAGTCCTCCTCCCAGTCCATCAGGAACACTGACCATTACTTCTGGACATGCCCAATACCAATCTGTCCCGGTCTATGAGATGAAGTTTCCAGATTTGTGTGTGTACTGAGTGGCTCACAAAGATCTCAGCATAGGATTTCAAAGCCTAAAAATCAAAGCCAAGCTGAGTTTTCAGAATTTACTTAATGCATATTGACATACTTCTTGAAAATGATGAGGGAACTTATCTTTAACAAAATGCTTGGCATATCATATTAGAAGTTTGGGAACTATATGATTTATAGTATTTTTAAAGACAAATTCATGCCATGTTATTTTGTTTTGAGGTTTCTGCTGGCTTGTAAATTTGAACATGTGTTTGTCTCACATTATTCCATTGTTAAAACAGTATATTTTAAACCTTTCAAAACATGTAATTTTTTAAAAAAAAGGATTAAAAATGTATGAAATGTTTACTGTATTTCTTAAATGTCTACACAACTTCTCAGAAATAGAATTGCTTTTATTTTTGATTATCTGCAAAAGTAAAAATATTCCTAATCCTGGGGTTGCAAAACTGTCATGTGGCTTTCCATCCCCATGCTTAAGATAAGTTTTGATAAGCCTCCCTCCAGTCCTCTACTGTAATAATGTGCACTAGATATTCTTCAGTGTGTTCACAATGACAAGACATCTGTTAATAGTATTCCTAGATTATGACCCTGAGTCGCCATACTTTACAATGTCTGTTCTCGAAATACTGTGTTTTCTGCCAAGAATGTGACTCCTTGAAAGGCTTAGAGCTTACTCTTGCAGTACCGAATTGTGCAATATTTTTTACATCATAAGATGTATTAGTTTACAGGCTATGCTTTGAAATTATAGTAGTATTTTGCTGTGGCTACATTAATTAAATAAAATATATATTTAGTATAGAAAAGACAGACATTTAAAACAGCTACTAGTTCACCTGTGAGGAGTCTGTACATTTCAACTTCTATTAAGAGCACATTAATTTAGATTTTTATATGGTGCATTGTTTTAAATCTTCATAGTCAAAAAATTCTTCAGATGGACTAAATTAATTTGTAAGAGTTGAACCAAAACTTGTGTGTATCTCTGTTTAGGATTAGTTACGTTACATTCAAAAAGAGTGTCTGTTTTAATAATCAAGTGTGCTAAGGTTTGTCAATGAAAGCTGCTTTTGATTTCAGCTGCCCAGGTCATAGGGACACTCTGCCTTGTGGATTTTAGTGGATTCTATCACATGATAAAAATGAACAACTTTCTTTGCAATTCTTAGAAAATTCTTTTAGGGCATTTCTATAAAATCACCAGCTTTATAGTTCTGCCTTTTCAGATTCAGTTTCTTTTTACATAAAATAATATACATATCAAAGATTGTAGCTCAAAAACAATTCAGGTTTGACTTTTGTTTGAAAAGTTACAGTGAAGGATTGGATGTTTTGACTTGTGTTTATGGTTATTAGGGCACCTTTCATAGAAACAGAAAAAGTTTAGGAAACTTTTTACTGAACTTGCACATTTAGTAAACCAAAGTGCACCATCTTGAAAAAAATTGTAATCATATGTACTTAGACATCCTGGGCTATTGATTAATGTAGATAAACTAGACCTTGTTTTCAACAGTACATCACCCCTGGAGGACCACATGGCCCTGTTGCAGTTGTCACTGTAGCTTTCCCTCTTACAAGGTAAAATGTGTCACTAGATAGAATGCCAAGTGTTGTGTTTTTTATTTTCCTTTTTTTCTTCTTTTTAAAGAAATATATTAATTTTTGACTGTGCATATAAAATCTAAGCAGGAGGACATGCAAAAACAATCATCATCCACTTGGATGTCATTTTATAAATTTAACACTGTGTGCTTTTGTATGGAAAATATATACAGTTTAATAGCTAAGGAAAGATATATTCATTTCCACTCATGCAAAATACAAACTTTGCTCTACAAAATTTGTTATTTCTCAGTGATTTAAAAATGCATGTATGCATGTAAAGGAAAAACCATTGCAATTAATCTTTATCATACCTTTCTCTTCCTCTTTGTAAGCTGTTGACTTGGGTTTTGTGAGGAGATTTTTGTTTTTATTATTTTAAGTCACAGTAGACTTCTGTATATCCTAGTTTCAATAGACTGAAACTGATCTTGTTGACAGGGATTTTCAAGAAATGGATCTTTTCTCTGGCTGAGCCTTCTATGTCTGGAGGGGTTTCTGCAGGGACAAGGTGTGCATACTCTTTTGGAACCCATTCAGATACAGAAATGTGAGGATTTGTTGAAGGTCATTGAATTGCTATATTTTTGCTAGATGTGTAAAACTCAATAAATTATTAATCATTCTCTTTTGCTGTATACAGTTGTTAATATCATTCTTTTGTGTGGCATTGACAGTTAACACTTAAGTGTCCCTCATTTACTTGTGTTGTCTGTGGCTGCTTACATAGAATTTGCTTAGAATTTACCTGAAAACACACACACGATACTTCTGAACTCATTGTCTTTTAGAGTAATATCACACTTTACCAGCAATTAACTTCTTACTCCTCAAAATGTTTCCTTCTGTCTGAAAATAGAAGTTATTTGTCTTATTCATGCTGATATGTGCTAAATGTAATGAAGTTTTTTTAAATGTAAAAATTTACTGTGCAATCACATGTGAGCAATAAAACCAAATTGAACTACTTGTGTATAAGTACATTTTTATAGTAGCTATTACTTTTTTTAATGCCTTTATTTTATTTATTTATTTTTATGTGGTGCTGAGGATTGAACCCAGGGCCTCACAAGTGTTAGGCCAGTGCTCTACTGCTGAACCCCAGCCCAGTAGCTATTACTTTTGCCAGATTAAATTTATTCAGTATTTGCTTCATTTAAACTTGAGGGCTTTAGTAAAATCAAGTTGCTTAGTGCGTCCTCCTCACCTACACTGGAGGCATGGAACCCCATCTGCTGGTCTTCTGGGAGATCTGAGGAGAGGCCCTCAGCCTGCGCTCGCACAGTTGCCTTCTCAGTGTTGATCCTAATGGTTTTCTCTTTAGCCCTAGCTCCTTGTTCTCTAAACACCACCAATAGCAGTAGCAGCTCACCTCTGGTAGCTGGTTCACCCTGTGTGGCCTGTTCTGCCACTCAGGTAGCTATGCATCATGGCGTGCTACCAGTCAGGGGTGACCTGTTAGCATACTGTAGCATGCTGGTAAGGAGCATGGGCTCTGGTTCAAATCCAGCACTTCCTGGCTGAGGGACCTTATGTGAATAATTGAACCCTGATTTTAAAATGAGGACCATAGGTTGTGCCTTCAGATCAGCTGTCAGGAATAAGGACCAATAATAGGAGGTCCCCTGTACCATTATACAGTGTGCAGAGTTTACTAATAATCGTCCTTGAGGTCACTCTGCTGAGGTATAAGGGACCTGGGCTGCTGTGTCAGCTCTAGTCTTGGGACAAGCATCCCACATGTCTGAGCCTGTTGACATAGGTGTAAAATGCCATCACCTGTGCCTACCCTCCCACTATAAATGGCTGTCATCCTGATGTCTGTTCTGTCCTATGATACATTATCTCAAGTACCAGGTTTGAATTAGTGGCAAGCAGAGCCAAGTGGGGATTGAACTCTGCCTCCCTGTTTTGCTGTGTTGGGCCTTTAGCTTATACTTGAGGCAGAGCAGACTTTAAAAAGGCAGGTCGGTATAGATTTCTCTTAAGCAGAGTCAAAGAATCATGTAGGTGTTACTTGGGGGAAGTTACCCCAAAAAACCCTAGCAAGAGACTGGGTAGTAGAACATAAGGACATAAAACTCAACAATCCATTATTGAATTGGTCATCACTGGGTGCCTGGAGATCCCTCTTGGTGGGCATTCTGAGGAGTCTAATGAAATCATTTGAGAGCTGTCCACCTACAGGATGAAAATGTGGGAAGCAATTATCCTTTTTCATTTGTTCATGACCAAGGGTGGCCCTCTGGACATTAATTTCCCCATATGTGTTCCTGAATGCTGAGCTGTTGCCCCAGGCACCCCATGCCTAATTCTCAAGAGAAGTCTTGGGTCAGATTGTAACAAGAACAGACACAGAGTATGCCTCGTGGGGCAGGTCATAGTCACAGCAGTAATAGTGGGAGTTAGAAAAGGTGAAGTCAAGCAAAAATGTCCACATACTAGCACCGTCTTGTCTGGTATTTATGAATAAGACAGTTTAGGGCATGTGACTAACAACTTCAAGTTGCCCCCATCTTGCTATATGTCTTTAGCTATGATAACCTGGTGTACTGTTCTTTTTGCTGCTCCCTCGTTTTTCTCATCCTACTCCAATTGCTAAAATGTTCTATTGTTATACTAGTAAAGTTCCTAAGAAACTGGAGTTGAAGGGATCTTAAGAGTCCAGCTTGTTCAAAGCTTTTCTTTGACAGGTGAAAGCATTGAAAGATGGCTACAGCTGGCCCAGAACACTCCACCTTCAGACCCCTTAAACCAGTGGACTTCGGATTGTGGCATGAAGTTTAGCATATTTAAAGAATAGGAATGCCATTCTATGCCCTTAGTGTGAAACTGAAATGTAAAAAGTAATCTCAAATGTCATCATAAATCGTGTAAATGAATAAAGAAATTGAGATTTGGGGTACACTGATGAACCCAGCCTAATTCCATCTTAAAATTGAGAGCCATCTTGTCACAAAGTCATGAAAAGTTAATTTCTGTTTTAATATAATTTACTGTGATTTCTAAACTTGCTTGGAATGCCTGCTCGTGCCTTGTACTCACCCATGCCTGGCTTTCCCTGACCAGATAACAACCCTCTCTGAAACCTTAGTGGCACCTCATAAATTCTGGTGTTGGGAGCTAAATTTACTCCCTAACTTGAAATGTTGAACCATTTAGATCATTAACCTACTATCTACCTTTGTATTATGCTTGTCAAAATTCTGTTATCTGTAAGTTCTCAAGACACTCTCCTTTGCAACTTTTTGTGCTATAAAACTATGCTCCTAGAGAGCTGGGGTACTGTTCTCTAACCCAAGGATTTGGGGAGAGACAGTCCCGGACGGAATTACAAGCTTGCTTTAATTTGATTTAAAGTTGGAGTTGGTGGTCTTTTCTTTGCATCGTGGTTTAACAACACAGCAGTCAACTTAATCTTGAGCAGTCTTTTTAATTTTTAAAAATTCTAGTTTTATTGAGATACAGTCACATACCATAAACTTCACCCTTCTGAAGTACACAATTTGGTGGCTTTTTAGTATATTCAAAAAGTGAAGCATTGATTCTACCAACTTCCAGCCATCTGTAGATTTGCCTATTCTGAACATTTCCTGTAAATGTGATCTTTTAGTATGTGTCCCTTATGTCTGGCTTCACTCCCTTAGCATGTTTCCAATTCTCATCCATGTTGTAGCTTTTCAGAACTTTAATTACTTTTCATGGCCCAAGTAACATTTCATTGTGTGGATGTACCACATTCTATCAATATGAGTTGTTCTCCTTCTATTTTTGTAAAGTCAGGCAAGGGTGGTAACCAAAAAGGAGGCAGATTTAAAAAGACCGTTGAAGGAGGCTTTATTGAGATTCCACTCCCTGGCAGAACTCTATCAGACCAACAGAGCAGATAAGAAGAGGGTCTGAGGAGAAACCGCATGGGGGCTCCATCTGACTGGAATTTTATGGGGCTTAGGGCAGGAAGGGAGGGCTTGGGACAGGAAAAGGGGTTTTTAGAGTCCCTTGTCCCACTGGAGTTGGTTTCCTGGATTGCCAGGAGACCCTGCTGATCGGTGTTTCTCTCAATTGTGTGGGCTGCTTGGTGCTTTGTTCCTAAGTCATCTTCATTGCCCTGCCAGTTTGTGATAAGTAATGCTGTGACAAACATTTGTAGATGTGTTTTCATCCCTTGGGGTCGTACTAAATAATACGAACATCCCATGTAAATTTTTGAGGAATACTAGTCTTTTTCCAAAATGCACCATTTCCAATCAGCAGTATGTGAGCGTTCAAATTCACATCCTTGCCGACAGTTTCTTTTTGTTCATATTTTTTATTAAAGCCATCCTACTTGGTTTAAAGTGGTGTCCTACTTGGTTTAAAAATATATTTTTAAAAATATCTTCTTAGGAAAGTATCTGAAATCTGAAGATGTGCTAGGAAGCATATAAACTAAAAGAGATAAAGAGTATTTCTCTCATTATTAGTTTGCACTGTGGGTGGGGAGGAATTGCATCAGAATCATGATTTCTGGATCTCAAAATTCTCTTCCAATTCCAGCTGTTTATGATCCAGCCTACAGGGTAGTTGTGATACCCCGGTTACTGGTGACGAGTCCTGCTCCCTCACATGTCAAAGTATAACATTAGAGAAGCACACCGAGGCCAGCATATAAAGCAGGGTCTATTTATTTATTTTTATTTATTTATTTTTTTATTATTGGTCGTTCAAAACATTACATAGTTCTTAATACATCATATTACACGGTTTGATTCAAGTGGGAAAGGCAATATGTCAAGCAGGGTCTATTTAAAAAGGGGTAACATAGATTTCTCCCAGGAGGAACAAGGGGTCCATAGATATTATGCTGGTATCCCAAGAAGTGAAGGTGTTTGGCCTGTTTATATGTCCTAACTTCCTTTGTTCTGCCTTTTCCCCCTCATCTCTCTCCTTCCTATGTATGTGACTAGGCCCAGGAAATGCTCTTGGGATGGCCAAAAGGTGAAAAGCAGATGGATGGGGGAAGGGCTGGGTGTAGCAGCCTGGACACATTAATTAAACCCCCCCTGGTGGCGGGGTGCAATCCCTGGGACAGGTTACCTTAGCAACAGGTTGTTGCCTCCTTGGCATGTTCTTGTTAAGGGTGGAGGAAGGGCTCTGAAGGAATTAACATTTCAATCCCTCAGGGCACAGTCTCCAACTTCCTGGACTCACTCAAATAGGCCTCCTTGACCTGACCTGACTCCATTTATCTGTGTGTACTGAATGCCTGTCTAATTCAATGCTGTGAAGAATAGTTTCACTGAGTCAGAGGGTTGCACCCCTAGCTTTGCATTGTCTGTAAGCCTGGGGAAGCAGCACAGATGCCCACACTCAGGTTACTGCCATTGCCGTAAGAAGTCCTTTGTCTCTGACCCAGGTGTTTCAGGTCTTTTGCCAGCATCCATGAACCACAAACTAACTTGTTAAGTTGAAAACAAGGTGAAATATCAAGCCTTCAGTGTTCGAGACAGTCATCGGCTGAGAGTGAGCGTGAAGCTGGGGATTTGAAGAAAGACGAAAAGATACCAAACACTTGTTTTAGAGAGCAGGAGAGTCAACTGATTAAGAAAATGTTGATTTCCTCTGCTATCCATTTGTCATTCAATAGCATATTATTGTATCATTGATTTCTAATTTGATCCCATTATCATCTGATAGAATGTGGGGTATATCTCTCTCTTTTCTTTTTCTTTTTTGTGTTTGCTAAGAGTTGTTTTGTGGCCTAAGATATGATCTATTTTAGAGAAGGATCCATGTGCTGCTGAGAAGAAAGTGTTTTTAGTCATTGATGGATGACTATGTATGTCTGTTAAGTCTAAATTATTAATTGTATTTTTTTGTTCTATAGATTTTTTTTTTGTTTTTTGTTTCGAGGAACTATCCAGTGGTGAGAGAGGTGTGTTAAAGTCACCCAATATCATGGTGGTGTGCTCTTTTTGATTCTTGAAATTAAGAAAGATTTGTTTGACATATGTAAGTGATGCATTGTTTGGGGCAAAAATATTTATGATTGTTATGTCTTGATGTATAATTCCCTTAAGCAGTGTGAATTGCCCTTCTGATTAACTTTGGCTTGAAGACTACTTTATCTGATATGAGGATAGAACCCCTGCTTATAAAGTCAAATTTATCTAATGTAAGGATAGAACCCCCTGCTTTTTATAAGATCCGTTAGAATGATAGGTTTTTTCTATCCTTTTACCTTCAGTCTGTGGATGTCTTTGTCTATGAGATGAATCTCTTAGAGAATATTGTTGGGCCTTGTTTTTTAATTCAATTTGCCAGTCTATGTCTTTTGATTGATGAGTTTAGGCCATTTATATTCAATATTATTAAGAAATGATTTTTATTCCCTGTCATTTTCATGTATTTCTGATTTTTAGTTTGAATTAGTTTCTCCTTTGATTGATTTGACTTTTGTAAAGCAGTATGGAGATTCCTCAAAAATTTTGAATGGAATTGACATTTGATTAGTTATCCCACTCTCATTATATACCCAAAAGACTTAAAATCAGCATACTACAGTGATTCGGTCACATCAATGCTTATAGCAGCTCAATTCACAGTAGTTAAGCCGTGGAACCAACTGAGGTGCCCTTCACCAGATGAATGGATAAAAAAATATGGTATATATACACAATGGAGTATTACTGAGCCATAAAGAAGAATAAAATAGCATTTGCTGGTAAATGGATGGAACTGGAGACCATCATGCTAAGTGAAATAAGCTAGTCCCCAAAAAACAAGGGCTGAATGTTTTCTCTGATACATAGATGCTAACACACAATAAAAGGGAGAGAAGAATAGAAGTTCATTGGACTAGACAAAGAGGAATGAAGAGAAGCGGGGATGGGAATAGGAAAGAGTAGAATGAATTAGATATATATAAATTTCCTCCGTTCATATATGAATACATATATTTCATGCCAGCCCAGTTTACCTGGAGTGACCCTGACTGGTTTAGTCATGTGCTGCAATACCCATCCTGATTTCCAAGACGGGTTTCAGCAGGCACTTTAGGGCACATACCAGAAGAGCTGTCATTGCCTGTCCTTGGCCTAGGTCACTCGTAGCTTGTTGGTAATTCACAGGTGATTAAATAGACCCACCTGTCTTTTTGTGGTACTGTGGATTGACCTCAGGGCCCATGAATGTTGGACACTCCACCTCTGAGCTATACCCCCAGCCCTCTACTTTTTTTTTTTTTTTTTTTTTTTTTTTTTTGATAAAAGAAAAAAGTAGCTTTCAGTGATTCTGGAGTTGAGATACTGATGCTTGAGTGGATCGGAAGGTGGGGTGACGGAGACAACAGAGGAAATAATATGGTTTTGGTCATCTTCACACTCCACTCATGCGCCTCTATCTACAACTAAACAGTCCTTAAAATAAATAAGCAGAACACGGGTTGGCATATTTATTGAACTTCCAAAGTACACTACGGGAAACTCAGAAGTTGTGCCGCTGCCTCCTCCGGCGCACGCTCTTGTGTGAGCTGGCAGATGTGGGGATGCTCACGGGCCAGGCGCTCTGCCTCTGTCCCCTTTGCATCTCTGCTAAGGCTCCAGTGGATGCAGAGGGGTCTGAGGGCCAAGGAGTTAAGGCAGGCAGGAGCAGAGCTACAGGGCACCCTTGTCCTGCCCACTGGAATCTATCTGCTGTGGCGTGGCCTGGTCCCCAAGGGACCGAGTACCTTCCCCAGAAATCTTCTGGTTCTTTTGAGGCTCTCTGTGCCAGGTGCTGCCTCCTCGCTGTTCTCCTCGGAGCTAGAGCTGACAGAAGAGGTGGAGCACCCTCCGAGCGTGCTGTCCTCACAGGACATCTGCCTGCCCTGGCACTCCTGTCCGCTTGGAGACTTGAGGCTCTGGTTGAAGGAGGCGGAGGCCATGCACTCAGCTGCCGTCTGGTCACAGGCACATAGAAGCTTCTGGCACAGGCTCTGCCCCACACCTAGAGGGCAAAAGCAGAGCAGCAGACATGAGAGATAATGGGACAGCACCCAGGGCCTCCCTGGCCTCCTGGCTGCTCCTTCAGCCTGTCCCCTCCAGTCCCCTCCCAGGCCCCCTCTTGGCTTCTGGTCTTGCTCCAGCTGGTAAGGGACCGTCTGCAGGGGCTGCTCAGCCTTCTGCCTGGTGGACTCATGCTTGTCTGTCTGGACTCAGCTTGGCATCCCCTCCTCCAGACCGCCTCCGGGAAGGAAGTCTCTTTCCTGGGGCTCCAGCTGAACCCACCAGATGGTTCTTCCCATCCTAGCAGGCTCTGAGATGATCACATCACACAGCAATTGTGTGTGTTTTCACTCTTCCCTCTTGCTGGACAGCACCGTGAGGACCAATCCATATGTCTGAGCACGTAACTCACTCCTCAACTTGTATTTTCCAAGTAATATTTGCTGGACTCAACTAGCATGTCCTCCCTCCCTGACCAGCATTTCTGCATTTGTCAAATGGAGATTCTTGTCTACCCTATTTTAATAGTAATGGATAAATACAGGATGACCTCTTAAATTTGAATTTCAGATAATATGTCTGAAAGTTTGAACACTTAAGACATATATTTAAAAAGTTATCCCTGTATATTTGAAATTTGAATTTTCCTAGGCTTCATGTAGTTTTTCTTACAGGCTCTGGAAAGCCTACTCTTGCTTCAATGCGTAAGTCCCATCCAGGGGGTGGTGTGACTCAGATGAGTTGGCATATCTGAAGGTGCTAGACTTAGATAAGATTTCTGCAAATATTATCTGTGTCATCTGTAGTTTTCAGTGGGCTAAAGTTCTGGTTTTTTTTTTTTTTTTTTTTTTTTTTGTGTGTGTGTGTGTGTGTGTTTTCCTGTCTAAACTTACTTGAAGCATTAAACTATTTTTTTCCACCCTGTACCACACAAACCTTCTAAACTTCCCGAACTGGCCCCTACATGGGCCACAGACAGCAGCAGGAATCAGGAGGAGAGGGAGGAGCCAGTGCAGAGAGGAGATCACCCAGGCTCTGCTCTGGAGGAGCTCTGACTTTTCACGCTACACTTAGGATCCAAACAGCCCAGACCAGGCTCCGAGATGCCTTCACTTCCCATGATCCACCATGGAGCACCTGGTGCAGGACACGAGCTCATGTGTCACAGAGGGCTGGGCTGGAGCTGCACAGGGGTCCCCTGCAGATGCCGCTCTCCTGGACTCTGATCCTGGGAGAGGGAGTGAGCCTCCGGCAGCAGTAGGACATGATATCTACCTAATCCTGCCACTCCAAGGTACAAAACCCACCCCTGGCTCCTGTCCCTTGCAGGAAAAAAATGTGTTTGAGTCTTGCTCCTGGCTCCTTCAGGTTCATGATCTGGTGACTATCTAGCTCTCTTCACATTGTGCCACTCAATGCCCCCACTCCACTTTCTCTTCCAGAATATAGACCCATGTCTTGTTCTGAAGCCTCAGGGCGTTACAGAATACCATGGTTTTTCTCCTTCCCCATGCCTATGCCCAGCATGACAGTATGGGAACCGGAGAGCCTCCTGCCGTCTCCCCTCACCACCCCTTCTGATTCCTTCCAGGCCCCCTGTGCCCACGCCCAGTACCCCTCTTAGCACATGCTGCATGAGATCCTGGTATCTTCCCTGTAGGCTGAGGGACTGGAGGCAAGGATCAGGCAGCTTCACTACTCTTCTGGTTCCTGATGAGGGTTTGTTGGCCAGGTGGATAAAAGAGCAGGTGGGTGAGGGACATGTGAGCACACAGCACCAGGGACCCATGATCCATAAATGACAATGGTCCCACACCACCCAGAGCTCCATGCGCTGTGCTTAGGGAGTGGAGAGGCAGGAGCAGGAGGAAGGCCCAGCCAGTGGCTCCCCTCCTAAGACTGAGGAGGAACAAAACCTTGTCAGGGAATTCTCAGGGCAGCATTTCCTTTCTGGCTACAAAGCCTGAGAGATGTGCACCTGCTGATGGGCAGGGGGACGGGGCACCGGGAGGACAGAGAAACCTCTTCTGAAGGGGCTGGGAAAGCCTCTGGAAGCGGAGCTGAGCTGAGAACTCACTGTGCAGCAGCAGCACTTACACTTGACCGTGTGGTCCTCGCACACCACCGGTGACGGAGGAAGCCTCTCCAGCACGCAGCCCAGCCGCCTCACGCGCCCCAGGCAGCAGTGGTGGGACACACAGCACCTAAGACCAAGAAAGCCCTTTACTCCTTGGAGCTCCCCACGGACCCAGGACCCTCCTGCCCTGTGCACATGGGGCTGACTCATACACACCCTGTGTGTGGTTGTTCAGGGCACCTGCAGGGCAGCATCAATCACATTATATGTACCCTATTATTTAAAAATTTTATCATATTTTTATTGTGACTCTGTTGATGGCAAATATGGGTGATTTGTATATTTATTATGGTAATTTCCAAAAGATGGAAATAGGAATCTTCAAGAAGGGGTACTTATTTTTAGTTTGCACAAAGGACCCATATAGACTAGCAGTGACCCCCTCCATCAACCCTCTTAATCCTGCATTCTTAGGGCACTCACCCTCAGCTGAAAGAGAGCACAGTGAGTATCTGAAGCATAAAGAGGGCCTAGATCTAGAACAGCGTCCAGTGTACAGCAGGACTTCGTAAACACCTGAGAATAGTAAATCTGTTTCTTGTTTCTGGACCTGCCTTTCTGAGCGGATGTAGCCTTATAATCTCCGGTGTCCCCCTAGTCAGATGGATATCCTAGGACAGCGGTGATGGAAGTAGCCAATAGGGAGCTACAGTTGCTGCCCCAAACCTTCCTTTCCATAACTTCCCTGCCCTTTCATGACTCTGGCTCCCTTTGAAGACCACAGACCAAGCAGGGATAAGTCATAGATTTAGAGAATTTTTTTTTCTTATAGTATCAGGGATTGAACTCAGGGGCACTCAACAACTCACAACTTTTTGACAGGGACAAGCACCCTAGAAAGTAGACGGCTCCATTGATCATGGGCGGGGTGATTTCCAAATACAATTATCTTTAAACATTATCAGCTCCACTTTTGGAATGTTGCTGAAACTCAGATGGAGTCTTCCATAATTTCCTGTTGCTTCTATGTTTATGGTATCATGTGGTATTTTTGCTTAATTTTCCATCTCTCACTAGGCAAACTTCTATTGGCCATAAGTGGTATTGCTTTACTGAGCTGCAGTCACTTTTGTATCCCCACCACCCAGCACAGCCTGGCACAGAGCAAAATCTCAAGAAATGTGGGTCAACTACATACATCAATGAATGAACATCAATCAATGTATGCGTAAAATCAGAATTCTTCCAAAGGTGGTGGGAATAAAATTTAACAGTTAAAAGTTGCGGAGAAGATCATTTCAATGGGACCTTCTGTAGGGCAAACCAAGTGAAGACCCCAATTCTGTATGTTGGCCATTGCATCATAGATAGGTTTAGGGTCCTCTGAAGTGTCTTTGCAGACCAGCCTTCTCATGGCAGCTGAGCAGTATTTGTGGTGTTGCTAGATTCCCAAATCAAAAGATCTGGACTAGTCTGACTTGGCCCTTTCAACTAGGGGAGGAATCGCAGACAAGTTAGCCTTTGCGCCCCAGCTGCCCAATTGGCTGCAGAAACTCTTTGTGATGCCAAAGGCAAATGCAGCACAGCCGTGGCCTCTTGGCTCTCGCTGCTGTGGATGGCCTCGGTCTCCCTCGCCTGCAACCCTCTACCTGCCATACCTGTCCAGGGCATCCTTCGGCTCGCCTCTTCCTTCTCGTCCACAGTAACAGCCATAAGATTCAAATTCCTCCGGACACCGGGACGTCAGACAGAAGAGCATCTCTCCAAGTGGCAGCATCACCTGCGTATTGTCCTTGCTCCCCAGGTGCAGGAAGGTGAGTCTGTCACAGACTGATTGGGAACAGAGACTCTCAGGATATCAAGGAATGTCAGCAGAGTTGCCAAGAGCAGGGCAGGGTTCCAGGCTGCACGAGGACAGCCCTGGGTGGCACGAGGAAACCTCTGACAGAGTGGGGCTATGGCTTGTCCTCTCTTTGGGATACACTGTGTCACAGATACACTGTCCCCTGGCTTCTAATACTCTGCCAGACTCTCCATGAGATCCTAAGGGAAGGGGACTTGCTGGGACCAAGGATGGTCTTTATAACTGGACAGAGCTGAGCATCGTAGACAGTCTTGTCTGTCCTCCTGGACTTCTGGGCCCAGTTAAGCTAGCACACTTGGCAGCCATGTCTTTCTGAGCCCTTGGTTTTCTTTTCCTGTGTTTGTTCCTTAGTCTCTACCCTCCTACCCTCTCCTCTGCCTACAACTTTCAAATGCAACTTTCTCCACATCTGTGCACTGCTCTCCAGACATCAATCAGGCTTCCTCTGGACCCAGCTGACCGTGGTTCCTTGCAGGTACAGGGCCTTTGATAGGACATCAGTGGGAAGAGGGACAAGGGAAGGATGATTAGGACCCAAGCGCTTCATTCTTTACAGTAAACCCTGGTGTGGACCAAGGCAGGCTCTTCCCATCTGGGCCAGCAAAGGCAGAGCTGTGGCAGCAGCAGGCCAAGGGTAGAAAGGCCCTGGCTCCATCCCAGGTTCAGCCTCACAACAGCCAGTGACAACAGACAAGTCACATGCCCTGGAGCCTCACTCTGCTGATCATTACGGGGAGGATACCCCACAACATCAGAAGCCGGCAATCAGAGGAGGTGGCCCCAGGTTCCCTGTCAACAGCCTAACCCCAGGGTCTCAGGGTGGGAGGACGGTCATCCTCCAGCTTCCAGCCTCTGCCTACCTTTCCTAGTTGCCTCCTCAGGTCCACTTGCAGAGGATGACACCGCCAACCCCGAAGATTTAAGGCCCGCAGGGATGAGGGTGACCTCTTTGGCTGTAGCAACCTCCACAGATCCTAAAATGCACACCTTGAGGGTTAAGGTTCAAAAAGCAGCTCAAGGACAGGTTTGCAGATGGACAAGGCATCTCAGAGCACAAGAGCGTGGGAGAGTGTGCCTCCACCTGGGTCTGCAGACATGGCAGCAGGCCCTTGGGGCCCTTGAGTTCTATGTGAGGATTTCCAAGTGTTTACAGAGGTCCTAGCATTGATGGGAGCCTACACTCGGCCACAGGGGTGGCAGCTCAGGACACCCACAGCCAGTGACGAGGCAAAGGGAATGGAGGAAAAGGCCGCCTCGTGGTACAAGGATGAAGCCAACCTCCAACTTCCTCGTCCTGTGCAGCACCACAGGCTTCTCCTCATGATTTAGCATCAGATGACCAGTAAGGCTGCCGGCTTCTGCCCTTGGTCCAGCAATCCTCCCTCTCCGTATTTATCCAAACAAGGTAATCAGAAGCAGATGGGCATAAAGTATGTATCTACCATTCATAATAACAAATGTTGGAAGTGATTGGCTAAATAAGTCATTTCCATATAAGGAGATATTGTACAGGCGCTACAACTCATGTTACAGAAATGTGATGTCTACTGTCATGTCCAGTGACAGGGTGCTGCCCCACACTGCTTCAGACACAACTCGACTACAAAGCAAGGACATCAAGCAGTCGCAAGTTATGCTCATAGATATGCTAGAGGAAGATTGGGAAAAAAAATCTTCAAATATTAAAAGTGTCTTTGTCTTGTCGAATTATGAGTGACTTAAATGGAGCTAAAAGTAATTTTCTGTATTTATCTGAATGCATCTTTTTACCAGATATCTCCCATTTCTTCCTAAAGAATCTTTTGATTTTATTTGTGTCCTTTTTGGATGGACAGGAATGTAAAAGTACATTGGCTTCCATGACACCTTCCATCTGGGGTTTGGCCTCAAGTCTCATCTGGAATTCTTTGAATTCATAAATGTTTGGGCATGGTTACATATACAGGAAGAAGGAGCCAGGTGTGCTTACCTGGAGGGGGTGTGGCCCTAGTGGCCTCCGTGCCTTCCCGATCTTGGCCTGGCTCTGGAAAAGGAGAGAGAGGAGAGACAGGGTGAGCGCTGACCTGGCCTGTTCCACCTGGGGGCCAGATGCCTCCCCTGCTCCAGGTGCAGGAGGTCAAGTGCTCTTCCTACTGCCCTTTCTCTGTCTTCCGTGGTGAGGGTTTGTGGGAGAGCAGAAGAGAGGTCAGAGGACCCCGGCCTCAACATAGGCTCACTGGTCAATTCAGCTGCAGCGCGTGGGCTGGAAGCAGGGGAGTTTGTTGCAATACCCGGGAATGTGGCTTCTCCAGAATTTGGAGGACAGAAAGACTAAAAGAAAAAATGCATTTTTGACCAGAGAGCATGCAGTACAGAGACAGCAGGATGCATGGTGGATGGTGCTGGCTGCTTCTCTGTAAAGTGAGTGACTATGGTAGCTATTAAGCACTTACTGCCTCTGACCTGGCAATAGGACTCTCTTACTCTAACTCTGGGACAACCCATGAGCTGGCAGTAGCATGCTCATGCTCCTTTAGAGGGGGACAGGCAGGAGAGTCAGTCACTCTCCAGGCCACCGAGCTAGGAAGGGGCAGGCGCAAGCCAGGCTGCCTGGATGAAGCTGGGTTAGGGTTAGGGTTGCTCAGCTACCACGCCATGTCCTGCTGGACCACAAAGAGCCAGAAATGCCCAGGAAAAATTCTGTGGAAATGAGAAACCGCCTTCCCTCTCACATTCTCACAGAGATGGCGGCACTGTGTGAACACCGGGCTGGAAGTTCTCAGCCAGGGCACTGTGCTCCAGGGAAGAGAAGGCACTGGGCAGACTGATCTCTTCAAAAACAAAATCTACAGACCCAGAGCAAGGACTTGAGCTGAGCCACCTGGGCAACCCCTGCCACCCTCTGGGCTTCTGCATCTGTAACGTGGGGACAGCAACAGGCTCCTAGGACCAGCCTAGGACCAGCCAGGACTCCCTCAGAGACGAACAGCAGGAAGGGACTCAGAAATACACCAGCACATTGGAGGCACCCGGCAAAGCCACTGCCCGGGGTCCATTTGCTTTCTTGTTCATTCTGAGTGACTACCAGGTCACTATTTTCAGTTCCTTGTACTTTTTAAATAATGGCTCCTTGGTTTTTAGTCACCACAAGCAAAGCAAATGGCCAGGTTAATTCCACCAAGAAATTTTGGCCTAGATATTTTTAGGTAAGACAGTGTGTTCTGTGTCACCATAGAATAATGAAAGAAAATAGTCACACAGCCTCAAGTTGGGCTCAGAGACCAGCCTGCCAGGTCACTTGCTGAGTGACTTAGAACTGTAAGCTCCCTGAGCCTCAGTGTCCTGCATATTCTGTGAAATGATTAAAATAGTTCCTCTGGGCCCCATTATGAGGTCACTAGTCACTGCGACAGAGCACGTTTGGTGGCACCTCTCCACCGGACCCTGCCTGCCTCCTTCAGGATCTGTCTGCTTACTTATCCTCAAGAGAGTGACAGTCTGCCGCCTCTGGTGTCAGGAGCCGCTGTGGAAAGAGGCCGCCCAGCTTCAGTTATGGATCCAGGTGGGTGCCCTGAGCCCAGAGAGGTCACCTGCCAGGGGTGAGGACCGAGAAGTGAAAGCCATGACCACATGTCAGGGCTGTGGCTGCACACGGTGCCTTAGGAGGTTCCAGTCCAGTGGCTCAGGGCCAGGACTTGTTTAGGCAGAAAGACCAGCAGGAAACCTCTTTAGGAGTGAGAGGCCATTACTTCCCCAGGTTGGAGCCGTCCTTATGGAAGGCAACTGCAGAAGGAAGCTGGTCTAGGGGTAATGACAGGACCTTCCTCCTGTCCCAGTCCTGCCACTTGGCTATGTGCTGAGGACACTGCATCTGCACCTCAATTTATTATCTTAAAATGGACATTATGACCATTTTTCCTAGAGTCGTTTGAGCATTAAATGCAATTATACAATACAAGCAGGTCATCCAGGGTTGAGCTTGATTGGTTGCATGAGCTTGCTGTTTTACATAGTCACACCAGGTTCCTGGCAGAGGCTGGTCCAGAATCTGCAGGGCCTACTCATGCCACACTTAGGGACAGGTACAACCTGTCCTTAACAACCTGTCCAACACAGCTGAAAAATGGAGAGGCCAGGATCTGACCCTGAATGTACCCTGAATTAACCCATGGTATGGTGATAGGATGGTGAAGACAGTGATGATCTGTTTCTTTTTTTTTCACAAACTCCCCCACCCGCTGCACAGTGTGACATGTTTTCTTGACCCCACAACAGGTGGCCTCTGCCTGGAGGGATGCCAGTCCCTGTGTGGGAGTGTGGAGCAGCCACCTCCATCTGGGCCTTAGACACCTCAAGGAACCTCATTTCCTTTCCATCTTTCCCAGAGATAAACCCTGTGCTTCCTTCTTGCCTCAAGAAGGATAGTTAAAGCTTAATAACTCAGACTTTGGAGAATGTGCCAGTTGAGGGTTATTTCATGGTGGTCTCATGGGGCCAGGATTACACAGCAGTTCCTCAAGTTTGGAGAATTTGCCTTGAAGAGAATGCAAATTGCCCCTGTCAATCATGCTTGGCTGGTTGTTGGGTAGGATATAGAGTGGGGCGTTACTTGGGTGATATTTTCTCTTCTCTCTGAACATGGACCAAAAGGCAGGCTGTCTGGGAGCAATTGGATGAGATGCCCTTGGCCACTTTGGGGATGGCCAGGAGGGAAGAGCAGCATGGCCTCTGCTCCAAGCCTCTTGGCTCAGTGTCAGCAGCTCTGAAGGAGGGAAAGAGCCAACTCTGGGAAGGCGGTGTGCAGAGTGACCTCCTGAGGGGCAGGCTGGCCTGACTTAGAAAGCAAAACTATGGGATGCCCAGCTACCTCTGGGTTTCAGATGAACAAGAAATAAGATTTTGGTGTTGTTTAATGCAATCCCTGAAACACACATATCTCATAAAGGTGCTCGTCTGAAATTGAGCTCTACCAGGGTGGGCATGCTGCCCTTTACTTGGTAGTCGTCCAGCGATGGGGACAGGAGAGTGAGGGAGGAGATTTGGGGTCAGGAGAGTGAGGGAGGAGATTTGGGGTCAGGAAGAACCAGGGGCTCTGGAATGCACTTGGTCAGTTCCATAACCGAGCAAGCAGGGTAAATTTTAAGGAAGCAGGTGCCAGCAGGTGGGGGGTGGCTCAATTGAGATGAGGATACTGGGGTCCACACCAGCCCTCTTTGCTCACCTTCTCCTGAGACAGCTGTCAGGCTGGCATCTGTGGGTTCTGCAGGAGCCACTGGGGAAAGAGAGGCCCGGACAGCACTGACCATGCAACACAGTGTCAGGACCAAGCACAGAGTGTAGAAGGAGAATCATCTGGGGACCGAGGGACCATGGAGCTGGGGCGGGGGGAGGGTTGAGCACAGGTTGCCAAGGGGGAGCTGTCCATCCTGCATGAGGGTGTCCTTGATCTCCAGCTCCCCCCAAAACAGGGGCTGCCCAGCTAGTGACAAGGTGATCTTGTCACCAGCTCAGGAGGAACTACAGAAATGGTGGGGTTCTGATGGGGAAGGTAGGCCCTATCAGACATGGGCAGAAGGGAGTGAGAAGATTGCAAATGCTCAGCACCTCCTACAGTATGTCAACTGTTCAAGAGGCAGCACAGATGGCAGAGGACTCAAGCCCTCTGTGATGGATGTGGACTCAGAAGACAGAAATATAGCATGCATACAGCCCTGTGTGTACACCCTTAAATACCCAAGCATCTACCCACATACATATCCCCCCCACACCTACACACATACTCATGTGCATGTGCACACACACACACACACACACACACACACACACACACACGTTTGCTCTTTAGCAAACACTGCACAGCTAGTTCTGGAAGAGGCCCCTGCCCCAGGAGAGGAGGGATGCTCTGCTAAGGTGCACCTGGGACCTCCCATCCTCCCATCCCCAGGTGCCCAAAGGTGCCAGGATTGAGAGCTGATGGAGATTTTGGTGAACTAGGACTGGCAGGCATAAACTTGGCTCCCGTCTTTTCCTAAGATCCACATTTTACAGTAAGAATTATCATTTGCTTGGTTCGGTGGACCGTGATGAAGAATCAAACCTGTCCAGAAAAGACACATGAAAACAGCTTCCCCTTCTAAGTGCCTGGGCTGGGTCCAGGCTGCCCCTTCTGCCCAGCTCTGGTCAGCACAAGGAAGGAGGGGAAGGAGGACAGGGGAGGCCTGGGTCTGTCCCCAGGAGTCCATGCAGCTGGGAAAGGCCTTGCTCCTCTGAGCACCGGGTCCTGTCCTAGACATGCCCATGCCAGGGCTCTGACTGGAGACAGAGAGGGGGAGAGACAGAACTGGGATCTACGTCCTCACTGGGTTAAGCTGACACCTTGGTCCGAATCATAGACAGTCCATTTGTGGAGCCAACCATTAGCAAGGGACAGAGTTTGCTGTGGGCCCATTTGATGTTGGGTGTCTGCACAGAAATAATCACATCTCCTAGCTGTGGGAGGTGGGGACAAGTCAGATGTCACGGGGTGCTCCAGCTTCTGTGAGGCAGGCTTAGTAAAGGAGGGGTGTCCACCAGCTGTCCTCAGCCCAGGGCCTGGTATTCCCAGTAAGAGCCAGCTTCCCCGGGTGGCCTCACCTCCAGGCAGCAGAGCCGTGGTGTCTTTCCTGCTGCTCGTCTCTGGAAGGGAAGTGCACAGGAGTGTTCAGGGAGCGGGTGGGACTTGGCTGAAGGTGCTGTGTGTGGATCCCGGGAAGCCCACCAACAGCCGGTCCCACGCCAGCTCTGACACAGGCCCTGTGCTTCCTACCTGGAGTCTGAGCCAGGCACGAGGAGGTGTCCACAAGGTTCAGGGAGGAGTTGATGCCAGACTGAGCCAGGCACTCAAGGGCAGCCTTGTCACAGGTGCACAGCAGGTGACTGCAAGGGTCTGCAGACTCTGGGCACAGAGCAAGGGCAGGGCAGGTGGAGAGATCCCAGTGGGTCTCAGAGGTCACAGGAGTCCCACAGCAGAGCCCCCAATGTGCCCCACGAGGCCACCACCCCTGCCACCTTCCTCCTGTCACATCATGCCACTGCCTCAGAGGACCCGCCTGGGAGTCACAGCAGCCTCACACTCAGGCATCCACAGGCAGCTCCATGGGCTCCGCCTTCCTTGGAGTTAGTCTGGCCCTATCTCCACATCTCCACGCCCCCCCACCCCACCCCATGGAGCCACTGTCATCTCCTGCCTGATGGCATTGGTGGCCTCCAGCTTGGCCCCGTCCCTGCCCACCGTGTCTTCTGTGTCCTCATCGGGAAGATAGAATACACTTCAGAATTCAGTAAGCATGGCTCTTCACTCAGAACACTGCAATGACTTCCTGACGTGGCCTAGGGAACGTCGCAGGATCGTCCCCCTCCCACACCCCTCCTCACCAGTCTTTCTGTCCTCCTTGTTTCTCAAGTGCTCCCGGCACCTGGAGCCTCGGGCCACCCTAGTGCCCTCCTGGTTGCCTCTCTCCTGCCCTGGGAGCTGCTGGTTCGGCTCCGCCTCTCCTTGCCCAGCCGCATCACCCCAGGAGGCTCCCCCTTCCTAACAGGGCCCGGCCCAGCCCTGCCTTTCCCTGACTCTTGGTCCTCCACAGCTCTTGTCACCACCTGACACGTCACTTGCCTTTTGGACTACCAGGGTCTGACAGTTGTGAAGACAGTCTGGCAGGTCAGGAGGTCCCCACACTGAGGTGACTGTCCCTGCTGGTGTAGGCGCTCACCCAGGGCTGGCCGTCAATGGATGGGTCCTGCTCTCTGCACATGGGTCCCTCGCCCGCTGGTTCACACCCAGCGCCTCCCTCCATCCTCCCTGATGCTCCAGGCACCACCCTGTCCTTGTGACCTGGACTTGAGAGTCGGCTGACCCTGGGTCCAGACCCAGTGGTCCTGCCACTGGGCAGCTATGTGACTCTGGGCAGGTTATTTAATTTCTCTGGGTTTTCCCTCCTTTGTCTGAAAACTGAACAAAGGTCCCCATCCCATGGGTCTGTCAGGGGGGTCAGAGCAGCTGTGCATAAAGACCGTCCACCAGGCGCACGTCAAGATGGCCTTAACCTGGTCCAGCAGGCCTTGCCTCTGTGCCCTCGCCTACTCTACTTCCACCAGGATTTCCAAAGACTTGGAATGTGGGTCCTGGACAAGGTGGAGAGCTGAGACCCGACCCTGTGTGTGGTGACTCTTCCAGACGGCAGCCATCGTGGGCCTCATGCCCTCATCCCCACTTCCACTTCCAGGGATGTCACTGAGTTAGTGTACATGGTGACTGCAGAGGTCAAGTTACCAGCATTGCTTACTTCATAATGCAACCCTGAAGTAGGTTTTCTCCTCCCCGTAGTGAGCTTCAGAGAAGTTTAGTGATTGCCCCACCCAATGACCCAATGTTCACAAAGCAAAAGCAGCAAACTAATTGCCCCTCACAAGCCCCAGGGTTGCTACAATTATAAAATTACAAATCAGATAATTTGCTGATCAACTATGGCTTCAATTTAAAGAAACGTTTATTGCACATCTATTCTGTGCCAGCTACAGATGCCACCGACCCAGGCCTCACGTACCTAACCCTTACCAATGACGTTGCCAATGGCAACAATGATGCAGAGACCCCAGGACCCCTCATCCACACTCAGGCCTGGGTCCCTGGGTCTCCACCCAGCCCCAGGACACCTGCAGATGCTCACCACATGTGACCTTCTTGCTGATGCAGTCGACTTTTGCGCTGAGCCTGGAGGGGTCCTGGAGGCAGTCCTGCTCGGAGGCTTCCTCGTAGCACCTGCGGTGCTGGAAGCAGCAGCTGTGGCAGCAGCAGGGTAGGGTGGGCAGGGTTAGGACTGGGGAGAGGCGGGCAGCCCAGGGTCACCCTGCATCTCTGGATGACCTCAGGAGCTGGCTGTTTCAAATACTCTGTGTGTGTATATGGGTGCGCACACACACACACACACACACACACACACACACACACACCATCTGCTAACCCTCAAACATCAGAGGGCAGGTCTGCATGTGCCTGGCACTGGCACGCAGGCTTCCACAACCAGCAGGATGGGCTGGATCTGAGTGTGAAGGTATCTCCTAGAAGGTAAGGATCAGGTAAGTAGCATCCTCACCTAGATGCTAAGCCTCTGAAGGTGCTTCAGTCACCACTCCCTGCTACTGTCCACTTCCTTCTGGGAAGCCATCCCATCTCATAAACAGCAGCAGTTTGGCTCCAACTCTGCCTGGTCTCGTGCAGTGGCCAACTGCCCTATCTCCTGCCTGCTTGTGGGTGGTGGCAGATGTAGCCTTATCGGGTGCTTGAACTGACCACTGGAGACAAGGCCAAGGACACAGACCCCAGGAGCTCTGCAGCAATGGGAAGAGGAGGCTTCACTCCATTCTGTATGGAAGGCCCTGCCTGAGATACACAGAGCAGCTTAGTGGGCAGGTGGCTTCTTTATTAAAACCCTCTGTCTCCTCTTGTATCTGCAAAAGATGTTTGAGATCCCATTAAGAGCAGGAAGACAGAGAGGAAAGAGCAACTTTCATATTCTCGAGGTGAGGTGATTGATTAAATACTAAGACCTGGAATGGACCCAATGCCTCAGCAGTCAGACACAGAACAGCTCTCTCAGCCAGGAGAGCTTGGGTTGTTCCAGATGGTATTAAAATATGTAAAGGGCAACGCTTTGCTCTGAATGTGCAGCTTCTCACACCACTGTGTAGACCTGGACTTTGGGGCCAAGAGAGGAGAAATGACTTCTCTGAGGACACACAGCAATTTGGTGGTGGAGTCGGGGACAGGCACAGAGCAAGGTGTGGACATAGGATGCTGTCGGGCAACACAGGGCAATCCGCTGCTTAAACATAGAACAAAATCTGATCTAAACAAAACGAGAACCAGGGAAGGCCACATTCTCTGCCAAACATTGTAAACAGAGAGCTCTGCTGGCTTGAAGAGAGCGTGGGAGGCTCCCAGGTTCCAGAAGACTTTTCCTGAGCTCAGCAGTATCTGAAGACCAGCAATCTGAAGGGCTGAGGCGGAGGTGATCCATGGCACTCGGATGACACCCCACACTGGGAACCTATCTCTCCCTCTGGTGCCATGGAGTGGGGAGGCGTTGTCACTCTCTACTCCCCTTGTCCACCCAGCAGCACTGTTTGGGAGGATGCAGTCCCAGCCCTGCCACCAGCCCTGCCACTCTGGCTCTTGGGACAGGCTGAGTGGGGCTCTGCAGCTGGTCTGAATCTACTTGCACTGATGACCTGTGGTCTGTCTTGGGAACTTACCCCTTTTTCAAATTTACAGTATTTTCTGGGAGGAAACCAAGTCTCAGAGAGGCTCACTATTAACAGTTAGCATTTTTGAGCATTCCAGGGACTGCTCTAAGCACTTTACACTTAATGAGCCTGTTGTGAATGGAGAATCTCAGGTGCAGGGCCCACGCAGGACTCCAATCCTGTGCCTGGGGCAGAAGGGTAGGGCTAGAAAACTATCCTGGGAACTGCATGGCAGAGCAGGGACTGAAATGAAGCCAGCAAAGGAGCTCCTGCAATCAGACACCTCTTCATCAACAGGAATAAGGACAAGATTACTGCTGCTTGTTACAGCAGCTAACATTTGCTGAGTGCTACCATGCAGTGGCCCCCTGCTCCTAAAGCTTGACAAGGGTTAATTCATTTATCCCTTAAGTGGATCCCAGGCACCAGCTGTGATTATTATGGTCCTTTACATATGTGGGTGCTGAGATACACAGGCTGTGACTTGCCTGAGGTCTAGCTTGTTCACAACACATGCTGATGCTGAAGCTGGGTGGCTCTTGCAGTGTAGACAGATCAGTGAGCATTGTAAGGAAGAAAAATCACATAGACAAATGATGACCTTGGACAACTCACAAGGATTTCTAGGAATCAAGTAAAGGTCTATCTAGATCCTATTATGTATCAGGCACTCAATAACAGCAATGATTTTTGGTGTCTAGTAGTAAGTTCAAGATGGAAATAACCTGCACTCTGGAATTTGGAAGTTCCCACCCCCCATTGAACTGTATAAAGCAATTGAAATTGGCTGCAGCCCACTATTCTGCCAGACTGGTGTTTTGATCTTTCATCTGGGATAGGAGACAGTGATGAATTATTGCTTTGTTTCTCTGACTGCTAGGTTTACAAGGTCTTATAACAATTAAATGAAGGGGTAAGGGTGGACCTGAAATGAAAGCAGGTTCCCAGAAATGGCCCTGGCCCATACCCCATGCAGAGCCAGCTTCTTCAGGAGTCAGTTTGCTCCTGGTCCTTAAGGTGGGAGACTGCCCCTTTGATCCACTGGAAACCTACACACTCTCGAAGGTTTGGAGGTGGGATGGATTTGTTAATCCAAAATCATTGTTCTTTGTCAACCAAGTATTGTTATTTATTTATTTGAAGCTTTTATCACTTTTTATTTAATTGTTTAGTTCTTTGAATCTTGAAAAATCAATTGGAGGTTGATTACCTAGACAATAGTTACCTCATTGAGTTGCTACTGCATGCCGGGTATTATTATCAGTGCCAAGAAGCACAGAGAAAGAACAGGGTGCAGACCCTCTGTAGAGAGTGTGGAGTGGAGCGGGGAGACAGGCCCTGTGCCCACACTCTCACCTGTGTAGGAGCAGGTGTCTGGGGAACAGAGAGGTTTCCCTGGTGCCTAGGGGTCAAGACATCTGAAGAGGGTATCCTGGAGGAGAAACGGCAGGCCAGGAAGGAGCTGCCCAGCAAATCATATAGGGGACCCCTTCCCACCTTCTATGAGCCCACCTGGGCTCACAGGCTCCACTGCACTGGATTTGGGCACAAGGGTAAAAGCTGCGAGTGAGGGGCATGGTTCATGGAGGGGTTGAGGCCTGGGGACTCCATTTCCCATTTCCACGTGGATTCTGCTGCCGATGCTGCTGTTTCTATGGCTTCGGCCACTGTTATTATTACCACCACTTCACTAGTGCTATGCTACTGCACGACTGGGACTACCACAGTCCCCACTGCAGCTGCCTGGCTCCTGCTGCTGCTAGAGCTCTTTCCACTGTGGCTACCAGTCACTGGTGCTTTGGGGTACCTTCTTCATAAGCCAGGCAGAGGCCCGGCCGCCTTAACTTGAATTTGGAGATTTAATACTAAATTATAACCCTATGAAGTAGGTGTTCTTAATAGTGACTTTTAAAGATAAAAGACTGGAGAGCAAACCTTAACTTGCCCAAGATGGCAAAGTCAGAAAGGACAAGAGGCTTAGAATCATGGGTCACAGGCAACAGGCCTTAAAATTTTAACAGAGAGCACTTCACTCCCATAACTCAAGGGGCCTCCTGCTTCCTGAACCTGTTGGCATATCCCTGCTTTTAGGTTTCAGGTTTCGTTGACAATCTTGGTGTCTCTCCTCAGTGGGCGCTTCCCTTGTACATGTGGATGAGCGCATCTTTACTGGACACTTCGATTTTCTAATTTTCCACAGTAGACATTTTCCTCTTTAAAGCAGGGGTGATTTTCTCTTTTCTTAAGCACAGTGCTCATATATCACCATAGTTTTGCTTTTATTTGTTAAAAAATGAATAGAAACCTTCATAGTTGTCTCACCTCTGGTGGCCAGAGCCGCTCCAAATAATAAACTATTCTTAAATTTCATTATGCAGAAGAGTCAAAGGGAGCTTGTGTAAATGTAGACCTCCACGTTCCACCTAAAGATAGCCTGAGTAATAGGTCTGGGATGGATCCCAGGAATCTGCATTTTTTTAAATATCTTCGTTTTTATTTATTTATATGCAGTGCTGAGAATCGAACCCAGTGCCTCACACATGATAAGTCAAGCGCTCTACCACTGAGCCACAACCCCAGCCCCGGAATCTGCATTTTTAACAACCACACAGGAGGTTCTGATGCAGGTGACCAAACTCTGAGCAACACCACAATGCAGCTTTGCCATTTGGCCATCACATGGGCTCTTGGTATGTGCCCACCACCTACAGCAGGTCACAGGTCACATGGCAATGTAAAGAGGAGAAAGCATCACCCTGCTGGTAGCTAACAGGATGGAGACCTCTCCCAAGTGAGTGCCTAGTTCAGGGCCCTTCCCATCCATCAGGCCCCCAGGGTCCACCCATGGGTCCTGCTCACCTGTCCGTCTCATCCATGGGGAGTCCATCCATCTCAAACCTGCAGGCGCAGCCATAGTCTTCAAAGTCCCGAGGACAGAGATCAGCGACGCACTTCATTCCATGCACAAATTGGAGCAGCAGAGGGAAGTTGGTGAAGACGGCCTGTAGCCAGGTGAAGCGGGGGCCCAGACAGTCTGGGGAGGAGCGGTGCAGGGGCTGGTGGGCACTGGGAGCCAGGCCCAGGAGGAGCCTGTTCCCTGGACTCCCTGTCCCTTGGGCTGCTGGGTCCTCGTCAGCATGGTGAGGCCCACTGTGTCCTCGTCACATAGTGAGGCCCACTGTGTCCTCGACTGCTCTGAACAGCTCAAGGGAAGCCGGCGTATAAGCCATGGTCCTTGCCAGCTGCTACCAACAGCCATTTGTTTCTCCTTCCTTCCTAATGAAATTGACATTTCTGAGAGAAGCCAGCCTTTGCCTCAGTTTCTGAGACCGTTTCATGTCAAGCACGGTGACCCCATGCTTCTGTGCCAGTGATTGATCTAGGGATGAGCTTCCGACCCAGATCTGCCAGAAGCACTTAATAGGAAGTCTGTGTGAGGCTCCTTCTGGGACTCCTTCTCTCCTGAGGAAGAGTGCGGGCATGTAAGGACATCTTTGGATCTACACCTTTCCCTTGTTCAATGCAGGTGAGGACATGTGGGTTGTGACCACGTTTCAACCATGAGGCCCCAAACCTAAAGCTAATACCCTGCATGCTCGGGGAAGAGGCAGAGTAAGACAGAGTGGGCCTGCAGGGTCTCTGGCACCTGCCCTGGGCCAGTTCATCCATTCTGGTGCCTCAGACCTCTGGTGTCGTGTGAGATAATGAAATATCTATATGATTTGTTTCTTTTATGGTTGGTTTGTTGAATGGATCTCACAAATAGCACAGTAAAATCATACAAGTAACACTATAGAATTATAAGCCAGGGTAGCAAGGAAAGGTGTTCTGAAACACAGTTTCTCTCTCTCTCTGAGCCCCTGTGTGCCAGACACAGTACCAGGTGCTATTAAAAGTTTAGATCAATAGAGTACATAAGATGTTGGGCAGCATTTATTTCATCTATTAGTCCATAAATTTCATATTAATCTTTCTAAGTGCATGTTGCTCTGTTGTCACTGTTTCACAGGTTAGGGACACTGATGGTCAGAGCCATGCCCAATACCAACCAAGAATAATGATTTTCTCTGAAGTAGGCAGCAACCAGATAGGTAGGAAAACAGGGCTGACTGTTTCTGACTCTGTAACTCATTGCTGCCCTCCTTGTTCTCTGTCTCTGACTGTGGGGTCACTGGGTGCTAAAGGAGATGACCCACTCTACTGTCTGGATCCAGCAGGGGGGTGACTCACCTGAACCAAAAAGCCATCACTACCCTCCTCAGACCTGGGGGACATTGAAGCTGGCCGGGGAGGCTGTGGACACTCAGAGGCAGACACCAAGGCCCAGGTCATTGCCTCAGATTTCCTAAACACATTTCATGTCTGACACTTGGTGGATAAAAGCAATTTCAGATTTAACTTACCAAACATTTCAGCCACACTTTCCTCATTTTTAAACATTCCATTGATGAATGTGGTATCTAAGTGGAAGAAAGAGAAAACAAAGAGTCTCAGTTTCTTCTCCTTTCCCCCTCCCCATCTGGGGAAGGTCACACTTTTTCTAAGAACAAATTTGACCTTGGGCTAACTTTCTAGTAATGTGGGTTGCCACAGAAACCTGATAAAAATGAAATGTGAACTGGGTTACTAGGCAACATCACTAGATGGCACAAATGACCCTTAAATGGCAGGGGGCATGAGATGAGAAGTCTTCGTCTCAGGGGCTCTTCCAGTGTGTGGCTCTTGTACCTGGGCATGTCCCCACTGGACATCCTAGATATACCTGTGAATGGTCACTAGAGTTACTGATCCTCGGGGAGAATGAAGCTTCTGGGTCATTGCTGGCTCTGTGGCTGCTCCACCTGAGTCCCACTCCTTTGTACCCACGCTGATCCTAGGGTCCCCTGGACCACTGTGCAGATTGCCTCGAGGGCTCCCCCTGCTGGAGAGAAATGCCTGCCGGGGCCCTGACCTTCTAAGTGCCAGCGTGGCCTGGTCTAAGTGTCCACTTAGAGACATTTGGAGGACATTGTACGTCCTCTGAGAGTGCTGTCATTGGGAGAGAGGCCACTTGTCATTAAGGTCTGAGTGGACTCAACACTTCATATGGGCTCATTCAACCTTCCCCTCTGAAGGCTCACATCACCAACTGGCTCACTGGATTGATGCTCCAGCTGCTCTGTCCTCACGAGGACCCTCCTAAGAAGTCTTTGTGACCAACCACTGTGACAATTTTCCCTTCCCCAAAGACAAATGTGGATCCTCCTTTCTCATAATCGGAGGACTGCAGTGCACCGTGCCCCTCTTTTCCTGACTGCGGGACCCTCGAAGACTCTCCATCTGTTTCATTTGCTGCTCTCCCTTCCCAGCCGCCTTTGTCTTCTGATAAACTTGAACTTTGTTTCAAACTAGAGACCACTGTCGGCTCAGACACCAGAGGGGTCACCACAGTCACTGGCTCTAGGGCATGTTCAGAGGGATATTCTCTCTGCCAAAGTCCTAGCTGGTGTTCTGTCTCCTAAGAAATGTTCAAAGAATCCTTACTGATATGTTTTGAGAGTCCTGGTGGCAACGCCTGGGGAAAGTGTGGGGTGTCCAGAGCATGGGCCCCTGTAAATAAAAGGAAACAGTGTTAGCACAAACTCTGTCCCCACCCCTTGCTGGGCTGAGACTGGGCAGTGACAGCCAGGAGGACAGTGAGGATGCCCCAAACTCAGTTCCCAGCACGCTTTCCAGCACCTGCCGTGTGCCTGGTCTATGTGGTGGGTCAGGAGGGGCTGGAGTTGTCCTGGGGGTCGGCTTGGACCGAGGCCTTCTGGCTGGAGATGGAGAGATTTGGGGCCTTACTGGAAGCTCTCTTTGCATATGAAGCCTACAGCTTTATTTAGATTGTGTGCTGGTTTTGGAGTTTCTTAAGATAAAGCAGGGGTGGGAAGAAGTAAAGACATGCTAGAGCCCTCAACCCCAAGGAGTTTGTAATGGAGGACAAGGGTTTCCTCCAGACTGAGCATCAGAATCACCAGGGGTACGGGCTCAGTAAACATTCTGACTCCACAGTCTCAGATCTGACCCTGACAGTCTGGAGCGGGACTCAGAAACAGGCATTTTAAACAAGTGTCTCTGCTAGTTTTGAAGCTGCTGATTTAGAACTTCACCTTGAACCATGCTGCTTGGAGGTACAGGGATGATGGGTAGGACCACACCAGTGCTTGAGATAACTCCACCAGCAGCCAGCTCAGCACCCTGTGGAGCACAGGGTGAAGCCTGGTCATGGGGACAAGCAGACTCTTCCCTAAAGACTTAGGCTTCCATTCCCCCAGTGATGGAAAGCACGTGGTCATCTGGAACAGCAGAAGGACTTAGTCTTTCTCATCAAGTGGTCAGTTCTGTAGCCAGGCCTGTCAGCTTGGAGACCTTCTCCAACTGAAAGCCCAAGAACCAACCATCATAGAAACACATGGTGGTTCCATCTGCTCATGGTGATGCCCAGAGGATGCCTGACCAGGCCCTGCTTGGCTCAGAGCAGTTTTCTCAGCCTGGTGTTTTGGGTAGAAAATGTTCTACTGCAGGAAACTTTCTAGTGCATTAGAGGGTTCTGGGCAGCACCTCTGGCCTCTACCCACTAGATGCCAGTAGAACTGCCCTGACCAGTGATGCTGGGTGAGGCTGTGTGTGTGTGTGTGTGTGTGTGTGTGTGCACATGCACGCACACACACCTTCATGTGTGCACATGTGCTTGTGTGTAAAACACCACTGGGTAAGATTCACCAGCTGAAAGACAAGGACCTGGGCAGAGGTGGGATCCTAATGACCAGGGTCAGCAACCAGCCAGCTGGACTTCACCTCTTGCTATCCCTTGACTAACATTCAGAAGCTACCACTTTCACTGTCTCCTGAGAAAATTCATTCATTTGGAGATTCCCCCAAAGCTTTGCTGAGGAAGTCACCTGCCCTCGCCCCCAGCCCGCTGTGTTCTGGGACCTGGGTGGCAGCAGCCTCTCTGATTTTTCACCTGGGAAACAGGAGGGAAGGAGGGCTCAAGAGTCGCCTTGGCTCTTGCAGTCAAAGGACGAGGACCCTCGAGTTGTCTGCCCATTCCCGTGGTGATACCTACTGATACTGGAAGAAGAAGAGCCAAGGTATGGAGTGTGGCTAATGGGGTCCCAAGGGAAGCTTCCCTGCGTTGGCAGAGAGCATCTGGAGACACTTCAGAGCAACAGAGTTTTCAGGCAAGAAAGATGGGATGAGACGCAAGCCAGGCCACGGTGGTGCACCTGTGTGCTGCATTCGGGGCCAGTGGGTTGGTACTCTGGCTCCTCTTGGCTCCAGCCATTCTGGATGGTTCTGTTCTCACCAGGTGCCCTGGGCCTTTGCATGGCCTGTGACTTCTGTGGAAAGCTTTGGCCATGGCTCAGCCCAGCAGCCCCTGCTCACTACGTAAGGCTTACTTAGCACAATACCATGTGGAAGTCTTTCTTCACTCCTCCTCTGACCTGGGGGATTCTAGGCTCTTTGCCCATCCTCTGGCCTCCTGTCCCCTGTTTCTAGTGACCTCCACTGTGCATACCTTTCATTCTGGTTCCCAGGTCTCCTTACTTACCAGCCTTTTGCATTAGACTGACTCTGGAGGGCAGGAGCCTCTTGGCTGCTGTAGCTCCAGGGCTGATGCCTCACTTAGAAACTTAACCAACAGTCACTGAGTGGATAGAGGAACTGGGAAGACTGGCTGGGGAGGGTGCAATAGGAGCCGGGAACCCAGTGTGATTGGCTGGTTGCACTTGTCCAAGACAGAGAAAACGAGATCCAGGTTAGGACCCAAGACTGCAAACCCACACCTGTCCAGGGCCAGACAGACGTTGTAGTTAGAGGAGCAAGCCCAGCGCTGGGCATCAGCAGGAAACAGTGGGGACATGGAGAAGTAGAGGGACAGCTGGGACTCAGCCCCAGGCCTTGGGGAAGGAGAACCACATTTGAGATTTTCACAAATCTGTTGGGAATCTGAATTCTTGGTGACATCTTTCAATTTTAAATTCTTGGCTCCAATGTAAAATAAAATATTTTGCAAACTGAACAACACAGGCGTGTCAGTTACCTTTGGTTTGCAGAGGGAAGAAAGGCTCATGCTGGAGCGCAGGGTGGCTGGGGCCAGTTCTCCACGTGCCAGTGGAGGAGAGGGCTCCTGGCGTCAGGTCAGGGCCAGCCTCTCCCCGTGTGCCACAGTGTCCACATGGGGAGGGAATTCCCTCCTTCCTGGGAACTGTGGAGCCCTCCTGTCTGGAGCCCTCAGACCAGGACAGACAGTCCTGACACCGGTTCCAACGGAGCCCTAGGCACAGAGCCCCTGGGATTGCCCTGGCATACTTCACACTTGGCATCATTGCCTGGGAAATCATTTCATCAGCCTAACAGCCCACAGCTGAGTACCTGCTGCCCACTTCTGCAGCGATTGCAAGATCTTGCTGCTCCTGGGTAATTACCTCACTTGTACTCCTTAGTGCAACTGCTAATTAAATTCCTCTTCTGGAGGGCGGGAGGTGAGCTTGTCACCCCTGCATGTTAATAAGGCATGCTCTCCCCCACACTCAGCTTGCTTGCAGGAGATCCACGCCCACACATTTTCATTAGCAACTAGAAAAGTCATCCAGGATTTTAAATTGTTTGTCCCAGAGGACTGGGTTGGTTCATTCCTAAAGTCTAGCCAAGGGTGTGTGTTGGGAGAAGGGAGGACAAACTGGAAGATCACAGGAAGTATGAGGACAAAATTCACCTCAATAAAACTGGTGCCACATCAGTGAAGTGTGTCGCTACTGGCGAGAGGATGGTAGCTCCATCCTGCTGCAGGGCAGAGCTGGCGCAGGGTTTGTCAGGCATTGCTGTGTCTAAGTCCCCGGGGGAATGCAAGGCGCAGGCTACTATTGCTGTGTTACAGACCACAACCTGAGACCCTGAGGAGCAGCACAGAGTCTTCTGGCCCTTTGTGGCTGGCTTCCTCAGCCCCATTCCTCTGCAGTCACTCCTTCCAGGACCTCATGCCCTGCCACCTTGCAAGGCTCTGGCTTTCCAGACACCAGCTCTTTCCTGCCATCCTGCCTTTGCCTGTGCTGTGCCTGGGGCCTGATGCTCCCCTGGACCCACTCCCGAGCCTCCTACCAACATCTTATGACTCCACTCAAAGTTCAAGAAGCCCCTCCTGGCCCCTAAACTGGGCTGTGTGAGCGACACCCCCCCCCCCCCCCGTGCTAGCATAATGTCACAGATGGGCTTCTCTCACTGTACTTGTCCCTCCCATGTTGCAATGATCTATTTTTGTAACTGTGTCCCCGCTGCACTAGGGACTGAGTGAGGAAAGCACTGTGAAGATGCGTATGTGTGTATTCACATCCTGTATAGGAGAGAGGGTGGGGGGAGGACAAGTTCTGTCATGGGGAGGGTGAATGAACGTCCATCGGTTGAACTACACCACCGAATGGCCAGTGAGTGACTGCTGGTGAACTGGAAGTGAATGTGGAAGATGCCCTCCCTGGGATGAGGGGTGACCAGGTCTACCAGCAGGTTTAAGTGGGAGTTCATGGTGGAGTGTTGCACCCAGCTCAGCGGGGAATGCCCAGCCCACCTTTCTGCCCCACCCTTCCTCGGGGTTCTGGGAGATGAGCACCCAGAGGACGTGGAGCGGGAACCCACACACACTGCGTGGTGTGGGGCTGCCCAGTAAACTCCAGGGCAGAGCTCTTGGATGGAGGGAACATCTGGTCCAGGCGGCACATCCAAGGCACTTCTCTCTTAATGCCAGCTGACTGCCATTCACACTGCCACCCACCCTCGGGAGTGGGAGTGAGCCAGCTGGGAGTGAAGCAGGGTAGGGGACAGCACCTGCCCGTTCTGTGGACAGAGCAGACACAGAGGCTCCTCCTTGTCCTGCTACGGGGCCTGAGCACCAGGACAGACCTTGTCATGACAAAGACCCTCCTGGCCATCAACACACCCCTAGGTTTTCTTGAAGTCTGACTCAGATCACCACTGGGGCAGGTGTTCCCAGGGCTCCAACCATGGAAACTCACTGGTGAGGGCCCCCCGGCTGAGCTGGGGAGTCCAAAGCAGCCCCTTGGGTGGACGCTGCCTAGAAGTCCTGGCCAGATCGTCCTTAGGCCCAACCGAAGTCTAGGACACGTCCACCTCCCCGCTTGCTACCTCACCGCAGAATTGCCCGATGGCCCCCGCCTTGCCTGGTGGCGGCAACATTTCTCCTCACAGCTGTTTCCGCAAGCCATGCGCCTCCATCTGGCCTTGGCATATGTATCCAGACTCAGAAACAGACTTTCCTCCCAGTTTTCACCCAGACTTGGTGAGTGGGTGGGTGGACAGTCCCACGTGGCAATGGGCACACCCTCACCCCTGTGGAACTGGAGCTGCAGGTACAGGACACTCAAGTCCCTGCACTTGCCCTTTCTGTGATTGTCCTTGAACCAGATGTTTGTGTTTGGGAGTAAAATTTCTCTGGGCATACCAAAAAGTGTTCATCAAACACTTTATAACAATTGTTTGATGATACTATTATCATTTTTACTATCATAATATAGTGGCAAATTAATAAAAGAGGAAAAAGAGAAAAAATAAGAATAGGGAGGAAGATGTTTAATAGTCTCAATTTTATAAAAATCTTTTAAAAATTTAAAAGATGCATGTAAAAGGTGGGGGTGATGTCATCGAAGGAGTTTTGATCAAAGGCAAATGTATTCTTTTGAAAGAGGAAGATGTTAGTTACCAAAGAAAATAAGCAAAAAAAAAAAAAATTGGAGAACGAAATTTTGTGGGTAAGATCTCATTTAAGAGAAAAAATAGATAAGAGACTGAAAAACTGTAGAATAGACTGAAAAACTGTATAATATAGTTTTACACATTTTTGTCACCCCAAATGAGGCAAATTAGGATTGTAGTTTGAATTTGTGACAAATGTCTCAATCAGGAAAGAGCACAGTCAGGAAGGAAGTAGGCAACCGAGGCCCAGCAACAGGCGGGTGGTCTGCAGTGCCCAGGAGGGCAGGGCTGGGAAGGGGCTGCAAGGATCTGGGCCTACAGGGAAGACTTTTAGTCTCATGTCAAGTGGGTAGAGTAACTGTCAACCTGCAAACCTCTTGTGCTGTCCACTAACCTGGTCATGAGCAGTGGGGTCCTGTGGCCTTACTCCTCGCTGCCGTGTGCAGGAGGCCCTGGGAAGGGCAGAGTGTACCCGAATACAGGACGGGCAGGAGGAAGCCCCTGATGGATGAGTGGTGCTGACTCTGTGGACCCCCCCACCCAGGTGGAGGGAGGAGAGTGTAAGCCCAGGTGTTTGTGAGCCCTACAGAGACACGAATGATAACACGAGTAGGAGAGCCTCAGACTCCAGCTGGGACCCCACACGGACTTGAAACCGCCACCCTAGCTGCCAAGGAGCTGCTTAGGTGGCCTCAGGCTTGGCTGGTGTGGGCGACTCTGGGAGGAGGAGGGAAGGGTGGTCCTCCCACTGCACCTGCCTGGAAGGGGACAGGGACGCTGCTGTGTGGCAGGAAGTCCCTGCTGCTCCTGGAAATCAGTCAAACCAGGGGCAGCTATCGGTGACTGAAGGGTGTGGAGTGGACCCTCGGGGGAAAGGAGGTTTCCAAAGGGTCTCTTGGCACACCACCCACCCTGTTCTCCACTCAAGCTCCCACCCCACATCCCATGCACATTCCATTCAACCACTGAACTGAATCTAGGGCTCACTGTGGATGTCCGATTTCTGTCGCTCACAAGGCAGCGTTCCCCTAAGTACTCCTGAGCAGGTCAGATGAAGTTCCACAGTGCTCCAGTGTCAGAGCAAGTGATGACTTGCCAACTGGAAACATGGCGTCACACAGCGTCACTCACCAACACGGGGGACCATCAGCGCAGTCAGCAGGAGCACAATCATAGCAGGAGAGCAGGGGCAGGGCTCAGGCAGTGACTGGAACGGCCTCCTGGGGGAGAGGTCAGCAGAATGTGACAAGGACACTTTCAGCAATCCACGAAAGAACACGGGAATTTTGTCCTCTTTGTGCCCCAAGGTGTGTGGCCAAAGGAGAAAGTCCTGACTGGTTTCTGTCCCAGCTTTGCAACACTGACTGGCAGTTTGACAATAAGGAGGCCCCCTTCCCTCTCTGAGCCTCCTTCTGCCATCTGTAAAGTGGAAACAGCCCTGAGCTCCTTGAGGATGCTGCCTGAGCAGCATCCCACTTGTTCACTCACTTATTACGTAATCATTTATTCCAGGCTGGCCATGAGCTAGGCATCAAGGTTCACAGTCCAGGGACGCCAGTGAGGACAGCACCACTCCCACCTGGTGGTCGCCAGCATTCCAAAGACGCCCTGGGCAGGCTGGCTTTGAACTTGCATACCAATGTCACTCCGCTCATGACCATGCATGGCCACGTGGTGGCGCTGCTGGCTAGCAAACGTTTTCCAGCAGCGTCTCCACCTTCCCTCTCCTCTGGGCTCTACAGCATTTGGAATACCTCGTTGCAGTCCTAGGGGCTCTGTATATGTGCCTCCGGGGCTGCTCCGGGGACAGAGGGATGAGGTAGGCAGAATCCAGGAACCCTACTACACTCCAGCTATAGCTGCCTGTACTCAGATCACCATTTCACTTCAAAGGGCAACCATGTATTTAATAAGGATGAAAAAATATAAAGTGAAATAAAACACAAGGATTTTAAAATACTTTTAGCTTCTTGAGAATATGACACCCTAAAGATTGTAAGAGGTTTGGATGATTTGTGTGTGTTCTGCTTTAGATCTTATATTTTAGGACCAAATATGAGAGAGAACACAGCATGATGCATGCTACCCAGGGCTGCCAGATAGGGTTGTACATGGTGAATACTGCACAAAGGGTGCTTGACCTAGGGGTAAACAGGTAAAAAAAAAACAAGCAGCACTCAACTCCCAAGTGTGTCCTTCACAAGGCTGCATCAACCCACAGGAAGGAAGCTTTCTGCAGTGTGTTCTCTCAGGGGCACGGGTTGCTCCATGTCTTAGTGGCCCTGTACCTGCAGCTAGGGCCACAGTGAGTCATTCTGCTTATGAGCAGGGCTCAGTATTGGGAAAGGTGTATGAAGGGAGAGGACACGTGGGCTGTAGGATCACTATTGAGATCCCCTCTGGAGGGGGCACAGTCACTGCTGGATGCACCCAGAAAGCAGCAGTGTGAGTGTCTGGAGTGTCACTTGGTGCAGGCTCTAGCCGTCTGGCTGCTGTCGGGGCACAATGCTCTGCTTTATGAACTTGGGCTACACAAAGTCCTAGGGCCGGTTGATTTTCAAGGTTCAACCTGCTCTCTGGTGGTTCTGCAGAGAAGCAGTTCTGAATGATTCCTTCCCCGGCTAACACCACACTGAAAATGATGGGTGAGACTTGAGAAGTCTTCTGACAGACAGCAGAGTCTGATGGTGAGCTGCAAAAGGTGTTTCAGAGGATCCCAGAGACCCTTTGAAGTCATGCCCATGTGACATGACGGGCCGACATGACTTGAGCAATTGACTCACTACCTGGCACCTGCTGTGTTGGGTCTTCTATTATTCCTATCACACCATGTGAGATAGCTGGGTGTCTGAGCTGGGAAGGGACCTAGGCATTATCTCATCCAAACATTCATTTTACAGAAGGCTGTGAAACATTCATTTCACAGAGGCTCGGAGGCTGACAATTTATGGCAAAAATATCCTGCTTCCCAGGACTCCTGACTCCCAGTCCAGTGCTAATACTTAACAGTCCCCACGAAGGCCTTCGCAGGGCCTGAATAGGTCAGTCCACAGGAGGCACAGGAGCACCTGAGGTTCAAGTTGCTCGAGTGCATTAGGAACTGCACTGACAGCATCCAGCCTTCATGAAATGCTCGACAGACAGCTGCAGGATGGTAACAGGCTCGCGGCCACCAGCTCATGCCTTGCCTGCACAGGAGTCCCCATCTGGGAATAAAGGAGGGGTTGGTGTAGTGCCAGCGACCTCTCTCCCTCTCTTCTTGTGACACTTACTTCAGGGGTGAGCTCACCCAGGTTGTCCTGCAGCTCAGAAAAGATACGGGGCTTTCCCCACCTTTTTATTCAAATGCAATTGAGCAAAGAAACCAGATTATAGATACAACCTCCACCCACTCTAGTTCATTCCTGAAAGTAATTTAAGGGAGGAGGGTAGGAAGTACTGGCTTAATGGGCTCAGAGTTTTGGTTGAGGAAGATCAGAAAGTTCTGGATGTTGGAGACGGCTGCACAGAAATGCTAATGTGCTCCATGCTATTAAACTGCGCACTGAAAGTAGCTAGAATGGTAAATTTTATGCTCCATGTATTTCATTACAATTTTCTAAAAAGGAACTTATCAGCTTTAGGACCTTATTTTTTAATTTATTGAGTCATTCTTTGTTTCAGGCACCCCACCTAGTATGCTCCTTATACTGTCTGAGAACAACTCTGGGACTCTTTCCATCACATGCCTCACTTTCTAGAAAAGGGGCCGGGAGCTGGGAACTTGTCCACCTGCCTTCACCAAGAGGCAAAACTGCCAGAGGGCGCCCGGCCACTGCTGGGCCCAGGCTTCAACCCGAGTGGTCCGATCTGACTTGGGTTCTGCCAGTGGACATTACCCAGTGCATCAGGACAGCCTGGGGTTTGACAGATGGCAACTTGTGGATCACAACTCCCTGGTGAGAACCAAGAAAGGGGAGTCCTGAGGCCAGCTAGAAGGTGGCAGTGTGCAGCCAGCCCCGGGCAGAGTGGGGGCACTAATCTCAGAACATGCACCTGGGGAGGGGGTGGGAGCCTAAGGACTGCGGCTTACAGCTGCATCCTTCAGTTGTTGGTCCAGGCGGGCGGGCTGATGTGGTGCCGTGGAGGTTTTCCCAGGAAAAGCCACCAGCGGCCGCCCACCTGGCCTTGAGTCTCCTCACACAAGGACTCGGGGCGGCTCTGGGTTTCCAGCAACAACCAGGAGTGACGTTGGGGCCTCAGCCCTTGATGCACCCCTCCCTCCCCCTCTCCCTGCATCCACTTCTCCCTCCACCCTCCTCTCCGCACCTCTTTCCTTCCTCCTTCCCTCCCTCTTTCCCGCCCTCCTCTTCCTTTCCCATTATCCTTCCCTTTCTCCCTCCCGTCCAGTCTTTCTCCTGCCCTCCTCCTCCTCCTGCCTCCAGCTGCTCTCACTATCCAGGGAAGCAGGGGCCTACCTTGCTGCGCCCCTCCAAGGCCAGGCTGTTGGACAAGCAATGTTTGGCTCTGAGCCGATGGAGCAGAGCCCTTTATATCCCAGGAAAGACCCCCGGTCGTGGGCCCCCTCCCCTGCCCACATGCAGAAGACAGGCTTTCATGAGCCTCGGCAGGTGGGCTCCTCCGAGGGGGTCACCTAATACTATGGCTTGGCACAGGCGAAGGCCCGCCCCGGCCTCCGGGAGACCTGGGCTCTAATTAGAGAACAATGGCCTCCCTGTTTCCTGCACCAGCCTCACCTCAAAGGTTGAGAGGCTGGGGATCATGTCCCTGTCATCAGGGGAACCCTGGGGCTGAAAGAGATGAAAGCCTCTCGACTCCCACAAGGAAAGGGCTGCCTTTGTCTGGTCTCCCTGTTGCTTCAGCAAGAGGATGGGGGCGACTCTTCTTGCCCTGGCTCTGGGTTCTCTGTGCAAGCTGAGGGCTGAGGGAAATGGGGCTTTCTAAGCAGACACCTTGGGTTGCCGGTCCTGCTTCCGAGTAGTAGCATGGCCTTGAGCTTGCCGCAGCTGAGCCATGGCTGGCTTCCACATTCACTCAATGGATCTTATCCCATCAGAACGGGAGGAGGGACCCTGTGTGGTCTGTCTTGCAACCCCAGCTCCTTCCCCTCCTCCCCAGCCCTTTTGTGAGTGTGCTATTTCCTGATTTTTAACAAGGAGAACAAGCATATTGAGTGTCTAGGATGCACCACAGCGTTCCACAGGCCTTGGCCCTGTCACCCTATAGCCCTGCTGCTCTGTGGTCCCTGGAGGGAGAGGCCGCTGGCTCCTTTTCACAGACAGGAAACGTGATGTCATCAGCCTGAGGCACTGGTCCACGCTCACATGTGACAGATGGTTCTTGGGGATAGCTCAGCCTGGTCAGGGCCTTGTGAGCAGCTCATTCTGCCACTAATGCCTGTAGAAGGTGAAGCCGGGGCTCAGCAGCACATTTACCAAAGACCACAGAGGGGTTTCTTCAAATGAGTAGCTCTCCTGGCACAGGGAAGCTTCTGTTTCTAGGTCACTACTGGTGTGCAGCCACTCAGGGGCGTCGAGGGATGAAACTGCAGTGGCCCTAATCCTCCCTCACTAGCACAGAGGAGTGCCACTCCCAAACTACTAAGTTGATGGGGATACAGGGCTCAGTGTAGCCAAACCCAAGCTTTTTACAATCAAGAGTCCAGCTTCCCACATGATGCTAAAACGCAGTCACAACCTGCTTAGGCTCGCTGTTCTAGACATTTCTCAGGAATTTGAGTTTTCTTCCCATAACCTGTAACAGGTATCTGAGCACTGGGCATTTGGGCAAGATCATTCCTTTCTTCGAGAGCTGTCCTGTGCATTGTGGCGTCATAGGTCACCACCCACTAGATGCCAGTAGCCCTCTCCTCCCTCATCTCCATGAGTTTTGACAACCCAGATGTCTCTAGACATTGCTAAACACTCCTGAGGTTGAAGGCAAATCACCTGATTGACAGTCACTGGTCTCCAACATCCCTGGAACCGTGACTTGACACTCTGTGTTGATGGAATAGGTCGAGAACCCAGGCGTAAGAGTAAAAGCAGTGTTCCAAATGAGAGTTCAAGGTTACAGGTTTCATCATGATGGCAGCTGAGTTTCTCACTCACATGGACCAAACCCACAACAAGCGCACCTGTGCAGACACAGGGACACACGCTCAGACTCAGGCAGAGCCACAGCCTGCGGCCAAGAGACACAAGTTCTCCCCACCCCCTCTCCTCCTCCTCCCGCCCTTCCTCTCTCCTACCCTTTCCAAATTAGCTTGTCTTTGGGCATGAATGAATGCTGGCATTGCATGTGCAGTTAGACATGGGCCCCTCCACCAGCAGGGGCATGGACCGACATCTCTTTTGTCTCACAGTTAAGCTCTGGTGGCCAGAAACACACAGATTGGATCTGTGGTTCAGTCTCACCCCTGAGACTTCCTTGTCACCTGTCCATCACTTAAGCCAGGATGAATTCAGCTCTGGAGTGCTCAAGCCACCCTTAATCTCCAGACCAGTGAACTGTGCCACTGGTTCACTCTTGGGTCCTGTTTCTTCCAGTATCGTCGTTACTGTGGAAGATGATATGACAGTAGAAACCCTCCACCTTCCCTCTCTGCCTCTCCTCACCTCTCCTTCCCCGCCCCCCCCCCCAACATGGTCCACTGAGCCTCTGTCCTTGATGCTAGGTCAGATTCCTGCACAGGCCTCGGAGGGACTCCATATTCAGGGTTTTTAAAGGTTATGGTCATGCTCAGTCATTTCCAAAGAGTAGGGCAGATAAGTCCACCCCAGCTCCCCCACTAGTGGAGAACACTGTTCCTGGGCTCAGACCATCCATCCATCCTTCATCTCCCTGGTGCTGAGTTACTCTGTGGGGAACTGTGGAGTCCTGACAGACAAAGATCCTTAACTTCAGCTTCATCCATCAGAAAGGATCTAATCAAAGTAACCCACACCTAGTGAAAGGGACTGAGTCTTGGTTTACCCAGGTGGGTGTTCCTTTGACCCTTCAAAATTTGTCATGTGCAACATCATCTTTACAAACCAGAAGGCCATCTGCAGCCCCCAAAGTCATGGCAACAAGTATGTATGAGCTCAACACATGCATCAATATGAGGGTCTCTCAACTGTTCTGGAGATTTAAAAGGAAGATTTCCATGTGATGGTCAGGGACATTTCTGACTGCCTCTCTCCCCACAGTTACAGTTCTACACCCCCAGTTATTTTGGTCCACAGGCTGCTAGGCACCCAAGAGTCTTCCATGGGGAAACTGCTTTGTATTTGTATTGTGACGGTGACTTTTGTCACCAGGAGCACCAAGGGAAGTGTGTGTGCAAGTGGGAAGAAGGGGAAGGAAGGAGGGGTGCCGAGCACCCCAGGAGGCATGCTGTCATCAGCCATGAGGGGTGAAGGGTCCCTGCAGAGCCATTGAGAGAGCAACATGCTCGGTAATGCCCTGCAGAGTCTGGCATCTATCAGGGAGTTGGAATCTGCAGACCCGGAAACAATGAAAAGGGACCCGATACAATAAAGGGGCCCTTGGTGTGCGGGTGTGCTGCAGGCTGGCTCAGCACCTGTACCTTTCACAGGAAGGCCCAGCCCTTGAACAGGGACTCACACCTGTACCTTTCACAGGAAGGCCCAGCCCTTGAACAGATCCTGGGGAATCACTGCTAGACCCCTGGACTATCCTGACACTGTGACTTCACCTGTGGCCACACCACACGGCTTATGTGAGCATGTGCTGTATAGTGGGGGTCTTCTGGAGAGGCCGGAGACGGCATGACAGTCCATGCCCACTGACTGACCTCAGCCAAATCCCTGGATGCCAAGCTCCCAGCCTCCCTGTTGGGCCATCCTCCATGTGGGCCTCCCTTACGGGCAGTCAAGTGCTGGCTGCACAGCCTACCTGGGCAGGAGAACCAGAAGCCCGTACCTGGGCTCCCGTGGAACTGGCTTTACCTGCCTTGTACCTTGGCTGATTTTTATCTGAATCCTTTTGCTGTACAAATGGTATGTGTGAATCTAAGGGTTTTTCTGAGTTCCATGGTCTTACTAGTAAACCACTGAGCCTGGGGGTGCTCTTGGGAACTCCCACATACAGAGGGGCACACAGAGGAGGAATCAGGATGTCAATTAAAACAATGCCCTGCAACGCCTCCTTTTGTAGGTTCTCACATCTCCTGTTTAGGAACATGGAGATCATGCAGATTCCACAGTACTGCAAGCCTGCTTAGTTATATGGAACTAAATTTTAGTTAACAATTTAGCAAGATCGTAGGTGACTCTCTCCGGGATATGGTTTCAGTCTTTCTCAGTTTGGTAATTTTTCTGTCTTCCCAATGTCCTCCATTTAGGTCAGCTCAGGCGTTGTGTCAGCTCAGGCTGGCCCGTGTGCTCGGACCCTCTCCGTCAGCTTTCCAGCTATCAGGGTGGTTGAGAGCATCACAGGAGCTTCTGGGGCACAGACATTAAGTTCCCTTGGAGGCAGGCAGGTGGGTCTGTCATGACAGCATTAGTCACGAGGCCACCACCTTGACTACCTGACACCAGTTTGCAGGGGAGAAAAAGTGTCACTTCTCCAAAGAACCACATTCAATGCCTGGGTGATCTCGCTGGAGCCCGAGAGCTCTGCAGACGTGGCCAGGCTGGGTGAAGGTCTCGGCCTGAAGACGGGCAGGTTCTCACACTGACTCGCAGATACTCTCGAGGCACTTTTGCTTTAAGGCTGAAAGAATAAGAGTGAGGACCTGGGCACCGAGGTGGGAACACTGCAGAGACATGGGGAAACTCCGACAGCCCGGGTGACCATTTGGGATCTTCCAGAGGGCAAGCAGGGGACAGTGTGCTACGGGGAGGGGGTCCATGTCAGCGTGCAGAGGACCCAGGTGAGACCCCGGCTCGTCAGCAGCCGAGGGGAGGCAGGAGGAGCCTGAGCTGCCCCACATCTGCTCAGGGCTCCTTTCCCAGCACCCAGCTGTTATCTCCCTGGGTTGCCTGACTGTAAACTCGTCGATACATTGTTCAGTAGATGTGATACGTCATGTGCATAGACACTTCAATGTGGCAAGGACAAAAGAAGAGCCACTGAACTATGTATTTCCAAGATGCGTCTCTTTCGGAACCCCTCCCTTCCAGGGTTTGGCTTCTGCTATGCCGCATGAAGGTGGTGGTAGAGAGCTTGTGAGACCAAGAGACCCTGCGAGGCCAAAGGAATGAGGACAGTTTCTAAGAAGTGTTGGCAGGGGACGCCGTTTGATGATGTTATTTAAGGGACACAGGGAAAGTCTGAGAGGCTGAACTCTTTGTTACAGGTAACTCCTGTGAAGACTGGGCCATGTGAGCACCCAGCTTCTACCTGGGTTACATTAAGAAGGGATTTCCCAAAGAGTCTAACACAGCTCCACGATTTTCAGGAAGCCAGAGGCCCTTGACCAGATAGATAGCCTATTAGATGGCGTGATCTGACACCAAATCAGTGGTTTGGGAATCGGACCTACCAGACCAGCCACTTTTGTCTGTAGAAGTGGGAGAAAAAAAACCCAAGTGAGTTCTGTGGGTAATGAGGCTTTGAAGCCATCAGGACGGGGAGAGGAGTTCCACCTTCAGGACGTCATGCAGCCTTCTTTTCCCGTCTTCATGGGTTGGGAATTGCAGTGTTTATCTTTCCTTCCAGTTTTTGTTTGACTTTTGAGCTTACTTACTCAGAGGCTAAGAAACTTGCCTGAGTTCACACACAGGGTAACAGTGCATGTCAGGCTGACTCGGCTTTTGTTTTCTGTACTTTATGACAAACATTAAGCTCTTTGTTGGAAAATCAGAAACAGCTTAGACTCTGTTTTCTAGACCTAATGGATACCGTGTAAGCTACAGCACACCTTTGGCTCCAGGTGACAAGAAGACCTCTCAGGTTCACAGAAGCCTTCCACAGGGTGCAGTGACTGCAAACGTACAGCCTCCTCAAGCTGGGTACTTACTGTGTGAGGACGACACCCTTTTCACCCTCTGGCAGATAAATGTTGCATTCTTCAGAAACCAGGAGTAATATTCCAGACAGTACCTAAAGATTTAAGTCAGAGTTGGGAGCAATCACTATCCTGCCTGGCTACGAGAAGACAGAATCCAAAGAGCAATTACATCACCATGAATGTGTGGCCAACTATTCACAGCAAGGAACCCTCCATCCATCTTTAGAGGATATGGAAGGAAAGGAAGGGAATGGGACAGGGTAGGAAAAAGCTCAGACTTAAGGGCCAGCAAGTCTTACTTTACGTCCTGACTTTCCGATATATAGATGTAAGGCAATAATGAAACCTACACTCACAGGTTTGAGGATTAGATGAGACAGCATATGTAAGGCTCCCAAGCAGTACCTAGTAGGTGCTCAATAAATGACAATGTTTTCTTGTTTGTTTCTGTGGCAGGTGGAGAGGGCAGAGTGCTGCTATTGCTAACAATGCTGGGGTGTCAGCAGGGGCTGTCGTGAAGGGGCCATTGACTGACATTAGGGAGCAGACCTCCGTGCAGCCTGTGTCCGTAGCTCACCCTAGGACCATGGGGTCTACATCTCCTTCAACCCACATCTGACATCTGATGAGCTCGCCTTAACCGTGCTCTGATTTCTCCTCCGCTGCTCTCATTCTGCAACTCTACCGTACTCTTGGGTGCTCAGCAACTAACTTCCCAAGCAAAGTTCACTGTGAGGATTCCCCAGGTGATACCATCCTCCGTTTACAGGAAATGGTAGAAGTGAGCAAATGGAGGCACAGAGAGTTACTGGGTTGCCCAGGGTCACTGCGTTCAAGTGCTAGTGTTGACTTTAGCCTCACAGTCCAATCCAGGACAGAACCCACTGCATTCTCAGGGGACAGCCAATAGGTGAGTCCCGGGGGCAGAATCCAGGTGGCTCCCTAGAGGCCTTTAACACTGGGGACTGGGCATAAAAGGAGGAGAAAGAGCCAACAGGAGAAGGTGAGGCTGCCCCACCTTCCAGGTGTGAAGGGACAGGAGGAAGCATGCAGCTAGAGCAGGAAGGAAGGGCTCTGCAGCAGCTGGGACCACGGAGCTGGGCTGTAGGGAGAGTGCTTTTCCAAAACTGGAACCACAGAGGAGACCAAGCCATTCTAGAAACACTCCCCAAAGCAGAAAGGGCCCAGGGAGAAATTCCATGGCTTCTCCTCGCTCCTGCCCTCCATGTCCTGCCAGTGTCTTCCATTGCCTTAGCCAACAGGAAGCTGGTTGGCAAGGCATTTTGGGAAATGCAGTCTGCACACGTCGGGAACCTTCAGTACAAAGCAGGACAGAGAAGAGGCAGGGCAGAGCACAGAGGCACATGTTGAACACCACAGGGCTCCCTCTTCTCTGAGCATGGGCTCCACATACTCAAGGTGACATTTCAAAAGCAGAAGAGGCAGGATGTCAAGTCTTATCAACTCCACAGGCATTTGGTTACCACGGCTGCAACATGTCTGAGGCACCAGAGGCGGGATCAGAGTGGCTGCAGAGCAGGAAGAGCAGTGAACCAACAGCCATGGCCACATCCACATCCACATCTACGTCCAGGGGCTGGGCAGGGACAGCTTGAGCCATCGTTTCATTTCATTCCATGCTCACAGTACTCGGTCGGTATGGCAAGAGTGCTGCGGCCCTTCTCTGTGAACGGTGCTCTTGGACTTGTGTGACGTGTGTGGAACACAGGCAGCTTGGCCCAAACAAGATAAGCCAAGGTTCAGAGGAATTCAGTGACAATCCCAAGGCCACATAACTTAGAAGTGGTAGAAAGTAAATTTAAACCAGGCCTCCTGGCTTCAACCTGACCTTCCACACAGCACATGAAACGGTGTGGAAGCTTCTAGCATCGGGGCATTTCTGTGGCCTCATCTCACTCCCCCTTGGCTTGTGTGACAATGTGCACAGCAGCAAAACCCTCTAGAAAACTCCCTCCACACCAAGGACACCCAGTGACCCTGGGGAGCAGCTGCTTTAGAGTCGATGTTACTATGTGGACAGCAAGGGGCTGGCGGAGGGGTTCCCTGAAGCTTCACACCACGAGGTGGGGACTTCAGTGGTCACAACTGCAGAGACATGGCCCTCTCTGAGAAGTCCCAAAGCTGCCGTCCAGGCCTGAGTTCACTTTGGCAGAGGAGGTGGCTGGCAAGGAATGAAGGCTTCTTTCCTGGCATTATTTAGACATGACACAGAGCCTTCCTGAGTCCTCGGGAAAGCATCCCCCAGTTAGCAAACAAGGCAAGGCGACAATGGATGAATAGTGTGGCTGTTGCTGCATAAAGAAGGAGGTCAGCGTTGCCTTCATGACACGACGAGTGCTCCTCACGGAGGCTAGAGCAGCGTTTCTCACGTAGAAAAGGCTGGACGCTCTTCCAAGAAAACCCGCTGTGGAGGAGTCCTCTGGTGTCTGTCTCCAGCGGCATTGCCAGGAGCAGAAGGAGCTGGGACCGTGTGGAAGCCCCTGCTGTGTACACTTCCTCACGTCAGACCAGACCCTGGCTCCATGTGGAGGTGCAGCAGCCTGGAAAGGGCAGGAGCCCCAGAATCCCGCCTGGCACCCAAGGCACCAGAGTTCATAGGCATCAGGAGGGAAAGGAACCGGGCTTTGTCACCCTCAAAGGGAACAGTGTGTCCCCAGGAAGGTGCTAGGGACTCTAAATAGGAAACATTTCAAAAGAGGACTACGGAAGGAGACGATGTGGGAGGAGGGACGTTTAGGGAACCAGAGTTCAAGGATGGACAGAATGAAGGGCTGGACTTGAACCTCGGCCCGATTTGCATTGGATGTTCTGTGTGTTTGGATGTTCTATATGTTTCTGAATGGTGGACAATGGGAGGTGTGGAGGGGCATCTGGAGCTCTGTGACAGGCAAAGGGAACTTGTTAGTGAAAGGCCATCCAGGTGCCTGCAAGGCAAGGCCACCTGAGTGGAGGCCTGTGGGACACAGTGGCTGCCATTGCTGCTGCAGCGCTGTTGACCACCCCAGTGCCCCCAGAGGGCCCCGCTGCCTTCCACCCCGTCTTCGCACAGCCCACGCATTTTCCTTCTAGTGGCCTCTCCCACTTTTGGCCTGGAAAACTCCTACTCCTCCATTGAACCCTGTCACTTATCTCCTCGGGGCTCCCCGGCATGTGATGCAGGGTCTGCCACGCACTTGTCACTCTGGTGTGGAACTGGTCTCTTTCTACTGCCAACTTCGTCACCAGTCCTGCTGTTTCTTAATCTCAGAGGCTCTTATTGTGCCAACATACTGACTGACACCCCTCGCTCTGGTGATTGACACCCCTCGATCTGCCACCTGGTGTTCTTGTCCCACCTTCCACACTCCATGCGGGTCTACGGAACAACTCACACTTCAGGGAAAAGAGGGGAGAGCTCAGGTTAACAGTGGCTTCATGGCTGTGAGTTTAAACTCAAAACTTCTGACTTCCCCACCTGTTCCTTCAGCCAATCTCTGGGTGTTTCCAAGTGTCATGTTTTCCAAGGAGATGTGACTGCAGGGTTTTGCTTGGACACATGACTTGGTTCTATACCAACTATCTTATAATTTGTGTTTATGACCATTTCTTCCTCCTAACCATGCGATCTTCAGGTTCTGGGCCTATTTCTGATCCACCGCCATAGCCTGGGCTTAGCCCATGGCACAGTGGATACGTTGTAGAGATGCAAAATGCATTATTGATTTAAAAAGAGCAACTGAGAAGGACCCAATAGAGAGCAGATCCCAGGTGATGCAGAATGCTCTGCTTTGTAGTTTCCCTCTTCCTGAGGCTTGGCCTTGGCTGAGGAGACATGCCCAGCATTGCATGCTCACACCCTTGAGTCTCTGGGTCTTCCTCATTACTTTCTCTGGATGGAGGAAGCAGCCAACCAATGAGGGATCCAAGTTCAAGGCCAGAAAGGGGTGACAGGAAAGGACTAAAAACATGGACTTGGGACTTGGTCCTGGCAGATGATGGAGATCTGAAAACCTGGAGGATCTTGTGAGCAGACCTGGAACATAACATTAAAGATCCGAGAAGCTGGTCTCCAGGCCCCTGGAGCAGGAGTATCCATCTCTGTAACTGGTTCTGAATGTCTAGTCAAAAATAAGTCCCAAATGACAGGACAGTAGGTCAGTATTGAAGGGTAGGGAAGTGTCCATGCCTGAACCTACTTAACTTAAAATGTAGTTTGAATTCTAATTTTATTTTTACAAGCTTCTAATTCCACTGGCAGGTGACTGCTAGGGATTTGTGGGAGTGGATAGATAGACCTGTGCTTTGGTTACTCTCTCCTAGAAAGTTTGCTCAGGCTGAGAACATTGGGTTCAAGGACCACTCAAAGTCCTCAGCAGTAATGCTGCTGGGCACACGGCACCTCTCTCAGCTCACCTCAGCCCAGCCCAGCTCACCTCGACGCAGCTCAATCCCCGCTCAGCTCACGTGCACTTACTCTGTCCAATAAGTACATCCCTGAATCTGTCCAGCCCTGGACCTGGTTCTGGGGACCCAGAAATTAATGAGGTCCCATCATGGCTCCCAAGGAAGTGACAGTCTAGTAGAGGACACATAAAAGATCCCCTTCCTTGAGGTCCCCTCGTCACCTGTCTTTGGGTTATTTAATGCCTGGAAACCTTGTGGCCTGCAGAGAAGCCACACAGAATAAGCAGCTTATAAATACTAAATATGTAAAGAAGCCGCTGGTTACCTCATGGTCTCTGTCCTGGGGTTCCTCTGGCTCACACAGAGGCATTGCTGGAAGAAGCGGCACAATTCCATCAGGCAAGGGTTGAGCTTCTGGGTGGCCAGGGTGAGAGGGGCAGCCGTCATGGCCCCCTGTTTGAGGAGCGGCTGCGGACACCCTAGAAGATGAATCTCAGACCAGTCAAGTCAACAAGAGTTTAGCCAGCACCTTCCCCTGGTGGGGACCTGTGTCAGGAGAACACAATTCTGCCCTGATCCTGTGGCTCAGAGACAGGCAGTAACCACGGTACAGCTTCACCGCCCAGTAAAGCTACTGTGAAAATATCAAGGTATAGAAAGAGAGAAGGTGGTGATCGACCTCCTGGAGGAAATCAGAAGGGGTTTAGCTGAGGAGCAAATGTTTAATAGGCATGCATCAGAGGGAGGGCATTCCTGGGGCAGGGGATGGGGTCCATGATGGTTGAGCATCGGGTAAGGGGGTGACTTGCTCAGGGGAGATGGAGAGTCATTTGAGGACGGGGGCTTAGAGTGTGTGTATCTGTGCCTGCCTGTGTGCAAGGAGGATGAAAAGCCAGGCTGAAAGGTGAATGAGGCAACCTGGATCCCCGAGAACAGGGCTCTGGGTTGTGAGTCCTCTTCCTCCAGAGGCTGAAGATTAATTATGTTTAGTGATCCAGATTTTCATTATTACTTAATATGTGGCTTTTATAAAGAGTCAAATAATAACAGGATAAGAAAATAGTTTTTTTTTAAGATGGATGGCTATAGATAGATGGATAAATGATGGATAGAGTGATATCGATCAGATATATAGCTCATATATAGAAAATTGCTGAATATAGATAATTCAGAAATTAGTGGATACAGATAGATGACTACGGAGGGACTGGTGGGTGGGTGAGTGGAGGGGTAGATGGGTGGCCACGTAGAGATTGCTATGTGGCTCCATGCACAGACATGGATACGTAGAGATTGCTATGTGGCTCCATGCACAGACATGGATATAGAGGCGGCTTGTGTCCTAGAACTTGATCTGATGAGCAGCCCTGTCTGCACCACCAGTGAGGAGCTTCTTTAGAACTCCTGGGGGAAGGGGAGGTCACTTCCTGTGGTGGCAATCACACCTTTGTCTGAAAGGCTCATTCACCAGGTAGGAGGGGCTGAGGCAGAGCTGGGGAGATAGGAAAAAGAGACTATTCAGGTCCCAAGGATTTAATGGCCTTCTGTTGACATACAAGTGAAGGGTGCCAGAATGCTCGCAGAACTAGGGTAGAAAGGTATCTGGGAGTCATTTGGTATTTGTTTTTTAAAGATTGACTAGCTTCACTTAGCATAATCTGCTCTAATGCCATCCATTTCCCTCCAAATTCTATGATTTTGTCATTTTTAAATGCAGAGTAATACTCCATTGTGTATAAATGCCACATTTTTTTAATCCATTCATCTATTGAAGGGCATCTAGGCTGATTCCACAATCTTGCTATCGTGAATTGTGCTGCTATGAACATCGATGTAGCAGTGTCCCTGTAGCATGCTCTTATTAGGTCTTTAGGGAAGGGGAGGAAACAAGGACAGGGTAGGGACGAAGAGCTTGAGACGAAGATTTTCATTAACAGGGTTGAGAGGTGGGAGGGAAAGGAAACGAGAAGGGGAATCGCATGGAAATGGAAGGCGATCCTCAGGGTTATACAAAATGTCATATAAGAGGAAAGGAGGGGTAAGACAAGATAATTCAAATGGAAGAAGTGATTTACAGTAGAAGGGGTAGAGAGAGAAAAGGGGAGGGGAGGGGAGGGGAGGGGGGATAGTAGAGAATAGGACAGACAGCAGAATACATCAGACACTAGAAAGGCAATATGTCAATCAATGGAAGGGTAACTGATGTGATACAGCAATCTGTATACGGGATAAAATTGGGAGTTCATAACTCATTTGATTCAAACTGTGAAATATGATGTATGAGGAACTATGTAATGTTTTGAACGACCAACAATAAAAAAAAAAAAAAAAAGGTATCTGGGAGTGAGGGGCGCCTGATCCATCCAGCTTTCAAGGGCTCATTCTATACCAGTTTCTCCCAGAAACCAGCACAACAGAGGAGAGGGAGACGTCTAGCAAAAGCTGGAAGAATCAGCAAAACCACTGAAAATCAGTCTTTGGAATTCTGAAAACTACTTCAGGTCCAGCGAATGGTTCTTTCCTCACCCCGTGAGAACCAAGTGTGCTGGGGGTGGGGGTGGGGGGGTAGGCAGGGTGTCCTTCAGAACAGAGAAGTAAATGGCCACCCAGTGAATGGCACTCCCCTCTCTGTCAACACCACACTTATCATAAGAGCACCTTCCCTTTGCAAGGTACCCAGCTCACTGCTCCACAGATGTTCCCTCAAAGACTGTTAACTTAGCTAAGTCACTCAGCACTCTAGGGTTCCAATGCACTCACACACATTATCTCAATGCAAAATCTTGTAGGAAAGAAAAACCAGACACAATAATAGGAACTTTTTTTATGCTATATAGTAGAGGAAACTGAATCCTGGAAGTTGAGCTTGGGTTTGAATGCCAGCACTCTAGGTCTAAAGTTATCCAACAAACCTCCTTTTATTATACTTCCCAACCCTGTCTGAAAGAAACACAAGCCTAGCAAGCAGGGGGTGCTGCTACTCACTTGAGACTTGATGGGGTACTGGGATTAGGGCTGGTTCTTCTCCAGGAGCAAATGGCCACTCTGCAGGGACATCACCTGCATGGGGCAAGAATAGTCTTCCAAAAATGAAAACGAAGTTGCCTTGGGTTATACCACAACCAGAGAATCAAAGTCCCTTCAGGATAAAGAGTTCTGGAAACCCACAGAAAATCATAGCCAAGGGGAAGTGATTTATTCAGGATCACCTGGCAACTTAGCAGCACACAAGACTTACAAACCAGTTCTCCTGCCTCTTTCCTGTGAGAACCAGTGAAGTACCATAACCAGCATCCTCTGAGTACTGGCACTCTGTCCCTGGGGTTCTGCCCCATGCAGTCCTTCCCCGCCGTGGTACAGGGTTTCTTTTCCCACCTGTGTGTTCTCACCTGTCTGTGGGTCTTTGGGGGCTGGTGCCTTGGTTGGCCTTGGCGTCTGTGTGCCAGGGGTGACCGTTCCTGGTATGAGAGGAGAGAGGGTGAGCCTGCATCTTTTCAAGGGGACCTGATTTGGAGAAGATGCCCATGCCACCAGTCCTGCCCTATCCAACCAACACTGGTTATTAAGCCAGGTACCAAGCAGGATGTTGAGGCTGCAGAAGTGAGTCAAGAAATGGAGCCCTCCATGGCGGTGCTCCAGGTACTTACAAGGGAATAGGCAAGTGCTGTCAGTAACTATGGTACCATGTGATGGGGGCCCTTGGGAAAAAGTTAATAGTGGTAAGATCAGGTGACACTGCTTGGGGAATGATGGTGTTGAACAGGAAGTGTGCAAGCGTGGGAGCTCTGGGCAAACAGGAAATGGTACGCTTCTCATTCACCTGCGCCTTGGGGTACTCCATCCGCACCCCAATAAACTGCCTGTCAATCATTGTCATGATGGAGCATGGGCTCAGCTCAACAGTTCTTTTCATCATGTCCTTGGTTTAAGGACTGCTACAGGACCTGGTTCTTGCTGCCTGGAGCTGGCCTCTGGCACAAGAAGCACAGCAGCCTCCTTCTAAGGGAAGAAGGAGAAGATGCAACAGGAAATTTCACTCATGCATGAAGGGGAAGAAGGGGGAGGTTCCAGCACAGTCAGTGGGCCCCCAATTCAGCTGGGGCAGGTGACGTGGACCAAGACCACGGGTACAAGGCTAGTGAGAAGCACAGGCTTCCCCGGGAGAGCAGGGAGCTTGTGCAAAGACCTCGAGGAGTGGGTGGCAAGCAGTTCTCTGTGGCTGATCCAGAGGGAGGAGGTGGAGGGGAGATGAGGCTATGAAGCAGGCAGGCGCAGAGCCCAGCTCTTACCACAGAGTGGCACAGCTGCTGTGCTCTGTCATGCTCCTTGGCAAGGACAGAACACTTCAGGGTGGGATTCCACAGGACTGTGTTCATGCCAGAGATGAGTGCTGTGAGCCATTCACACACAGATGATTGCGGGAAGGAGCCCCAACTCTACAGGGCCATCCTGCCAGTTTCTAAGGTGGGTGAGAATCTGCTCCTGATTTTGTGTAGGCCTCAGACTGTAACCCCTAACACAGAGGGTGTCCGTTAGCTGCCTTGATTGCTTCTATGTAGTTCTAGATTAGCCTTAGCTGTACGACATACGATGGCTGCTTGCAGTGTGACTGACTGGTTGCAGAATCGTGGAGAATTGGAGTAAAGTGGACCTGGGGCAGAAGCAAACACAAACGCATGCTCCCCTCTGGAGGGCTTGTGTCTCCTATAGCTGCCCTCAGTGCCCTGCTGCAGGAGGGCTCAGGCAGAGCAGTGGCACCAACTGAGTGCTTTCCAGGTGCCATTCACTGAACTGAACACCCTGCAGACATCACCTAATTGAACCCACACAAGAGCTCTTACAGCTCCCATTTCATCAGTGGGGAACAAGGACTCAGATGGTGAAGGAAGGTGCCCGGACACAGTTTGAGTGTGAGGTCCACTCCAGCCCAGGCCGTCTGAAGCTGAGAGCCTAGTGCAGAGCTCCACAGCACCACGTCCAGCTGACTAGACCAGAGTGTGTCAGCTTCCAATTTCCCCTGAAATAGCACAATGCTTGAACAGACCAAGATGGTGCCCTGGTGTCAGGTGGTCATAGATTAAAGCCATTGAAAGGGCATCTCTCGACCTGTGAGTGCCATTGTCATTTTGAGCTTGCAGTTGAGATATTGAATCTATATGACTGTGAACATTCATTACTCCTCTTGCTGCATTCCTGCACAAATTCAGTAGTTTGACAAACTGACTGAGTGGCTGTTGCGCTTCACAGGAGCCTTCACAGCCTCCCAGGAGGCAGAGCCCAGAGGGAGGAAAGTCCAGCTGATGGACCCCAGGATCATAGCCTCCATGTGTGTTATGATCCACTGACTGTGGGAGCCTGGGGCACGCAGGGGCGGGGGCTCTCAGCCATGCTGCAAGCAGCAGAGGCAGTTATTTTTAAGGGAATGATTTTTTATCTGACTATAGGAGTATAAAGTATGGAAAATTCATGAAACTGGAGTGAAGGAAACCAAAATCAGAGGGACTCTACTTCCCAGCTATAATCTGGGAACACTAAAGTTAGGTTCAAGGTTAACAAGTTGTGAATTTCTTTTTAGTTCTAGCTTTGCTTTCTATTCTCTGTGTCTACTTATTCCACATCTACACTACACTGTCACACTTGACAATGTTTCTCCTGCATTTTAGAGTTCAAGTGTTCCTCATTACATGATTATACATGAATGCATACATTTACACAGGCAATTAATAGGCATGTTACATTACATTGCATATACATGATATATAAGTAATTAATGTAATAATGATCATATTATGCCAAAAAGTCAGTTCATCCCTGTCCTGAGTGAACAGTGTCAATTTCTAGTGGTTACTTGTTTAGTAGTGAAACAAGAAAAAAAAATAGAAAGTGAATTTACATAAAAGAGAGAGAAGAGGGGGATCCCCATGAAGAGGGAGCATTCATTCAAAGATGAGAAGGAAAGAGTGGGGTAAGGCGAAGCAGGAGAAACAAGAATCGACCTCATGGTCAAACCAAGTATTGCTCCCCTGGGTTTGACTTTTTCTGTATGTGTTATAGTTCAAAAATTTAAATAGGTTTTCAAGACAGACAATGCTGAGTGTCACTGGAAAGGGGAGGGGTGGAGTGAGTCTCTCTCTTACCTGAGGTGGGGCTGGGCTGGGCTGGGCTGCTGGGCGTGGACATGGCCCCAGTAGGACCTGGGAGACTCTCTGTGTCAGCGGCCCCTGCAGCTTCGGCAGATGTGGGTGTGGAGGAGGGTGTCTCCCAGGGGGGACCCCCAGGTGTTGTCTCATCCTGGGTCTGAGCCCTGGGCGTGGACAGCGTGGGAGCCCAGGTCTGTCTGTTGGTTGTCACCCATTGTGTTCCAGCCACTGTCCTGGTAGCTGCACATTCAAAGTGACTGTCACAGGGGATGGATGCATTCAACCTCTTTGATTTATATAAAATTGCAGAGGCGTGGGGTTGCTGTCAGAGGGCAAACACAGGCGTGGGCATAACATGGACATTCTAGGCGTCCTGCACTCTGCGCTGAAGCCCATGGACCAGAGGGAACTTTGTTTGCCAAGCAGAAGATAAAGAGAACTCCTCCAGGTCCCTGGGCTCTCAGCCAGCAAGGGTGTGTTTGGGGGTCGGTGGGCTCTGTCTCAAGTTTAAGGAGCTTATTTCTCATCCTGTGACCTGGCGAGAGACTGAAGGACTTGAGGGGAATAGACCTGGAGGCAAGGTTGAGCCCCTGCCTCCTCCAGGCTGTGAATTGGGGTAACTTCCTTAACTCTTTAGCCTTATCTTTATGATGGGATGAGAAGAATAATAACAATAACAATCGTGGTCACAATTCCTGTCCTCAACATCACAGGATCATCATTAGATTTGTTCAGACAAATCTTCCCTAACCGACCTTTTAAAAAAATTGTTAAGTGTTCTCACCTGCTCATTCTTTATGGTAAAAATTCTAGATTTTTCTTCCCAGTTATGCAAAACTAATCTTATTAAAGAATTTGATATCTATGAGTTAAATTGGGAACAGTTGGCATCTTTGAAATATTCAGATTTCCACCTGAAATGTGGGACATCCCTCTCTGTATTTAAATATCTCTTTATTACTTTCATTAAAGTTTGTAGTTTTTCCTATATAAAGCCAGAACTTTTTCTTTAAGGGTTATGACTTTTCTTGCCTCTAGAAACCACAGTTTTTCATATTATACTAGAAACATTTCTAATTTGAAGTCATTGTCATGATGATACTAGGTATTGTGTGAACCATTTATGGTAAATAAAGACACTCTCTAGTTGGGAGGGTTGATTCCTTCTCCTCTCCACCTCCAGTCCTCCCTGTTTCCTTATCTGCCTGCCACCTGTCCATCCCCTCCTCCCTGGGCAGCCTGTGTCTCCTGCTGTGCGGGGTGGTGGCACAGCCTCACTGGCTTGGTCATTTCTTGTCATTTCCCTGCCCGTGTCTCCCTCCCCGGCCTGGGAGCTCAGGGAGGAGCAGGAACACGGGTAGAGCCTCTGTCAACACTTGACCTATGTCTGGAAGCAGATGCATGTTTTGATGAGGGAGTGAGTGGATGCGGAGGGCTCGGGGCCATTGGTGGACAGACAACAGTGACTCTTAATGAGAGAGAAGACTCAGCTCAGAATTATTTCCAAGTAGGACATGATGGGGAAGCAGGCACTTTGAGTGGCCGGTGACAACACTGCTGACTGTGTGCTCCATAGGAGGGGAGGGCGGGGTCCTGGCGAGCCCCTGGGAGCAGCTTTCCATGCTGCTGTGTGGTCACTAACGTGTTGGGTAGCCAGTGGCAGACGGACCCACCGTGGCATAAGATGCTGACTCGTTTCACTTCCTGTGACTTGCCAGAGACAGCACTAGGTGCTGGGCTGAAGTGATAACGCTGTGCCACAGTGAGCCACGAGCGTGGGAGACATGGCCCTGGGGAGGCTGGGTGAAGGGTGTCAGGAAACTCATGGACCTTTTTCACAACTTCTTGTTAGAAGCGTCCATGTTAGCGGTCCACTGGGCCACTGATATGGCTGCCTCTGCTTGTCCTCATGGTCCCTCCACTGGCTCATAGACATCTCTTATTTCAAGGAAGCTGGAGCCTGGTGTCAGGGGGCAGACAGGGACAAAGGTGTGGCTCCTTCCTGTGGGCCTGGAGGGGCCAGGAGGGAGAAGCAGAGCACAGGGTGAGATCACATCTTACCTGAGCCTGGGTGGCTGGCGGAGGCCCTGCTGGCTGTGGCCGTGGTCCCTGCAGGAGGCCCAGGGAGCCTGCCTGTGCTCCCTGCTGCCTCTCCCTCTGAAGGGGCAGTCGTCTCCCTGGGCGGGGAGGCGCTCAGGGCAGAAGCCGGGTGTGTGCGGTGGGCCCAGTGCGGGGGGCCTGTCCTTGGCAGGCCTTGCTGGCTTTGGGTTGTGGGCTCTGAAATCCCAGCTGCTTCCCTGGTAGCTGCAGCACCTTTGGGGAGAAGGTCAATGGCAGCTTTGATAACTTTGATCCTTTGGACACAAAGAATTGCTGAATCACTGAAAGATCATCAGACAGCAGATATGTAGAAAGAATAAAGATCTCAAGCTCATTCCCAACAGTACCACGTGAAAGGTCAGTCTCCAAAAAAGCTGCATGATGAATCACTGCAGTGCACACGCCTCAGACCACAAAGGTCTTGACATTTAACCCGTCTCTTGATCAGTCGCCAAATCTATTCAGTGTCCTCAGTTACCTCGTGGTTCCAGGACTTGTCCTGGATGAGGGATTGGTCTCCTTGACATGCTCTGTGCGTATAACTAGGAACCAGAGGTGGAATTTGGGAAAATCAGGGGCTTTCTGGCAGAAATAGCTGGAAAAATGAGCCCCCCCAAAAGATAGACTTTGATTGAAAAATGATCCCCCCAAAAGGCAGATTTTGGAGAGAAATTTACTCAGTGCTGCTGTTTGTCCCATGAGGAAAAGGTGAAAGAGCCTCCGGTGTTCATTCCACCTGACCTCCCGAGGAAGGCTTGCTTGTGCAAGTGGGCATATGGCCTGGGTTGGGCATATAGGCCAGTGACTCCCACTGGCCTATAGAGTCACCTGCTCTGGGTGGACAAAGACTGGTGTTGGATTTTGGTCCCCACTTGTCCCTTTGGCAGGTAGCTGTGTGTAGGGAACAACTGACCCAAAAGCAGGAGTTACGCCTGCAGTCTCATGACCTCTGTCTGCTTTGCTCTGGGCCCACAGACACCCCACAGGAAACCCCAGCCTAAGCCTCGCTCCATGTTGGACATGGGCTAAGTGCACCCCCGCCAAACTATCACCTGGACAGACCACCAGCCACCAGGCACATTAACCTTAGTGTCCAGTTGTAAGTATGTTCCTTCTTCCTGGGCGCATGTCCTTAAAGCAACACCAAAGGGGAGAGACATCATTGAAATTGGGGGTGGGAAGGTCATGGAAAGACTGAATAAATGAGATTCACTCAGTCCTCTGATCTGTCCTCAAAATTGGGTGGGTAAAGGCAACCCACTAAATGCCCATTTTAACTTCTTACCCAGAGTCTTGTCCCATTAACAAATGAAGCCCCTCCACAGGATAATCAAGAGATGCCCCAAGATAAACACAAGTCACCGTAACCCACTGAAATAGAATTGGGGAACTGAATTGCTGGGTCCTTCATTTGACTCCACGAGACACTGATGAAGGGCATGCTGTGTGCAAGCATCTCTGTGAGGAACAGAAGGGGAAGGCAGACCAAGGAGACTCTCTCTGCCCTGGAGTGTCACCATGGAGGAGGCACACCTGTCAATGGCACTGTGATGCCACCTGGAGTATCAGTCCAGATGATGTGCAGAATGGTGTTCTAGGGCCACAGGATGCAGAAGACTGATTTTGACTGGGGATCCTTGGGCAAGAGGAGGCAAGTGCTGGCAGTTGACAGGCACACAGGGTTCTACAGCATGGTGAAATAGGGAGGAGCTGCGACACATCGCAGCATGAGCCAAAGGCACAGAAGGCATGAGCTGCTCGCCGCCTGCAAGAAGGGCAGTGGTTCCAATGTGTGGTAGCAGAGGACTTATGGGAAAGGGAGGAGGAGACGAGGGTGGGCATGAGGGCAGAGGACGCTTCTCCAGGCTAAGGGCCTGGACCCTCTGGGGCTGCCTGGAGTTCTGACATCGAGGGGACCTCACCCACGTTGTGCTGGAAGACCATTGCCCTTGGCAGGAATGGATATTTAGAGACACCGGGGATATGACAAGGAGCACTTGTTCAGAGGCTATTCCGAGCCCAGATTCTCACGCAACAGCCGGGAATCTCAGAGGCCTGGGGAGGTTTCAGCACTTCATTTAGCTAGAAACGACAGTTACATGGAGGGGAGAGAGAGGGGACTTAAAGGCGGTTCCAAAAGTGCCACCTGGTGACAGGGAATGGACAGGAAGGTGGGCACGTGGGGGTGCAGAGGATGGGTGGCTGGAGGATGTGCATTAGAGAGTGACAATGTCTCTAGATCTGGGCCCCAAACGAAAACATCTTAAAAGCCAAATAGTTGATGTAAGAAAACTTGTGAAGGCAATAGCGGGCAGAGGGAAATCTGGGAAATGGGAGAACAGTCCCCTCCTAAAGGGGCATGGGTACAGCTGCCACTCAGCTCTGGTTGTTTTTTGCCATGGGAAGAATCCACAGCTGCCAGAACGTCTTTTGCAACATATTCCAGAAAATGATTTTCAGTGGTGAGATCATCTGATTTTTAACACAGGAGCTAAATAAAATGCCCCAGGACCGCATTTGTTCTCCAGTTCAGCGGTGGTCTCCACGGTAGGCTTTTGGGGGTGTACTCACCCAGAACTCCAGACAGGCTGCTGGTAAACGTGTAGTTGATCACGGGGGCTTTCTCCACCATCTCCCAGAAGTCAGAGAGATTCCGCCCTGCAAAGGTCACACCCATAGGAGGAAATCCTGGGCTGTCCCCTGGAGACCTGTGCTTATTGCGCAGTCCAGAGAGCTGGCAAGGGCACCGCGGCTCACCTGACTCTCCGGCCATCACGCAGATGAAGAGGCAGTCGGATTCATTGGTCTGACTCACTGTAAAATGAACCAGCACAGGACGGGTCAGCAAGGGGTCTGCAGCTGTACGTCTAGTTGAAATAAAATTTGAGCTGGAAGTACCTAGCTCAGGACGAGATAGGGGAGTAAAACTAACTCCTTATAGGGCAGCTCTGATTTTCTGATTTACTTTTGTTTGTTTGCTTGGTGGGGCTGAGGAGGCAGGAGATGGTGCAGTACAATGTAGTGGCTAAGAGCACAGTTGGGTGGCAGGGGTCAGCTTCCAGGGTACAGTATCAACTCAGCCACTTACTAGCTATGCACTCTACAAATGACTGAACTTCTTGACTTCTCCAGGACTCAGTTCACTCACCTTTACAAGGGAAAAAATTCAAATTCCATAATCTTTTTTTTTTTTTTTTGTAATTCCCCAATCCCCAGATCTCGTAAAGTAGAAAGTTTTGTATGACCTTGATGGTAAAACCTGACTTGACAGATGTGAGATTGTATAGTCTTTACCTATTCCACTTGGTGCAAGGGTCAAACATTTTGCTGAATGAACATTGATGTGTTTGATCACCACAGGCTTTCCTGGATAGGGGTATTATGTATCAGTATGGTGTAGTCTCTCCATGAGACCTTCAAAATCTGAAAACTTCTGAATTCCTAAGTATACTTGTTCCTGGGGTCGCTGCTTAAGGGACAGAGGACATGTGGTTGCATGCTGCTTAGAGGATTGTTGTGAAGACCCAACGAGGTGATGTGTGAAGTCCTGACTATGGTGCCTGGCAGAGAGAGGAGGCTTGTCCTTAGCCAGGGTGACGACGACAGCTGTGTTGATGTGTTATTAGCGTCATGTGCAACGGCATAGTGACCAAAACACAGGCCAAGAGCCAGATTGCCTGGGTAGAATTCTGTCTCCGTAGAGTGATCCTGGGCCAACTGCTCAGCCTCTGTACGCCACAGCACAGTTTCCTTGCTAAAGTGGGGTTACACGCAGTAGCTACCCCATGAGGTTGTAGTGAGGATCCAGTGAGAGGAGGATGTAGAAGGTGTTGGGAGAGCCGCTGGCACCTAATGACATCTACTGAGATTTTCCCCTTCTCCCTCCCTCCTGCCTGCTCAGCTGCAGCTGCCCTGTAGATCACCATATCACCAGGCTGCCGAGACCAGCTGCTGGGCTGACATCCAGATCTGTGCCTTTCAAAGTGGATTCCGGTGGAGTGTGATTTGCTTGGGGGATTCACAAAGCCACCTCCTAAATGAGGCATGTCTTTCTTAATTGCTTTTAAAACATGGACTTAGGCTCCATGTGGATCTAGATCTGAATTCTGGCATCAACATGAAGCAAGATATTCAACCTCCTTGGGTCTCAGCTTTTTCTCATCTTTGAAAGTGGAGGACAGCTGTCCACCAGAAGCTGTTTTCTGGAATCTGCCGAGATTCTCCTAACTTTGAGCCTTGAATTTGTTTTCCAATTTCTGGGCCCCAAGAACAGTTCTGATTGAAGAAGGAGCTGCCCAGTGCTGGTATCAGAAATCGGAACGTGAGGATGATCTCAGTGAGGCTCACATGAAGGTTCACAGCAGCCAGACCCATGGCAGGGGAGCACGGGAGACCTGTGAAGCCTGTTTATGCCCCAGGATGGGTGCCAACCTTGTGCTTGCCAGGAACCATCAAATAAACCCACCTGAGAGGATGGAGGTTGACTTAAAGATCTCAGTGAGGTAGCTGGTAGAATTTCCAATGATGTCCACCAGGAGGGCTGTGAAATCTGCAAAATGGGTTTAGGAGGCTTAAATTTAACCATTCAAAGATTTAGGGGAAAACAGACTGTATTTGGATTTTTCAGAAAAAAATTTCAAGTTTGATATATTCAATGTAGTAAGTAATATTAATAATCATAGAGAGAAAAATTACTAATCATGAAGAAATCCATAAAGGGTCAATTATTTACAAGCAGAAAACTTGGTTAAAATTTTGTTATAATCCCCTTTCTCCTTCCATTGCCCTCTCCCCACCGGTTTCTCTGCTAGTAGCAAAGAGATATGAAAAGCTACATCATAGAATAATGGTTTTCTGGGTTTTCCCTCATTATTTCATCTAATTGTTTCAGAGTATCCAATCACTCTGATGTAAAGCAGACCCATAGATATGTAGTGCAGATTTTCATAATTTTAGAATTTGAATATTCAATATCAAACTTAGTGGTGGGGTTACAAACCACAGGTTGTCAACAGAGATGAAGCACTTTATAAAGTATCCTTTATAAAGAACCTCTCCTTCTGTCCACTTGGCTAAGAGGGAAGATGGGGGTAGACTGGGAGATTTTCACAATAATCCAGGTAATAGAATCATTGAGAACTTTTTTGGGGGGCAAGATTTGAACAGGAGCATTGGTTGGCATGTTGGCACCATTGGTCAATAAAAGTTCTTTCCATGTTCCTTGTTAAACAGCTGCTACCTCCATTCATTCGTAGCTTTCCAGGACCCAACAAGTTGGCACTTTAAATGAGAAAGTCCTGCTATAGGAGCTTCAGACAGTGATTTTCTAGAGGAAGTTTCTTGGGTGAAGCATGATTTCCTACCAGACCTTGCACAAAAGTGTTTTTCACTAAGTAATGGGATGATGAGTTTGGACAGGAGCAAGCTGACTAGAAAACACAAAACTCATATATTCAAGGAAATGTCACATGACAATCCATGGTTGGTTGGTGCACCAAGAGGAAGTGGGCATCCCTATGTGGGAGCCAGAGCCAGAACGTATTCTACTACATCCACATGATTAGTTTCCCGGAGCAAAGGGTGGTAATGAACCTTTGCAGATGTAGACACCTGTCCATGCAGCAAGTTGGTAAACCTGGGAATGTTCCTTTCTACATCATATACAGAAACTGAAGAAGGCTGAGTCTCTCATTACTTACTCCATCTATTTCCCAAAATTCTTCTTTGTTTATCAATTCATTTATTTAATAAATATTCATTGAGTCTTTGCAGTGTGTCAAGCACCTGCTAGGTACTGAAGAGTTTTGTAAAACATACAGAAAAAGCTGAAGTTAGAGTGTAACAGACTCAGAAAGAGGACAGTGACGTGCCAGGTTGGGAGGCACTAGGAATAATGCACAGAAGCTGTGTGCACGGCTCTGGAGCCAGACACCAATGATGGGGCCAGTTTCTTCCCAAGGCTCAGAGGGTAGATGGGATTTCCCAAGGTCTGACAGTATGTGGCAAAGCCTGGATTTTAGCTGAGGTCTGCCTTGGGCCAGAGCTTCCCCTCTTCCCAGTATTCCCACCTCCATTCATGCAGCCTCTTACTCAACTCCTCAGCCAACTGCCCCTTTAGAATCCCTTCCACACTCTATTAGCAGCTTGGAGGAGAAACTGTTATTAGTACTTTCAAAATCTTCTTTGTTTTAATGAAAATTTTATTATCTAGTTTACTAAAAATGCTCACAGAGAAATTATTTCTGACTTCATTCATGTATAAATAGAAGGTAGGTAAAAATCCTTTTTATCTATCCAATTGGTAATCATTTAAGACTGTTTCTTAATACTCAAGGTGGCATGGATTTGGAAAAGTTGTGCATGGAAATATTGTAGATAAGAGTATAAACTTATGCACAATTTCTAGAAGAAATTTCAGCAATTTAGATCACCATAAAATTGTTTCCCTGTCAGCCAACAACTGTTTCAAGGGCTATCTCCTACAGGGATAATTGGGCAAATAGTCCAGCGAGTCTACCCAGGTGCGTTATGGTATTGCTTAAAATTGTAAAAATATCAGGAATCAGCAGTTTATATCAAGAGGAGATAAATTGAGTAAATTATGTAACTTCTTTCCATGAATACCATGAATTCATACAAGGTGAGGAACACATACATCTTGAAAATGGAGTTGTTTTAAAGAAATCCTCTCCCAAATTCTTTTAGTAAGAGAACATCTAATTTCAGCTGGAGAAATGCTGGGTTAGTGTAATGACTACACTTTCAAACTTGCTTTGCAGGTGGGTGTGGTCATGGCACTAAATTCTGGGCAATATAAAGTGAGAGAATTTAAAATGTGTCTATGCTATGCACAAATAGTACTGCCTTCCAACACATCTCTCCCCATCCTTTTAACTGGAGGGTGGGGTAGCCACAGCCACCTTGCACTTTGACAAGGACAGTATCATTTGGGAGGCAGAACAACAAGCTAGAAGGACCTGGGCCACAGTGCAGCTCTGGCATGCCCACTCACATGGTCATGCATGAAGGCAATTCTCTATTGCTTCTTTATGCCACCCTATTTTGGGGCCATTTGTTGTAGTAGCCCAGTCTGTATTTTAAATAATGCAGAGAGTGGGTTCCTATATATAGGGTGGAATGGCTTGATAGATGGGTAGGTATTTGGAATGCGTAAGCGTGTTAGATGACTGGTGGAAGGTGGTTAGGCAGATAGATTAGGTAGCCTTAGAGAGAGTCCATCAAAATGTTAATAGTGACCACCTATGGATGTTGTGCTCTCAGCTATTCCTGGTTTCTTGGTTACGTTTGTCCATGTTGCATGACATCTTGACATCATAGTATGTTGAAAATCTAAACTAAGTCATATGGGGGGGGAAAAAGAGAATATGTGAATCTACCTTCAAAGAGGGCTCTATGTTAGAGTTGAGAATACTAAAAAGAAAACGATCCAGTCTGAAGATTATCCAGAGAGACATCCCCCCTAAAGGCTTTGAGCAACGGCACAATGCTGGCCCAGGAGCACAGGCCCTCACGGCAGCTGTCCAAGGGGGAGAAGTGTCAGGCTCCTTGCTCCTTTTCACACCCTGGGGAAATTGCTGTGGCTTACACAGCAGCAACCCAATATGCTATTTTATCAGTAGACAGCAATCTATAAATCAAATTATTTTCAAATAATTATTTTAAGTTTATGGAAGTATGCTTTGGTTCATGAAGTACAACTAAAACTGTCTCTAGGCAGGTGTGACTTCAAATTTTCTTTCTTTCTTTCACACATCAGGGTAAAGATTCACCCAGCACAAACCTTGAATTGCAAGGCTAATGAAATGGTTGTGGGAAAGATATGATTATGAAGAACTCTCTTCCTCTTCAAATGTATTTTGTTAGATCCTAAAGATTCAAAACAACCTTGAACCAAAAGAGCAATGCTAGAGATATCACAATGCCTGATTTCAAATTTGCTAAAGAGCCATCGTAACAAAAGCAGCATGGCACTGCCCCAGAAACTGACACATTGACCAGTGGAATGGAACAGAAGACACAGGACAAACCCAGGCAGCCACATCCATCTGGATCCTGACGAAGGTGCAAAAAACATACATTGGAAGGAGATAGCCTCTTCAACAAATAGTGCTAGACACTGGTCATCCATGTGGAGGTGACTAAAATTAAATCCTATCTCTCACTGCACAAAAGTCAACTAAATATGGACTGAAGACCTAAACATAAGACCCCAAACTAGGAAACTGCTAGAAGAAAACACAGGAGAAGCACTTCAAGAGGTAGGCACAGGCAATGACTTCCAGAACAGGGCTCCAGTAGCTCAGGAAATAACAGCAAGCACCAACTAATGGGGCGGCATCAGATTTAAAAACTTCGGCCCAGCACCACACAGTGAAGACAGAGCCTGCAGAATGGGAAAAATCTTTGCCAGTTCTTCTTCTGACAGGGGACTCACATCCAAAATACACAAAGAACTCAGAAAGCCTCACACCAAAAAAAAAAAAAAAAACAAAACAAAACTAAGCAAAACAAACAACCCAATGAATATCAGTAGGCAAATGAACTGAGCAAACACTTCTCAAAAAAAAAAAAAAAAAGAACTACAAACGGCCAATAATTATATGAAAAAAAGCTCAACATCTTTAGCCATTAGGTAAATGCATATCAAAATTACATTGAGATGCCATCTCAACTGTCAGATGAGCTGTCATCAAGATACAATAAACGATGCACATGCTGGCAAGGACATGGGGGAAAGGGACCCTTATACACTGCCGGAGCAAGGTGTAGTTAGCTCAGCTACTACAGAAATCAGTATGGAGGTTCCTCAGAAAACTATAAATAAAACCATCCTATGATCCAGCTACTCCTCGGCACATACCTGAAGGAATTAAAGTCCCAGACACTAGATAACTGCATTCCCATAGCCATTGCAACACAATTCACGGCAGCCAAGTTGCAGAAGGAACATGGATGCCCATCAATGGATAAATGGATAAAGAAAATGTGGTGTCTCTATACTCAGTGGTGCGTTCTCAGCCATAGAGAAGAAACCAGATCATTTGCAGGACAATGGATGTAACAGGAGATCATAAGACAACTCAGAGTGGCAAGTGCCACATTTTTCCTAACTGTGGGGTCCAGGAGGGAAGTAAAACATAAGATCTCTGGGAAGACTATCACGGAAGAGGAAGGGTGACAGTACAACAGGGTCCCTTCAGGCTCCGATACACACCTTGCTGCTCCACCAGGCTTATTTTAAAACTCGTGCTGGTTTTTGCTTTCCTTCCCTAACACAGGGTGAAAGTAGACTAACACTTGTTCATCCAGGTTCATCTATCATGTCCCCCATTGCATGGAAGAGTGTCCCTGCCCACAAGAGTAAAGAAGCCCCCATCCCGGGCCCTGGAGCAAGGGCTCCCCCGTGGACACCTGATGGACACTGATTAATTATATCTGCTGATAACGTGTGGACCCGGGCCCTTGTTTTCCTCTTTTAAAAGCCCCAGGGTGTCCTGACAATGAGAATCACAGCCTCTGGGACAGGAGTGCCCGATGTTTCTCCTTTGTTAGCAAATCACTGAACTTTTTCCTTTTTCCCAAACCTTGACCTCACTATTGGATCAGCAATGGAGACGCGGACTGAGTTTCGGTATCAGGGTAGGGTAGGTGATGGGGGTGGATATCATCAAAGGATGTCATTTGCAGGTACCAATATGCCACAATGAAACCCATTATTCTATGTAGTTTCTTGAAATTTGCAAGGTGAGTTTAATAAGACATATTAAGTACTCTGTGCAGGGTCTGGCACATAGTGCTGATATTATAGTAAATCTTAATAATTATTATCTTTAAAACTTTCAGTGTTGGTTTAGAAATTCCACTTTGGGGAGTCTACGTTCCTAAAATAATCTGAAACAGGGAGAAACTTTATACACAAAGATGTTCAGTGCAGGATGGTTTATATTGGGAACAATCTAAAATCTACCCAAAAGTCCAACCCTTTTCTCTTCTTTTTGTTTCTTGCAGTGCCAGGGAGCAAACAGGGCTTCACATAGGCAAGGCAGGTGCCGTACCAGGGAACTACGTTCCCAGCCCCTGCGACCTTCTTTTTCTAACTCAAAGTTTCTGGGACATTTTTTTCGATGCAGAGGAAACATCTGGCCACACCCACTCATCTGTGGGTTGCCTGTGGCTGTTTTCCAAAGCTTGATCACACATAGCCCATCTTCCTGATGACAGATGGTCACGCTGTTCCCTGATGGTGCTGTGTGAACCTTGTCTTTGCCCTTTTGTGCACACGCAGCCATTCCTCTACAGTCAAACCCAGCAAGTAACTTTCTGGGACAATGAATGTGAATATATTTAAACACAAAAGATCTCACTGTATTTTCCTACCTTACAACAAAGAGCGGGGACATGTTTAAAAGGGCACAAGAGAAACTGGAAACACGGTGAGTCTTGCAGCCGGCTCCACCCACCTGATAAGTCGTTGGTGCGGTTGTTTAAGCAGTAGCAGTACCTCGTGGGGAATCTGGCCGGGTCCACTGTCTTCAGGTTAGAAACTGGGAAGAGAAGCCATCACACAGTGGCCTGACACCGGCTGACCTTCCCCACCAGGAGCACCACCGGGAAGGGCCAGCGCCACTCACTGTTGTAAATGGCCACTGAGAACTTGTGGAAGGCGAAGGAGCTGTAGGAGGTGATGCTCAGCAAGGAGAAGAACTTCTTGCTATCTGTCCAGAGGTGGAGATGAAAACACAGAATATAATAGTATATAAACACTATATGTGAGCAAATAGACAGTGAAATTAATGCGTAATAAGCCAATGATGAAAGTGAACACAGATAATAAAACAACAAAGACCAAACGACCCGCTGCCGCCCGCCTTCCCCCGGCTCTGCTGTCTTTCTGAAGCCACGGCGACTCTTTGAGTAGGAATCCCAAGCGTAGTTCCCTGAGGCTGCTGTCACCAATTTCCACAAACTTGGTGGCTTTGAACAGCAGAAATTTGTGCTGCCACAGTTCTGGAAGACTAGGGTGGTGGGTGTGCCCAGGATTCTGAATTTTAACAAGTGCCTGGAGTAAACTTTTATTGGTGACTGTGACCCACCAGGGTAGTGGCGGGGACAGTAGAACTGAGGCCCATTCTGCCTCAGTTCCTGGGCACAACCCCTTAGGGCCTGATTCCATACACTAGGTGGGAAGCCCTGACCGTGTTCTGTGAGCTCCTTGGGATATGGGTTCTGCAACGGAGTCTGAATACGCAGGCACTCAGTTCCTCGAGGTTTTCTGATGGTAAGAATTACCAAAGGCATGTGCTAAAAATGTACTTCCAGAGTCACAGCTAAGACTAAATGAATCAGAATCTCCAGGCTCAGGGTCTGGGAGCCACATATTTAATAGATGCTCCAGGTGTTTCTGATCATGCAGCAAGTGTGGAAAACCTTGGGTGAGCTCATAGGCTTGGGTTAAACTGACCTGAATTCCAGTCTGAATGGGGGGTGTGTGTGCCTGGGTTTCTGTGTCTGTGAAATGGGAGTGGGAGCACCTTCTCATGGGCTATGCGGGTTAGATTAGGCATTGAAGAGGCTGAGCTCCTGAAGGTGCCAGTCACAGCTTTTGATTCTGCAGCATTCTGCAGAGCCTGGTGCAGGGCCTTGCAGGGGACAGGATGGGGTTAACAGGAGCTCCGGAGTGCAGCCTGTCCTGCTGTCCGCTGCTTCAGTCTCTCCAGAGTTGGCATGATGATCCATCACTCCCTGCTATCGTACATGGCCCCAGGCAGCTCTATCGATGGCAGCTCTGCTGTGAGCAGCATGAGGGCGGGCCATATCTTTGCGGCTAGAGCTTCACACATTGAGATGGGAATGGAATAAGCCCTCAAATAACGTTGGATAAGTAAATGACTAAGTGGACAGGCATAAAGCCACCGCATACAGTTGTGTAGTGTGTGTACTGCACCATCCTAGGGAATGCCATGAACACAGACCTCAGTATTTGAATGAGGCTCTTCAGCTCCCTGGCCCTGCAGGGCTTCTCATTCTCTGCTTGTCATGGTCGCTGCCTACTTTACCTCTTCACCTCCCGGAATATGAGTCCTTCAGGACAGGGATCTTGCTGGATTTGTTCACTGTTTTGCCACCAACACTTAGAATAGGGAGCACCTGGTACATGACAGGTGCTTCACAAATATTTATTGAATGAAGTGTAATATAGATAATGAAGTAAAGACTGGGCTTTGCTTTCATGCTTTGCTTCATTTTAGCAGGTCCTACTTCTAGCCATCTACTTCCTGATTCTTATAATAGTAGATTCATATATTCCCATTTATTAAGTATATACTATCTAAAAGAACATAGAAAGGAAGTTGATTGCAATGGTATTTTACGCACTCAGTAGGACTCATTATGCTTTAAGGAGAGAAACTTATCTAATGGATAATTTTTGCTATTTTATGGCTATAAGAGTTTTGTTTATGACTCCTGCCCATACAGCGTGTCTGGGGTGTAGTTTGCTTTCAGAATGCTGGTAGACTCCTACCTCTCACTGGTATTTTCAGTCTCCTTGTGGGTTAGACAGCACTCTGTATTCTCCCCGCCCCCAGCACGGAGAGACCGAGGCACAGTGGAGGGGTGTATCTGGCCCAGGTGGCAGATGGGTACAGAAGAGAAGGTGTAGAGGGTGCGGACAGCAGTCCTTACCTTTTAAAGCTCTGCTCAGCATCCCGTTCACGAGCTCCGTCAGGTTCAGTGCCGACAGATCCACAGACCTGGCAGGGACCTCTGGAAGAGGTGAAAAGGCAAGGCTGCCCGCCGGCTGTCCTCCATAGAGGCAGCCTCTCCTTTCTAAAGGGCAGGCAGATGAACTTTCACTCTGGCTGGGGGCTGCACACGTGCCCAGTGCTAGGCACAGGGGGCTTGAAGACAAGGAGAGGTTTCTACCAGGAACTCAAGAGGCGACAGTCAACCACACACATGGTGACCAACATGGTGACCAAATGAAGCCCCCAAACCCTCAGGATTGTTTCACCTCTGCCTTGGAGGGGCTTGGGGTTGGTGGGACACTTGTCACCTGCAACGGGAAGCCCAAAGGATATCACATGAGGTCTAGGTGGCTCTGAATTTGGAAATAAGTGCTCTGTGTGAAAGAGGGGTGTAAATCCTGATGGGCCACTGACATCACCAGAGAAGATTTGGTTTCAAAGTCCACGATTTTGATGCTTGGGCTCCCTTCTCAGAGCTCCGGGTTTCATAGGTCATCAGTATGAAAAAGCAAAACCCCCAGGTATCAATGTGTGCAGCCACGTGGACAGACACTGCCAGGGGAAACCCCTCCTCTCCCAAGTGTTGCTTGAAACTGATGGACCTGGCAGCAACGGTGCTCCATGCTCCCCTTAATATTGCTGCAAGCCTTGTCTTCAACTTACATTAAATGCTCAGTTAACAATCAGAGATGCTGCTACCCTACTGTCAGGGAGGTTCAGGGAGGTGGTAGAACTTGCAGCAGCCCATATCTGTGTGAAGTGGTCGGGGGGAGACTCACCGGTGTTAGCGAGAAACGCCACCCCCTTCTCCTTTCTCTCTTCTCTTCTAAGGACAGACACTAGGAAGGAAAAAGTTTTCATGACCGAAATGCAAGTCCCCATTCCCAGCCTCAGGGAGCTGGAGAAGTTGGAGCCCTGCTGTAGCTGGCCTCAGGCTCCGCAGTATAATAAGGTCCCTGGGGGAAACTGAGAAAGGCAGCTCCAGAGTCCTCTTGCAGGCACCCTCACCTCCTAATCTTAATCTCCCAGAGATGGGTGTGGCCTGCAAATCTACATCTTAATAAATATAAAAGATGATTACAACACGGAGTCTAATCTACCCAACTCCTTAACTGGGTCAGGAAACTGAGCACAGCAAGAACTTGCCTTCACTGTACCAACTGAGCAATGGTAACAAAGGGCTGAGAATCGACTTCCTAGAACTGCAGAGAAGAGGTCCCTCCAAAGCGTCAGGTTGCTTGTCTACTTGGCAAAGTTTGTGATGTCCAAGAAAATATCAAAGGAAATTTTGAAATGTCAAAAGCATTCATTCATTTATTCAACAGATACTCATGGAGGGCCTAGCAAGGTGCTAGGTGTTGGGTACAATGAGGTAAACTGGAAATAATCGTCTCTACCTCCAGGAAGCTTCCTGTCTGTGGCTTGGGCAGCAGGAGATTCACCTGTAATGACAGGTGAGAGATGTCAATACAGGGAACAGCAGGGTGCTCTCAACACTCTTCTGAGCTCACTAAGCTGGGGATGGAGAAGGCCTCCTGAGGAAATGACTGACCTGGAGGATCAGTTAGCTTGCATTAGAGGAGTTACTGCCACACTATATCTGCTACTGTCCTTGCTGCAGCCATAATTAAACGTTAATGCTGGGCTGGGTTGTGTCTCAGCAGCAGAGCGCTCGCCTAGCACATTCGAGGCCCAGTTGGATCCTCAGTACCATATAAAAATAAATAAAGGTATTGTGTCCAAATACAACTAAAAAATAAAAAGTTAATGCTTATTTTCCACATGTACATTTAGATAGAGAGGGTGATTTATGTCCATTTTATAGATGGAAGAACCAAAGGCCCAGAGAGTCTGAAAGAGGTACCCAGCACTCCAGAGTAAGCCAGGGTGAGCCTAGTTACCTGTTGCTCCTGGGAGAGCCCCATCTTTCTCCTTATTAATGCCTCTGTTTCCAGACACTGAAATAAAAATTTTTATCAGGAAAATAGTATCCTGGAAGTGCAGCTTCATGTAATTTATCCATCTGAAGGGGGAGAAAATTGAGATGCATAAAAGTTAAGCCCACAGCCAGCTAGAGGCTAAGATAAAACCCTCTGCTTGTCCGTGCTGCTTCCACATGCTTTTTTTTTTTTAAATTTCATTTTAGTGTGATAAGAACAATAAATATGAAGTCTACCCCCAACCACATTTTTCTGGCACAGTATGGTATCGTTAGCCATAGGCACTGTGTTGTACGGCAGAGCTCTAGAACTTCTTCATCTTGTAGATCTGAAACTTTATACGTGTTGAACGACAAACTCGGCGTCCTTCCTCCTCCATCCCCGGTGACCACCTTTCTCCTCTCTGTGCTGTGAGCCTCTCTCTTCCAGGGTCCTCATGTAAGTGCCCTGCTGTGACTGGCTTATTCCATGGAACACTGTGTCCTCAGAATTCATCTGTGTTGTTGCAAAAGGAAGGATTTTCTTCTCTCAAAATTGAATCATATTCCATTCTATGTAAAGGCCACAAGTTCTTTATCCATCCATCCACCGATGGCTAGGTAGCCTGTGCCCTCCTGCTTTTCAAGTATCCTACTGAAGCTGAGGTCGGGTCAACTTTTGCCTGCTTACACCATTGTGGCTTTTTACCAGTTATCAAAGTTTTTTTTGGTTAAATACCAGATCTTCTGGGGTTAGAGACACATGAGGGCTATGAATTCCCTTTCCCCTAACATGGCTGCCAGAGGTAGAGGGGTTGTGTTACAACAAAAGGAACTTTGAGACAAACATAAATTATTAAGCAGGTCAAGCTATCAAATGACTTGTTCACTGGCTTGGAAGAGTCCAGCTCTGTCTCCTCAGGTGCTCTGAGTAGCACTGTACCTGCACAGTCTGCCCTGGAGCAGCCCCTGAGATCTGGGGGGGGGCACCCCCAGACCTGCTGGCTACCCACCCAGCAGCAGCAGCCTCTGTGCAGGGTACAGGGCTACTGAGGGCTGCTGCCTGGCATGATGCGCACACTTTTCTGCCACGGTGGTCAGCCTGGTTCAGTCTTTCTGACCATAATTCTCTCTCTCTCTCTCTCTCTCTCTCTCTCTCTCTCTCTCTCTCTCTTTCTCTTTTGTTATTAGTTTGCTATTTTAAGTAAATAAATCTATTCACATTGTTTTTACTTCCATAAATTTAGGTGTATTCTCATTGATTTGATAGTAATAATTTTAGATTTAATAGAATCTAATAAATCATACACGATTCCTGCAAAATAATCTCTCAGAAATAAATGGAATGGCTTCAAGGAATCCATCCCATCTTCTTGAATTCATACTTATGGACTATGCATATGAAAATAAATATTAAATTAAAATTATGCCAAAATTATTATATTTTCTGACCATAATTCTTGAACAGACTCCTTTTACTTAAAAAAAAAAAATTATGCCTAGCACTCCTTTTTCTAATTGCAAATCCTTGGGTGGATTTTAGTAACACTATTTGAAGTGTGAACTAAATACCCCTGAAGCACAAATTATGGAATAAGATGTTATACAGAAGCATTTTTCAAATAAATTTCTGGATATATTATATAAATTCATTATTCTATTCTATTTTTGGATAAAAAAGCCACCTTGGGGAATGGGTAGCTCAGTGGTGGAGTGCTTGGTTAGCATGGGGGAGACCCTGGCCTCCATCCCCAGCACCTCCAAAACACAAGCAGACAGTGGCATCTTTACAACGGAAGGTACCTGACACATCGCATGCTTCTTCACACTGAGTATTTTATCACCTCTCATCCTTTATGATTACCTACAGAACAGGTACTGTGTTCTCATTTGAGGAGGAGAAAATTGGAAGTTCAATAGGGTTAACATTCATGAAAAATGATCCTGCTTGTTCACATATTGGTGCCTCTGGCATCCTTAGGGAAAGGGGAGGAGTGGGCTGGGGAAGCGTCTTATCTTTATATACCTTTGTACCTTGTGTAATTGAATTATGTGAGTGTTCTAACTAATTAAAGATAAAAATTTAGAAAATTAAAAGTAACTTTCATGACTCTCCCACCTAAAAAGCATATAAAATTATTTGCTTATTTATCAAAAATTTAGGTCAGGCTTGGTGGCTCACGCCTGTAACCCCAGTAAGTCTGGATGCTGAGGCAGGAGGGTCAGAAGTTCAGGGTCAGCCTGTCAACTTAGAGACACTCTGTGTCAAAATAAGAAAAAAATAGGAAGAGAGCATTGCTCCCTGACTCTGTTCCGTACCGTGCCAGGTATTCGTCATCTCTGCACAGCCAATTTCATACCATCACAAAGGAAAGGCAAAGAGAGATGAAACTATTACGAAGGTGATGATGGCCAATGACAATACTTCCCATTATAAAACCCTCTGTCACTGGTGGGATGTCGGATTGGTCTTTGTGATTTAATAAGATTGTGAGAGAATCCAAGTATCCCACAAGCCATAAGGTCAGCTGCCGCCCATGGGAATGATGACGGTGACTGTCAGAGCGTTAGCTGCAGACTCGGTCTCCGGCCATGGAGAGAGAAGGGAGGCACAGAGGGTCATGGAATTTGCCCAAGAATGGTGAGCGCAGGAGGAGACCTGCCCATTTACCTGTTCTAGGTAGGAAGGTCATTCCCTTTTCTTTCTTGGATTCTCCCGTAATGCCAGACACTAAAGTAAAAAATGTTTCATGAGAGAAATTATTACCCAGAGGTAACATCAGAGAGAATTTAAATTTGAATTGCCCATTTTATAGATGAGAAAATTGTGATTTGCTTAAAATCCCACATGTAGTCTGCTCATTCGTCCAATCATTAGCCATCAAATACTTAGTGACGAACTGTTAGAACACTAGAACTTGATGACACCATCGAGCCCCAGGGTCTGCTCAGTGTTGTGAGTGGGGACTGTGAGTGGGGACAGCAGGAGCCTGATCTCATGTCAGTGACCCGGAGGCCTTCCTGTGTGTGTGTGTGTGTGTGTGTGTGTGTGTGTGTATGTGTGTGTGTGTGTGTGTTGGGGAGGGGGTATTAAGCCTTGACTTGAAGGATGAGTCGTGTTCGGGTAGGATTTAGTTGGCCGAGAGGGCCTTCCATGGGCAGGGTAGCATAGCCAAAGGCCTGCAGTGGGCACATCATTTTGAAGAACTGACAGAGGCTAAGGTGATGGAGACCATGGGAAAAAAGAGGCTGGGATTTGTAGGAACGGGTGAAGGTGAGAAAAGAAGGGCCTGTGGAGCACCTGGGGCTCAGGACAGTCCCCTGAAGGAGGGCGTCATTGAGTGATGTTTGGGGAGTGAAGGAGAGAAATGGGAGGAGGAATCAAAACATAAAAACCAAAATGGACTTACAGTGGCCATTTTGATCAGATTCATTTAGGGTTAGGGTTGAAACATTGGCTGCTGAGATTCTCAAAGCACAATGAATACCCAAATTTCCTATATAGAGCAGATACTTCTGGAACTGACCAGACCTACCTGTGTTCCCGAGCAACAGGACACAGACAAGTCCCATGCATAGCCTTAGTGGGGGACCATGCAGCAGGAAGCTTGGCATGTTGTGATCCTCTGGCCACCTGGAAGCAGACAAGTTGGCACTTAGAGGGAATAGGGTTGAATATTAAAAACATGGATGCAGAAAGTACTTGGAGATCAGCACATGGGGAGTCATTAGAATAACAATCTGAAAAAGGCTTTGAAGTAGTTAGTATAGGTTGGGTTAAGTTGAGATAACAATATTAACCCCATTATTGTCTCAGCTTAATTCAACAACAAAACTGATTTCTTGTATATAATCCACACTTGACTAAAAACAATTTGATAGTGAACATGGACTCACTGGGCCCAGGCGGGGGTGGGGGGGCCTAGTTGGTGGTTCTCCCTCTTCATGGAAAATTGCATTTTGAAAGGTTTTGCTTACATTAGGAATGAAAATTCCTGTGGAGTTTTCTGGAGATTTCCCAGAAAACATTTTAATTGCTTTTTTATTCTTGGTAGGTGCCTGACTGGTGTTTCTTCTGAGTGCCACTCTAAACAAAGACAGACCTTACAAAGAATCAAAAGGCTGGGGTTTCTTGGAGTTCTTTTTGGAGTTCTCTTATCCCTGCTCCACCCCAACACCGAAGCACCTGGGGTCAAGTTCCTCACACACAGATTTCGAGGGTCGTATTGAGAACATCACACCAGGCGTCAGGCCCAGGCTGCAACAGAGGGATGGGGTAGTCATGCCTTTCTCCTCAAGTTGTGAGCCACTGGGAGGAAATAGACACATGGCCAGCTCATTCACACTGGAGGCCACCTGTGCTAAGACCTCCAAAGGGAGAGAGAGGGAGAAGGGAAGAGGCTGGGGAGGCAGGACTCAGCACTCTCCTCAGCAAAGGGTTGTGGCTGTGAAGCCAGGAAATGTGGAGAACCAGGTGCAGACTCTTCCCAGGGCCTCTGCTGCTGGGGAAGCTTTGCCCACCGGCCTCTCTGAGTGTCACTCACAGAATGGACAGTCACGGCTCTCCCCGTGTTTCCTGAGTGAGAGGGTGAACTACAGTGCCCAGTGCAGGCTCTGGGATGTGGTTGCTACTTGGGAATCTGAATTCCTGTCTTGTTATCTTTTCTCTTTTTCCTCTTCCTCTTCTGTGTCTGTGCTGGAGCTCAGGATCCCAGCAGACACCAACTTACAGTAGAAAAAGTGGCTGTCTAGCAAAACAGCTATATAAATCTACATTTAGGTTTCCTATAGAGATTGCATATCTAGACGTCATATTTTATCATAAATATACCATAGATTTATGTAATCTATATTATAACTATATTTAGATACAAATTTCTTTTCCTTTTTGACTCATTGCTTGCTTCATTGTTACCTTTCTCTTCCACTTACTAAGCGTGAATATGCTGACATCTATTACTTTAAGACTGAAATTCCTGTTGGTTTTGTTCATGTGGAAAGAAAACCTCCTCCCTTCACTGTGTGCCCTTGGCCACATCACTATGTGGAACGAGGCTGGTGGATGTAGCAAAGAGAAACAGGGGATACATAGGAAATATAAATATAAATATAAATATAAATATAAATATATATTTATATATAAATTTGAGATTAAAAAATATTTTAGTGTGTCTTGTTTGGTATTTGAAACAAGCCTGGTTTGGAGATTCAGGGGGTCTTGTTAAGGAACTTCACTGCTTACCCAAGTTGACCAGCTGGGCATCACTCTGTGGTGAGAGCGAGATCATCCAGCCTCCCCGGCCTCTCCTGGCAAGCCCGGAGGGACAGGCTGGGGCACCAGGAGGAGCCCAGGCTGAAGGTTGGACAGACTTAATTTGCTTCCTGGGTTGGTCACTGTGATCTGGGCCATGCTGGACCTTCACCCACTCAGAACACGATGGGAGGGCTTGGGGTAGTTCCTGCCGCGTGGACCCAGGAGTCAGAATGGCTAGGTCTCCTTCCTGACTCAGCCACCCGCTAGCTGTCCAGGTTACTAAGACTCTCTGTGCCTCATTTCCCTCACTCCAGGCTGACACGAGGACGAAGCACTTGTTATGTATAAAGTGCACTGGGAAGTGTCTGGCACAGGGCAGGTGCTGCATAGCTGTTCAACAAATCATCCAAAGTGATGGTGCTCAGTGGAACATGTCAGCACTCCAGTAGGCAGGGTGATGTCCCCGTGGAATGGAATGACAACCCTCAAAGTCATCTATTACAAAGACTAGCCAGCTGTCCAAAAAATTGCCCTGAAACAGAGTTATCTTTATTTTCCTGCGTTCCTCATGGTTCTTATTGGATAATTTTTTGCAAATCATGGCTTCTTCAGGGTCCCCTGCAGAAAAGCAAGGCATGTAACCATGGGACAAGAGCAGTGTACTGGAGGGGATCAGAATAAGCCACCCCCAAATAAACCACTTTAGCACATGGATTATTTGGAGCTGAAGGTCATTGAGAATTGAACATAAAGATGCTTCCTCAAAGCTCTTCCTCTCTGACTATGTGCATAAATTTATAAGAAATACGGACAATTTAAATCCTCTTTCCCAGGAGAGTCTCATAGCCATGAAGAAGATGGAAAATTGGCGCTAAGCAGGCCCTGCATGAGCAAATCACTAAAATAATCCTTCTCTTCCATTAGTGTCCCCAGCATTTTCCTCCCCACAATCTACCACCTCCAGAGGCTTGAAATGTTTTTTCTTTGACTTGTCTCTTCTCCCCATTTTGCTGATCTCTCATTGAAATGGTATATAAGCCTCTGGGTGTTTTTTGGGGATTTTCATCTGATCTCTGTGAGGCCTGCCCTAAGCACATGAAATAAACCTTTTATTCCTGTTAGTTTATCTTTTTTTCAGTTCAATTTGCAAGGCCCGAGCCACTAAATCTAAAAGAATAGAGAAAATTTTGTTGTTATTGTTTTTTTTTTTCCTCCCCAATAGTACAATTTATTGAGCCTCCACTCGGGGGACAAGATCTTTATTGTTTTACCCTGCCAAGTAGGCTGCGCCAGAGAGATGTCGATTAATCTGTTACACAAGAGAAAGATCTGAGGATCAGAGTGGAGCCCCTCCAGCCAAAGGCCACATGGCTCCAAATGGGAGAACTGGGATTTGAACTTGGTCTCGGATTCTGAAGACAGTGTCACTTTCCAGCTGATTCAGTTCTACTCTCCCACCTGCAAAATATCCTAGAGTGTCGCTAAAGGATCCATTGTTGAAACAAACAAAGTTGATTACTTCCAAGCATTGTGGTGGGCAGAGGGTTAGAAACCAGTCACATTCCCAGGAGAAGGGCTAAGAAGTGTCACTGAGACTGAGGATCCAAGAATCTGCCCTTGAGTCTTGTGAAATTAGTCTAGGACATGGACATGTCTGTGTTCTATCAGTAACAGCCCTGTGGCTGGGAAGGAGGGTGCTAGGGACAACACCTCTCAAGTCTCAATGGAACATTGAGTGACTTCCAGGTAACAAGGACCACAAGTCAACCACTCTGTCCAGCTGGACCAGCAAACCTGCCTTTCCCAGTGTCTTTGCAGCTGAAAGTCACCCAGTTAGATACAGAATAATCACAACGCGCAACATGAACACGGTAAAGCGCGTGCTGAAGCACCTCCCGGTGCGGGTGGCCTCCTGGAGTGCTGGAAGGCCTGGGTGATACATCCTGAAGGCAGCCATGGCACCCTTCCCCGTCAGCATCAGCTCCCTCTCCTTGAGGCAGAACCAGAGGCTTGGGGATTCCAGAGAGTGGCCTGAGATCACTAAGCTGGTGGGACAGTTCTGGGTTTTAATCTCAAGCTGTCACCCAGGGAACACTGAAGAGTGAGTGTCTGCCTTCAGAAAAGATTCAAGGAAGAAAAACAAGGGAGGCATCTAACACTCGTGGACTGTCCACGGGAGTGTCCCATGGGTGACCCTGTGGTAGCCTCTGGGTCCTTAAGCCACCTCCTCATTCCCAGCTGTCATCTTTAGGTTTTAGTTTGAGGAAACCAAGGCTCAGCTGAGAGTCGGTGGCAGGAAGTGCAGCTAGGAGAGCCAGGCTTGGAACTTGTCCGTTTACCTCCAGGTCCTCGGTGGGCGGACCACTGACTCAGAGAGCAACTTTTTAGCGGCTGCCTTGCTGCCAGCCATGCTTTAGGGGATTCTTTTGTTCTCATTCCAATTCTTTGAATTAAAGATCATGTTTCCTCTCTCACAGATGTGAGGACAAGTCCTCCTCCTGGCTGACGACTGCATTAAGATCCTAATCGATAGCTTAAGAAGAAAAATGGAAAGCAACCGACAGCCATCAAGGGATGGAGTCTTAGCCCGGTGCAGATAACTGGTTGATGGAAACCGCTCGTATCACTCAGCATCTGGAGCCCAGCTCAGGAATTAGAGCAGATGCATTTCTTAGCTGGCTTTAGCTAAGGAGGCTTAAAATATCTACAGTATAGGACTTACCTGTCTCCTGAGCAGGACGAGTGACTTCAAAGAACTTAAACAGCCTGAAAGATTAACTGCTAGGTCTGTGCCTTGGGATTTATATGAGTTCTTAGTGAAAGATACAGGGGGTGGGGAGAGGCTTGATAACTTTGCTTTAAATCCTTTGCAAAAAAGGGGGGAAAAAAGCAGCAATAATCCTACCCAAAACTCTGGGCAGTGAAAGGGGATCAGCTCCATTGGAGAAAAATGCCCATGATAAGCTGAATAGAATCCAGGAAGGCACTGACAATGCTGTGATTCAGCAAGGGCTGGGAAAGCTTTCCCAACTGTAATGACCACATTGAAGGAGCCACACGGGAGGTAGCAGGTGGTGACTCTCCCTTCCTGTCACGAAGGTCTGTGGGCTCAGCATCACCTGGCACACAGCCAGCGGGAATCTTCTGAAGCAGCTGGGGCTGCTGGGGCTGGACAGGGCTGGCAGGAGCCGGGAGCAGGAGCACCATGCCAGTTACCTATGTGAAGAGAACCTTAAGCTCAGGAGAACTTTATAGCTTCAAATGGATGGGAAAAAGATGAAGAATATTTTGTTGACATGTAAAAATGGCGTGATGAATTTCAGTGTTCTTTGGCAAACTTCCATCGGAACATTGTATGGTCATTCATTGATGCCTCCCTCACAGCAGCCCAGAGCTGAGTTAGCTGTGACAGAGATGGTGACCTGCAATACCTAAAATATTTGCAATCTGGTCCTTTATAGAAAAAGTAACACTCCCTGGCTTAGAGGAAACCACATAGCCAAGTTCATTTTATCTCTAGGATCTGAGCTCAAGATTCATCAAGCTTGTCTGGGCTACAGGAATTGCCTGCTAACCTGCCACTCTTGCTTCCCTGAATCAGTTTCCCTTATGTCAGCCACAGGGATCTATTTTTAAACCAGTTTGGTGAGGCAGAGTTGACATATTATTAAATTCACCCATTTTAAGTGTGAAATCCAACAGTTTTTAGTAAATATACCAAGTCACGCAACCACCACCAAATTCTACTATTTGAACATTTGTGTCACCCCAGTAAGAGTCCACACATTCAGTTACTCCACAGCTCCTGCCAAGCAGTCCCTGGAGACCACGCATCTATTTTTAATCTTTATAGATTTTCTGGATGTCTGAAGTAAAAGAGATCATGCAATATGAAGTTAAGTAAATTGCTTTAAAGCATAACCTGGCTTCAAATCCATCCATGGCTGTCCCCAGCACCTAGAATAAACTCCCAATTCTTTGGCTCATGAGGACTGACACAGGTGTTGTCTTCCAAAGTCTTCAGCCACATTTCAAGATGCTATTTTCCTTGTGCACATTCTTCCAGTGACAGCCCCAAGAGCTTTCCTTGACTGTTCCTTCTGGTTGGAGTGTTCAGTGTTTCACATGACTGACTTCTTCCTACCCTTCAGTTATCAGTATCAATGTTACCTCCTACGGGATATTCTTATAATGATTGCATATGATTATAACTCTATTGTGTTTGTTAATTGTCTTGCTTAATTATGATCTGTTTTCCCGCCAAAGATAAGAGATCAATGAGATCAGTGCTCTCATTTGCCATATCCATTCACCATCATATCCCAGGATCTAATGCAATGCCTGACATTTTGAATAAGTGGGTGAATCAATCAGTCATTATTCAACCAGGCTTTAGATAACATTTCCTAATGCTTTCTCCTCTTGAATTCATTCTCTGTACCAGTGACATTCAATAGAAATACTGTGCAAACTCCATTTGTGTCACCCCAGTAAGGATCTGCAAATTCACAGTTACTCCACAGCTCCTGCCAAGCAGTCTCTGGAGACCATTCACCTAATTTTTACATATTTACATATTTTTACATCTTTACATATTTTCATTTTCTGGATATTTGAGATAAAAGGAATCATGAGTCACAGAAAACAAAATACGGACTTGTCCAAGAAATCAGAAAGGGGTGGGAGCTGAAGATATGGTGTATGATCCTCACAGGGATCCCGGAGTCCAGGTGGGGGAAAAAGGAAGAAAGGGCCAGAGAAGGTGCTCAGACTTAGGAGCTTTAACTAGAGTCCCAGTGATATTAACAGATTGTCTGTAGATAATCAGTGCTCTCATTTGCCATATCCATTCACCATCATGTCCCAGGATCTAATGCAATGCCTGACATTTTGAATGAGTGGGGTCTTTTAAATTGTTTAAATCTTCCAATAGCCCTATTTAAAAGTAAAAAAGAAAAGCAGCTGAAATTAACTTTAAGAATATATTTTATTTAATATAAGAGATCAAAAATATTATCATTTCAATATGTAACCAATTTCATCATTTCAATATGTAACCAAAATCCTCAATATCAATAGTTTCTTTTTTATTTGTACTATCTTCAAAAGATGGCATGCATTTTGCACAGACAAAACATCTCAGGAGGAGTAGCTGCATTTCAAATGCTCAATAGCTACACAAGGCCAATGGCTGACATATTGGATGACACCATTGTACATGGTCGGTGATTTTCCTTGATTGTAAAACTGACTGCATAAGCAGGCCAAGTTCCCTGCCTTCCAGGCATGTGCCTTTCAGTTTGGGGCAATTATGAGTTACCTCAAAGTCACTTTTCTCATATGTAAAACAGAAACCATGATTGTGGCCCCTGGATAGGTTTGTCATGAGGATATAGTAGTCATCCAGAGCTGGGTTATGATAAACATTTGATAATCACAGCCCATTACCTGTCAAAAACGTCTGTGTTTCTGAACTTTGTTGTTTTCTGTGAAATTTACCTATTGTTCTAGCAATAGTATTTCTGGAAAAGGCAGCAGTAACAAAAGCGATAGTCCTGGTCCTGCTTCTGGGGCTCTGTGGTTGTGAGGCCTTGAATAAGCTGTTAAATTTCTCTGAATCTCATTTTCCTGATACTTGAAAATGCAAGTAATGGTTCCTCAAAGTAATCAAACTCTCTTGGAACATGAAAATCACTTACAAATGTAAAGTATTAGCATTGTAGCAAACTCTAGTATCTAGAGACAATCTATTGGTTTCACTGGGACTCTAGTCCAAGCTCCTAAATCTGAGCACCTTCTCTGGTCCTTCCTTCCCTTCTTCCTTATCCTGGACTCCAGGGTCCCTGTGAGGATCACACACTATATCCTCAGCTCCCACCTCTTTCTGATTCCTTGTACAAGTCCATATTTTGTTTTCTATGACTCTAAAACCAGAAAGATCTGAAATGCAGGGCAATTTGATCCTGCTATTTGGTAGTGCAATGTAACCAATATCATCAATGGATATTTTCCTTTTTATTTGTACTGTCTTCAAAAGCTGGAATTCATTTTGCATAGACAAAACATTCTCAGTAGGAGTAGCCACATTACAAATGCTCAATAGCTACACAAGGCCTGCCTTTTCAAGTATTGGGAAAATGAGACTCAGAGAAGTTAAACAGCTTATTCAAAGCCACACAGCTCAAATTGCACTGCGAGCTACCACCCGAACTGACATTATGCTATTTATTATCTATTGATCCTACTTAGTGTGAGCAATCATAGGTTTTGCTGCAGAAATATTATATTTTGATCGTAAGGAGCAACCCCAGAATGTAATAGGTCTACCATGCAGGATATGCATGCAAACAGCTTTTTACAATCTGAAAAATTCTGAATTCAGAAATCTCACTGGCTTGAGGGATTCAGGAAAGACCCTGCCGTTCTTCAGCAGACCCCAGTCCTGCCCAGTTTTGCATCTCTGCCCACTCTTACTGGGGCCCGAGCTGCTGACCTAGCTGAAAAAAGACACAGCATTGTGTGGACTGAGCTCTCCTTAGAATCCTGAGTCTAATGCCCAGGGTGCACTTGGTACTATTGTGAACACTATTTCCAGGGCCCATTCACCCGGGTATTGCCATGAATCTCAGTCTCTGTGTTTGATGATCTGGCATCTCCTGTGGTGCTGAGCTGGAGGGACTTCTCCTCTTAGGCCAATTCCTGTTATTTGCCCTTGAGCATTTCTTTCCTATGCAAGCAAATTCACCCAAAGCCCACTCCCCCAACCAGCTTCTATATTGGGGTCTTATCCTTAGGGCCACTAGTCTCCTACCTCAATCACCTTAGGGCCAGCACCAGACAAATAAGCACAGCTCCTGCACTACAGAGATTATTCAAAGGAAATTCTAAGCCTGTTTTCTATGCCTTCTCTCTTCCTTCCCAAGAAAACCCTGGTAAAAGCTCGTGACAAATTTCTCCTGTTCCCTCTACCTCTTGACTGGCTCTGGTATTTCTCCTGTGACCTCCTGTGGGTCTTCCCTGTCCTGTTCCCAGGGAACTGTGAGTGCCTTTCTTCCTTCATGACAGTGGTTTCTGTGTCTGCATGTCCTGCCATACCTCATTAACACTGAGCCTGGAGCCCTTGAAACAGACCACCCACTCTCCTGTCTCCAAGACCTCCTCTGCCCAATGTACTCCCCACTAATGACCTGCCCTGAGAAAATACAATTTGGAGGGTTTCCCAGGGCTTCATCCCATGCCCTCCGTCTGCAGCGGGGCCATCTCTGCTGCATTCTTTCCTGTTCCTAAGGATGAGATTACTGGCTCCTAACTCTTTTTTTAATATTTATTTTTTAGTTTTAAGTGGACACAATATCTTTATTTAATATTTATGTGGTGCTGAAAATCGAACCTAGTGTCTCATGCATGCTGGGTGAGCACTCTACTGCTGAGCCACAACCTCAGCCCCCTCCTCACTCTTGCCTTCACAATTTCCCTTGCTACAAGCTCATTCTCATTGGCTTACATATAAGCTGTCATTTTCTCCATTAAAGCAAAAGCTAGATCTGCATGTCCTTATATCCCTATGGCTCTTTCTCCGTTTCTCTCTCTTCCATTGTACTGAAACTTCTCAGGTGAGTGGTCTCTTTGAAGTGCACCAATTCTTCTCCTTCTCCTCTCTCTCAAGCTCAGTGCAATTGGTTATATCACTAACACCACCAGGGCTGCTCTTGTCATGGTCTCCAGGCTTCCATGTGGCTAACCTCTCCCTCACACACCATCTCAGCAGTCCTAGGCGCCTTGAGCCAGTCACTCCCTCCTTGGGACACTCTGAGCTTGGCTCCCCTGACACTCCCCTCTCCAGATTTTCTTTCTGTTCTTTGGCTGCTCTTGCTCAGACTTCTTTGCTGGTTCCTTATCAAGCCCCTGATCTCTTGACCTTGTAGGGCTCAGTCCTTGGATATTTTTTTCTCTCTCAATGCTGGTTCTCTAGGTGATCTCATCCTCTTTCATGGCTTTAGATGTTGTGTTGAAGAGTGTGAATGGACAGATATAGACACAGGGACAGGGACAGGTATATCTTTGGCCCTGAATAGCATCCTTAACTCCATACCCACCTGACTACTAGACATTTCCACCAACTGTCTCATATGCATTTAAAATTCAACAAGTACAAAACCGGGTTCATGCTCTTATTGCAGAAACTGTTCCATACCCAATCTACCCTATCTCAATTAATGATACCCTCACTGTCCAGGAACTCAAATAAGAGACAATTCACCATTATCCTAGATTCCTCTTCTCTCACACTTCATATCCATGTCAATCACAAATTCTGCCACCTCTGCTCTTGAAATGCACCCAGATTCCAAACATTCCTCACGACTTCCTCTATTATCCCTCTGGGGCAAGCCACTTCCAGTCCTCATTTGGATCATTGCTAATATGATACTGCTCCTGAAAAAATCTCCCTCTTCTGCTCTTTTACCTTTTAGCATTATATATTTAGCAGCCAGAGAAACTATTTTTAATATAAATAAATTGTTGTTGCTTCTCTACTCAAAGTCCTATGGTGAATTTCCTTCTGAATCAGAATAAAAACAAAACTTTTACAATGGCCAGGGAAGCCCTGTGATTGAACCCCTGCATCTTCTCTAACTTCATCTCCTGCAGACTCCTCTGCTAACTCCCTTTGCCTGCCCTGGCCTAAGGCTGACCTCCCCAGAACCAGAAGGTAGTTTTCTGGGAAGGTTTTCATCTGATGTGGGGCTGGAACCAGGACAACTGGACTTCTCTCAGGAGATACCTTTCACAAACTCAGTCCTTGGTGTAGGCAGGCAACTGGGTTCCTGGTCCACTGGACGCTCATGCTCATTGTTGTAAGCTGACATTATTAGGAACAATAACTGGTTCCCAGGAGTATCTGAAATGTGAGGTTATGAATGGGCTTTTGCTGCTTTTGTGCAGATGAAAGGGATTTTCTCAGGGATATAATTTTTAGGCTCTCTTTCTTTCATGCATTTGCCTGAGACTGAGAATGAATACATTTTTGAAAGGGAGGAATATATGGCCACAAGTTTCCTATATCTGCAACATCAGCCAGAGATCTTTGCCACATGACTATAGTCTTTGCAGCTGGAAGATGCCTTCTAGCAGAAGGGCACTGGCTGTCCATCCTGGTTCCAAGAGGCTACAGGGCCTATCTCTGCAGTGAATCATGTCCATGGTCGTTGTAACCAGCGTGTCCATCAAGAGCCAATTTTGTTACTTAATTCTCAGAATGAGCCATGGCAACCTGGCTGGAGTTTTGCTTCCCTTTGTTCATGTAGGATTTTAAAGTGACACCCTAACCCCATATCCCTTCTGCTGGCCTTAGAGTTCACCTGCAGTTGCAGCCAACTGTTCCAGCATGCTGACAGCTCTCCACCTTCATTGGCCACGTCTCTTTGCTTCTTGACCTAAGGGCATGATCATCTTAGAGCTTGCCCAGCTGCTGCATAAGGAACCCTGCCTGTGTAGGGAATTTGACACCCCAGGGGCAATCCTCAGCCAACCAAGAGCAGAAGCCTGTGTCCAGTTGGGTTATTCTTTGGTGCATTTTGCATGGGTTCTCACAGGGATTTTGGTAGAATTGAGCCCATTTGTTCCCAAGGATCAGTTCCTGGGGTTCTGGCTCTGGCGGCCAGCATGTGCTGAAATCTCTATGCTGTGGCTAGCTCTGGGATATGATACCATCTCAAGCTGACTTACCTAAAGCCTGATCAAATCTTTGAAAGCAATCCCTATGTAGTCTCCTCAACTTCTTTGGTGTGAGAATGGCTTTTTTTTTTTTTTCTGATTTGATCTCTGACTGATATAACACCACTGTGCAGTTGCTGGAGATGCAGGTGGGCAGGAAGCAGACTCACATTAAGTGTCTGTGGACATATCCATCCCCTGCTTAATAAGTGAGGCATCTTGTTCTAAGCATAGGTCCTAATGCATTAGCAGTTATGAATCAAGGCTCCGGAGTCAGACTTCGAGTTTGAATTCTGCTTCAACCACTTACTAGCTATGTGATTTGGGGCAAGTACCAACTTTCCTAAGCCTCAGTGTTCCAGTCTACAAAAATAGGGATCAGGATAGCACCAAACCCAAAGAGGTTCACTGCAAAGATTAATGAGACAATTCATGGAATACATTAGTAAAATGTTTCTCATATGTAAGTGTTCAATAAACTTAGCTACTTTTCCTATATCTAATAGAATGGAGCTTGGGAGTTTATAAAGTCTATTTCAGGGAGGAGGCAAATAACCTTGTTAGCTGGAGGAGGTTTCTGAGTACTAATTTCCCCAGCTCCTAAGACAGTACCAAGTCCATGCTGATGCTGGGAATTTCTTAATTACCTAGTGTGGGCAGGCTCTAAGATGGCACCATTTTTTCCCCTCCTGGAATCCACACCTTCATGTTGTTCCCCTTCTTTTGAAGCAAGATCTATGATATTTTAATGACAAAAATGTGGCAAAGGTGATGGGGTGCCAGCTCCGATCATGCTACCTTAGACGGCAGCCTCTGTCTGTCCTGTGGCTCTCCCGGCTTCCTCCCTATAGCAAGCCTTTGGGCTGCGGGTAGCCGTATGGCAAGGATCCGAGGCTGGCTCTGTCCAGCAACTCTCCCAGAACTGAGTCATCACTGACATGACCCGGAAGAGCCTTCTTCCCCAGTGGAGTTGAGAGAAGACCACAGCTCCATCTGTGCCCTTGACTGTCCCCTAGTGAGAGCCAAAGCAGAGCAGTCAATGAAGCTGAGCTGGAGTCCTGGTCCTCAGAAGCAGTGAGATAAGTGAGAAATTTGTGTTGTTTTTAGCTTCTAAGTTTGTGGCCATCTTGTTATGCTGAGGTACATAACTAAAAGGACTGTGAAGTGGCTCTGTTCACTTGCTTCCTTCTCTAGCACTGGGTGGCCCTCTCTGAGGTCCTGAGGGCAAAGACTCAGTTTCTACCCTCAAGCAAATAGCGGTGGGGAAAGGCTGGCACTGAAACCACCGAGGATATCACAGAAACACAGAAATTTGGATGTCTGGCTGGGACACGGCCAAAGCCATAAGTAAAGGATGTTCTGGAAGATGGGGGATTCAGGAAAGATGTGACCTTGCTGGTGGATTTTAGCAAGGTCATGGTGCTTCCTTGGCCAAAGGAACGGTGTTACCCAGGAAGAACATTATTAGTTAGTTAACAGCCTGGTGTGTTCAGGGGCAGGTGCAGGTCTTTATGGAGTTGGAGAGCACAGAGGGTGTTGACATAGAAGGCATGCTGGTGGGGACGGGACCCCTGTGTAGACAGGGGTGGTGGCAGTGGGGTGAGCTAACCATCAAGGATTATGTGTTCGAAAGAAAATTCTAAGAATTTCAACCATATATGATGTAGAAGAGAGCCTGGAAGGTTTAAATAGTGAAGCAACATAATTGAATTTCTGTTTCTTAAAGACACTATGTCATTGTAAGGGATGAACCAGAAGAGGAGAACCTAGAGTCAAAGGGACCAGCTGGGAGACTAGTCAGGAAACAAGGGTGTCCGGAAGATGACCATGGAGAAACAGCAAGGTAGAAGCCATGTGTCACCATCACAATGGGGGTGGAGGGTCAAGGTTGACTCTGAGGCATCTAGGACTAGGGTCCTGCATGGGTTGTGGGGAGGAGCAGGGTGGTACAGGGCGCCTTGGGCCATGACATTCGTTGTTGGAAACAGACCATAAATCTTTCTGCTGATGAGAGGAACTGGGACCAGGGCTGGGAGAATCTCTCCAGTCTCTATGGGAAGGGAGCTGCTCCACTGAAGGGAAAAGCCCAAACAAAGCATCCTAAGGATGGTGCTGGTGTTGGGAGGAAGCAGGAAGGTCAGAGGAAGCATGGAGTGCATTGATGGAGGAAGAGATTTCCTCCCTGCTACAGGATCTCCTACTCTTAAGGAAAGAAAGTTCCAAGAACTCTAATGCACCTGGAAGCCCCCATCTTCCCGGACCATTCTCTTTCACCTTTTCTTCCCTCTAAGCATACTAGCCTCCTTACAGTCCCAGGGATGCCCCCTGCTTCCCTGGAGTGTAACTACCATTGAATTATCCTGCCCACCCCCAGTGGATGCCGTGACAACTAGAATGTCAAAGAGCAGCTTTCCTTTAAACAGAACCCTCCTTGTCCCATGCCTCTAGGGCTTTCCCCACCCTCTTCCCAGTGTCTGACAGGCCTCTCTTCCTTCTTCACAGTGGCTTTGCAAAATCACACTTAAATATTTCATTCAGTACCCATTTCCTCTAATAAGCCTTCTCTGCTCCCTCTCCTATGAGCTAGGAACTCTCTTTGTGTTTCCATAGTACTCTTGATTGTGTCCACCATCACACTTCTCAGAGAATTGAAATGATCTCAGGCCAATATATTCCTACCATTAAACTGTGAAAACGGGCACCTCCCAAGGTTGGCACATAGTAGCCATTCAATCAACATTTCTTAAATAAATAACCAATGTTTCTTAAACTGAAATGAATAGTTTTGGTAGGAAAAAGCAAGGATTACAAACAAATGTTCAAGGAGACAGAGTTGAAAAAGTGCCTATGAAGGTAATATATTCCCTATGGGTCCAATTCATAATAGAGAAATGTTTGGATGCATTTGAAGTGTACATCACTAATGGGGAACTAGCTTTTGCCAACAGTTTGAAATTAAATTTATACCACATATATATTTATTACTCCAATGGCACTCAGGAGAACTTTCTGGCTTCTTGATGCCTACAATTTGCATAGGGCTGGGAGGAATAATGCCTACACTTTTTTACATCTTGCCATCATTTACTACTAACAATGAAAGATATGAGATCAATGGTGACATCCTTGTGGTGAGCAAAGCTATAGGTTTAACCCATTTCCTCATACACTCAGGAAGACTACATTTCCTAGCACTCCTTGCGGGGTTATCATGGAATGAGTTTGGCCAATGAGAATATGAGTAGAAATGATGAGTCACTGTGATTCCAAGGCAGAAATTGGTGTGGATTTTCCATATTCCTCCATCTCTGTGCTTAGAAGTGAAGGACTCCAACATGTGGGATCCCATGGAAGTAGCCTACATCTTTGCATCACTCTTTCCCACTGAGACAACCTACACTGGTCTGTGATTTGATCAAGAAATGAATCTTTTTTTGTGTTAGGTCACTGATACTTATAGGTTTTTCTGTTGCAGCAACCAGAGTTGTTTATTATAAATAATACAACCTCACAGAGCTGTTTTAAAGTAAATAACATTCCTCTACATAACCGTTGAAATGTCTATTTATTAATAACTGGTGCAGTGTTTATTTTTAGATAGAACATAAAAAATCAGGTAAGAATTGTTTGCATAATATATATATTTATATGGAAATCAACTTATTAAAGTTGTTCAAATATTGGACAGAGCCAGAATATAAATTACACATACAGTTTAAAAATTACAGGAAATCATATTATAAAGAGCACTAAAGGCCACTTGTGGAATAGTTGTGTTCCCGTGTAAGCCAGAACGTGAAGAGAGCCTATTCGTAGCACGGAGGAGACAAGTCCAGGGAGCAAGGCACCAGAATTCTATGCCAGAAGAAGGGGGTAAAAGAAGATATGACCCAAATCAAATACAATGGGTTCGCATCATTGGAAACCTCAATTGTTCTTCGATGATGAATGATATTTTTGATCCCTGCTACGTAGAAAAAGGTGGGGGGGAAATAATCCTATCCCATCTGAAGCAAAGTTGAGATCATTTTTTCCTTTAAGTCTAGGAAGGGTCACCAAATGTGATGAGGTTCATCTGTCTTTCTTAGGGATTTTCCAGAATAAGGCAGAGCCTACTTTACCCCTCTATCAGCAAATGCCTGAGGCTAGACAGAAAGGCTGCCCCAGATTTTGGAACTTGGCCCACAGCTGGGTTTCCAATCCTCGGGGAAACATTGGAGAGTAAAGCTGATTCTCTCTCCCTTGGAAACGTATTCAGAGGGGTAAAGAAGGGCACCATATGCAGAACCTTGATCTTTTCATATCGAGAAAGAGAGAGTCACAACTGTTCTGAGCTTTTGGCCTCCAGAGACTGTTTTTAAAGACTAGCCTGTTTCTACAGGAATCCAAAGCCCTGAAATAAAGGTGCAGTTTAGAGACAAAAGACCAGCACTGGAGTCAGCGGAGACTTAGAGACATTTGAACTCCCTCCATTAAAAACAATGACAGAAGATCCTTGGGGACAGAGAACAAAGGGTGCTTGTGGGATTAGCTGCAGCCACCAAACCCCAAGGGCTAATGGATTCCAGCATGAACCAGGTGAATAATTTATGTGGCCTTAGTTTCTGTCATTGACAGCTGGATTGTGAAACCAAAGGACTGAATAGTCCAGGCATCCCTGCTCTCCCCAGGGAGTCTGTGGGTCTGTGATCATTTTACTGTAAAGCTGACCAGACAGAGGAAGGCAAGGCCTCATGGGGGGGACACAGGGCCTGAATTGGGAACATTTATATGACACAGGAGACTTGGAATGCAGGTGAGGGCAGAATTTGAGTGGGAGAACCATGGGATTTGGCTACAATCTCAGCTCTTCCTCCTATAATATTTAAATTTGGGCACGGTCATTTCTGTTTCCCTCCCATTTTCAGTTTCCTCATCTCTGAGACTGAGACAGGAGTGTCTCCCTCGTGGGCTTGGGATGAGGATGTTATGGTCCATAGAGAACAGTTGTGTTTTCTGATATTCATGAAGAGAACTTAGGTTAAGCTTCTCTCTCCTTCCTTGACCTCAGTCTTATGGGCAGAGAAAGAGAAGGGAACACTGAAATTAAATAAAACATGCTCTCATTTTTCATTACTCTTAGGCTTCAAATTTCAATCTTTTTGACAAGTAAAAGAGCAATTACAAATACATTTCTAATCAGTAGGCCAGGTTTTTGATGGATTGTTAGCCATTCTAAGATTATTCTCATAAAGTCACCATTTTGACTGTTAAAATCTAGTAATTTTTTTTTTCCTGAAACTTATTTTAATCCCAGAACAGTGCTATTGGGAGGAACAAGTCTTGGGTACAATTATAAGTTTTCAATTACTCCCATCCAAGAACTTGACCACCTTTCTCCTTGATTCTCTTAGTAGCATTTGGTTCAGCCTGACTCAGGAGAGCCAAACTCCTTCCATGGAGTTTAAGAGTAACTAAACACGGTCACTCTTCATCAAAATGCAGAAAGCCCAGATTCTGGAAGATCTGTCCCAAGTGAAACCCAAGTGGAAACCAACTACAGAGATCTTTATGAGAGTCAATAAAGGCCTGGTGATTTCTTAAAATAATACCCTACTTACACAAACATAAAATGTCTTAAGTTGAATCCCATTTGGATCTTGTAGCTTTTGATGAAGGCCCTAGAATACCTGGTTAGGAGCTGGTGAATGGGGGTTTTCTGGGACAAGGTTTGAGGAACCAGGCTGTGCTCAGGTGAGACCAGATCCCAGTAGAAAGGGACACCTTTGGTAGAACTGGCAATTTGGGGTAATATAGATCCCCAAAGAAATCATATCTCATTGTCTTAAATCAGACCCGTAGAAAAATCCATTTGCTTGTCCCATAGAAGGGGATACAAGCTGAGTTGTGACTCTGGGGCTGAAATGAGTTCAAGCTGGGCCAAATGGATGAACCAGTTCAAGTTTGTCAGGATGAAGAGGGACAAAGCAGGAATAGCCAGATAAGTGGCCAAGGGTTGTTCTTTATATTTTCTTAACTGCATCTAGTAGCAGGAGGCCTTTGGAAGATAGAAGGAGTTTGGAAGGAGGAACATTTTCATCTTTGAATACATGGGAACATCGAGCATATTTCAGAGATGGGAAGAAGTCTCAGGAAGTATGTCTGGTTTAGGACTTTATTGAGTGGGCCAGGAAATTTTCATTCATTTTCTGGGCTCCACAGTCACACTTCTTTGTCTCCAACATCTGAACCAGGATTCAAGAGACTTGCATTCTAGGTTCACTCTGCTACTCCATCCCTTATTTAATCAGAGACCTGGTGTGATTCCCCACACTCTGAGCCTCTGCTTTCCCATCTAAAAAGAGAGGTAGTTCTTCTGGATGGTCAGGTTTCCCCATGCTCTGAGTATCTCAGAATTTATGAAATTTTGTCTCCACGCATCTATATAATAAGTCAAAGCCAGTCACGATTTTCCTATAGGGGTGCCGAAGCTGAGGCTGATAAAGTCTGGGACAAAGTCCCCAGGAAGGATTTGACATGCTCTAACTTTCTTCTGCAAGTTTCCCAACTTGCTGCTAGGGTGGGTCTTACAGCCATCACGTCTTGAACCAGGAGTCCTTTCACATGAAATCATTCCTTTTTGACTTTACTTCCTGTAAACCCTCTTTTGAGAGAACAGTGCAGCATCTGGGTCTAGGGGAACGTCCTAGCCCCGCCTCTGGGATCAAACTTTTCTCCTCTCTTCATCCTGACATTCCTTCTCTTCTGCATTTTGTTGAAGAGTAACCATGTTTGGTTATAGAGTGGTACTTATATAAAAAGTAATTGTAACAGGGTCTGATTTTGTCATGTAATGATTGGGATTATATCTCCAGCATCATTTTTTTCCTGAAAAAATTTTCTGGTGTAAGATTAGAAGTCATAAGTAACATCAAAGAGTTAGGCAAATAATCTACATGTACTGTTAAAAGGAACCTGAATAACAGTTCCACACATGGGTCTGTCACTGTACTAGGGGTTTTTCATATAGACTGATTGCCTTATTTGCAATTGACAAGATAAGACAAATAATAGTTGATGTCAAATACTTTTGAATGTTCTAAAACACAAACTTTCATCCAGGTCAGCTCTATATCCTTCTTATCTCTTTGAATTACTATTACTAGTTCTCAAAACCTTGAAAACTATGCAGACTGCCTATCTTCTAACCTGTTATAACCTGAGTGTCTATGAAGTGCTACCTGCTACCTTGTTTAGAGGGCAATTAGTGTTAAATGGTATAATATCAGTAACACAAGAATTTTGGGTTAATTTGGATGTGAAGAAAAGATACTCTTTTTAAAAGTTCATTCTGAAATGAGTGAATTTTCAAGAACAAGTAAAGGCAAATTCCTAAGAATTTTCAGAAGGAGTTTCCTAACTCCTTTCCTAAGAAGTTTCGGAAAGCAAAGAAAATCTTTGTAATCCTAGGTGCCTTGAAAAACTATTCATGGAGACCAAAGGGCAGCTACATGCATCTACTGGAGAAGCACAGGGTTGGGGAATCAGAGGTGTATCAGCAGCACTGTTGGAAGTGTAGGTGATTTCCAAAGACCTGGACAAATTTCTTCTCTTGCTCCTAAAGACTTTGACCTGCCGGTTCCCATAGACTAAGTGGCCCCATTCTTTTCAAATGGATGGGGCCATGACCATGGCCTCTCTTGGTTAGATGGTAAAAACCAAGTAGCTCAGCTTCTTGTCTGGCCTCCATCTAGGCAGGGATTTAGAGAGGAGGGAGAAGCTGGCTTCTTCAGATGCTACCTTCTTGTACAGCTTATCTGGAGCCATAAAGTCCCAAACACAAATCCAAACTCCCATTCAGCCCACTCAGGCTTCACTGGTGTGACGGCTCACGCAATCTTATGCAAGGTTTGTGCTCTCACTTTCTTCCTGGTTGAACTTTCAACCGTTTCCAAGCTGGGAAGCATTCTTCATGCCACAGAGTTGTCTGCAGCAATGAAATCAGATATTTTCCATTCTTCGTAAACAGATTGAAGGGACTTCTGACATTCGAGGCCCCCAGATTCCTAACTTTCTCATGGCAAAAACTGTGGCTTTCTAATCTCTGAATTTTGATTGCACAGTTCCTGGCACAGAGTGATGCTTAATAAATTTTTGTCAAATGAATAAACAAATGAATTTTTCTTTATTACACTCTCATTACAGTAGCATAGAATTATAAAAATAGTTTTGGCAAATCATGAGTGGATTCTGTTATGTTAGGTTTTCTATAGCTAATTACTCTTTCAACTCAAAGTACAAAGTGCCTGAATCAGATAGACATAGATGTGTAACAGTTGACTAATTAGTTTGTGTTGACCTCTACAGTTTGGGGTTTTCCTGTTTTTTTGTTTTTTTTTTTTTTTTGTTGTTGTTGTAGTGGTGGTGGTGGTGGTGGTAGTGGTTTGTTTTTAATGAAAACTAGAGCTTAATAATATCAGTGTCATATCTAATAACTCTGAAGTCTCAGTTCTAAGAATGAATACAGTCATTGAAAAGATTTTTCTCAATTTAGTGGTTCTCTCTTTGTCTCCCACTTTAAAAACAAGCTTTTGGTACTTGCTTGTGTGCTAGTGTTTTATAGTCAAACTCATGCTTCATCTCAAGTGTTTTTTCTCACCCCAGTAGAATCTCATTTTGTCTAAAGTTAATTTATTTCATTCATTTTGATCTTCCTAAAATTTGACCTCTTTAAAAATTTGTGTGCATGCGTGGGTGTGTGGTACAGGGGATTGAACCAAGGACCTTGTGAACAGTGCGTATGTGTGCTATCAGTGAACTTAATCCCTGGTTCCAAATTATTTGCTTTCTTGTACTTACTGAATTTACTCTTTTTGTTGTTGTTCTGAAGATTAAGCCTGGGATATCACCTGCTGGGCAAGTGCTTTACACACTTAGTCTCACCTCTTACCTTTTCTATACATCATATTATAACACACAGAGGACAAACAAATAAAATGAGATCATGGTTTTACTTGAGAAGATCATTCCTAGTTTTATGATGTAATTGATTTGTCACTATTTCAAGGGATTTGGCCCAAACCCCTGTGATCCTGGAAAATTGGAAACCCATTGGTGCATATTATAATCTTGGGGCATATTATTAGCCAATTCTTGTGGGTAATTCTTTTGTCCAACAGAAGGACCTTTGTGGAAGCACACACTGTTTCTCCCCATCACTTAAATATTCCATCTTGGTCCTTAAACTCCTGCTTCCTCAATACCAGCTCTGTTGTAATGTTGTCTGTGGGCACACAACTTGAACAGGTTTGGTTTGCTTTCCTAGAATGTATTTTTGGGGGGACAAAAAGGAATATCAAACCAGAATTATTGAAGATCAATTTTCTTCTTCTTTTTTTGTTTTCTTAGGTGGGAAAAACAGTTTTAATATTCTTATTAATTCATGAAATGCATATTTTTCTGTGTCCACACTGATAGCTAATAAGAAAACTTACTACATGTTGGTGACTTATTGCAATCAACAAAAATTCAGTTCTTGGACTTAGGAGCCCATGCAGAAGCTAGACTGCCCACCCTTGGTTTGGGAAATGATACAGGTTCCACTTCTCAGTAGGGTACTAAAAGAACAATAAGAAAGTTTCTCTAACTTTAACTTAGAAAAGACAATTTCTGCATACCCTTTCTAACTTTGAGTCCATGATAAATATTTCCCACTTAGAGCTAAAAAGATTTCACTCTTTTGACCAAGAACTCTATCAAATTCTTGAAAAACATATCTGCTTATAATATATTGATGTTAATAGATTCTGCAGGAATATTGACATATTAGAAAAATAATTTATGCATATGTGGAGAATTTGATTAATTCTCCATCTTTTTTTTTTCTTTCAATAACTCAAATACATAAAGACGAGCAGAGTTACTTGTTAGATGGTAGGCAGCACAGTCAGTTCTGGCAAAAGATTCCGGGAGGATGAGAATGAAGAGCTAAACCCTTAGGAAGGAGCATAAAGTTTCTTGGGTTTTGGCCCCGGTGGCATTACTGAAGCCATGTTGAAGGGAGTGGAAGAAGGGATGAAATGGTCCATACCCTTTGCCTCCCAGAATGCCATGAAGCCCAATGGAAAGCCACAGGGGAGGGCTTCATGTCTGATGCGTGTGATCATTCTTGTGTTTTTCCTGCCTCAATTTCAAGGTCAATACCCATCCATTCATGGGACCCTCCATGTACAACTCCCTTCTACCATTCACAATGTCTGCCTTTGTTCAGGCTTTGGTTTTAAGTGCTTAAAGTCAGGAGCCAAGCTTTAAGCACTGCTATATTTTTAGCCTTTTGTACATGACCCATTTGGCATATGTGTTGAAAGGAACCAACCTCTAAGCAATTTCTTTCCAACTCAGGGCAGAGTACCTGGATGAGGTCTTCATGTAACCATCAACCAAACGTCTGCCATAGCAACTATGGCTCCTATCAAGGAGGAGAACATTGGTAGAAGTTGCATGTAGACATTGGTTTAGGTCATTTCCATCATCTTGATGGTCCCCATGGCAACTACCCACACAACCAGTGCTTAGATGGGTGAGCGGAGTAAGACAATAGATACTATGGTGTGGCCCTTTAGCTAGTGTAGCCCATGCCTAACAGAAGCCTTTTCTATCAGTCTTTGAGAGAGTTGTAACATCTCTGAAGAGGCCACAGGTGACTTGTGCTGAATATTAATGCTTTTACAATAGTGCTCTTCAGGCCATACGCTTACCCTCAGTGAGTTATGGCTATGTGCAGTTCTAGTATTTTCACTGAAAAAGTCTGTAGGAGTAAAATTGGATGATTCTGGAGATTTTGCCTACTTACTTAATAATAGATCAAGCTTGTTTGTATAATTTTTTTTCTGAATCCCAAATGCAATGTATTGAGTAAGCCTATTTTGCAATAAAAGCAGACAGCCTCTTCCCCTGGATAAACTATGGCAATTGCTTCCCACATGACACAGAGTACTGGTGTCTTGGCATGATTTCTGGGTCCTAATGAGAGAGAGGAGGGAAGAGTCCAGGGTAGGGAGGGAGTCAGCAGATGGGGCTTTGAGTCCTGGTTCTCCATGGGACAACAGAGTGACCCCAGCCATGTCATTATACCTGAGCCTAATATTTCTCATTTCTAAAAAGAATAATTTAGAAAATATAATTACTGCATCCCCTCTTGATTGTAATTTCTGCTTTGGATATGGAGAAGAATGTGAATTGGAACCTTATTTTGAAGATACTGAACTTAGCTCCTGCCTAGAGGGGCTCTTCACTTCTGGCAAATTTCATTATCTTTGCCTACATAATTTGGGAACTACTTTAGTTTGTGTGCTTGTGTCTGTCGGGTGTGTATGTGCTGTGTGTGTGTGTGTGTGTGTGTGTGGTGTAATTTCTCCCCTCTGATTTGTAACACATGTGAAATTCTACACTTGGGGTCACCAACACCTTTTTACAGATGAGGAAAGAGGCAGACCAAAGGAGGTCCCTTTGAGAGCTTTGAAATGATTTTGTGGACTTTCCCTTAACAAAATCCTTTCTAAAATTCTTGGTTTGGGAGATTGGATGACTATCTTTCTTTGTGTCTGCTCAGTAGGAAGCCTCTTGGCATGCCATGTGTTTTCGTGGAGAAAATTATTTTCTTGCTTTAGAAAACTGTTAATTACCAGAGTATTTTACACAAAGGGGCAGTGATCCTTAAAAAAAAAAAAAAAAAAAAAAAAAAAAGAGAAGAAAAGAAAAAAAGGAAATTCTATTCTCTGCTTACCAAAACAAAACCCAAACCAGCCAACCAAACCAACAAACAGCACGGCTTATCAATAATTTCTCCCGGTACTGGTCCAGTCATGATTAAAAGGAAGAAGAGCAGATAAATGTGTGTCCTAGAAGAGATTAGCGGTACCATTTATATAGTGTCAAGTCATGCAAACCATGCTGAAAGGAAGCAGCTTCGTTGTGGCGACGTGGGAGGAAGAAGGTCGTGAGAAGCCCCTGCTCGCTGGGGGCCACCACGCACGCGCATGCACTTGATGCAGCCATTGGTGTCCCCGCTGGTAAGCGCTGGATGTGAGAGTAAGTGAACTATACAGAGTCTGTCTACATTACAAGGAGGAGTCAGCCAGTGACCCCTTTTAAGAGGGCTTGTTGGAAGGGGTCCATATTGAATCCGAAATCCCGTCCCCTGTGGACGACAGAGGCATGGAGCCGCTGGGCGTGAAGGGGTCCGTGTCGGTGTCCGTCTCACCCTCGGCGAGGTACCGCTTCTCCCTCATCCAGCTCGACCCCGCAGTGGGGCCAAACATATAATCATCTCTGTCCTGGGAGATGCTGAAGCCACTCGGAGACCGCTCCAGCTCTTCATGATTGACAGACATCAGGGACAGAGGTGTGTCGCTGTCCCGCGTGATGCTACGCCTCTGCCAGGGCGAGATGTGGTCCGAGTAGGGGCCGTGCAGTTCAGCCTGGGAGTGGTAACTCACTCGGGAGTCGAGAAGAGTCAAGATCGGCAGGACGGTGGGCCTCTCTGCATAGGTGGACGCCGAGGAAGGCAGAGTGGCCTGAACCTTTGCGGAACTGGGTTCCCCTCGGGGCGGATTCACCGGGTCATATGCAAAAAACCTATAGGGGCCGACTTTGTCGATGGGCACCTGGTGGAAGGTGTTGGGGGGATCAGGGGCACCTGTCTCAGAATAGTTGCAGATGATGGTTTTCAAATCAGAATACCTGTTGTCCTCTTTCTTCTCCCCTTCAGCTGGCGAGGAGGTCCCCTTGGTCGGGTAGTACTCGGTGACATGCACCTGCAGCCGCTCCATATGCTGCATATGCATGTCCACAAGGAAATCCAGCTTCTTCCCCATGTCATGAACCTGGAAAATACAAGGGACTGGGCATGACTGCTCCCTCTGGGGTGGGCATCATGGTTATTGGTTGGGAGGGGGCACAGCATGTATAAACTTTCCAGAAGGGAAGAGAATTCATGCAAGTCTTAATAATGACAGCAACTAATCATTTATTTTGTGCCTCCTAGCAAGCTCTGCATGAGAGTTAATCTGTAAATAGCCTAGGCAGGGCCTTTCTGGGAGGCAGAGGCTGGAAGCAGAGAGATGTTTTGAGGAAAGTGTTATAGGCCTTCATGGTCCCCCAGTGGAAGAGGTGGCCTTGCTCTTTGTTGCTACTCCAAGCAAGGAGTGGGAGTTCATGGTTTGCAAACAGTGTTTACCCAGAATCCTGTGGATTCTTGGAGTATGTTTCACCACAGGCTGATGTGAACCCTGGAAGTGCAGGGGCAGTGTTAGCAGGACTTTGTGGAGCTGGAGACCCACCCAGAGCCTTAGGGATACAGTGGAAGCCACCTCTGCTTCTGTCTGCCTAAATGGGAAATATATTTGAATTTTTGGGAGGGTGTATACACAAGCCACATGCACATGTATGTGATATTCTCAATTCCCTGGGAGATGCTGCAGTTGGCATGTGAACAATATCATCTGGGGATATTAAGCACAGTGTAAACAGAGGTTTAAAACGACATCCAAGCCTTCATGACATCTGACCCACAGAACAGCTGGTCACACACTCTGTGACTCATTTAATTTTACAGAGGTACAGGGAAATGAAGTAACTTGTCAAAGGTCATAGACCTGGTAAATGAAAGAACTGAGAATACACATTAAAGTTTTAAAATAAGAAACAATGTGGGGCTGGGGTTGTGGCTCAGTGGTAGAGCACTCAGGAAGTACATGCGAGACCCGGGGTTTAATCCTCAGCACCACATAAAAATAAATAAATAAAATAAAGGCATTGTGTCCAATTACAACTAAAAAATAAATATTAAAAAAAAAACAATGTGTGTGTGGTCCTGGGGATGGAACCCAGGTACATTCTACCACTGAGCTACATCCCCAGCCCTTTTTATTATTTTTTTTAAAATTTGAGACAGGGTTTCAGTAAGTTGCCAAGGCTGGCCTCAAACTTGCAATCCTCCTGCCTCTGCCTCTGGAAGAAACAGCGTTCTTGATGGGTCAAAATACAGAATAATTATTTAAATTTTCTCTCATTTCTTCTGCATAGATCCAATGTGGATTATGAACAAAATAAAAGGATGGATATGTGTGTAGAGGAAACCTTCAGTGCAAAATTAGGCAAATGATGCTAGAATATGAGCTGTTTGGCTGTGGACGCTAAGAGGTACGCTACGTGAGTGCTGGGGGTGGGCAGGTTTCTCTTTTCACACCTACAGCCTGCCCTGGCCACTCCACAGGCCAAGCCCTGAGAGGGACTTAGAAAAAAGGAGGCGAGAGGCGGTGAGAGATGGGACAGGGCACATCTCTGAGGGACCACCGTGGAGTGCATGGGGTGGCGGTGAGCTATATCCAGGCAGTTCGCCTGTGTCAGCTCACTCAATCCTCCCAACCACTACATGAGGATTACAATGGGGAAACTGAGGCTCAGAACAATAGATTACCTTGTATGTGGTCAGCCAGACAATAAAGGCCAACCCAGGGACTAGGCTCCACCTCCTTTTCTGAGTGGTGGTCAATATTGCTCAAGTATCATGTGCCCCTATGAAAAGTGGCATTTGGAAGTCAGTTGGCTTTCTGCTGAGGGAAAGACCTACCTGTCTTTCGACTTTGACAAACTTCCCCATCATACTTTGGTCTTCCATTTCCGATGTGGATGCTCTGGCTACATATGGTTCATTCCTAGGAAAAGGCCAATGATTCTTTAAGATCATTATATACAGTTTTGCTTCGCAAGGTCATTCCTGCTAGGGAGGCCATGGCCCCGGAGATCAGCATTCTCATTCTTCTGCTTACCAAGGCTGGAGAGCTCAAGTCTCCAGACTCATGAGAGAAGCTGGTGTTTTCCAGGCTTCCCCACTGATGGTTTCATGCTTACCTTACTGCAGAAAAACTTGAAGGCACTTTGTATTGAAGTTACTAAAGCACCTGGTAGTGCTGATGTTTCATCCCTTGCCTTTCAGCCTCTGACTGGAGAGAGCGATGTGTGTGTGTGTGAAGGTGGGGAGGGGTTATCTGATCTCTGAAATTCTATACAGTGGGTCTACATATATTGCATGTGGCCCATTTTACTGAGAATTGAAGCAAAAACTGCTTCTGGAAAATTTTGCAAAACAAAGGATGCTGGTAGAAATGGGATTAAGATGCGTGGTGTGTTTGCTCTTAGCTTCAATATTTTTATACTTTATATGGATGAGAGGAGTCTCACTATTGCTCAGAACTGCTCATGTGAAGTCCCTTCTTGTTTTTTCTCTCTCCTAAGCTTTTTCCCTTTAAATCTCTGGACTCTCTTTAGCTGAGCAACTGTGAATTAAAGCAGATGTCATAAATCAGTGACCATGTGCTGCATCTGGCCCCCAGTGTTTTCTTTGTACTGCCCAGATTTGAAAATACATAAAAAATGGGGAATTACTAAAAAAAAAATCTGGATATCAGTCTTTCTTTTAAAAAAAAATTGGCAGCAGAGGGCTGTCATTTTTAGGATCAGTAGCAACAGAATAGAGTGACAGTCACCTCCTGTAGACAGGGCATACTTTCTGGGTCTATGGTCCCCTCACTCCATCCCCCAGGCTGTGGCTGAGGAGCAGCTGCCTTTGATCACCACCCTGACCTCTCCTTATAAAAGGAAGGTGCATGATGTCCCTAAGGGGGACTCCTTACTTGACTCAAACACATTTGAGAATAAATAGATGAAAGACAAGCTGTGGGCCTTCTACAGGACACTTCCTTGTTCAAACTCTCAAATATTTCAGAGGGAGGACCGCTCTCCAATTGCAGTGTGTCAGGGGCCTGATGTGCAATTGCCTTCTCTGCCTTTGTCCTGGGAGAGACACCAGTCCAGGGTGGAAGATGCAGGAAAAGGAACTGGGCTCCTAACAGGAAGTGTTCTTCCTTCCTGCTTCAACAAACTTATGTGTCTCCTCTTGCTTCATAACAAGGTGGTTATTTTTTTTTCTCCCCAAACCATGAAAAGAAGCATCATCTACATGGTCTGGGAAGAGAGGTGGGAAGGACCCAGCTGAAGGATTGGGGGAGGGGATGCTCCACAGGCTTGGGCCACAGGGTCCACCAGTCAGTGCACACAAGTCTCACCTGGGAGATTGCTGGGATGGATAGGTGAAAGTTGTCCCTTTCTGAGACTTCTTATGTTTCGGCGTGGATGGAGGTCCAGGGGTGAAAATCATGTCTATTCTGAAAGAGGCAAAAAATAAAGGGGGAGATATTAAATTACACAAAGCTTTGTTTTGGAAGGAAAGCAAGTCAGAATGACTTATGGGTTTGGAATATGTAAAAGAAGGAAAAAGAGACAGAGGAGAAGAGAAACAGAAAGAAAAAGAACTTAGCACATAGTACATTACCACCCTTTTCTGTCTGATGGCACTGAGAGCATTTTCCCGTCCCCAGGGAGAGGGAGGGAGGCAGACAAACCACTGAGACAGGGTGAGGACTGCATCTTGTTATTTGTTACAGGAAATGGCATATGTGTGTGGCAAGCCTGTGTATCTCCCAGCTCTTTTATCCCTCCCCAAACCATTTAATTAGGGAGTTTTACAGAGGAGTCCTAGACTCCATCTTTCAGTGTGTAGATGCCTGTTGATCAGCAGACATCTCTGGCTATGACCAGGATGGGACCAATCCTGGCTCTGCACCCCACTTTTACTTCTGTGAGACACCAGCTTTCTCTGTGAGCTGGGATGAATGAGAGAGAAATGTATCCCTTCATGCTGCAGAGTTGGGGTGGAAGCAGGACCATTAAGACCATGCATCTGGAAGTACCCATCTCTGTCTCCCCACTGGAAACCCAGCACATCTCTGTGGACAGGCCATATTTCATACTAAATCAGCTTTTCTGTCCATCTAGCCCCCTGCAGTATCAGCATGGCTGGGGAAACACAGGTGGTCATCCAGGTGTTCAAGCTCTGGCCACAACTCCTAGGAGTACACTTTCCTGATGAATATTAAAAACTATGACACTGTCACCATCCAGTCTGTGCTTATTAAAATTGGCTGATATTTGTGGAGTTGGGTCTGTCTTAGCCATCATGCTCCCTTCCTTGGTCTCTAAGAGCCACACTTGCATAAAGAATAGAATATCACACTCAGAACTTGCTCACACTTCCGTTTGTTCAATAGGCACTGAGCTCTGACTGCCTGAAACTGTGTGAGGCAAAGTAAGCTTACCTTCAACTTGATGGCATCATTCACTTCCAACCCCTGCAGAGTGGTGTCTCTGTTAACTCCCCAGGAGCCTCGAGTGGGGAGACATTATTTGGACAAGCCCAGAAAGGACTCACATTCATCTGAGTTGTCTCAATTTCTCTATAGGTCCCCTACAAGGGAGAGTGTGTGCATGTCATGTGTATTTCTCAGTGTGTGTGCGTGCGTGTGTGTGTGTGTGTGTGTGTGTGTGTCTGTGTTTGTGATCATGTCATTCATACACAGTATATCAGTTAAGATCATCACAATATCTAGGCAGATCTTAGATAGATCTTGTGATGATAGCATATGTGATACCTACAGGCCACCATACTCACTGGGTAATTTGGGTAAATCTTTGGCTCTTTCAGCTTTCATTTCCACATCAGAAATATGGCACCTGTTATGCAATAAACACCTTGAAGATTCTAAGGGACTGGGCACATATGCACAGTATCCAGGTGCTGAATTAAGATGGTTGCAATTAATAGTGGGACACTGATGCCATTTGCATATTTTCACTATTATAAATAACACTTAAAGTTTTTAATATGGTCAAAAAATACATATATAGAATTAGCCAGCTGGACTTAATGGGGTTTTGTATTTATTTTTTGCAGCATGCAAAGCAACACAGGGAGAGCCAGTGGAATATATGCCGCCTCCTCTCCATCAGCCATGATTGGGTGCTGACCTCGGCTGGGCAGTGGCAATGACACACAGTATCTTCACAGCCCATTTGGTCTGGTACTTGTTGGCTTTGACATCCACAATACTTGATGAGAGTTTTTGTCCTTAAATTTTCTCCCCTGCGTTTTCCATTACTTCTGAATGCCTTTCACGGTAAGCTCTAAGGTTTCACCTGACTTTTATTCCTAAGTGGCAGGGAGAATGTAGTCCCACCAGTCCATTAGGGGGGACTCTCTTACCTGGTCTGAAGGTATTTTATCCTGGAAAGCATGTCGAGGTGGCCTGCGGAATACTGCTCAATCACATCCTTCACGTCATAAGGCCTCAACGTCTCCTTGAACTTTTTTTTATAGAGACGGAATTGCAGAATTCTACAAGGCAAAGAAGGGGCATTTGTGCATCATGCTGGGGGTGAAGGGAACTGTAACAGGAGGCTAGCAAAGTCAGGGCAGGGGAGAGAGAGCAGAGAAAACCACCTAGGGACACTCTCTGGCCTTTTGTTGCAGTTCAATCCCTTTGAACCACTCGTAATTAGGCCTGCTGGCATCTTTCCTGCAGGATTACCTCACTTTGATCATTTGAATAATAGACAAAAGGACAGAGCTGAGATGTACTGAGCTTTCATTACATGCCAGATGCTGAGCATCACACTTATGAACAATCTGCTAATACATCAGTTTAGGATGATTTGACTATGGCTCAGAGAGCTTCTGCACCTCCCCAGGGCTATCTAGCTCATGAGCACAGAGTTGATCCTGTGCACTTATGAGGCCCATGCTCTTAGTCATTGTCACAATGCTTTCTATTTGAGGACAGCTGGTGTATCTTCTCCTCAATAGACTCTTTAATTCTTTTGCTCTGGGCACCTAGAAAAAGTTAATTTCTGGTCTCTGGATTTTCTAAGTCTCCTTGTTACATAGAGAACCTAGAACAGTAGATGAAGTCAAACCCTCACTCCATCTTCCTGGGAAGCAGTAAGGTCAGGCATGATGGGCTGCTGAGGTCCTTGAGAGTCTCCTCTTGAGGGTAACTCCTGCTGAGCAGTGTCAGTGTACACTCTAACAGTGGGTGTCAGAAGGCACAGCTCCTCCCATTCCCTCTCAACTTGTGTTTGCACAGATCTTTGACATGGTGCATTGGAAGTCCTTTCTGTTTGTCGTGACCCACGGCTCCAGCATGAAACCACCATTTATTTCTACCTGTTGATTATAGCATCCCAATTACTTGCCCTCTTTCCCAAATTATTGCCATTTTATAAGCCTGACCTTTTCCTAGTTTCACTTAAGGTGAGAGTCAGAATTCTAAGGCTCACAGGATAAACCTGCCCCCTGCCTGCTTTTGAAAGTAAAGCTATCCTGGAACTCAGCACGACCACTGCTTCTGTACTATGGTGGCAGAGCTGAACACTCGCAACAGAGACCTAGGGACCTCGAAGCCTAAAACACTTACTGTCTGGCACCTTACAGAAGAAGTTTGCCAACCCTTGAACTAAGGCATCGGGGAAAATGCTAAAAATTAGAGGGCAGAGTCCAGAACATGAAGCAATCCTGCAGAGCCCTCCTTTTAGGTCAACACAGTCATTAACTAGTTTTCTCTGAATAAGATCCTTCGTCTGGTTATGAATCCAGGTGCTGTGTTCTCATCCAGCCTTTTCATTCTGTCCATGATGGTACCATGAGAAATAAGACAAGACTTTGCTGAAGTCCACAGCTTATTACACCCCGGTGCTTCCCCGATCTATAGGACCAGGAATCTTGCTGAAAATATCATGACTAGTTCTTGGACAATCAAATGAGTTCCCAGGATTCACCCTTATGAAGCTTGCGTTCTTGTTGATTTTTTTGAAGAATTCTAAAGCAAACCAGAAATCACCAGGGTTGATTATAGAATCCTCTAACACAGAATCCAAAAATCTCCTCTAACACAGAATCCAAAGGTCTCCAATTTATTATCTTGTTTCAATGTTAATGAATATGGGAAGAAGAAAAGCCATTCTTCGTCAAATGCTGATAAAGGAAGAAAACCCCCTGTCAGTATACCCTCTGTTCTGACACCCTTTTGAATAAACGCTGGTTAAACCCATAGAACAGTGTGGCAGTTGGAAGAACTGTCAGGAGGGCAGTGAGGACACGTTTTTAGCAAGGTGTGCAGGAGTCACAGACCACTGGCCAAGGAGAGCCATTGTTCCTGAGGCAGGGACCCCTCAGAGTTTTAATACCCTTGGTTGTTGGCCAGAAGTGACTGGAAGCTTCTTGCCCCTGCCCAAAGCCCATGGGCACCTTATGAGCCATGTCCTGGGGAGCTGAGCTGGGCCAGGGAGGCACAAAGGGGATGGGGGTGGTCATTACCTGACGGCTCGGATGGCGGCCTTGAGGGTGGGGATCATGTCTTCGATGAGGAAGTCATTTCCGTAGCCCCTGTCTTCTGCCATGGGATCGCCTGTCCCAGCATCTGGGAGGGAGACACAGGAGTCACTGGCAGGCCTCCACACGTGGGGAGGCTCTGAGACCCTCCCTGGAGTAGGCACTTCCAGGCCTCAGGCTTTGTCAGGCCACACTGTGGCCTCCAGCTGCCACAGCACCCACCTTTCCTTGCACCCCCCTTTTTTGTCCAGAAGTTTGAGTTTAGAGGCCCGAGGACTGGGGAAGGCATGTGAAGTGGGCAAAGTATGTCCCACAGGACCCAAGAGGTCCCATGAGACAGCAGTGGACACCTGTGTGGGCCCCAGAGTCTGACAGATCTGAAGTGGGATTCTTTCTCTGTCGGTCTGTCCTGGTGACCTTGGGAAATCACTATCTGTGCCATTCACACTTCACAGGTCCCAGAGAGTACCCAGCAATATGGTGAGAGTCAAGGACCCATGGCCTCAGACACGGGAGTCACTGCCTTCCTGCTGGCCCTCCCGCTTCATGAGTGGAAGATGCACACGAGGCCATTGTTCCTATGGCTCCTCAACCTGAGAGGGCTTTTCTGACCCCTCTTCCCCCTCCCAGTCCTATGAGCCCTGATGCCTGGAGGGACATGAATGAGATGAGGGAGAAGGAGGGAAGGGAGAGGCACTTTGGGGACTCAAGAGTTCTTCAAAGGAGAAGAGGGGAGGGGAGGGAGGAGGTGGGCTCAGGAGAGCAGAAGTCGGGGAGACAGGTGGAGGACGGGAGGACAGGAGGCCATTACCTTCGGAGCTCTGCCAGAAAGCGTAGGCTTTCATGCGGAAGGCGGTGCGGAAGCGCTCTTTATTGTTTAAGCCAGCAGGCTTTGGCTCTTTAGAAGGACTTTCTTCTATGGCATCTACATTCAGAGGGGTAAATAGCTTTCCTTTAGTATTGCTACCACGAGGATTAGAAAGGCGAACCCGATCCAAGAGACCCAGCTTTTGGCTACAAAATAAGCAAAAGTGAACAATTTTCCTCCTTAAGTGCAGGCTCTTGTAACTTCCCATCCCTCCATAAAGACTCAACGTCCTCCTCCAAGGCTGATGGGGAGCGGTGCCCAGTGTAGGACAGGGTGGGGCTCACACGCTGGGCACCAGTGCCCAGCCTCACATCTTGGGCGAGCTCCTCAACTCTCTGGACCCAGCTTCCTCCTATGCTTAAGTGGGGCGCACATAAGATACAGTAAGGGCGGAGACCCCCTCCACGGTTTCCCTTTCTGTAGTTTCAGCTATCTGCTGTCTACCACTATCTGAAAATGTAACTGGAGTGCAATGAAGGATTAAGATATTTTGAGAGAATGCATGCACATTGCATAACTTTTATTTTATCCTATTATTATAAATATTTATTATTTGTTCTTGCTGTTTATTTCTTACTGTGTCTAATTTGTAAATTCAATTTCATCTTAGGTGTGGGTATATATGTAAAAAAACAAAACAACAACAACAAAAAAAAAACACCCAGTGTATATCAGGCTCTGCACCACCTTGTTTCAGGATCCATAGGGATCTTGGATGCATCCCCTGTGGATGAGAGGGGCTACTGGGAGGTGCCTGTGTCATAGTTCATGCTGCAAAGATTCATTCCTTCTTCATGTCTCTCTCCTCTATATCAATAACTTTCTGTCTTTCCTTTTGACCACATTGTGGTGCAAAATATGACTTACACAGGCAGATCCTTATCAAATGCCCCTTGAACAGAACTAAATAATAAAGCCATAAAGTGGCACCTTTAACCTGCCATCCACAGACAGAATCTAGGGGGTACAGAAACTTGGGTGGAAAATGACACCTTTAAGTTTCTAGCCTTTAACTAAAATTTAGCATCTCTTTCAATTAACAAATACAGGTAACAAACTCCACCAATATCCCCAATGCCTATAACTGCCCACAAAATAAATTATAGATAATTGTATATCCTATTAGTTCAAGGTATTGTTTATGCTCATGGCAGCTTCAAGGTTATCATAGTATTCAACCTGCCACTAGGTCTTGTCCTTTGGTTCAACACAATGAAGCATGTATTTGACAGCTCAAACTTTTAAGTATTTAACTCTATTTAATACTTAACCAGTTTCCTTTATAACTGCATATTATATTTTATTTATGGATTCAAATAAGTATTCTAAGAAAGAGTCCATGGGTTTTGCCAGACTGCTACAAAAGTTCTTGGCACAAAAAGTAGTTGATAACAAATATACAGTTGTTCTGGTACAAAATATCAGCTCCTGGTACAAAATAACACCTCCACTTGAGGCCACCCTTCCCATCTGGCTGACATTGGCCAAGCCATGCTGTTTCTGACCCTCAGGAGCCCCATCTGTAAAACAAAGGTAAGCATTCCCTGCTCCACTGGGTTGCAATGAGAGGATGTTGGTCAAAGATTTGACAAAGAACTTGATACATGGTAGGTGCTCTTTAAATATGAATTTCTTGTGGTGCACAACTGAAATCCCAGAAGCTTGAGAGGCTGAGGCAGGAGGATCATGAGTTCAAAACCAGCCTCAGCAAAAGCAAGGTACTAAGCATCTCAGTGAGACCCTGTCTATAAATAAAATACAAAATAAGGCTGGGGATATGGCTCAGTGGTCGAGCGCCCCTGAGTTCAATCCCCAAAACATCCCTCCCCCAAAATAAATAGATATGAATTTCTTCCCTCTATTTCCCACCCTCTGTGCTGTTGCACTAGTTGGCATGAGAAATAGTGATTTCTGTGTGAAGATTTCTGGAGAGTCATATTGCATGTTTTCCCACATAAATAGGCTCTAGTCATTGGCTTCCTCTCTACCACTCCACATGGGGCTTAGCACAAAATAGGCTCTCATGAGAGGCTGAATGCATATGGGGGTCCCATCAGTTCCCTGTGGGCCTGGGACCACTCTGTGTCCTGAGAAGCCAGTCTCACTGCCACAGCTGTGGGCTTCGGCCTTTGCAGCCTAGCGTTGTGTGGAGGGAGGTCCTGGGGTTGGGGCTGCAGGGCTCCGGTGGGAATGCCACCCCTGCCAAGAACTCCTGCACTCCCTGAGCACCAGGTCCTCATCTGGTACAGGGGCCTGACAACTGCTTCATAGAGGCTTGGGGACTGTTACACATGATGTTATCTGTGACACTTCCTGCCTGCAGCCTGGTATAGAGAAGTCACTAAGAAATATTGTATAAATAAGTAAATAAACTGATGACTTTGAGAATAAGCAATGGGCACCCCTTATTTCTTGCTCCCTCTGGGGTTATTCTCTCTCATCCCACACTGTTCACGGCAGTTTGGTTGAAGGACTCCACGAAGAACCAGCCCAGGGTACATTTAGATAAACTCCAGTATTCAGCCAGCTCCATCTTCCCTGAGCTGAAGTCAAGATTTTTGGAGCTGCCTTCCTGACCAATATTTGGTGAATAGCAGATAGGACAGAGAAGATGTCAATGGTGGATGAGGCAGGAAGTGAACTGAACACATAGAGAAGGCAAACCTGCCCACCAAGGAAGAAGAGGCTTTGGCAGGCCATCTTCCTTCTTGGCCCCGACCTACCTGTCCTTCCAAACCTCCAAGTGGCTCCATCTTTCTATCTGCACCAAGCCCTTTGTCCTTCCCAAAGGGTCCTCCCACACACAGGTCCACCTGCCTGCAGTGCCCTTTCTCACCTCCTCAGACAATCTCATTCCTATCTGCAAATCTATGTCCAAGTGTCCCCCCTTGGAAATTAGATACTCCTCATATGCTCCAAAGTCATGTTGTATTTCTCTCTGTCACATATTAACACACTGTGTGGAGAAACCATTTCCACATCTGCTAGGCAGAGCCTCTGCCTAGTTATTTTGGGCCTAGCACACTCCCCTGCCCAGTACATCTGGATGCTCAGCATGGCACCTCAGATCATGGGCTTTGGGTAGAGACATCCTGGTGAATCATGTGACCCAGGACACATAACTTGTGCTCTTTGGTCTCCAGCTTCCTCACGAGCAGAATAAAGACAGTGAGCCCGTGCTTCACACGGCTGACAAAGAGTTAAATGCAGTAATGTTTGTAAAGTGCTTTGCCCACTGTCTGGGATGCAGGAAGCGTTCAATAAATGCTGGCTATCATCATTATCTTGGTAAATAATCCTCTTCTCACAGAAGCAGTGGAAAGCTTACCACATTTGTGAAAATAGTGGATATAATTTCCTGGGTCACAAAAAAAGGTTTGTGTGGGTTTTTTAAATTTTATTTTATTCTTTTTCATGAACTGAGCTTTGGGGATTTATATATTATTTTCCAGGGCTTCTTAATGCTAATCTCAAAACACTCAACAATGCACTTTTACCCCTACTGGCAGGAACTAAGTACGGGAGGAGCTTAATTCCAAATGAATTAAGCAAGACAAAATGAATGGCAGCCGCTTTATCCTGATTTGAAATTTCAGCATAATTTTGGAAAGATAATGAGAAGGCCCTCTTGATTCTATCTGTGTTGGGACCTAATTCTTTGTCGTTAAATGCTTTAGTCCAAACTCTGAGAGTCTGAATTGCTTTGGCCATGTTCACTTAATACTGCGTTGGTCACAGACAATACTCAGACTGTGTTAAGATCCAGATGTGTAGGGCCAAAGTCAGAAATCTTGGCTCTGAATTACTAACAGCCCTTGTGCCTAAGAGGCTTACAGAATTCTTCTTCCAGCAAAGTGTATGATCAGCTTACTTCTTAATTGCGTTGCCTGAAATCCAAGACCCCACAGGATAATCAGATGCAAGCAAAGTTCACCACTGAAACGTGAGGCCCAATACTGCCCTTCTCTGTACAGATTTCCAGTGTACAGTCCAGGACTTGTTCACAGGGTACTGCAGGTCTTGCAAGCAAAGCCCTTCTTGGAGCTGACACCAAATTTCCTTGGAAAGCCTGGGTCCCGTCTTTGTTAGGTACAGACAGTTTCCAAATATGATCTAGAAAAGCTGTAGGTAGATGGACTGGAGACGGAGGGTGAAATCTAGGTGGCTCTGTCCTGGCAGACACAGCCCTTGTCTTGGGCCCTGGCTTGAGGTCTCACCACCCAGGAAACTCCAGCCACATTCAACTCCACAAAGTTCCCTGGCATTCAGCACTAGGTACATGCTGTTACCTCAGCTGGAGAGAACCTTCAGCCTTTCTTTCATCTAAATGACTCTTATTCTTATCTAAAACCTGGCCTGAGTACCAGCCTCAAGGCTCAGTTATCAGCACGTCTAGGTGCTCAGGATAATGAGCAGGATGAGTGAAATCTCATGCATCGTGCCTTGGCACACTTTACGCTTTCCCATCCACGGCACTTGGCTGTCATCATCAAACCTTTGACTCACAAGGGACCCTTCCACTAAATCAATGGTTTTTTCTTGGGGGTGGCTTCTATCCCTCAGAGAACCTTTGGCAATGCCTAGAGACGTATTTGGTTGATCCAACTTGGGGAGCTCAACCGGCTTTTAGTGGACGGATGCCAGAGGTGCTGTTAAGCACCCTGAGATGCACAGGATAGACCCCATAACAAAGAATCACCCCTTCTAACTATCCACAGCACTGAGGCTGAGCATCCAAAATAAAAGCTTTGGGGCCCACTGGCTCATCCAGTTTGTATGTCCATCTAGCGCAGTGGCTGGCACAGGTGAGCACTGAAGGCATTATAATGATGCTGAAGGAAGGAAGAAAACATTTGATATTCTGATTAATAAAATGCATCCCACCTTAACTGAGCAAGGGAGTGCTGTATAGTAGGAATAATGTGGGCTCTGGAGTAAGAGAGATGGATTCATGTCTGTGCTCTGCAGTTATTATTTTAGATTGGGTAAGTCATAAGCTCTTTCTGATTCAGTTTCTTCATCCAAAAATGAAGCTCATTTTAATTTACCCAACAGGAGATGTGTTTGACACCTTGTGAGTGCTAGGCTCTGATAGCGACCTGAGTAGATGGTGTAGTTCTCGGCCTCCTGTGAGCTCATGACAAAGTCAGGACAACATGGTCAGCAAATGGATGCATGCACTGCTAGAGAGCTGGTGAGAAGGCAAAGGGAGAGCCATGAGGGAGAGCCACAGGTAACTGATGCAGGTAGGGCGGCCAGGGAAGGCCTCTGGAGTGCACAGGAAATCAACTAGAAAGTCAGTCTCCATTGTCCAGATGAAGGTGATGGTGATACTGAAACTGAGACCTGATGGGTAAGAAGGAGCCAGACAGCAAAGAAGCAGGTAAGAGCTCTGCATCCAGGACTGAGTGAGGGTTCAAGGCTGTGAGGACCAGGCTCATGGCCCTGAGGGGAGGATATGAGGCCAGGGTATTCCAGGTGAGGGGCAGAGAGGCCCCACCTGGCCATTCCTATGTGTCACTCAAGTGAGGTCAATTTCCTTGGTAAGTGAAATGGAGGTAGGGTACTTTCTTTCAACAGATCATTTATATATTTACTTGGCAAGTATTTATAGGTACATCCTGTATCTCAGGCAAAGCATTAGTGCCAAGGAGCTCATGGCCTAGAGAGGAAAAGACAATTATAAAAGGATTTATTCATATATACATATATGTGAACATATAATATATATGTATATAACATGTATATATGTTTGTGTGTATTTATGCTTATATAAGTATACATGTATATGTATACATACACACACGTATGCTTTATCAGGGAAGCTTTGAGTCCGACCCAAGCACATGATGAGTAAGACATCTGAACCAGGTGAGAAGCAGTGGGAGTTATCCACTGTCTGCATTCTCATGAGGACCAAGTAGGACAACATGTGAAGTGTCAGCATCTATCAAAGCCACAGTGAAGGCAGTTCTTTTCCTTATGATTAACCTTAGAATCACTGATCCTAAGAAAGAAGCATAAAATGATCAGGGCCAACCTCCCTATCATTGTAAGGATTTGGCTGAACTTTTATTCCTCAAGTCCACATAAATCAGAACAGTCAAGGCAGCCCTCATAAAGTGGCAGCTTGAGTCCCCACCAAGAAGCTGGCGCAGCACCGAGACCTGTTAAATCAGAGACCATAGCTCTTTCCCTCAGGTTGACAAACAAGTGTGTGGCTACTTATATAAGAAGGAAGCGATAAGATAAAATTAAAACCTGGTTGGCAATGTAGATAGTAATAAGGCAAGGTCACAGTGCCCAAAGGGGGCAGCCATGTGAAGCAAATGATGGACAGGGAGGATCCATTGCTTGTCTGTGCACATTACTGACCATTTTTGCAGTAACCTTGCATGCTGCCATCTTGGGTAAAGAAATTGAGTTCTTTGTTGATGATCTCCCTCCTTCCTCCAGATCTCATCCTCCTCCAGGTTGTGTTCCTGCACCCCACCTGGCACCTTACCGGTCAACTGGTCACCCAGCCAGGCACCTGTTCAGATCCTGGATGAGTGGTACTGATTGGCTTATATAACTGATCCTCTGAACAGGAAAAGCTAGCAAACCCCTAACTCTAACCTTGAGAAATCATGGAATGGCACCTGTAGGCAAGTAGAGGACTTTTGAAGGTGGCATGAGCAAATTGACAGCCAGTTTTCAGAGGACCCTTTCCTATAACTGTAGAAGCCCCCCTAACCCCCGGAAAGCTTCAAAATTCATCTATGTGATCCTTAGCTTAACCAGAAGTGCCAAATCCAATCCACAGTGATGTTTTCCATGTATAATAGTCCTCCTTATCTGTGAGCTTATTTTCTGTGGTTTCAGTTACCTGTAGTCAACCATGGCCTAAAATTATTGAATGGAAAATTACAGAAATACACAATTTGCAGGTTTTAAATCGTGTACTGTTCTGAGTAATGTGATGAAATCTTGTATCTCCTACCCTGTTCTACCTGGTAAGTGGATCATCCCTCTGTCTAGCATATCCATGGTGCATATGCTACTCACCCAGTTGTTAGTGGCCATCTCAGATATCAGACTGACTGGTAAAGTATTCAGTGTTTGTGTTCAAGAAATCCTTATTTTATTTCATAATATCTCTATATAGCAGGAGGAGTGATCTTGTCAATTTGGACATGCCCATGGGAAGCTGCAAAGTGCTTCCTCTAAGTGAAAAGGTGAAAAGCAAAGTAGGATTTTTACACACTCACACCCCCCCACACACAGCACATCCATGTAACTTTTATTATAGTGTATTCTATAATATGTCCATTTTATTATTAGCTATCATTGCTAACCTCTTACTGTATCTAATTCATAAATTGAACTTTGACCTGGGTATGTAAATAAAAGAAAAAAAAATCATACTAGTGCTTGGTACTATCTGCTGTTACAATTATCTAGTGGGGTCTTGGAATGTGTTCTTTTTTCCATATTTTTTGCTGGTGTGTTATGGTTGTACACATTGGTGGGACTTATTATTACACATTCATACATATGCACATAATATAATAACATAATTTGGCCAATATTGTTCCCCGGTATTCATCCTTCCCTTCTTTCCTCCTTCCCCCTGGTAACTTTCCTCTGTTCTACTCATCTCCCTTTGATTTTGATGAGATTCCCTCCTACTGCTATTTTCTTTTTCCTCTTGAACTTCCATATATGAAAGAAAACATGTGGCCCTTGACCTTCTGAGTTTGGCTTCTTTTGCTTAACTTATATTCCCCAGTGCTATTCATTTTCCTATAAATGTCATAATTTCATTCTTCTTTGTAGCCGAATAAGATTTCATTGTGTTTATACACCACATTTTCTTAATCTATTCATCACTGATGAACACCTAGGCTAGTTCCGTAGTTTGACTATTGTGTATTGTCTTGCTATAAACATGAGCGTGCATGTATCACTGTGGTGAGATGACTTTAATTCTCTAAGATGAATAGTGAGGAGTGACATAGCTGGTCATATGGTGGTTCCCTGCCTAGCCTTTTGAGGATCCTGGATTCTGATTTCCATAATGGTTGTACTAATTTACAGTCCCACCAACAGTGGAAAAAGTGTTCCTTTTTCTTCACATCCTCTCCAGAATTTATTATTTTTTGTACTATTGATGGCTGCCATTCTGACTAGAGTGAGAGGAATTCTCAGAGTAGTTTTGATTTGCATTTCCCTGATTGCCAATGATGTTGAACATTTTTAAAAATATTTTATCCATTTCCACTTTTTATGAGAAGTATCTATTTAGTTAATTTGCCTATTTATTAATTGAGTTATTTGATTTTTGGCATTAAGTTTTTGGGTTCTTTATATATTCTGAATATTACTCCTCTGTCAGGAGAGTAGCTAACAAAGATTTTATTCCATTCTGTATGTTCTCTCTTCATATTCCCAATTGTTTCTTTTGCTGTGCAGAAGCTTTTTAATTTGAGGCTATCCCATTTATTACTCAAAGCGTTATTTCCTGAGCTTTAGGGGTCCATTGCTTGCGTCTACATGCTGGAGTGTTGACCCTATGTTTTCTTCTAGGAGTTGCATAGTTTCTGGACCAATTCCTTGATCCATTTTAAGTGGATTTTGCGCAGTGTGAGAGATGAGGGTCTGGACTCATTCTTCTATATATGGATAATCAGTTTGGGGAATGTGCTCTTTATATCTATATGGAAAAGACTCCAAAGGCAGATTAAATAATTTACTAGCAGTGTGAACTTATGTATGACTGAAGACCTCATTGGTCTGGAGGGAATGAAAATAAAGAATACGCTGGAGAGAGTCTTGAGACCTGGATCATATAACCTCTGCTGCTCATGGGCTGTGTGATATAAGGTGAGCCTGTCTCCTCGAGGGTTCTCAGTTTGTATACATCTATCTAGATGAGTACTCTGGTTGTCTTCCCACTCTGCCTCTGTGAGTCATGAGCTGCTGCAGTTTCTCTAGAAAATGTCCTCTGACCTTGTCATCAAAATTCATCTAGCCCTCTTCTATAGTCCACCCCTGATGGCCTCTACAGTCCAAGCTAGGTGCAGGCAAAAAACTCTCCATTCACTATACATACACATTCATGGAAAGCCTGACATGTATTTCTGCAGGGAAATTGATGGTTCTGACTGCAATGGTTTCTTCCAAGCAGGATGATGTATGGGGAGAGCACCATGCAGATCACTCAAGGGGACAAGGTTGTCCAATCACAGGTTCCCAAAGGCCAGTGTTCTCAAATGGTTCCCTGCAAGCAGTCCAGGCTCCTGGCACCTCCTCTGCCCAAATTCTGTCAACTCTAGGAGCATAGCATTGGCTTAAGATACAAGAATATATTTCATGCTTGTATAACTATGTCCAAACGGATTCTACTGTCATACGTAGCTAAAACGATCAGTAAAATAACAATTTTTTAAAAGTCTACATGAGGCCTTGTAAGTGGTTTTCCAACAAATAAGAATGTGTGTGTAATTATTTATATTTATAAATACATAAGCAGTTTGCAGTGGTATTTACAAGGTGGCCTTTCTTTACAGTCTGTAGCAGGGTCCACAGTTTCCCTGTCATTGGGGCCTCTTCTGAGAGGGAGAAGGAGGAGGGATAGAGAGATGCTTAGAACCCAGCAACTCCTGCAGTCTCTGCAGCAGCCTGCAGTGAGGACTGTTTGCTGGGAAGCATCTGCAGGTGTGGGGACCATGAATTATGGTCTTGATTCATTTTCTGAAGTACCATGTGTGAGACCAAGAAGCAAATGAAACTCCGTGGAATAGAAATAACTTCTTAATATTCAGACCTTCCAGACTTTGGATTTTAGTCTTGCCACTCATCCACTGTGTAAACCAGGGGGAATGATTCAATCTCTGTGAACCCCGCTCCCTTCACCCACCAGGGAGGATATCAAAGCTTATTTTATACTGGGGTTGTATGGACCAAAGGAGGCAACACAGAGAGAATTCCTGGCACAAAACCTGGCCCAGAGGACAGTAAGTGGCTGCTACTGTGATTCCCATTAAGTTTCCCTGATTATGTCTGCATGAAAATGGAGGAGAAATGCCATCAGCAGCAAGAGTGACCCCAGAGACTCTATGTTGTGACAAGCATGGCCACATGGGGGGCCACCCACCGTACCAAAGCATACTGGGAGAACTGGACCCTCTACCCTGACCCAGTGGTGGGGACAAGGAAATTTATAATTAGAAACTCACCTGGCGGCTGCCTCCAGCTGTTCTTTCCTGTAAGGAGAAGAGGGAGAAAAGACAGACAAAGTGTGAATTACATGGAACACGCCCCCCCCCCAAAAGTTTGCTCCACAGATTCCCTTTGAAGGTGCTGGAGCAGAGTGTTGCTCTGGGACAAGATGGAATATGTGGAGGGGAAGCCACGAGGGAGGAGGTCCCAGCTGGACCCCAGGCCCCTGCTGTTGTGTGCTGTCAGGTTCTTCTCAGCCACTCCTATATGCCCTTACTCATCCAGAAAACAACTGCTGAACACCCTCTCTGGCCCTGTCTGTAGAGGAGCTCAGAGGATTTGTTCAAGAGGAGACAGATCAGGCTGCAGCTGCCATACACCCCACTGTCTGTCACCCCCATCATCGTTATAGTCAACACTGGCATCTTTCATGCCTTCTTGGGCATCTTTCATGCCTCTGCTCGGTCATCAGATACTACCATAGGTGCTTTTATACATCAGCTCATTTCATCCTCATTACAACCCTGTAAGGTAAGTACTAGGATCAGTCATTTTCCTGATTGCTAGGAGCCACAGCAAAGTATTATGATGCATGGCACCTTTGGTTAAGGTGACTGCCAGCTAGCCATTGAGATGATATGATTATGTTAAGATTTACATTCATATGGAAATTGGACTCCTGCTGTTCACCTCGGCCTGCTATGGGACTCCTGTTACCAGACTCCCGGAGAGTTCCCATTGGTTGGGGAAGGATAGTAGGTGGGAATTCCGGGGGCCGGTTCCGGTAGACCGACCCACGTGTGTGGACCAGCTTGTTAACCAGGTGCTCACGGGGTATTGGCGGCTTTTTTAAAAATAAAGTTTTGTTCCTGCTTGAGTGGCTTGTGATTCTGTGCCCAGCCGGGTTGCGGCACCTGATGAGGTGCAGAGATGTAAAAAAATATTGCTCAAGGTCACAATTAGGAAGCTCCAAGGTCAGGATCCCAAGTTGGGCCATCTGGCTTCAGAGTCCACGCTGTCCTGAGGGGCACTGCAGGTGCTGTGCAAATAGTCCTGGTCCTGAGCATTTGCCCAGCCTCTGCATAGATTTCCCTTCCTCTTTTTCTTCTGCCTGGAACCATCTTATTCATCTAACCTATCTGGACCCAGGCCTGACAGGGTGTTCCAGCCCTGGGCACTAACAGTGGCTCCCAGGACTATACCTTGGGAGCCCAGCATCTTCCTATCCCCCTCCATCTCCTCTGTGCCAAAGCATCAGTACTTCTCCCAGCCCAGACTCATCCAGCAGAGACTGAACTCCTGCAGTGGCCCAGGTACTTAGTTTGCTTTCACACATTTTATTCCAGTTGACCCTTACCAAAATAATTTTCAGAAATGGTTATTATCCAAATAACCCTGTCTCATCATTTACCCAGTTTTCCTCCCTCAATAACTGTGTCTTCACTGAGTTGAATGGAAAGAGCATGGACTTTGGCATAAACACTGGGCTGCAGTCTCTGTTCCACCCCATGTCTGCTGGTTGCACTGGGCAGCTAATTAATCTGACACTCTGTGTTATGTCTTGGGTCTGGAGTGTCCCCCAACCTTACACGTGGAAGACTTGGTCCTTAACGCAGCAATGTTCAGAGGTGAGTTCTCAGGAAGTGACTGAACCATGAGGGCTCTGACCTCATCAATGGGTTCACCCATTAACAGAGTCATAGCTGATGGCATTACTGGGAAGTGGTAGAAACTGTAGGAGGCGGCCTACTTGTAGGAAGTTGGTGTGCCGTGGAAGGGCATTTACCACCCCAGACCCTTCCTCTCTCTGCCGTTCTCTCTCTCTCTGTTTCACGGTCATTATGAGCTGAGCAACTTTCCTCCATCACGCTCTTTTCCTTCTGCTCTGACGTTCTGCTCTGCCTCAGGCCTAGAGCCATGGAATCAGCTGACCATGGACTGAAACTTGTGAAACCATGAGCCAAGATCAATCTTTCCTCCTGTAAGTTGATTTTCTCAGTTATTTTGGCACAACAGAAAGCTGAATAACACACTCTGATCCTTTATCTATAAAAATAGAGTTACTCCTTCTACTTACCTTTTAGAACATTCTAAATGTAAAATAAGATAGTATGTATAAAGTCAGGTTCAATGTTTGGCCACACTGTCTATGGCTCCCCTTCTCCATTTCTAAGTACTCTGATAGTCTTGACTGGTCACAGAAGGAACAAGTCCGGTTTCCACAGTAAACTAGCTGTTCTTGGTCAAGTAACTTCTACTTCCTGAGCCTGAGTCTCCACATCTCCATTTCAGTTGTTATCTAACAATTTCAGGGCCATGCTGGTCACACATGGCTTTTTACATTAAAGTTAAATAAATTAAAAATTAAATTCCTCGTTGCACTAAGAATAGTCCAATGCTCAACAGCCACATATGGCCAATGGCTGCCATATTGGTTAGTACTGCTGTAGAACATGTGAAACTATCTGATGTCCTCTGTAATTCAAAAACAACAAGTTTATAATTATAGGTGGGAATAAAAGAAAACTAAAAATGGAACTCCATTGCCCATCATGGCTAGACCCAAACACATATCTGCAAATTGATAAAGGACTACACTGAGCAGAAAATGGATGGGCTACACAACTTCATTCTTCAAAACCTTTGTCAAGAAAGTAAAATGGTCTAACCACTGTGGAAAACAGTCTGGCAGTTCCATAAGAAGTTAAACATAGAGCTACCATTTCTACTCACAAGTACATACTCAAAGTAATTGAAAAGGTGACCATAAAATGACATGGATCTGAATATTCACAGCTGTGGTCCTCCTATTATCTAAAATCTAAAAACAACACTGGATTCTGTCAAGTGATGAATGGGTAAGCATAATGTGGTGTATGTCACTGGATATTATTCAACCCACAGTAAGGAACAAAGTTCTGATAAGCACTGCAGCATGGATGGAACCTGAAGCCACCATGTTAGTGAAAGAAAACATACACAAAAGGCAATGTATAATATGACTTTGTTACTACACGAAATGTTCAGAATAGGCAGAAGAGAGACAGAAGCAGATTAGTGGTTGCAGTGTTGGGAAGAAAGAAGGAACAAGGAATAACTGATAATGGATATAGAGTTTCTTTCTGGGGTAAGGAAAATTTTCTGGAGTTATATAGTGGTGGTCAGTGCTTAACATCACAAATATGCTGAAAGCTACCACATTGTCTACTTTAACAAGATACCTTTTGTGGTAGGTGAAATCCTCTTATGGACTGTGAAATATATCTCAATAAAATTGTTATTTAAAAAATTAAGCATATGGCAAAAGAATCCTCCAGGAGGTAGGTGAGGACATGTCAGTGTATTGTCAGCTACTTCTTGCCATTAACATGAAGTAGGCTGAAACTCAGGGACATTGTTTCCCCAAGGGACTGCCTTGTTAGTGAATTTCTCTAGTGACTCTATACTTTCGTCCTTGAGAGAAAAAAGAAATGTTCTCTCTTAGTTTAAAAGCCATTCCCATATCACAGCAGCTGTCTGCAGCACAATGTAGTCCTCCAAGTCTCTGACAGCTAGGACAAAGCCTTATTTATAATAAATTAACCCCAAAGAAAAAGACCATTGCCAAGGCCTTGGGATGCATAGGAAAATAAAAATCCTCTTGGTACTGCACCCAATGTGGTTGCACAGGTTCTTGTTTTTGAGTTCAAGGTCACACTTAGGGGGAAGTCAGCCACCTGCTGTTCTAGGGAGCCTGCTTTATGCTACCTAAGCTCTAAATTAAGATTACAGGAATAATAGAATTTCAGAAACAAAAGGAACTGTATAGGTTATATTCTGAGTGACTAAGTCTAAGAACAAGTCAGGGAACCCAGTGAGTAAGCCCAGGCACATCATTATTCCCTGAAGACTTGTACGGAAGGTACCTCTCACCTCCCCAACCCTTCCACAGGCACTGGTCCCTCTTGCTTATTCTTTTTCAGATCCTTCCTCTCCTCTCCCTTCTTACTGCTTTTACCTTGGGCCCTCATTGCCCTGACCCTGAGCCCCACAGTCATTTGCTAGCTGATCTCCTTCGATCTTGAGCCTGTGGAATCACCCTCTGTCTTCTTTCTGAAACAGATCAGATGGTGTCATTCTCTGGCTCCTAGGGCTTCTTGTTGCCTTCAGTATTAAAATTAGATTCACTCGCAAGTCATTGAGGACCCTCCCTGGTCTGGCCCAGTGCTTAGCACATAGCACTCAAATATATTGGTGGATTGGATGCCCTGAGTGGAAAGGTGCTCATGTCCCCAGAATCTCTTGAGGAAGAGAGACATGACAGGATTGCAGGGGAGAAGTTAGCAGGGTCTGGTCTTGCAGGATCTGAAGTTCATGTAGAGTTTTCGATTTTCATTTTCATCTTTTTATCATGTTTACTCACTGAAAGGTTCTATGCAGGGAAATGAGTCAATAGAACCCAAATTCCTTGTCTTTTCTTAAATCTTGACCACAGTCTGGTGTTGAGAGTAGAAAGATAAACTGAAGCAGCCTTCAGAGACTGGCCGCTGAGCAAGTCACTCGTCCACTACTGGCTTATACTATGGCCCTAAAATGTCAGACCCGTGGGGAAAACATGTTTGAGGGTGTCTTAATGAAGTGGCAAATCCTTCCTAAGATTTTTCTTTTTATCTCTGTTAATAACTGCAACGCGCTTGTTTCTGCTTCTGTAATCATGCTTGCTCAGCAGCTGTGGCCAGAACCAGAGCTGCCTGGAAAGAGGGAAAGGAAATTAAAGCTACTTGCATGAGAAACTCTTGAAATCCAGAAGATTGTACTGTATAAAAGATACCAAAAACAAAGGGCTGTGCTCAGCCTTTGGGAAAGATTTTGCTGAACCTACTCCCCTGCATCTCCAAGTGCCATGTGTCTCTTTCCAGTGCCATAATTTTCTGTATTTTCTATAACAATAAACCCCAGGAACAAGCTCACTATCCATCTGGGTTTCCTTCCAAGTCAAGGGTTCTAGGAGTCAACTTTCTACCCACAGACTTCAAGGCATGAGCTCAGAACTCCAGTACCTGAAACATGGGAAGGAGCAGTCTCCTTCAGAAGCCCAGGGAGATAAAAGGCCATGGGCTTTGGAAACCTCTAGGTTTTAACATTAGTCAGTGTCTGAAGTTCAGAGCCTCAGCTGGTTTATCTGCAAGTAGATCTTGCTGACACTCAGCCCGTCTCCAGGTGTGCACTATGTGCGTATGCATGTGGCCATGTGTGGATCTCCTAGGCTCCTCTTCCATGTGGTTTTCCCCCAGTCCTCCATCAGTATCACTGAAGCTGGGTCTGCATTTCCAAAATGCTCCTCCACTCTAATACACCTTGACGTTTGAGAACCCCCGACTTATCTCCTAGGGTACCCATGAGGATTAAGTCAAATAAGCACTTGGAAACCTGGAACACAGTGGACATCAATGCACAGTAATTTCCCTCTTCCTACATACTGGCCATGGAAAAAATCTATTTTTTCTTCCTTTCAACCTTGAGAACTCAAAACAGCATCATTGAGTTTCCAGAGGACTCTTTTGTCCTCTTTCACCTTCCCTTTTCCACAGTCCAGGGTGGTGTGCATTCTAGAGAGGACACCCAGCATTGCTAAGGCAGCTGTGGGTGCAGGCTTCCACTTTCTCAATCCTGTCCTCTGCTCATACATAGATAGGAACTTTCCCTATCAGCCACTTCACACTGTCCAGCTGCTAACCTCTGGTGGCACACTGGAGTCACCTGGGGAGCTTTTGGAAACATGGATGCCCAAGCCTAGTCCTGAAGATTCTGATTTTAATACCCTGAGTGTGTCCTGCTCCCAGTTGATGCTAATGTGCAGCCCATGATGGGAAGCCCCCTTGCCCTAGCATATGTCCTCCAGGAAACTGTAGGGGCCATAACACAAATAGACCACTGGAGGGATAGTCAACCATGGCCTAAGCACTCAGATAAATGGTCACTTGCCTGAAGAATGGAAAAGAGACGACTGATTCATAAAATCTCCACGTTGCCACAAGGTCGATCCTGTTTGGGTTGGTAGCATAATACCTCCAGGCAGCCTGGGGAGGAGAACAGAGGGGCAGGAATGAAAGTATCTCTGAAACCGTCACACACAGTCCCACTACATTATGACACTACAAAGCCCTTAGGTTTGAATTTGCATAGAACTGACCTTCAGAGAAACTGAGGTTCTCAGCTTTCTATAACCCCTCCGGGAAAAAAACTTCCTTGACTTTCTCAGAGTTGTAACTGGTGTCTTGGTGGGTAGGGGTATGGAGAGAGATGAATGGGAATAAAGAGGAACTACTCTTTCCAGAAGGTTCCAGGAATCTTCTCAGTCAAATAGATAGGAAAACAAACTGTCTTTGGTGGTCACTTCAGGGTGTAAGGCAGAGAGCCTGGGACATGAGGTTTGCCCCTGGGATGCTCTGATGGCTTGGGGTTTCAGGGATAATGCACCAGACTTGGAGGTTGGGACCCACCTCAGAACTACAGTCTGTAGGATGCCATCATGTACCATGCTGGGTCAGCCCCAGAGACCCACAGAGACAACCACTACAACCGGGCACAAATTCAAAGTGGGCAGCCAGGTCCTGAGCACTTAGATGGCCACAGCTGGGACACCCCTTTGTCCTTCTCACTGCACTGCCACGCTCCCCACAGCCCACATCAGCATGAAGCAGGACTCCTCCTGAAGTCTAAGAGGAGGGCTTCTGTCTTTCTAACTACTGCTAACGTCTCTCCCAAGCCCAGCCTCTGGTGAGGGGTTTGCTGGTGACAAGCGGGCAGGGGTCCAGCATCCACTGCTCCATGAATGCCCTGGCTGGGATACACAGGTGCAGTGGCTCAATAGTTTGCACATGTAAGGAATCACTCTCTCTCTTGGCTTATGGGCCCTCTCTCTCTTTGGCAGATGTGAGGGCCCACAGTCCTTGTGGTTCACTGTCTAAGTACTTGACTATAGGCTACTGACTCTTCCTTTTGGGTCCCAAGGTGAAACCTGGAATGAGAAGCAGGCCTAGTGGGCTCAGAGGTCTAAGCCAAATTTTCTACTCCAACATTATCAGTAAAATGGCTGATGGTTTCAAAAGAGTCCCGCATCTATTTCATGGTTGGTTTAGAATTTGGATAGGAGGTACTAGACTGTCACCTTCAGAACAGGTAGAGACAGGTCAAATGGATAACCATGGCAATGCCCATAGCCACCCACAGAGAGCATATGCAAGCAGGCCCACTCCTGTGTGTATGTGTGGCTGCATGTCTGTGCTCTCTCTCTCTCTCTCTCTCTCTCTCTCTCTCTCTCACACACACACACACATACACACACACACACAGTGTATGTTCCGGGTCACCATTCCAGTTCATTCTCAGGTAGACAGACCTGGATGAGCTCAGCAGCTGGCTTCCTCCTTTTCTCAAAGTGCTTCTGACGGTGCTGCTCCTGTACCTTGAGGGCCAACCCTGACCCCAGGATGCCCTGCAGAAAGAGTAGGGCCCATAGTCAGGCCCCAAGACTCTCCTGGTATCCCAGGTCTACTGCCAGGGTAGCAGGTATTGTAGGGCTTAATGACTCCACAATGACATCATTGCATGAAGCGGAGAAGGGGGAAAGACACCATTCTTCCCCTTGAGAGAGCTGGGAGCTTGATTAAGGTCAGAGGTTAGGAGGGCCTGGCTTCTATACTCACTGCCGCTGTCCAGCTATGAGACCTGGTCAAGCCTCTTATCCGTCCTGCATCTCAGTTTCTTCCACAGGGTATTTGGGTCACAGTACCCACCTGATGATTGTGTTAAGACAAAAGTGAGATGACATATAGGAACTGTCTAGAAAAGGGTCTGGCACAGATTGGAGACCCAGGAAATGTTAGTGGAATTTTTAAAATATTCTAGCTGCTTCAATTGTCCCTAGAGACATGTACTGTAGCCTCAATTTCTCAGAACTGTGATCTGTTTTGACTTCCAGGTCAGATGTGCATGTGGATTTAGTGGATAGAATCATATACATTTCAAAATAAAAGAGAACTTAGGTGCCATGCACCTAAGTTCCCTGCTCTGCTTTGCCTGATTCACCCAGAAGAAGACTAAGATGCAGGAAGGTCAGATACTCAAGGTCAAACAGCCTAGGAAAAAATAGGCAAAGTGGGAGAAAGAACCAGGTGATGGAGAAGAACTTCACCACCAAAAGAATGGAGGGTGAAGGGGGCCACCGAGAGATTGTTATCTGAGAAAGATCTTTCCAAGCTTCATGATTAAGAGCTGGGCTTCAGGACTGGCCAGGTTTGGGATTCTTGTCTCCACAACCCAGGAATATTAGTATCCTAATTAAGCCTTACTTTTGTCATCTGGAAATTGGAGATGAATACAGTATCAAACTCCTAGTGTTGTCATGAAGATCAAGTGAGTTGATACAGGTAAAGCATTTGGCATGATTTAGGACACACTGGATGTGGGATTGGAGATGTTATTCTATCACCTACCAAGACTTCCTCTTGAGGGGAATGGATTTTTATATAAGGAAGTGTTATGGCTTGGATATGAGGTAACCCCCAAAGCTCCTGTGTTAATGCAGGAATATCAGATGTGAAATGATCAGATTATGAAAGCTGTGATGTACTCAGTTCGTCCTAGTTTGGACAGACTGCCTGGGTGGTAACTAAAGGCAGGTGGGGTGTGGCTGAAGAAGGTGGGTCAGTGGGGTGTGCCCTGGAAGGGTGCATCTTCCCTGTGGTTCCTTCTCCATTGCTCTCTCTCTCTCTGCTTCTTGAGAGAGCAATGTTCCCACTCCCCAACACACACCCTTCCACTATGATGTTCTGCCCCATCTTGGGCCCAGAGGAATGAAGTTGGTCCACTATGGACTAAACCTCTGAAACCATGAACCAAAATAACCTGTCCCCATTGAAAGTGTCCTTGTCCGGTATTTTGACTACAGCAATGAAAAGCTGTCTAGCATAGGAAGGGAGTTCACACGCATGAAAAACCTCCCCAGTGCGAGGCTCTGGGATACAGGTTTGAAAGACAGAATGTCAGCCCCCAGGCATCACCATCCTCTAGAGAGACAGGTGTGGAAATGTGCAAGCCCAGCATGGAGGTATGCCCTAAGAGGAACCAGCTAGCCCAGCCAAGAAGGCAGCATTGAAACTGGGTCTTGGAAGAGGAGTGGATGTTTGGAGGGATCACTCACTCCTGGCAAAGGGAAGTGGCACGGGCTATGGAAGGGGAGTGGACAACCATGCTTACAGGAGTAGCCAGTGAACCAACAGGGCTTGGAATTTCGGATGCAAAAGGTTGAGAACTGGGCTGGGATTTGAGCTGGGACCAGACAGTGAGTGGTCCTGCCTATCCCAAGTCCAAGGTACTTACCGCTGGAAGGGCAAAGAAGGAGACACCAATTAAGGAAAAGGTGGCAGCAATCAGACGGCCTTCCCACGTCTTGGGAGTTTTGTCTCCATAGCCAATAGTGGCCAGTGTGATCTGAAGAGAGAGGAGTTCAGACATGGGCTCCCTGGGAAGGGGAACTCAGTGACATGCGAGCTGAGCTCTGCCCAAGTCCCAGCTCTGCCCACTCCCATTTATAACAAGGTTCCCATGCAAGAAAAGGCACCAGTACTGAGTAACTTATATGAAAGTCTTGAGACCACCCCCTGTTTTGAAGGTAGGGCTTTCCTATCAAGCAGTCAGCAGATATTTCAATAATTTCAAACAAATGTGTGTGTGTGTGTGTGTGTATTCTACATATACAGGTGGCCCTCTGTATCCACAATTCTACATCCTTGGATTCAACAACTGTAGATCAATAATGTTTGGAAAATAAAACAATAAAAATAACAATACAGCATAAAATAAGACAAATAAGAAATACTAATAGCTATTTACTCAATTTTGACATTGTATGAGATGTTGTAAGTCATCTAGATGTGATTTAAATACACAGGAAAATGTGTAAAGGTTGTATGTATATCCTATACCATTTTATATCACAGTATTAAGCCTCTGTAGATTTTGATATGCTCAAGGAGGTCGGGTGGAACCGGTTCCCTGTGGATACTGAGGGGCCTACGGATCTGTGAATGTGCGAGTTTATACAAAGCCAGGTAAGTGATCTGTATTTGAGAGTATATTTGCACTCAGTGTGTATATGTGTGCATGTGTCTGTTCTTCGTGTGTGGTAGATTCCAGGTGTGTTTATATGAATGCATGTACATGTATCTGCAGGTGGAGAAGGATGCAGAGCAGGCAACACATGGCTGCTGGAGTCCAATGCCTCATATGATTTCAAGTTCAACTCTCTAGTGGCTGAGGGACCTTAAATTTGTCACTTAATCTTTTTATGCCTCAATCTCCCCATTTTTTCAGAAGGAGTTAATAATAGGAGTTTAAGCTTAAAGTTCATTAGTAAATGCAATCTACCTGGAGTGAAAATCTGAAACAGGACTTCGATAAATGCCAGCTCTAATATCTTGGTGGCATGGGGCTGTGCATCTCCAGGCATGTCTTCAGGTCTGGGTGCTCTTGTGTGTATCTGCAATGTGTCTGTTTGCACATGCCTGGCCTGGCTAAAACCACCGACCTGAGACTCATAAGGTGAGGTCCCAGGTGGCCGTGTGATCAGACTGTCATGCACCCTGGCTTCTTATAGAAACATGACCCATGAAGGTCCCCAAGCCAGGCATCTCCCCAGGCTACTCTGAGGAGAAGGGAACTCCAGGCATCCCTAGAGACGTGACCCACAAGGGTCCCTAAGAAAGGCATCTGCCTGAGGCTCCTCTGAGAAAGGAACTCCAGGTGTCCCTAGAGAGGTGAGCCAGGAGGGTTCCCAAGCTGGGCTTCTCCCTCAGGTTGCTTTGAGGAGAAGGGAGCTCTGAGTGTCCCCAGAGATGCGACCCAGGTGGGTCCTCAAGCTAGGCATCTCCCCCAGGCTGCTCTGAGAAGGGAGCTCCAGGCTTCATTAGAGAAACAACCGAGGAGGGTCCCTAAGTGAGACACCTCCCTCAGGTTGCTGAGGAGAAGGGAACCCTTCACTGGAGACATGACCCACAGGGTCCCCAAGCATGGCATCTCCCTCAGGCTGCTCTGCAAAGGGAAACCCCAGCCTCCCTAGAGACATGGCTCAGGAGACCGTCACGCCAGGGCATCTTCTCCCTCGGGCTGCCCTGAGAAGGCAGCCACAGGCCTCCCTAGAGACTTGACCCACAAGGGTCCCTATGCGGGCATCTCCCTCGGGCTGCCCTGAGAAGGGAACCCCAAGTGTCCCTCGAGATGGGACCCTGGAGGGTCCCCACACTGGCATCTCCCCCGGGCCACTCTGAAGAGAAGGGAGCCCCCTGGTGTCCCTAGAGACGTGGCTCAGAGGGTCCCCACACTGGCATCTCCCCCGGGCCACTCTGAAGAGAAGGGAGCCCCCTGGTGTCCCTAGAGACGTGGCTCAGAGGGTCCCCACACCAGGCGTCTCCCCCAGGCCACTCTGAAGAGAAGGGAGCCCCCTGGTGTCCCTAGAGACGTGGCTCAGAGGGTCCCCACACCAGGCGTCTCCCCCAGGCCACTCTGAAGAGAAGGGAGCCCCCTGGTGTCCCTAGAGACGTGGCTCAGAGGGTCCCCACACCAGGCGTCTCCCTCAGGCCACTCTGAAGAGAAGGGAGCCCCCTGGTGTCCCTAGAGACGTGGCTCAGAGGGTCCCCACACCAGGCGTCTCCCTCAGGCTGCTCTAAGGAGGAGCCCCCTGGAGTCCCTAGAGACGTGGCTCAGAGGGTCCCCACACCAGGCGTCTCCCTCAGGCTGCTCTAAGGAGGAGCCCCCTGGAGTCCCTAGAGACGTGGCTCACGAAAGGCCCTAAGCCAAGAGTCCGCTGAGGCTGCTCTGAGGAGAAGGGAACCCGGGAGTCCCTGGAGGCACGACCCACGAGGGTCCCCAACCTGGGTGTCTCTCTCAATCTGCTCTGAGAAGGGAGCTCTGCCCCTCCCTGTGGAGTGACCCAACACTCCCAGGACTGGGCCTCTCCCGGGTTGGTCCTGAGGGGGAAGCAGGCTCCTCACTCTCCAGGAGGCCCCGCCCCTTGCTGACCACGCCCCCTCTGGCCAGCCCAGCGCGGGAGCTGCTCCCGGCTCCCAGGACCCAGAAGGGTCTCCACGCTGGTGTCTGCCCCAGGCCGCTCTGAGGAGAAGGGAGCCCCGGGCCTTCTTAGAGATGTGACCCACGAGGGTCCTCACACCAGGCGTCCTCCTCAGGCCGCTCTGGGGAGAAAGGAGCCCCCGGCGTCCCTAGAGACACGACCCACAAGGGTCCCCACACCAGGCGTCTCCCTCAGGCCGCTCTGAGGAGAAGGGAGCCCCGGGCGTCCCTAGAGACGTGAACCAGGAGGGTCCAGACAATGGCGTCTCCCCCAGGCTGCTCTGAGGAGAAGGGAACTCCGGGCCTACTTAGAGACGTGACCCACGAGGGTCCCCAGGCCTGGCATCTCCTTCAGGCTGCTGTAAGGAGGAGGGAGCCCCCCAGAGTCCCTAGAGTGTGACCCTCGAGGGTCTCCACACCACCCTGGCTTCTTATGAATACCGCAGGGAAGTCCTCTCCACGTGCAGGGGTGTGGCTGGCGGGAGAGGTGGAGGGGCCTGGCTCTCACCTGCCACCACAGCGCGCAGCTGCCTAACTGTGGGTGCCCATGCCATGCCCTCGGTCTCTCTGCCTCTACCCGTCAATCCCCACAGGGCTGGTCTTCAAGGAGGTCACTCACCAGACCCCACCAGAGGGCATCTGCATAGGTCTCAAACTCCTCCTTCATCTCCTCTCCTTGCGCGTCCACCTCCGGCACATCCTTCTCCACCAGGTAGACAAGAAATGAAGACAGGATGAGGGTCAGGAAGCCGATGTACCAGGCCGTGATGAGTTCCTGCGAGAGTCACAACGGACCAGGGAAGTAGCCGTTAGAAAGTCCTCGGATGGACATTTGAGCCAGACACACTGGAGTTCTGGATTTATCAGCTCCCTGACTGGGAAAACCAGTCATTCACCTGCTCTGACCTTCACCTCCCATCACTGTAGAAGGAGATCGGGAATATGGACATCATTCCCATCGTTCACTAAGGGAATGGGTATGTGGTTCCAGTAGGAGAGGCCGACTTCTGTTCATAGTCACCTTGATCTCAGAGCTCATGAGACAGCGAGAGGTCAGGACGGACTGGCCACTCCCTCAGAGAGAAGGCTCAGGACTGAATTCCATGCAGGACTGACAAAACCAGCATAAATCTCAATACTGAGGAAGTCTGTGGCCAGGAAGAGCTAGTGTGGCACAGTGGCCAGCCCTCTGAACAGACCTGCCACCCAGTTACCAGGTGACCCTGGGCAAATGTCCCCCACTGCCTAACTTTAGAATTCTCACTTTTAAATTGAAGATACTGGACCACAGGGACCCTGAAAGTGACATGTGTACCACGGGTCAATTCAGACAAGTGGATTTTATGTGAAGTGGTTCTGCATTGATTTAGAACATATGAAAAATGAGCGTAAATAATATATAAACTCGTGACCCACGAGGGTCCCCAGGCCTGGCATCATGGTTCTCGTCGCATGACAGACCAGGTAAATGGGGAAGGAGACAAGGAGTCAATTGGCTTAAAGGGAAATGTTGAGTGACAGAGAAAACAGCACAGAGAGGTGGCAGAGACCAGCACCGCACTGGAGACCGTCCTGAGTGCTCCTCCAGCTTCAGCCTCCTTTATTTCTCTCTTCCCCTCCCAAGGCCAAGGCTTAACATGGGAGGCTGGATGGGAGGAAGGCCAAGGTGACTGGCAAGTGCAGTCTGGAGGGAAGCCTACTTCTGCTGAGTCAGGGCAAGTCACCCTCTTGATGTCCTCCCACTTCAGCTGCCTTCTGCTGCCTGACCTCCCCACCCCCACCCCGGAGGTGGGGCCAAATGACAAGCCTCACATCATCTTCAACTCATGTCACCTCCATCATGAAATGTTCTGGGAGGCTTGCTCCCCCAGCTGGAGCTCCTTCGCCCTCCACTGTGCCCTCAGCAGCCTGCATCTCTGATGCGCGGCGCGCTATCTGGAGCATCACTGCTCACTGCACCCCCGGAGCTCAGCAGAGAGCAAGAGGGGATGGGGGGCAGCCCAGCAGTGAACTCCTGATGGGAGTTCTAGAAGGCAAGGGTTAGGTGGACGCTGCCTCCTTGGGGGCTGTCTGAACGTGGCCTCTTGCCTTGTAGAATGCAGTTCTGGTGTTTATGTGTTTTCTTACTCCCTGGCTCCCAAATGCAAGTCAGAAGTTTCATCTGCGCCTGACTAAAGAAACAGCTGTCTGTTCACGGGGGCTCAGATAAGCTGGAGGTGCAGGATTATTAAGAGATGGTACAATGGCTGCCAATGAGGAGTGAAATAGGTCCCCATTCTGTGCTTTGCAGCCGTTTACAACACTATTTGAGGCAATCCCGACTTGACACAATTTTTGCCAGCAGCTTTGTGGCAGAACCATTCCTTCCACGTGCCAAGGCTCCCCGCAGTCAGGCTGGGAGTAAGGACTGGTGTCCAGCCAATGTGGGGAATTGAAGGGGGCAAGTCCCTTATTATTATTATTATTAATTATCTTATTATTATTAATCATTATGCAGAATGCACCAGACCTTTCCCCCCTGCCTCAGTTTCTCAAGGCTTCATTCTCACGATAGATCAGATCTACCCAATGTATGGCAGACACTGAAAAAACAAGATGTAGGTGTCTTTTGCTGGACAACAGTGACCTCAGGACTTATTTGTTCTGGGAACACGTCCTGGCCTATCCTAACTAGTGAGAGCATCATCTTTAAAGGTTTTGACCTGTGGAACATAGTCCTCCCACCTTTCATCCCTGAGCGTCCAGAGGAGTCAAGCCCAGAGCTAATGGATGGATGAGGAAACAAGATTGGCATGTGCTTTTCCCCTTAGAAAGAGCTTCCTCTCTGCTCTGACAGCCCAGGCCTTCACCAGTACTCACAACACACACTTTGGGGCATGGGAAAAGCTTGGTAAACCAAGGTCTGTGAGCAGGCAGCTCCACGCCAGAGCCTTTGCCCACCTCGGGAAGGAGATCCTGCTTTAGAGGAGGGGTCTGGCTTCAGGGTGGGCTCACCTTCTTCAGGAATCATATCACAAACATCCAAGGTTGCTGGTAATCACACGGTAAATAGTCAGCAGACTCTGAGCATCTATCCTAGTCTTAAGGAAAGCAGGGCCAAGACCCCAAGCCAGAAATTTTTATCACCAATTTCCACCAGAACTGTCAATCAAATGGGCCCCATGGCTACTAGGTTATGACTGAGCCCAGGAGGGTGGAGTGAACATGTCCTCTGAGAAAGATAAACTGACAGGTCAGGAGGAAGACAGAAAAATCTGTAAAGAAAACTGTCACCTCACCAACTCTTATGGACAGAGGTGGCACAGAAAGGGAATTAAAAAACACTTATGGCAAGAAATGGCGTTCTTAAGGTGGAGAGTCCCGTGTTTTACATTTTTATTTAATGCAGTGCAAACAGTTGTGTGTTGCATAATGATGCTTCATTCAACAAGGGACCCAGTTGTATTTGCTCTAAGCTTGTATTTGGTCTACTATAAGAAACCATCTTGTGGGAAACCATGCCCCAGTGTATCTGGGTGCATATCTGAGATGTAGGACCCAGGAGCTGTGTGTTGTGGAGTCTTGAAGTTGGAGGCAGCTTGGTCATGGTGATGTAATAAAAGCTCTGAGTTCCTTTAGTATTGAATTGCCCAGGTTCACTGCCTCAGGACCAGTTTCCCAGAAACACAACCTAAGACAGGGATTTGGGTTCATGTGATTTATCTGCATGTGATTACTGACTGGGAGATTGTAGGGTCCCTTGGAAAGGGGTGCCCACTATGATTGGCACAAAAGACTCAGTGAAGGAGGAGGCTTTGAATTTATGTCCTTAAAGAATGCGTGTCCTAGGGTCCCTCCCTCTGCTCTCTCCTGCACTGAGCTGAGACAGAGGCTTTCTCTCATTCCCCCAGGGTCAGCTCAGCAGCCAGATTAAAGCAGAGTGGTTCTGGGGCTTGGGTTAACGATAGGAAGAACACCCAGGGATTGCCATGAAGCCAGAGAATTGCTTGGCTTCCAAGCCTGAGCAGCTTGGAAGCCTAGGCACGTGGCACTCTGGAAGGAGACCACACTGAGTCCACCCCTCCCATTTTCTGGCCTCTCATAGAGATGTGAGCTCACCAGAGACAGCAGTCAATTCTTGGATATGGCTCAGGAAAGGCACTGTCTGGGATTGTGTCCCGCTGTGTGATCTTGAGCAAGTTGCTTCTTCTTTCTGCATCTGCTTCCTCATTGGTGAAATGGGGGAACGAGAGGGCCAGGCTCATGGGGTGGCTAGACCATGTCCAACACTGTGTTCTGGGCACTGTGCTTTGGGCTTTATGTAGTGAGAGAAGCTGCATGACTTCTCTGGCTGGGTATGTTTTAAATGCTCCTCCTGTTGATTCACGTCATCCTCACATCAACCATATGGGGAATTATCATTCTGCTTTATAAATGCAGGACCCAAGACCTAAAGTGGTTATAAAAACATCCCCCAAGTCCCACAGGTAGAGCTGGTTTCCAGACCAGCCTGTGTGACTTCCGACCTTTCCCTCCCACCACATCTGCCCTGTGTGAGTTCATCTCTCCTTCTCGAACGTCTGGAGCACAAGCATTAGAAATAAGGAAACTGAGGGCCAAAGGGGGGTGAGTCATGAAGCCAATGGAGGAGCTGAGAGCTAAGCCCAGGTCTCCCTGCTTCTCTGGACCACATCTGCACATATCCCTCATGCTCCGGGTCATCATCATCCATGGTGGCAGAAGGACCCAACCCTGAGAACACTGTAAGGGAGAGGATGTCATGGAAAGGCAGAGATGGTTGAGAAGCCCATGGAATCCCGTGGCTTCTCTCTGGCACTTACTTTGCTGTGGGCGCAGATGGCCGAGCCCAGGAGCTTCCAGGTGCCACCCCTTCGGTCCATCCGCAGCATGCGCAGGATCTGCAGGAAGCGCAGGCTTCGCAGGGAGGTGGCCAGGACATTGCCCTGGTTTCCCACCGCAACCACCGGCACGGAGGCGATCAGCACGAAGATGTCTAGGGAAGAGGACAGCGAGAGTGGCAGGGAACAGGGAAGGAAGGTGGGGTAAAGGCACAGCCATCTCCTGATGCTGCCTGCTGGGGCAGATGCACATGTGTCCGCAGGGCTGGGCTCAGAGCTGCTGCATTCAGTCTGGCCTTCAAGCACACATGGAAAATAGTATTCTGTGATGCATGATCAAGCAGATGCCCCGTGCATGAGCCAGCCCAAGGCCGCACTGCTAGACTAGTGGAGTCGGGATTGGAAACAGGCCTGCAACACTGTTCTAGATCCCGGAGCCGTGATTTACCAAGGCCTGCAGGGTGGCAGTTGAGACTCACTCTCAGGTGAACTGGGGAGAAGAGGGGATCAGGGACACTCAGGCTACTGAGGTGAAGCCTGAAGCTCAGCCACTGCTCCCCCAAAATATCCCTGAGACAGGAACTTGGGTGCAAGTAATCTGTTGGGAGATGATCCCAGGAAGCCTCAGTGATAGGAGAGGGAGATGGGAGAAGGAGAAATGTACAAGTGAGGGGTACTATCAGGTCCCTGCTGGGTCCTTGGAGCTGTAGGAAGAGCACCTTGCAACTTCATCCATCTGGACAGTGGGAAGCTGGCACATTAGTCCTTTGACTCTGTCCCTGCTGGTGGAGGGTCAACCCGGGGTTGTCAGCACCTGCACACTTCTGAGCTGCATTAGTCCACTGATCTCCCAGTGTTTCAGGGTATATTGTGGAAATTGAGGCCCACCCAGGGGGCAGATGTTTGTATCATGGAAATGTCCACCACAGGCCTTGCCGGAATTAGAGGTGGGCCAAGGGGACGAAGAACTTGTAAATAGGCCCCTAGCTCCTGGAATCAGACAGTCCAGCACAAAAGACAGGGGCCTGATCCCTCTCTGTTCCCTTCAGGGACACCCAACACTCCCACCAACGATCTCCCCACCATGCTGCAGAGGGTTGGCAAGCTAAGGGGGCCTCATGGTCAAGTACATTTGGGAAAGACTCTTTGGAAGTCGAGTTGTTACTGAAGGATTCTCAGGGTCTTTAGTACGCTAATATGCACTGTGGGATTTTAACTATACAAATGAAGCTCAGCCTTTCCAAAAGGTACTTTTCCCCAGTAAGCTTGGTGATAAGTTTAATGGGTCTCAAAATTCTGTGACAGATGTTTCGTCAAGTTGTTTTCTCTTACAAGTACTGATTTTAAAAAACTAATACCTTAAAACTGCCACACACACACACAAAACCCCAATAGTCTGCAAATATCCTCCTTTCCTTTGAAAGTTTTGTGTTGTTTTAACCAATCTTCTACTATGAAGCTTAAATGACCAACTGAGACACACAGTTCTGGGACCTCTGATCAAGCCTGAGGTGCTGAAGATATTTGAACTTCTGAGCTTTCTGGGCAGACTTGGTGACATCGCCACTTCCAGTAGCCTTCTCTGATGCCACTTCAACAGCTGCCTTGTGACTAGAACAGCAAACATAACTTATAAGAGGATAATCAGAGACACTCTCAACATGCATGAGCTTATTGATGGTGTCATTCTGAGATTTTAAGAATTTAGGACCATCTTCCAGCTTCTTTCCAGAACAGTGACCAACCTTCTCTTTCAGCTCAGCAAACTTGCAAGCAGTGGGTTGTCTGGCAGCCCAGGGCAGGACACAGCCAGTGCTGATATGTCCCGGATGGCTTGGGATAATCATCTGGGCAGTGAAGACAGCTGCTTCCACTGGTGGGTCATCTTTGCTATCACCAGCAACATTGCCGTGACAAATGTGTGACAGACACGTACTTGACGCTGAAGCCCACCCTGGCTCCAGGAGGAGCTTCCCTCAAAGCTTCATGGTCATTCAACACACTTTATTTCAGTTGTGACACTGATAGGAGCAAGGGGACTACCATGCTGGGTTTGAGAACACCAGTCTCTGCCCGGGCCCCTGGGACAGTGCTAATCCCACCAATCTAGTAGACATTCTGGAGGGTGGGGGCAAGGGCTCCTCAGTTGGATGAGTTGCTGCTGGTGGATGTAATCCAGAGCTTCCCCCCAGTGGGGTTTCACTGGCATTGCCACCTTTATGGGTGACTTTCCATCCGTTCACTGTGCTCCAGGAAGACATCACCATTCCAACCAGAAATGGGCATGAGTGCCACTGTGTGTCAGCTTGTAGCCAGTTTTCTTAAGGTAGGTGTGACTTCCTTAGCAATTTCCTCATCTCTCTTCTGGCTGCAGGTGGCTATTGGAAACCATTTTGTTAACACCAACAGTTAGTTCTTTCTCACCTGGTGTGTAAGCTAGAAGAGCTTGATCGCAGGTCAGCTCACTCTTGGAGATTCGAGCTTCAAATTCACCTACTCCGTAAGCAACAACCTGGACAGCACTGTCAGCCCAAGATGTGCTTGCAACCTGGTCTTTGATGGGCTCCGTGTTCTGGGGTATCAATGACAGTTACCTAGCTGCTCTTCAGTTTCCACAGGGAGATGCCAATGGTGGTACTACACTCACGCTCAGCTTTCAGCTTCTCTACAACCCAGGCACACTTGCAGGCGCTTTTTCCCATTCACAGCCTCCTTCCCAGACTTTTCAATGGTTCTACTGAGGATCCCACCGTATTTATAGATGAAATGGCCAGTAGCAGTGGTCTTGCCATACTCCATGCATGAATCCAATAGTGACGGTGTTGAGAGGAGTCATTTCCTTTCTCTTTTTAACTTTGATTTAAGAATGGTTTTCATGAAACATGATCTGGCAGAAAACTTATTGCAGGAAGAAAAACTCCCAAAAGATTTTGACTACAGAGCTATTTTTCACAAGAACATTCAAGGAACACACAGGATTTCAAGGAACACACTCAAAGAAATGCTTGTCCACTGAAGTCTGAGCTCCTTAAGCTGCTGGCTCCTGAGAATCTTCTGGAAGCATGCATGGTTTGCTGAGTACACTGCACTCTTTCATACCTCTACAAGTTTATATGTTCTGGTCTCAGTTTGTGACGTGATCAATTCTCAATTCAAATCTGATGCACTTTTTTACTGTATCCAGGGAACCCCTAGACACACCTGTCATCTGGGAAAACTGAGAGGGCAAGCATCTGGGTTCTGATATGTCTGCATAACTGGTCAGGCTTCTCAGTTTACCTGTACAAAAAATCCACTTATAATATTCAAAGAAAAACAAAATAAGTTATGTTATGTGCATGTACGAATATGACATTAAGAATCCCACTACATGGCCAATGTAATTCTGCAACCTGTATACTCAGAAAAATGAGAAATACATCCCATCTGATTCAAATGTATGATATGTTAAGATCATTGTACTGTCATGTGTAACTAATTAAAACAAATAAAAAAAGAAAGCTCTGTCTGAGAAGAAATGTAAAAAAAAAAAGAATCCCACTACTATGTACAATTATGATGCACCAGTAAAAAACAAATTAAAAAAAAGAAAGAAAGAAAAACAAAACCCACACCTGCAGTAAATGCTGCAGTCTGTGATGCTTGGTGAGGAGGGAATATCTGACCCAGAAGGAGTATCTACACCCAAAGTGACCAGCTCTGAGGCTTCCTTGATTATGAAGGCCACCATGTCCCTAGACATAACCACACTCTTGTCAAGCACACAGAGAAAAGCAACATTTGCTACCAGGGCCACATCATGGAAGTAGCGGAGATGAGTCAGGTGGAAAAGAGGCCAGCAAGGACGATAGTGCTGAGGCCCAGCCGCGTGTCTCCATGGAGATGGAGCGGGCAGGGTGGCCTGGATCCCTGTGTGTGCAGCCCACCTCAAGGCAGTGGAGATAGCTGCATGGGAAGTCACCTGTTCTGGAAGTTTCTGGGTTCCCTGTGCCAAGGTATCTTGAACTTGGCAGGAATTTGAATTTGAGCATGGTCACAAAGCCGCCCCACCACACAATGCAAACATGCAGGACTCCAGCCAGCACTGCCAATCACTGCACAGAGGAGAGTCAGCTAAACTCTGCTGCACTCACAGAAGACGCAGAAGGAAGAAGAGACGGAAGAAGGGAAGGCAAGTGGGAGGAGATATGGAAAGAGGGCAAAGAGGGAGAAGAAAAAAATACAGAAAGCAGAGTAGCTAAAGAGCCTCCAAAACTGTGCTCACACACAGACACACCTACTTATGCTCAAAATTCTGCAAAACAAAACAAGAAAAAACAACCAAACTCTCCTCAGCAGTAGGTTGGTATAAGGCGAGTGGCTGAGAAGGCCCTGCATGCAGCAGGAGAGATCTGGCCCCTAGGGCAAAGGAACAGCCAGCTCTTCTCTGGGCGGCCATGGTGCCTGGGGGCCTGGGTACAGTCCTGGAGTCACTGTTCGAAGAGGAGGTGGGGAAGGATCCACATGCTCAGAAGATGTCACAGACTATGAGACTGAGAACACCAGTGTCCAGTGCTGCCAGGGTCACTCAGCACACCTGTCCTGGATGGGACAAGACTGAGGGACAGGAGCAGCATAGGAGGCTGGACCCAAATAACTGGACAGAGTCAGAGGAGCTAAGAGGGGGTGAAAGCTCTGATAGGTGAGGAGCACCTCGTCACTGGGATGAGCAAGCAGGGTCTGGGGGACTACTTCAAGGCTGCTGCAGGGGCCTGAGGGCCTCTGGGTGGATGCCTTGGAGTCCCTTCCATTGCTAACCCCCAATGATGCTGTCTCTTTAGCCCCCACCCTACCCCAGGGACAGGAAGCTCTACCACTCCTGGCTTTATACAGGGGTTTTTTGCCCTGTCATGACATGGCTCCTAGCAGCATTTTCAGATGAAAACAAAGGTCATTGAGCTGCTCCAATATAAAAATAGTGCACCCAGTAGGAAGGATCCTAGTGACAAGGCCTCTCAGAAGCAGCATTTGGATCCAGACACAAGCAACATGGTGGTGGGGAGGGCAAGCAGATGCTAGAGTCTTCTAGTCTTGTTGAGATGGAATCTGATGCTTACCACCTGTGAGACTGGAACATGCCTGGGATCTGTGAGCCTGTTCCCTCTTGAGGTGGGGATAAGGTGGTCCTGCAGAAGCACATTCTCAGCCAGCAATGGTGTCCCTCCCCATTCCACCCAGACAGTCCGGAAGGTCCAGGCAATTTTCATTGTCATAGCAGGAGGGCTGCCTGCAGTCTAGGGACCAGGGATGCTCAACACCTGTCAACCTGCTGGCTCCTCCACAACAAGAGGAGTCCCCCACCCCAACTCATCACTGCCCTTTCCAGTTGACAGGAGGAGCAGCCCTCGAAGGTGGAACTTCAGCACAGGCAGGTTGATGCTATTCTGGGCATGGAGGCAGGTCAGCGGCTGGGCTGGCCTCCACTGTGCTGCACTCACTCCCAGAATTGTTGCTTAAAATATCCTTGGAGATGTAAAGCACGAAAAAGGGGCCTGAGTCCAGGCAACCCCTGGACTGGGGGATCAGGGCTTACCCAGCATGCACAGGGGCTTCCTGGCAAACTTCAGTCGTCCCCTCCAGCCTTTGTACCGACAGCAACATCCGGCAGCCCAGATCCTCAAAGCAAACTCGGCTCCAAAGATGAAAATAGCGAATGTTTCCTGCATGGAAGAGCATATGGAGAGGGCTGGGTGGCTGGGGACAGTTGTCTGGGCCAGTGTGTTCTGCTCTGCAGATCTGGAGAGCTGGGTTTCTGCCACCCTGCTGTGCTTTGTGGTGGCAGTGGCTGGGGGTGGGGAAGGAGACAAGGGTTGGTCCCCTCCATCATCTTTGGAGGGTTTCCTTCTTCATTCAGATGTGCTAACTGTCCCTGGCTCGTCCCTGTTTTTTTTTTTTTTTCCCCATGTTTCTTTTTGCAAAGAATCATTTTTTTAAAAAGTCCTTTTGAACATATTAAAAACCTTTAAAAAGTAAAGCTGGTTGAAGAAAGCCATCTCAAAGAAACAGTCTACTAATCCTGCCCAGTGTCTGGCCCCTCTTGTTGCTAACTGTGGCCAATGGTGGCTAAGCCAGATTTTAAGCCAGGTACCACCCCCAAGTATTTCATATAATTCTCAAATTACATTTTGAGAAACCAAAGCAGAGGCCAGTGTAGGGTGGAGCATGCCTTTCTGTTAACTTTATAGTAACGGGAAGTTGTATTATAGAACTTAGAACATGTAATGGCCTTGGCTTTGACTCATCTGCTCTTATCTCTAATCTGGAATGGCCAATCTTTATCAGGAACACATGTGGGCTCATGGCGGCCTCATTAAGTGAGGGAAGCATGGTTTTGTTCTCAGGCCTGGACATGGCTGAGGACCTGGGAGATACAGCCAGTCAGGCAGACCTGTACCAGGGGCAGCATCCTCCTCATCACTGTGGAATTCCAACCAGAGGGCTCCACCCCAGAACAAAGTGGGGGTGCCGGCCATCTCACCAGCAGCAGGAGCCAGTCTCCGGAGACAGTTTCGTACTCCTTGAAGGTGGTCAGCACAGCCAGAATCAAGCACCCTAGGACAATCAGGAACCTAGAGGGAGGAAGGAGAGGAAAGAACATTTAGTCGTGGTGTGCTGTGCAGGGAGATGGGGAAAGAAGTCAGCCAGGATGAAGGCACAGCCCCACTGGACAGCGTTCTGTGCTCTCTCCATTATCCCACCTAATCCCCAGAGAAATCTGCGGGACAGATAGGAATTCCTGTCCTAGTTAGAGAAAGCCAGATGAAGTACGGTTCAACAAGGTGCATGTGTTCACTTGACCACTAGCTAGCAGAATCAGTCACTTAGAAGTTAAACCAGCCCTCCCAGCAGTGGGGGGCTGCAGAATCCCAAAAGACCAAAAATTATCGCTGTTTTTTTTTAAATCAACAAGAACATGAATAAGTTAGCACGTCCAGTATATATACGGCTCTGATCTTAAAATATATGGAATTTCTTGCTTGTATGAAGAAAACACTCTTTTTAAGGATAAATTCAGAGAAGGCTGTGTCCTCATGTTTGAGTACTATTCCTTTTTACAGTCAATGGCTGTAGAAAACCTCTTTCAATTGGCGAGGGGCAGGGGGTTTTTGACTTGTGTTTGAAATGCTGGAAAGAATAGGAATTAGCACACCGAGGGCTGCTCAAAGCTGGTCCCTTAAAATTCACACAGAGGTCATCTGGTCCTTGCTCTCACCTCAGACTACAGCAAACCCCTGAGACAGAGACAGAGAATGCTTTGTTGCTTCAGCAAATAAAAATGGCCTTTCCTCCTCCAGACGTGGACTAGTCTGGCTCCATAGTCAGTTCCTGGTTCCTGGGGTATCTGACAGAGACTGGACAAGCTAGGACCCTGGGATGAAGCCTGATGGCGTCTCACATACTCCGAGTGCTCCTACTCCAGACGATCTGCTCTCTGTCCTGTCTGTGGCTAGTTCTACCCATGCTTCTCGGTTTGCCCATTTATTCCTTGAATCTGTATATGGCAGAGATTGGGAGCACAGCTGGAATTCGCTGATGAATGAGCTGGATCTGCTTTCAGGAGCTCACAATCCGGATAAGCAGAAGACTGCCTCATGCTATAAGAGCAAGAAACTTGATATCAGGAAGCATGAAAATATCTGTCCCTGGCTTTGGCTGGGACCCAAATCCTGGCTGGTCCTTGGTGATCCCAGTCACATGTTTCAGTCATTAAACTTGCTAATCTTCAGACCTGAATATTTATGTTTCCAGCTCTTCCTAGGAACCTGAGATTTCCAAACTTCTATGTCTGGCCATTTTACTTGAAATTTGTGACTCTAATCCATCTTGGAATCTGCCTATCCTGAACCCCAAACCTTCTTCTTAGGTGATGGTAGTGATGGTGGTGATGATGGTGATGATGGTGATGATAATGGTGATGATGATAGTGGTGATGATGATGGTGATGGTGGTGATAGTGATGATGGTGATGATGAGGGACAACTCCCATTACTGCCCTTCGGTGAGCACCTTCCACCTGCCATTTTGCATGTATCAGCTCATCATCCTTACAACAACCTCCCAGGGCAGATATGACCATTAACATGCTGAAGGATTTTTCAGAACAAGATTTTCTAAAAGTTTAAGTTCTGGGTCCTGTGATGTAAGCCAGCAACCACTAGGCTTTGTCCTCAGTTGGCACTGAACATGGAGCTGGAGTCCTTGGCTGAGTCGGTGTGTGGGTGAAAGGGACAATTGTGTCCCAAAGTGATCTTGTTTAGCAGAAGTAGGAGCCTTAGCCAGACTCTGAGACTCTTGCCACCCCACGTAGTTGGTGCGTGTCAATATGGGGGAGATTCTACAAGAAGCATGCGTGGTGTGCACACTTTCAGCTGATGCCAGGACTTGCGCCTTTGCATAGCCGTCCCTCTCCCTTGGTGCAAGTGGCTCACTCCTGACAACAGCATGGCAATGGCGAAGGAAGTCACTCCTCTACTTGGGTTTTGTTACATGGTGAAAGTGTAGAGATAGTTGCGCCCGTGACTGTTGCACAGGGTACAAGACTGTTTCACAGACAGGAGCCAGGGACTCTTGCTGGCCATGAGCTGCTACATCATGAAGGACCTATGAGGCCTTGAGAAAAGGAGCTGTGGGGGCTTCTGGGACCCAAGAGCACCCCCAGCTGCTGAGCAGCATGAACATGTGACTGTCCTGCAACTGCAAGGGCCAGCCATCATGAGAGCCTGGAGGATGGTCACAAGGTCCAGAAAGGATCAGCCCAGACCACATGCTGATTGCTGTGTTGTGGGACCCTGAGCACAGGATGCAGTTAAGTCACAAATGGACTCCTGACACTTGGAAGTTCTGAGATAAAGACATGTGTGTTGTTACCAGCCAGCAAGTAGTGGCAATTTGTTAGGCAGTGACAGAAAATGAACACACTGTGGAATGGAAATCTGTGCCAGGGGTGTCCAGGTTTATAGAGCGTGGTGATTCATGCCATGGCACGGCTGCATTTACTTGCTTGGTCTGGAGAGCAGAGACTGCCGGCTCCTCTCCCTAGTCCAGTGACCAGCTCAGAGCTGGCACTTAATAAGAACCCATAAGTGTTTAGGGAAAGGGCTGAAGCAGCAAAGGAGGTCAGCAACTGCCCTCTGGTTGGAATTAAGGACAAGGATATAGGGAGGGCCTGGAGAGACAGGCGGAATACTAGAGTTTCTGGGCCAAGTGAAGAGTTTGCATTTTTCTCTGCAAGACATCTTTAATATCTAGCTACCTCTCTGGATAAAGTATCTATATATAGTAAGTCCCCCCCATCTGAGATTTTGCTTTGTGTGGTTTCAGTTACTCACGGTCAGCTGTGGTCTGAAAATTTTTCGCTGAAAAATTCCAACAATAAGCAATTTATAAGTTCTAAGTAATTTTTTTCACAATATAGTATTCTAATTGTTCTATTATTAAGTATTGCTTTTAATCTCTTACTGTACCTAATTTAGATCTTAAACCTGACCACAGGTATGGAGTATGCATAGGGAAAAAAAAATAGCGTATATTGAATTTGGTACTATTCATCTTTCAGGCACTCACAGAACATCTCTAAGGTACCACTTAGAGAAAACAGGAGACTAGAGTGTGTCCACATCTGCATCTACACGTATCTGCAAAAAGTTCTCTGAAGGACTGGTCACAAGGCTGTTGTTGCCGGCTGACCAGAGACGAGGAAGGCTCAGGTGGAGAGATAACAACAGCCTCCTGATGTTCTCAGTGGGATTTGTGACTAAAGGGATGTGAAGGCCAAACAGGGGGCCATCAGGAAGGCCTCAGGGCTGGGGAAAGTGTGAAGGACCACTGTTCAAAGAGGTCAGAGGATGGGCAATGGCCAGCACAGTAGCAAAGACAAGCAACAACCTGTGGACCTGCTGAGTCTGAGATCCAGGTGGAAGTCTCCATCAGGCTGATCAAAATCTAAGTCTAAAGCTCAGAGGAGATTTCAGGGCAGAAGTTGCAACAACACCAAGCTTTAATAACTTGATGCTTGGATAATTCAGACTTCACCAACCACCAAAGAGATTTCAATCATGTACCAGGGAGCTACAGAACAAGACTTCAGCCAGCAGGGGGCAGCAATCACCAAGCAGAGCTCTGTGCGTTCTGCACCTTTCCAGTAACCTCGGGCTCTGCTGAGATGAGAGAACCATCAATTTATAAAGCTCCAGTCATCAAGGAAGCCCTCCTATCCCTATCCAAGAAGGGGAAAACCTCCTTTGTTTTTTTTTTTTTTTTTTTTTTTTTGCAAAATTCAATATGTCCTTAAAATAGGAGCTCAATTTCAGATGGAGCACATGTCTGTGTACCAACAGAAGCCAGCTGGGTCTCCGGACACTAAAGAGCCACTAGATGGCTAGCTGTGCCCCCCACTTCTCCTCCAGTCTTGGCGCTCTCTTCTGAGCCTCACCAGCTCTCCTTTTGCCCTGTCCCTTTGGTTGCCTCTCTACATCCTTGGCCATTTCTCCACTGCCCCTGTTGCTCTCCCTCCCCTGACATCCTTTCCTCTCCCCCTCCCGCTTTCCTTCCCCCTTCCTCTCTTCCCTTCACTCCCCCCTCCTCTGCTCTGTGCTCATGTCTTCTCCCTCACTTCTTCCTGTGCCCTGAAGGTCCTGCAGGGTTTGTGGTCCACACTCCGGAGGGGAGCCACCAGCTCCCCTTGTTTCCTAGCTGTCTTTGCAACTGATACCAGTCAGGGTCAATGGTCTTGGACACATCTTTAAATAAGACACCTCCTGATACATGCTCTCCTCAAACTCTGCCATCTTCCAACCAGGAAAAGGCAGAGGAGGGCTGGGGGAACGGCTACCAGGAGGCCTTTATTCCTGCACATGGTTCTGAGGTGCAAGGTGCAGGGACTCCTGATGAGACCCTGTGCATCCTGCCCAAGCCCCTCCATGCCAGATCTCTGCCCAGCAGCAGGCAAAGAAGGAAGGTGCAGGCAGCTTCTATAGACATACAGGCGAGCAAGGAACCACAGGGGCATCTGGATACTCCCTCCGCCCTCTCCTCGGCCATGCCAGTCATCTTCTGCAGGCAACAAAGCAGGGCCGCTGGGAAGAGACAGTGAACTGTGATGTGCCCCTCACAGGCTGCATTCACACCATGACAAAGACAAGAGCCCAGCATTGAGAGCATTTTAAGAGGCAGGGCACGGCCACCTTTATATATATATATATATATATATATATATATATATGTTTATTTATTCTTTCAAGGCCGACACAATACCTTTGTTTTTACGTGGTGCTAAGGATCGAACCCAGTGCCTCACACAGTAGGTGAGCACTCTACTGACTACTGAAGAGCCACGACCCCAGCCCCACTGCCATCTTTTCTTTGCATCACCATTTCAGGCAGCAGGGCAGGGTCACCAAGGGAGAGAAGGGCCCTGTGCTGGGAGTTGGCAACGGGGTGTCCCCAAGTATCTGCACTGGAGGCGATTTGGTCAGAGCCTGTGTGGGGGCAGCCTGGGTACTCCCAGGTCAGCTGGCAGAGGACCGTGGCCTCCCTCCTCTCCTTCCTCTCTGGACTCCCAGGTGAGGGGGAGCTCCATTGGATTCCCAGGAGTTCCCAGAGACACCTGATACTCCTGCTCTGGCTGCTGTTGTTTCTGAGTGCTGTCCTGGCACCTGTAGCCCACCTGAGCTCCTACAGACTGAAGGAGTAGGCAACGGCTGCCCTGTGGACCCGCTTCTTAGAATCCTTGCCTGTCTGCCATGACATGGGCCCACGTGGGACATTCTCCCCAGCCAGGAGAAGGCAGACTGAATTTTCTATCAAAGCAAGTGTTGCTGACATCTTAGGTAGCCATGCCTGTCCTGACCCGAGGCACCACCATTGATCCTGGCCCTGGAGAAGACAGCACAACCCCAACCAGCAGAGAATGACCTCAGAGCACATGAGGATGCTATTGGTCCCCAACCCAAATGCCTCCCAGGGATTTCTTCTATTGCTTGTTTTTAGTGGCACATATTTGTGAAATGTTTCACTTAATGGAATGTCTCCCAGGTCTATCCATGCTGTAATAAAGGCTAGTATTGCATGCTTTTTAGGGTTGAATAGTATTCTATCTGTAACAAAAACAAAAGTAGACAGATGGGATCACATCAAACTGAAAAGCTTCTGCACAGTGAAGGAAACAATCAACAGAGTAAAGAGACAGCCAACAGAATAGGAGAAAATATTTGCAAAATATACATCTGATAAAGAGCAATATTCATAATTCTTTAATATATAAGGAACACAAAAAAACTCAACAGCAAAAAAAATTAAATGGGCTATATTATATTTCTCAAAAAAAGCCATACAAATGGCCAACAGGGATTTCTATAAATCACCTCCCCCAAAAGAATGTTTGAGTCACTCAGATCAGGGCTGAGAAATCATTTTTATCTTGCAAACCCACTGGTATGGATTAACTAAGGCTCCCAGAATACAGCGCTGTGTTGAAAAGAGTTTAGATTGCTGCCAACTTAGCTGGGGAAGTGCTGTTATCCATTAGCGATGTCTGTTGCAGAAGCAGGAAAGGACTGAGGAGTTGCCATCCCCTTGGACCAGGAATGAGCTAAAGTCACTTTTCAATCTTCTTTCCCTGACTTGGCTCATGCCAAGCTCCCCAGGAACTTCCATTAACCAAAGCTCCTTGTGAACTTCCATCTACTTGAAATTTTGAGGGATTTTAAGAAAGACTTGTTCTTTTCTCCCTCATCTTTTAAAAAGGAAACTTGTGCTCCGAGGTCTGAGAGATTTGCTAGTGGCCACAAAACGGTTCTTTGCAAAGCTAGAGTGAAACCCTGGTCTCCTGGCTCCCAGCCTAGTACATCTCCACTGTGCCGCTCTCTGCTTTGTCTTTGGGGAAAAGAAAGAATCAGTTATGGACATTACTACCGTTGTTTCAGCTGCTTGCAATCTGTGCCTTTCTATTGGGTCCCACCAACCTCTGGTCCAAATGTGAAAGACAGCACACTTGGGTCATTCAGAGACAGTAAACAAAATGAGGAATTTGCTTCCTCTTTAGAGAGCTGACCTACATTTTGCTTATTTAACATTTGTCCATGTTCTCTGCCCAGATATGTTGTGTGCCTATTTACCTGAGGTGCATAGCAGCTGTAAACTATGTCATCAGATGCCAGGCTCTGAGAAAAAGTTCATGGAAAATTTTAGAGATCATTCTAATCTCTTAATCCTCTCTTAAAAGTTACAAACTCACAACTTGAGGAATATGGGAGGTAAATAGAGACCGGTTGGTGAGAGGTTGAATTTCAGAGTCAGCAAAGCAACACAGAGTTGAGCTAAGCTGTGGCAGGCTGCTGAGTGTCCCAGAGAAGGACCTTTAGAGCCATTTCACCCTTGTGGTTGGAAAGAGGCAAGGGATGTGGCAGGTCAACAGAAAAGAGCACAGGAGGAGGCGTTGGCCACTCTACTTCCAGTGGATCAGCGTGGGTCTTTCTGTGTCACTTTTCTGAGCAGAGTTATCTGCTTGTGCCAACCCCTGTTTAAACACAGCTGTAGCCTTCTCATGCATGAGAGGAGAATGTCCTAGTAGTTTAGGAAGGCAAACTAGGCTTGCCCAGGTCAGATCACATTGTGGCAGAATGGATGAAAAGTGCGAGCTAACTAGGCTCTGCCTATGAGAGACTCGCTTTAGATCCAAAGACATAAATAGCTTGGTAGTGAATATGGAAAATGCTATTCCATGCAGAGAGTAACTGAAATAGAATTGAGGTGGCTAGAGTAACATCATTCTCTAAAATAGACACCAAGACAAAAATTGCAACCAGAGACAAAGGAATCATTATATATTGATAAACCATCCATTCACTAAGAAGATACAGCAATTATAAACATATGTGCACTCAACCACAGAGCTCCAAATACACTACACTTCATTTCTAGGTTCACCTCTCCATTCTTTCTCCCTCTAGTCACACCAAACGTACAACTTAATCAAAATATGGCAGGTCCTCCAAAAATCTCTTCACTCCTCATCACACACTTTCTTTCTCTTATCCAATGAACACATCCTTTCTCCTTTTTAAGATGCAGCTCAATATCACCTCCTCTATTATGACTTCTTCTCCTCCATCTTTCCTTCTTCCTTCCTCCCTCCTTTTCTTCCAATTATATGCCAGGAGGTCGGGGCCAGCAGTTCCTGTCTCCCAAGAGCTAACAGCTCATCTCTTCCTTCCCAAACTAAGTGAGGGAGCACCTTCTGAACGTCACCCAGGATTTTTTTTTTTCTTATTTTCTCTTAACACTCACCCAGGCTGTGACATGCACTTCCCTCTCTGAGCTCCGGCTTTCAACAATGAACAGAGCTCCTTGTGTCTTGTCTTCAGCGCTTACCTCTCATAGGATGATCTGATGAGCAAGGATCCCACACCTTTCCTCTTCAGGTCACAGTGCCTAGTCCAGGGGATTAACTCTACCCTTCATATTCCCAGCCCTGCTCTTTACTTGCTTCAGGAGCTTGAAGAAGTTCTGTCCTCTCCCCAGGCCTCAGTGTCTACATCTGGGAGACAAGGAATTGATGGGAATGGTCCCAGAGGGCCTTCTGGGCTATTATTATGGGTTCAGGCTTTCAGCCAATAACCCTGGTGGGAGGGTCTAGAAAGGTTCTCAAGGAGGAATAGACCTGAGTTCAGATCTCAGCTCTGCCACTTACCTGTGGGGGATTATTTCCTCATTTATAACTGGGAATGAGAGTAGCACCTAATTCAGGGTGAAGAGAGAGACCATGCTCTTGGACTACACAGTGCCAAGTGGGACACGCTCTCAGACCTGATTCGCGGTAGCCACTGCAGGAGTGAGTCTGAGCTGGGCTGGGCCAACTCAGTGACGGTCCCAGGTGGATGATGGAATCTCTTGCTTTTCATCAGACCCAGGAATCCTTGTTTAAAATGGGCAAATAAACTAGAATTAAAATAAGGCTTATAAGACAGCACCTCAGTTCCAACACACACTCCCTGTCCCACCAGTCAGAGTCACCTTTGGCTATTTCTAAAGAGTGTCGTCGGTATTCTAGATCTGCCTAAACTTCTATAAGCAGGCTGTATTTCTGGAGGGAGAAAGCTTCTGGATGGAGATGGGTTATCAGCCAGGAGCTCTGCTCCATGCCTCCATTGTCTTCCACTCCACCAATGCCATCAGCTAGAAGACATGGCAGTTCCATCTATGGTCCTGCCCACACCCTCTCCAGTGCCCCTTCTCATTTGATGTTTCCTGACAACAACCATGGGGTCCAAGCTCTGGCAGGTCACATTGTTCTCCTTGAGGGCTAGAGACAGGAACCATTAGCTAGGTGCTTCCTATTCTGCAGAATCCCTGGGCCAGGTTGAGTGTGCAGGTCCAGTGGGAAGCACAAAGCAAGTGGAGACAGACCATCTCCAGATGTGTCCTCTCTGTTCTCCAACATGGGCCACATCTTTTATGTATCCTGGGATGCTGAGGTCACTTTGCCCCAGTGGTACTCAGCTCTTAGCTTTCAGCATTCCTTCTAAGTATCAGCCTCTGGACTAGAGGCCAGACTAATAGATGCCACAAACAGACATGAGGCTGTGTTTTAAGTACCTTCTTCAGGGTGCAAGTACATGCCATGTTCCCATGATAACTCAATGGCAGAAGAAAAAAGAATAAAGAAAGGTTCTAGAGTCTAGATGTGGCAAGTCGGCCTTCTGAAGACCCTTAGAGATTCTTGCTTCCCTGGGATAATTTCTTCTGCTCTAAAGTGGCTGGAGCCTGCAACATGTTCTAGCCAGTAGAATCCAATAAATATGAGTGGAGTCACTTCTGTGGTCAGGTTGAAAGATCATGACTTCCTTCTTGCTGTGGGCTCTCTCTTTTTCTTGTTGGCTTGATGAAATGAGTTGCTATGTTGGGGAAGGTCAATGGCACGGGACCAAACACGGCCTTTGGTCAACAGTCAGCAAGGAGCTAACACTCAGCCCAACAGCCATCAAAAGTAGGATCTTCCAATTGCCATAAGAGGGTCTTAGAGAGAAGCTTCCCCAGTGGGGTCTTCTGATGAGACCCAAGCCTAGGCTGGCACTATAACTATAGCCTCGTAGAAGCTGAGTAGAGTCCCAGAAGCTGGCCTGGACTCCTGATTCACAGAAAGTGCCAGATACTAAGACCCTGTGTGCTGAGCCACTGTGTGTTAAGCTCCTGGGTGTTGAGCCCCTGTGTGTTGAGATCAACAGGCTGCTGTATATAACTAATGCTAATTTGCCCAGATCTGGTTCCTGGCTCCCTACTTAGCAACCAGATGAGCTAAAAACCTCGATGTCTTTTCTATAAGACAGGAGTGACAAATCCAGGGATCCTTGCTAGCAAATTATTCTCATCTCTGACTTTGCAGTAGGAAATTGCACAGAGCAGCAAAAATCTTCACAACCAAAAACTGTTTCCCTAAGAGGTCTCCATGCCAGCGTCCTTGAGAAGGGAAGAGTAGTCTCCATCTTGGCCACACTGTGGATTGGCAGGGTCAGCCTCTGCCTCAACAGCAGGGTCAACATCCAACAGCATAATGTGAGCCACTCTCAAAATAGAGAGGTGGAGCTGATGAAGCAGGAAAGATTTCAAGAAGCTGATGGAAATGATGAGGGGGAACTGCTCTGGGTACAACAGAACCATTAGCAAGTGACACTCTTGCAGGAATCATTGAAGACAAAACAACTGATACTTTAAAGGCCCGGAACCTTATACAACACTTGCCCCCAAACATAGGGGAAAATGAAATGTGAAGTTACATAATTTTGGCATTAAAATATATTCCCAAGTTAGCCCAGGATTCAGTCTTTGCTGGTTCTAAAAGTTAGAATCCAGTTGCAATTACAACTTGAATGTTGTTAATTCTGAGATACAATAAGCACATTTGTACTTTGATTACTTCTTGAGGTAAAGTAATAATCTGACATGTTTGCTATTCCTACCTTGTATGAAGAAGTTGTCTTCATTTTCCATAAATCCCCTTTGAGTGGATTTTCACCAACCGACCATGGAATGAAATTGCCCTTTAAACCTACCTCATGGGAAAGTCAGGTGGATTAAGAGGGATTCATTTTAAAATGTCAACATGTAAAAGTGCCCAGAATTCCAACAAATAGTGTGCCCCTAACTTTTTTCCCTTTCCTTCACATGATGTTCATGCAAAGTCCTCCAAAAGTTGACTTAAAGAGTAAAAAGAAAAGAAAAATTGTCTATACAAACACCCACATTCCTGAAATACGGAAAGAACATCTTATCTACAAATCACCATGAACAAATCTTTATCAATTTCCACATCTGTGCCTACATTTACATCTGTATTATATCCACATCCACCTATGTTTCCACAGAAGTGTAAGGAAGATGCAGGTTCCAACCATTTAAATCAAGAGTTAGAAAACTACAGCCCTCAGGCCAAATCTGGCCCCATGCCTGCTTTGTAAATAAAGTTTTATTATACACCACAGCCACACCCATTTGTTAGTGCACATTCCACAGCTGCTCTTTATTTTTATGGGGCAGGAGCAGAACCCAGTAGTTGCAATAGCGACCTTCTGGCCCACAGCACTTAGGCTTGCAGTAATTCCCATCTGGCTCTTTAAGAAAAAGCTTGACAACCCCTGTGTAAACCAAGAGTTCAGGGAAGTTCAATCAGCATCAGGAATTTTCCTTGCCTAATGCTGTACAGGAAAACAATACATAAAACTTCAGTGTCGGAACACTTAAGATGATTAGAGGGATAAAACAGAGACATATCCACATTTCTGGAGTTCTCTCAAGAAAGTATAAATTATGAATACAAACCAGAAGGAGGCCTGCCGTTTAAGCTCCTATAGCTTCATGGTGGACCTGCTTCTGGAAGCATCCATCTGGGTTTGGTGACACGTTACCATGCACTTCTTCTTGAGGCCCTGTCTTCTCACTGATGGTTTTTAAGTAAGCCAACAGCCTCTCTTGGACAATGTTACTGCCCCAGGTGTGTGTTTTGGGGGTGGCACTAACTAGTGTGACTTCAGCCTTTGAAGCAAATTTTTTTCATGACTTGACCAAACATCATGGGCAGCTTCTCTCAGGGAAGGGCTTGGCCCTGGAGCTAGACACATCAATGTCTCAAGTCCAGCCTCTTCATTGGGTTTCTGGCTCCTCATCTGTAGCATGGAGTGAAGTGCCTACCTTGCAAGAGGACCCAGAGAGATAATGGATATAAAATCCTTACTGGCAGCAGTAGGCACTCAGGCGATGGCACTTGCCCTCCAGTTTGCTGACTAAGGCATGCCCACTTACAAATTATTTATAAATTCAGGAGGCAGAGAGGGAATGAGTTTAAATTTTGATGGCACTATTTATTGTTTTGTGACCTTGGGTAAGTACCTTAACCTCTCTGATCCTCCAATATCTTGCATTTATTATGGGGACAATTATATAACCTCATAGAGTTGTTGTGAGGCCTAAAGGCACCTCAATTTCTTCAACTATAAAATAGGGATACTGAAAAGTTTAGGCTAGTTCTTGATCAACATTAGCAATCACTATTATTATGAATGTAATTGTTATTTTTTTTTTATTGCTACCTGAAACAGTGCCTGGGAATGTGTAAATTCTCGAGAACTGAAATCAACTGTCATTATTACAACCCATTTGGACTTCATCAAGCACATGTCATCTTTGGGGAGCTCTCCCAAGACACTGGGATCGTATTTCATTTGTCTTTCACACACCATCAATTGTAAGACACACCCTCATTGCACCAATTCCTGATAAAAGGAATCGTCCAATTAAATTATGACAGCCATGATTGCATTTCACCTCCTCGTGTTATACATGTTAAACTGGGGAAAACATGTGGCTTTGAATCAATGAAACAGAGGTAATAGAGGTGCCTAGAATCAAATCCTTCTAGACAAACTCTTAGAAGAGGACAGGGTGTTACAAGGCGGCTCCAGGCACATCATTCTGGGATGGGCTGGAAGTGAATCCTGTGTCTTCCAAAACCAAGAAGTCCCATGGACCCAAGTATGGTTCATGGGGCCCATAGATTTCTCCTTATCCCCCCATTCCCATGCCACAGCTGGGCACCCTGCCCCACCACAGCTCTATTGATCTGTTATCTAGTTATGTCTATTTTCTTTTGAAATACTGCCTCATGCCTGGTCTACCACTGTCATTTGTGTCATAAATCGTCCATCAGGCCCCAACTGATCTCCAGTGACCCCCCTCCCCCCACTCTTGCCCCTCCAACCATCTGCCAGGCCCAGATTTCCCAGCCTTCTTCCTGTTACGTGGCAGCCTCTGTTCACCTGATGCCTGGCTCACGCTCAATATTGCTTCCCTCATCTCCCTGCCTCCTTGCTCCTCACCCTGCACCCCTATACACCCTAAGTTTCCTGTCACTTGGGGAACTTGGTTTCTTGGAAAGTAGAGGGTCTGGGGAGTCAGGCAGATCCAGGATAAAAATCAGGATCAGGTTTCTAGCCATGTGCATGTGGCCACATTGTCTTGCCTCTGGGAACCCTAGTCTCCTTATTATTGAACCAGGTCAATGAAATACCTGAGTAAACATGTCCGGAGGGCCTTTATCCCAGAGTGAGGGAAGAGTGAACAGCAATTGGTAACTTTCAGACCCCTTCCCACAGTGCATAAGCCTGGAGAGAAGACCTTCCCCATTTCCTTTGTCACCTTTCAATCACGGTGACATGAGTGTCACCCGATAAAGCCTCCACCACGTGCACAGCACAATCCAAGAAAAAACACAGCTTTTCTTCTGTGTCCATCCGGGAAAGCTGATCCTGAAGGCTGAACAAAATCAAAGATGCCTGAGTTCATTTCCACACAGCCGGCTCTGGCCAGGCCTTGTTTATTGGCTTTTCATAATTTCCTCAGGACAGACGTGTTCTGGGACACGGTATACCAGAGAACTGCAGGGAGTTGTGCGGCCCTCAAGGAGGGAGATCACCAGCAGGTGCTGACTCCTCTTTGTTGAAAGAGTCTGCCTGACATTACAGGGGTGAAAGCAAAGGTCTTTTTAAAAATCCATAAGCAGCAAATCAAAGTCCAGTCAACTTGGTAAACAAAGTGTTCTGAGCCTCGCACCCTAGGTGGTGCTTGCTGAGGTCAGAGACCATCCTTCCGTGGATACCCACTTGGCCATCGGAATGGTGCTGAGCCTGGAAAAGTTGTTTGACTTAACGGACAGTGCAGAGCATCTACTATGGACATTAACGAAGAACTGACTGTGTACCAGGCACTGGACTGAAACAGGTACACTAGCGGAATGAGTATGAATTCCAGAATTAAAGAATGCGTCTGATTTGCATCTTTCCTCTTCAAGTTTTGTGACCCAGGCAAAGATAATAATTTCTTAACCTTTGCTTTCTCAGTTGAAAATGGGCAATAGCAACATCCATTGCATGAGACTGTGGGAGAGACTGATGGTAAAGGATGGGAAGTCCCTGGCAGTGGCTGTGGTAAGTGGGGATGTTCAATATGTGGGTTCAGTGGTAACATTGGTGACTGCTGGTTCTGGACATGGCTCGTTGCTTCCAGGAAGGCCGGAGCAGGAAACATCTGGAACAGCTGTATTTGCAGATGTCCCAAGCGAGGAGTCACCACTCTCTCCAGCAAGGGTCCTGCTGTTGCTCTTCCCTGGGTCTGGAAGTAATAGGCTTTGGTTTGTGCAGGTGGAAGGTGAGATGGTGGTACAGGGATGGGGAATTGGCTGCCTCTGCTGTCATGAAAATACTTAAAACAGCTTCCAGAAGCAGAGGCGCTGGCTCAGAGTAGATGCCAGCATTTTCTCTCCTGCATTGCCTCAGTCTCTCCCATTTACCCAAGAGGACTTGGGACTTGCTGTCAAGATTCTGGTCCAGAACATCTGCCCTAGGTCATCCCTGTCCTTCCACCCCAGTGCCCTGGGTTTCCAGGGCCTCAAAGTCCTCTGTGTCTCGATAGCTGTTTCTTTGGCATCTCCCTCTGCAGGTCCAAGCTGTTCCCATTGCTAACCATTTCCTGGTCACTCTGGGTGCCTACAGGCGAATACCTTGATCCTATACATTTCAAATTCTCTGGGTTTAAAAGAACTCAATTCACAAGACATTCAATGCACACAATGGAAATGAAAACACAAGAACCCTCACGTTGACTTCTAAACCCAATAAATCAACTCATTTCATTTCCCTCTGCCCTTTCCAGCCTCAGGACAGAGTCATATGCAATTTCTGAAAATTTGTACTGTCACCACGTTACAGTCTGCATTTTGTCTTATGAAAGAATAAATATTCTTCCACTTAGCTATAAAATATTCAGAACTTTCATGTTTAATGAAAGAGCAGCATTCTATGACATCAGTGCCCTAAAATATGTATAACTATTCTCTCATTGCTAGAAATTTAGGGTTAGGTTGCTTCTCATTCTGTTATACACAAGGTGGTGGCAAATATTTGTACACATAGTTATTCTTTGTTTAGGATCAATTTCTTGTAATAAACCCCTGGAACACCTCGACATCTGCACGGATCTTTGAGATATTCCGTCCGATGGCTTTCTACAGGGTCATGTGACTTCACACCATCCCCGAGACCGTAGGAGGACCCCACTTTCATTCCAGTCTCACCCATGTTGGCTGTTCTCATTTGCTAATTGTCTTGCAGATTTAATAGATATAAAATGACAACTGGAATTTGCATTTTAATTGGAGGAAAAGTCTTGCTGCAAAGGACACAGCACTTCTAAGGGACATCAACAATGCAGCAGAGGCTCTAGAAGGTTCTAGAGGTTCTCATCTTCCCATCAACTCTGAAATCACCTCAAGTGGGCATTTATCTTCTTCCCTTCCAGAGAAGCTACCCAGGTTCCAGCCTTTTCTCCTGCTCAATGAAGATGGGGAAATGCAGCGTGTAATTAGAGGATCACTGGCTGTTCCTTACCATGCTCTGGAGACTTTTCTCATTCAGACATAAAAATTGGCCCCCTCAGACTCAAACTGGAAGTTTTCTTATTCCATTAGCACCTTCCTACAAATGGCTGCATTGTCTCATTTGAGAACCAAACACCTGGACATAAACTGAGATCTGGGTCCCATGCTGTTTTTACCCAGCATGACACAAACAGGGATTATTCTAGATTTTTGTTGTTGCTTTTGCTTTTGGAAATCTCATTAGAATGGAGACAATTAGTGGCTTCAAGTTTCCCAAATGAGAGCAATTAAGAGGGGAAAAAAGAAAAAACAACTGAAACCCAAGAGTGTGCTCCATGCCAGCATTAGCTTGGTGGAGAGGACGTCTGTTAGGTCAACCGTGCTTCTAGAAACAGTGTCCATCGGGGTTGATTATTTTGGCAACCCACTCCCCCAAGCTCTGTGCTCGTCTAAGTACACTCCTGGGTTTTAATGCACCCCTCAGTCCTTTACTCTGTGCACATTAACTGAACAAGTACCATGTCAAAGGACCAAAGTGACCTATAATCACTTCCACCCTCACGATATTTATGGTCCTATAAGGAAATCAACTATTCCAATGGAGAAGGCCCAGGTTACAATGGGCATGAGTCATGCTACTGGGCCCCACAGAGGATGGTCAATAGCACCCTCCTAAGTTTTTGGTGGTTCCCAGCCATCGGCTGCAATCTCAAACATGAATGGCATCCTAGACTTTGAGATTCCCTCCTTCTCACCTGTTTCTAAGGCTGGTCACTTAGGGAAAAATGCAATATGGCCACTTGGTAGTCACTGGTGCTAGGAGTTACCTCAGCTTGGTTCTTTCTGCACTATTCCTTGAGCCAACATTGGGTTTATGAAATGAGGCACAAACTTAGTCCATGATGAGGAGTGCTGGGGAACTAAGGACGGATTGCCTTTGCTCTATATGCAAGAAGAGAAAGGTAGGGAGGGAAAGGAGCACTAGGGGCAGGAGTATGATTTCAAATTCTTGCCACCAACAACCATGTTGATACCAGGCAATCTGACCCTGAGACTCAAGTTTCCAAAATTAACCAAATGACTGCTTTGAGCAATTGCAGCAGGTCAGAAGGAAGAATCAAGTATGTACACATAAAATTCTAACACAGCTCTGGCGCATAGTAGGACTTCAGCTCAGGATCATGCCGTGCCACTTCCTCCTATGGTATCTTCTGCATCTAGAACCCGCTCATGACTGATTGGCATCAGAGCCTGGGAGAAGACAGCAGGGAGTGTTCTGGTTTTAGGCTATTGGCAAGGAGGCAGACAACATGGTGTGAGGCTCAGAACAGCCCCCGAGTGTTCAGTTACAGAGAGCAGGTACATCCTTTTGCAGGGACCACTTGCCTACATGGGAAGGGATAAGAACCTCTTTGGGTATTTTGGCTTCTAGACACACTGGGAGGAATTCTGTCAGACCCCATCTTCTCTGGGGACAATGAGCAGCTGGGTTTCACAATCATTGGTCTAGGCCCGTCTCTTCCACCAGTGAGTCCTGACCTCTGTAAGGTGCCCACCTTATCCTCTGACTTCCTGCTATCCCTGGGTTTTCCTTTTTTCTGTCTAGTAGCACTTGGAGAAGATTGTTGGAGTCATCCAAGCACAAACTAAACAGAAAAAGTGTTTGTGTTTCGAAAGAAACTTGTGCCTGGTCTGGGTTGTCATGTTTTAGCCCTGTTCCTTGTCTTTCAGTATTTAGCAATTTTTTTTTTTTTTGGTCTGATGTAAGTAATCAGTATGTATGCAAATTCTGTCCTGTACCTACAGGAGGGCATGCACCTTTTCCAGAAAAATAACCTTTTAATAAGCACTTTCTTTAGGGATATAGTCATGAATTGGATTTCATGAGCATTACCATATGTTCAAACAGTAGTTTGCAAAGGTGGCTGCAAATCAGAATCACCTGGAGATTAGCAAGTGGGAAGACCAATGGCTGCCTTCGACCTATGTATCTTCTGAGGTATTTGCTCTGAGTGGGGCCAATGCTGGTGTAGTCTTAAAACCTTCCCAAGTGGTAATCAAGTTCAGTTAAGGTGAGAGTCACCTCTAGAAGGAGTGGGTCACCAACTTACACAGTGGCTCTGACCCAGTGGCTTGAGCCCTGTCTCTCCCTGGCCAGCAGTCTAGGGAGCACATGAGTCTGGAGTAGTGTCTGAGCGAGCAGGGCTGTGGGGAAGGCAGGCTTGGAATCACAGCCCTGACACCTTCTGGGAAGGACACTGGCACATGACTCCAAAGCCACATCCTGGCTATTTCTACAGATTTCCTATGCTGCAGAACAAAGGATCACAAACTTAGCACCTTAAAAACCAGTTATGGTCTGCCAGTGTCTGGGGATCAACAATCCACCCAGCTTACCTGGGTCTTCTGTTTAAGGTCACAGAGTGTCGCGCAGGGTTGGATTCCCATCAAAACCTCTAATGGGGGGGGGACCTACTCCTAACTATCCTCAAGCTGTTGGGAGCATTCATCTACTAGGACTGGGGATTCCCAGCAACTGCTTCTTCAGAGTCAGCAACAAAGAGAGAAAGACTCCAGCCAGATGCTGCTGCCCTTTTACGTTGCCTACCCTAGGACCAGGAGAGAAGAGCATGGTGCCCCCTTCAAGTCTGTCCACCACTCTATTCTGGGGAGATTCTATCTAGATCCTGGGAGTGGTCGTGAAACACAACAATTCATTAAAAACTTCTGGCAGAGAGGGTAGGAAAGATGGTGGAATGAGATGGCCATCATTACCCTCGGTACACGTATGATTGCACGAATTGGGTGACCTTACTTTGGGTACAACCAGAGAAGTGAAAAATTCTGCTCCATTTGTGTACAATGAATTGAAGGCATTCTGCTGTCACCTATGACTGGTTAGGACAAGCAAACAAACAAATAAACAAATAATAAATAATTTTTTTAAAAAGAGCCATTGGCAGCGAAGCAGCGGGTGGGGTTGTTGCTGGCACACTCCTGCTCAGAAGCCATGGTCCGTCCTGTGGCTCAGGCAGCAGAGGTCCTGGTATCTTCCTCTGAACCCCTCAGCACCTCCCACGTGCCCGGCTCCATCAGAGTCTCTGTACAACTATTGAGCCTGCTGGACACTCGCTGAGATCCTCTCCTGTGCCTGGCAGTGGTCATAAGGGTGAGGCATCCATCATTTTTTAAAATCCTCTCAACAAACTATTGATATACAATTATTGCCATTCTCGGCATGGGCAAAAGAGGCCCCAAAAAGTACAAGAAAAAAATATGCTTCGGTCGAAAACTAAGCCTTATTTATATCCCCCGCTTCCAGGTTATCTGACTTCAGTCTTTCATTGTCTTGAAGCCATTTTACAACTCTGTAAATTGCAAATCCCTGAGAGAAATGCAAAACTAACTCTCCTCTTTCAACATGTAAATTCTGTCCTGCTAGTTGACTGCTTTCCCCCTCCTCCCGTGAAAACCCCAGGGTTGCCCCCCTTGGCCTGTGCATTTCAATATTGCTGATCTTTGAATGTGTCTGCTTTTCAGGTTACCTTTGTGTCCTTTATAACAGCTGTCTGCCTCCCTCATTGATTGATGAGGCCAAGAAAATCGTTAACGTATTTCATTTTATCTCTGTGTGAGTCCTAAGTTTACCTTTTTTTAAAAAATGATCTTTTAACAAAGGTTACATACATTTCCACATGGCTAATAAGTGATAGGACTGGCATTCAAGTTCGCCTACTTTTATCTGGCCTCAGGGCTTATACTCTTGATGATACAGCCCTTCCTTCAGGATCTGCAGGATCTCCCATGGATGCCCAAATCCAAGCTCCTTATATAAAATAGTATAGTATTTGCATATAACCTACAAGCATTCTTCCGTATACTTTAAGTCATCTCCAAAATACTTATGCTACCTAATGTAATGCAAATAGTATGTAAATATTTGTTGTACTGTATTGTTTAGGAAATAATGACAAGAATAAGATGCACATATTCAATATGGACCCAGCTTTTTTCCTAAATATTTCACCCCTTGGTTGATTGGAACCCTGGTTACAGAACTACAGATGCCAAGGGCTGTGTAGTATAGTCCTGTGCCCAGGAGGGTGCTCAAGGAAGCCTCATTTGCATTTCTTGCCTGCTGACCTTGAACTTCTTTGACTTGTCACCTACAGAGCACAGGCTCACTTGCTCGCTTCCCAGCTCCAGGAGCCACCAGTTTCTCTACTTCCTGCAGCTTCAGGTCTGAGGCCCTCTGCAACTGGTCTGTGACCCCAGAATATGCAAGTCCTCCTTAGAGGAGTGGACACTGCTTCCCCTGGATTCCACCCATTGTCCTTGCGTCCCCTCTGGAGTCACCCACAATACCACCCTGCTTCCCTGAAATGGCCCTTCAGGCACCAGGAGCAGCCCTTCAAGTGTTCTCTTCTGGAATCACGTTCTATAAACCTGGCCTCCTGTGACAGACGGTTAGGTGTCTTTGACTTCCCAATCATTGTCTTTGGGCCACATTCCACTCTCCCTGTGGACGGATTAAGAGTCCCCCTGTATGCAGTCTGCACTGGAGGCTCATCCACCCCACGTAAAGTGGAGACCTCCTTGCTCTGTGTGGCTTGGGAGAACCCGGGGAAGATCCTCCACGCTTCACTCCTCCCGCTGCCCGGACCTCCTCTTGCCTCACTCCGCTTTCCTCCAGTGACCCGGCCATCTGTCTCCCTGGGTTGTGCTGCGACTTTGGCTTTTCCCCATCTAAGCATCACCAACTCAGGGTCACTCCCTCCAGGCCTGAGCCACCCTGGCACTCTGTCCTGAGAGGCCTGGGATTGCTGGCAGGGGAGTGTGCTCCTTCTGGTCCCTCTACAAGCCCACCCAGACAGCCTCTGAGGTTGCTGGAGTTGGGGATAGTCACTTAACACTGTTGACTTTGAATGTGAACTTCCGGAGCACCGAAGTCCCGACTGCTTTTTTCCCTTTCTCTACACTTGCTATCATGAAGCCTGGGGTCATTTGTCAGTGGCTGTGTGACTGACCTCTTCCAGGACCTCCGCACAGGCCTTCACATTCAGCTTTGTCCAGTTCCACCTTCCAAGACCAGCCCGTCTCTCTAGCTGCTGCAACTGCCGAGACCACAGCCCTAACAGCCCCTCCAGGTCCAGTGTCTGAATATTGACCGTGAACAGGTCAAGGTGCCCCTCCTCCCAGAGACCCCTGGGGGTCCAACCCTTCTTAGGGAAAGGAAGTCTGGTTTATTTTCCCCACTCCTCTGCCCCAGAGCCGCAGGACCAGCCTCCTGGCCTTTCCCAATTCTGAACGGCTTCTGATAACACGCAGGGAGCAGGGCCCAAAGAGTCAAGCTAAGCTGGTTACACTCTGTCCACTCTCACAATGAGCTGGGGCCAATGCTTGTCCTTGTCTGTCCCTGCCTTACTCACAGGCCACAAGCTCAGAGGATGTGGAGAGAGAGTGTGTTCCAAGTAGGCCCATCTGAAGGCCAGCAGAGCTCTGGTTTGAAAACCATCCTGGCCACAGGAGCGGAGACCCCACATCCATTTATCAAGGTCCCTGTGACCTCACAGGGCTCTAATGGGGACTGAGTAATCAATGCTTCCCACGGCTGAGTTATGGGTTGCATGCAGAATATGGCCTGAGAGCCGCATTTCAAATCGGATTTTTTTCCCCCTGTCTTTAGAGATGAGGACACTGAGTTTTCTCCTTGAAATAAGGACAAGGAAAAAAAATCACAGAAAGAAAACATAGAGAATGACTCAGAACCCAGGCAGCTAGCTAATGCACTGTGTAAAGACAAAGGGAGGTGGGCGGCTCCTGAGAGGAGCCAGGCTGCAGCAGGACGTGGGGCTCTCCTCCTGTCCATTCCCTGTGACCAGGGACAAGTCTTTACCTCCCTGAGAGACTTTCCTCCTGGTGACTAGACAATCCCCAGAACCTTCCAGCTCTGACACCAAGATGAAGACGCAGTGTCAGCACAGCCGAGCTCAGGAGGACGAGTGGGTGTGTTTTTCTGCCCAAAATAATGTCCATTTTAAATGAACCCAGCCAACACTTTTTTCTCTTTCTTTCCTTCTTCCCTCCCTCCCTCCCTCTTTCCTTCTCTTCTTTTTCTTCTTCTTCTAGGAGTTGAATTCTTCCTTTAAAAATACTCCAATAAATGACAGGAAAAAGTAGGAGTGGTCTTATGGGTGATGGGGTGTGGGACCCCCCCCCCCGTTTCTTCATTCCTCTTACCCCTCCTCCTCGCTGCTCCCCTCCCTCCTCCATGTGCACATGGAGCACCCCAGACCCGGGGACTCCTTATTTGAAGCAGTCCTGTTCTGATGAATGAGCTCCCTGCAAAGCCCAGAGCATGCGGTCCCATGGGAGCTGAGGAGGTGTCTCCGTCGTTCCCTCCCCGACCTCTGCAGACCTGCCAGGCTGGGCAGAGTGCCCCATGCCCAGTGAGGGGCCTGATGCTCTAACCTCTGCTTATTCACAGGTGCAGAGATCCCTTTAGCAGGGACATGAGATCACTTCTAAATATCACCTGAGAAAATTGGGATGGTTAGTTGGGTTTCTATAAAGTGCAATGAGCTGTCCCTCCCCTTGACTGCAGCTGGCAGACCCAGCGACCCTCTCTGACAGCTTGTCACTGAATCCCAATCACCCATGTTTGGGAAGGAGCTGTGGCTCCCGGGGGAAGTCACTTGAACTTTCTGAACCTCACTATCATCACCTATTTATCTCATTTCATTTTTATGTAGATTCCATGAAATTACGTACATGAAAGAAACATGGAGTTAATTTCAAATATAAGGAAGAAAGAAAAATATCAAAACTGAAAATAAACTCTAGCCACTCATGCTATGGTTAACAACAACATAAACAGCAGCAATATCCCATCTAAGGGCAGCACGATAATTCATAGTGGAGAGAGAGAAATCTGTAATTTGTTTTCTTCTCTTTGTAGAATAATTAAGGGGAAAAAACAAAAAGAGAAAGATGGGTATTCTGAGGACCTGGGCGATTCTATTTAGGTCTGAAAGGTGGTAGCAGGTGCTGTCTACACTGTGCCAGGTTCTCTGATCAAGGATCTTGTACTGTTTCTAGGAATTGTGCATCCAAGGAGCCTGTACTGATGTCTCTCTTCTTTGGAGGAAGTGGTCCATGAGCTGCTGGAACTGCTGTATCTTCGGCCTGGGGCAGGAGCTGGAAGTTCCAGCAGGTGGGATTAGATGGGGTGGAGACCCCAGGCTTCCTTCCCTGCTCTGGACAAGTCTGAGGTATAATTCGCAGGCCTGGGTCCCCGGGGTCAGGCTGACGCTGTGTTTGTGACGTATGGCTGTGCTGAAGTTGTCCTCTGTGTGCACACAGTCAGCCCCCCAGGTTCCCTCTTGACAGAAACTCCTTCATCTTGGAGTTCAGTTCCGGACAACTCAACATGACAAAGGGGAGAACTCTGGAGCCGTGGGTCCGGGATTCTCATCACATATGTGGGACCAGGAGTGCACAGAAAAGCAGGACCAGGGCTGGGGTCAGCTCAGTTGGTAGAGCACTTGCCTTGCATGCACAAGGCTCTGGGTCCAATCTCCAGCACCACCAAAGTAAACGTAGGACCAGCCATATTTCCTCTCATAAGACACCAAGAGCTGTGGCATTTCTTGAAACAGTGACAAACAGGAGCCCAGAGAAAAAAGAGAATGGGAAGCTTTAAAAAGGAAAAAGGGAGGGCCACTGAGGAGTGTGAGGGGACTGCCACAGCCCTGCCAGCAGCCAGCCACAGCCCTCAGGAGCCCCCAGCTCGGGAGAGTCCTACGCTGCCCCGTGGGCCTGAGGTTCCGAGGATCAGGGAAAGGTGCTCCCTGGTCTGGAACACAGAGCGTCAAAGAGGAAGCCAGGGATCCCTCAGGGGACACTGCACAAGTTCCACAGCCACACAGAGGCCCACAGGCAATGCGACGTCTTCCCTCCCTGTCCCAGGTCAGCTGGGTGGGAGGGGACCTGACTCTGCCACAGAGTGTGCGATACTACAGAAGCCTCAAAGGACAGGGGACTTCTTAGGAACACCACCTGGTGTGTGTGTGTGTGTGTGTGTGTATGTGTGTGAGTGTATGTGTAAATGTGTGCACGTGCACAGGAGGGATTGGGACACATATTACTTTTAGCAAATGTAGGAGAAAGTGACAAATGGGGGACAGGCAGAGTGCTGGGGTCTCTGTGGGGTGAGGTCCTCTCATACCCAGGGCAGAGGCAGCCCGAGAGCACTGTTGCTCCCTGGTGGCATCCGCTGAGGGACTCCGACTCCTCGGAGCCATTGACAAACGCTCAGGAGTTTTGCAAGGCCAGTAGTTAAACACAGCTGCTATTAAAGACTGAATTCTATAAACCTGGACTTAAATAAATTGCATTCAAAACAAAGGCAATGAATGCTCTACCTTCATCACTCCCTAATTTATGCTTCAAGGTTACCTGTGCTCTTGAGGTCTGTGGCATCTGCAAGGTGAGTGCTACATGACGGTGGACCTCTCTGCCCAGCTTGAAATTTGTGTGGCATGAGTATTCATACCAGAGAAATTCAGAAACACCAGAAATCAGGGCTCCGCCTTTGCCCTAATCATCAAAGGTTTACAGCACACCACCCGAGAGTGAAAAGGTGTTCAGACACAGGTCAGAGGAAAGAACTCCAACTACTTCATTCATTTCTCTGACACATGTTTATTGATCACCTACTATGTGCAATGAGCATTTAGTCACAGTTTCTTCATGGCTGGCCTGTAGCAGGTTCAGCCAAAGCTGCTTCCTTGACTCTCCCCCTAGTTGGGGTAGTGAGAACTACCAGGAGAACACTGAGAGTCTGAACTGTCGAGCATCTTTCCATAACTGCCTCTGGATGACTTTCCAGCTCCTGTGCCACCGGTTCTAACTAATAGCTGCTGACGTGCTGCCAGGGAGGGTCTGGTCAGGCCTGCTCCACTAAATAGAACAGATCATTTTAAGGCGGCCCATTAAGTGCTTGCATGCAAATGGCCCTGTCAGGCGCCTTGACAAACAGTTTGCTCTTCTAAGGAGGTGAAATATTCTCAGTCTTGTTTATGTTATTCATTTGCTTACTCAAGTGTGTGGTTATGGGTGTATTCTTAATAGAGGATGCAAAGACCTTGGAAGCAAGCCTTGGCCCCAAAACCTAAATTGAAGAGGTTTATGAATCCCATCAGAAATGACCACGCATCTGGCCTGGACACCTCGGAGAACAAATGTCTCCCCCATTCAGCCTGGCATAAGTGCAGCCCCAAGAAGAGGGCCCCAAACAGAAAAATGAGTAGACCCAGGCATGCTGATATCCAGCACCCAGAGCAAGGCCTCACCCAGGCTTAAATCAGAGCACCCAGAACGGCATGTGGCATAGGGTGGACACACAATAAGATTTTGTTGAATAAATAAAAGAGTGAAATCTTACCAGTCCATAATTCTAACCACATTTTTTACCAGAAAGGATTTTCAAATAATGGTAGGCAGAAACACTCATGAAGGAAAAGGATCAAGAAATGGGAATTTGTAAAAAGAAGTAGATTCTTTCATATCATTTCTAATGGAACCCCCATGAGCATCTGGAAGTTCTATTATCCCCATTTTACAGAGGAGAAAAACTGAGGTTTTGTAGACGATCCCACATGGCACAGATAGGAAGTGTAGACGGAGGTCAAGATCTGGTCTTCTTGCATCCAACATCTGGGCACTTTCCTTGAACTATGAAATGGTAGTAAATATTGCTGAAAAAATGTGAAAAGAAAATTTTTTCCATGCTTCCAAAAAGAGTATGTAAATTTCTCTTGCTAGAAGAGATGTACAATCGGAAACAGAAAATTGACGCCAGATAGAGTTGAAACCCCGCACTCTTCCTCACTTTCTTTCTCCTCCATTCAGAGGAATGGAGGGATGTGGTCACCCATTTGGCTAGGTTCCATGCTGAATTCCACACGCAGCATCTGTCCCACAAGTTTCTGTCAGGTGAGTATCACGACCTCTGAGGTGTGGATGAGACAATCAGAAGGGAAAGCAACTTGGCCAAGGTCAATGCCAAAGAATACCACATCCAGGCATCTGGCTTAGGTCGAACTGTCTCTACAGCATGTGTCCATTAGCTGCTATTTCAAAGGAATCACTTGGGGACCCTACTAGGTGCATATTTTGATTTAGCAGCTCTAGGTGGACCCAATGTGCTCCTGTGTGGTACCAAGGCCATGGGTCTCAGAGCAATCTGGACAGACAGGTTCCTGCACAGGCTGCCTGGGTCCTGCCCAGCTCCACACTTAGCTCACCCCACTGTGAGAACAGATCTCCGCACAGGTTTTGGTGACACGTCTACGACTGACTACACAGGTGTACAGGAACAGGTATGCAGCCGTCCCTCCCCATGGTTACCTGGCCAGCTTCCTCCCTGTCTACCTCCTCTCCATCCCTGGGTACCTGCAACCCCCTTGCCTTCCTGCTCTTCTCTGTTAGTCTGGCTCAAAGCAACTATGTCTATAAATGGCCTCTGAGCTGACAGCCTTCCCCCTTGAACCCATTTTTCACAAAACAGTCATTATGAGCTATTTAAGTGTAAAGCTGATGATGTTGCTCTAGTTCTTAGGCTCCTTCAAGCAAGAGCCAGCCACAAACCCCTTGCCTTGCCTTTCATTTCCTTTACCCAGAACATCTTTGTTTTGATCTTCTGTAGATAGTGCAACACAAAATTTAATTAAAAAGAAAAAAGAAGATCCTGCTGCTAAATTAAATTAAGAATTCATCTGACCAACTTAACCGACTTTTATTTTGAAAATGAGAAAAATGAGGCTCAGAGAGGTCAAACCCATTCCTGAGGTTCCCCCAGGACAACTGAGACCAAGCGTGCATCCCTAAGACCATGGACATTTCCTTGGATCTCTGGTGCTTTCTCCATTGTAACACATCACTCCTCATAAGCAACACTCTTTCTTTGTCAGATATTTCTTCACAGGGATCCACTAGGTGAATTCATTTATTAGCTAAGAGCAAAATACTCACATCTGCACGCCTCCTCCAAATCTGCCCCCTGCCATTCTGAGCATGGAGCAGAGCAGAGACGTGCAGACACTGGGCTTGTTTTCATAAGCATCCTGCCACAGGCAAGGTTGGTTGCTTGGACATGAGACCCTGAGCTTGGGGACAGTTAGAGATAGACAAACAACATTGATTGCAGCTGCCACCAGCTTCTCAAAAGCGGAAGAATCTTGAAGACACCATGTCATAAGCTGACTCTCAGGACCTGATAGAGTGGATGCCGGGGCTGACCAGCATGAGCGCACAGGGCCATGAGCTGGTGGCATTTTTTCCCCAAAGTATTAATATTTTTAAAAATATTGATGACTTAAAACCCATCTCCACTTTGTGACTAGATGAATCCTTCCCTAAATCACAAAGTCCACTGAAAAGGTGCCCCTGTTTATCAAGTTTGCACAAGCAAACAATGATACCTAAAATGAGGAGTTTCCACATTGGCCCGTTGGTGTCAAAGCCGTCTAGGACAAGTGGCTAGAAAACAGATGTGCAGAGGTGGCTGCATATTCCTTGAGTGTGTCGTGGTGTAAACTAATCAATAAAATCAATGAGAGTCCAAGTTATAGATTAGTAAAAACTATAGATTATAGGGCTGGGGATGTGGCTCAAGCGGTAGTGCGCTCGCCTGGCATGCGTGCAGCCTGGGTTCGATCCTCAGCACCACATACAAAGAGAGATGTTGTGTCCGCTGAAAACTAAAAATAAATATTAAAAAAATCTATATCTCTCATTAAAAATATAGATTATAGATATAAAATTTTGATAAATGAAATAAGGTAATTATAAAGTAAGAACTGTCATAGACAGGCCTAAGACTCCAATTTGCTATCTTCTATAAAAAAAGAATGGTTATAAGAGTTGTTTCTGAGAAACTGAAATGAAAGCCGTTTTCTTATAATATATTGTTTCCTGTACTTTGTATCCCACAAAATGTATTCATACTCAAAATGTACTCAGGATATGGTGGTCTGGGTGACCCAAGACTTTGAAGTGGATTCTCACCCCCCACTAACCACCTGTTCAAACTAATGAAACGGTTGTCTAGCACCTGCTCAGACCCAAGATGCTGTTAACTGAGTTGCAAGTTAACTGCTTTTTTAGCTTCTGTAGCTTGCTTGCTTGCTAACTGGAAAGTTCCAGTCCTGCTTCAGGCTCATGGATCCTGCTAACTACTGTTTTGGCTTCTGTGATTGACCTTTTTGCATGACATTGAGAAAAGACCCTGAGTTATGGTTTTTATCCTTAAATTCCCAAGACACAGGCCTGGAAATTGATGTTCTTCCACAAAGTTTCAGTCTCTATGGGTGGTTGACAGTCCCTGGCCAGGTAAATAAAGCTGTCTTTGACTTGTATTTGGACTTAGAGTGTTTTCTGAAGCAGCTCCTCATATAACAAGAGTATTTATTAAAGAGCAGCCTGTTGCTCCTGGAGAAGACAGCAGATACTTGATGGAGAATTGCTTGCACCGTCTAGTATATCCCAAGAAGGGAGAGGTCAGAGTGCACTTAGGGAGAGGGAAGGTATTCAAGAGGGCTTTGGGCTGGGTAAGATGAGAATATTCCAAGGGGATTCCAAGAGAAGCAAGGCCCACACACAGGGAAAGCTGTCTTTAAGTCTGGGTACAGAGGGCATCCTGTTGGAGGAGAAAGCCTTGCCATAGGTAGAGGAGCTTAAAATCTAAACTGAGCATCAGGGGTGGTGGGAGGCATCCTTCACACAGTGTGGAGGCCACATGTGGGAAGGAAAGGAAGGGACATTTCTAGTCGGTTATATGTTGAATGAGGATTTGAAAAATACAATTGAGTACATTTACACAGCATTGCTTAGGATAGGTCTAGATTTATGTGAGCAAGAGCCAGGGAGTTTACTTAAAGAGGAAAACATACAATCAATACCAGCATGGATGTGACAGAGGGGATGAAAGTGGAGCAGGAACAATTGGAAATTGACAAACACTTGGCTAAAGCCACGGCATATCAATAACCATTCCTGCTTGTCTCATCAAAGGACAGAGTGTGTGTCCCTTAGAAAAAGGGCTTTTCTCTTCATTCATGCACACCAAATGTGTAAATTGATACATTCAACAAAACTTATGAGATAAAGATACTACAGATAATGATGACTAAGTGACTTCCCAGCAGGGAGGAAGGGAGGGAGGGAGGGAAGAGGATTTCTAGGACCTGCTAAGAAGCCATCTGCCAGGTGTAGGGAGGAGGGCCGGCTTCTCCTCCAGGAACTGGCTGTCCCACAGGGGGACAGGGGCAGCTCCTGAAGTGGTGGAATTTGAGGTCAGCATATTTTCCCAATGGGACTATCATTTTGTATTAGTTAAATTAAATTATTAGGAGCTATAGTGCCTTGGTCTCAACCCAAGACAATCACAGGGACAACACAAAGTGAGTACTAGTATCATCCTTCTTGATGAATGACAGGGAATTTTAGACTGCATGGGCATGACCTGATGTGCAGGCCCTTTGCATTTCAAGATGCACATCTGGGGACTCTTCCCAACAGGCTTTGGTATTCTCGGAGTGCAGTGGGTCTCTTCTGGAACTTTTATAAACTCTGGGAGATTTCAAAGCTGCCAGTGGCTACGTACTTAAGAGAGGTCAGGGTCTTGCAAACTTTTATTTATTTATTTTATTTTTTGATATTGGGGATTAAACAAAGGGACGCTTAACCTCTTGGTCACATCCTCAGCTCTTTTTAAAAATTTTCATTTAGAGATTGGGCCTCACTGATTGCTTAGGGTCTTTCTATGTTGCTGAAGCTGACTTTGAACTCATCATCCACCTGCCTCAGCCTCCGAAGCCGCTGGAATTTCAGGTGTGTGTCACCGCACCCTGCTCTTGTTGACTTTTGATTCTTCAGTAGGGAGCACAATGCCTGGCACGGAGCAGGTGTTGAATAAATGTTTGGTAAGCAGAAAAATGAATTATTAAAATCCAGTAATAAATCTAGGCTCCAGAGTAATATTTTGTTTACAAATGGATCTAATTTATTGATTTAAACTTTACATTTGCATCTTTTCAGAAAATAATGTAGATGGCCCATAATTAAAATACAGACACAGGATAAATTGCTTTTTAAATTTTAATTTTGATTGATTAACTTGAGCTCAGTCTGATGGACGTTAGGCCTGCCTTTTGGGGTGGAGAGTGAGTGCTTCATGCCCTTGAAGAATATTACCTTGAAGAATATTCTACCTTGCTTCTGCCTAATTCTGATGGGCCCCCTGTTAATTGGCCTCAATGAATGGGGTCTGATGCACCTTTCCTGGAGGAACAGGAACATAAGTGTACCTTCAAGAGCCAAGCTCAAGCCATCTCTCCCATTTTGTTATCCTCTCCACCCCTGCATGGTGTGAAAATTAGATTCATTGTAGCTCATTAAGTCAAAGGAAACAGGGTGATTCTTTTCCTACCTGGTTGAAAAATAAGCCTATTCTGTAGTCCACACAACTTGAATACCTGGATTTGGATAGTTTTTGAGCTCTCAAGAATGCTCTCTCCTAAATTTTCATTCTGTCACTGGAATCTGTTGTTCTTGGCATCAGTTACATAATAGCAATTCAGGGAATTGCATAGAGAGGGAGGAAGGCAGGAAGGGAGGGAAGAAGGCAGGGAGAGATCGAGGGAGGTTTCTTCTGAAGGTAAATCTCCTTAGCAGACTGGGTCCTTCCCATCTGTGTGCTTACAATTTATAAGAGAAAGCAGTATTAATTGAGCTTTTATGGTTAAGACTGAAGACAGAATGGGACCACTAGTTTGACCCCTTTTGCAAGCTAGGGAGAGATTCAGAAACGATTCCCAGCAGGACTTGTTCAATAGGAGAAGAGGAAAAACGGCACCGTATTGGTAGCAATGGGAGAAATGTTGTAACCAAATGAAAAGAACTTTTACAATATTCTCTCAGTTCTAAGAGGAGTGTGATGAAACCAGTGCCAAAGTAGTTAGTGCTGAGTCCCTGCTCACAGGTAGAGGACACTGCATGCTTAGAGTTGAAAGAACTCAAGGGGAGTCAGGAAGTTCATCTGCTAGAAGCACTGGAATAATCTTCAGGCAAGGAGAGGAAGATCATGGCTGGGGAGATAGAGGAAAGCTCCAGATTCTTCTAAAAACTCAACAGAAGCAGTGGGAACAGGTGCATGGTAGGATGAGTACATGAAATCAAGGACAGGGCTAGAATACCATGGAAGCCCTTTATCCTGTGTAGCAGTCACCATTTTATTACTATAATGAAACACTTGAGGTGGGCTCCTTGTAAAGAAAAGAGGCTTATTCTGGCCCATGGTTTTGGAAACTGAAATCCAAGCAATAGGGTGTAGACTCTGGTGAGGATTCCCCGACCACTGGCTACAGCACATCATGGCAGGAGTATCTGTGTATCTCTCTGGGTCTGGTCTCTTTCCCTCTCCTTATAAAGTTACCAGGATTCAATCATAGGAGCTCTACCCTAATGACCTAATCTAATCAGTTCACAGAGGTTCCACCGCTTAATGTGACACTAGACCAAGTTTCCATCTTCTTCACACCATTGATGTGAAACTTTGGGATCAATTGGAATAAATTTTGGGGGACAAACCATGCTTATACCATAACACCCTGCTTACCTGTGGAGGAAACTGGGTGACAATGATGTGCTGGAGCCTGCTTAGATCACCTCTCAAGAGCCTATTGCAAATTCCTCTTCCAAATCCATCACTTCACATTGTAGTTTGAAATCGGCAATAGTGGGAGTATTTGCAAAACAGGAAATGGCAAATGCTTCAAATCAGGACTCTTTGAGAGAAGTTATAACACATCCCCAGCACATCACAGGCAAGAGAGTCCAGGCCAACAGCCTAAAGCAGCTGCCCGCAACCAAGAATCCCAGGTAGCAATGAAGGGATGCACTTCCTGTCACCTGTCAGAAGCCAGGAGAGTCAAGCACCCAGGGCCATAAGACATATTGCCTTGAAGCCTGCTCCCCAGCCAGAATTCTGCATTCCTGTGCAGACAATATTTATGGAGGACATTAATACAGTACTGACGAGACCACACACAGGAGAGTGAAACATCACACTGCAGAGTGTTCGCATCCATCGCTGGTGGGAAAGGTCATGCATGATGTGCAAGTCGGGGAGGTTCGAGGAGTCACGGTGCTGGCTATCTTTAAAACAGATGAAGGGACGGAGATGTGGCCAAGCCCCGATATGCAATACCGTCCAAGAAAGACAGCATGGTGTGGTGCTTGAACAGATGTGAGATGAAGCTATTAAACGTCCTACTATTTTGCAGAAAGGTAAAAAGAGGCAGATTGAGGCTCACAGGTGTTCACCCTAGGAAGACAGCAAGGAGTCCAATATGAATGAGTTCCTGGAGCCTCAGTGTGTGCCTGGGCAGAAAAAAACAGGTCTCAACATCCCGCCAAGACCAAATCAATGAATAGGAGCCAGAAGGGGGGACATCTTGTGTCCACATTTTGGCAGCTGTCTCTGAGAGATAAAAATAACTAACACTTATGGGAGGATTTGGAAACTTCACATCCATTACCCTATTGAATCACCACAGCATCCTTAGAGAAAAGTAACATGGACTTTATTTTTCAGAATACAAAACTGAATCTCAAGAGGCGTTAAGTCACTTGGCTATGGTCACAGAGAAAGCAGTGGCTCATATAGTCAATATAGAGTCGAGTCCCCAAAACATACCTTGCTCCTACCAGGTCTTTCAATGTTCCTGATTCCGTCCACTGAGACCCATCTGTGCCCCTCAGACCTTACAGAACAAAGTCATAGAGGCCCTTCGAACCTGGCCTCAAGGTACTCTGCATCCCCCCTGACTCCCCGACCCCCATATCAGGAGCTCTAGTTCTGCTGGACTCACATTTCTAGAGACGTTCACCTTCTGTGACTTTGCACATGCTCTTTCCTCTCTTCCATGTCTCTTTCCCCATTCTCATTGTCAAAATTAATCAAAGTCCAAATCTTAGTTCAATTCTCACTTCTTCTGTGAATTCTTTCTAGACTTTCCAAGAATGTTTTTCCTTTTTCCCTGTTTCCACTCTACTTCGATCTCATTTCTGCTTTTTGAGATAGAGCTGTTTGGGTGCTATTATGGGTTGTATTCTACCCTTTCCCAAAACTTATCTTGCACCATTAACTAACCTTCAGTACCTTTGAATGTGACTGTATTTGGAGATAGGCGCTTTCAAAAGTGAGTAAGTTAAAGTGAGGGCATTAGGGTGAGTCCTAGTGTAATATGGCCAGGGTCCTTATAAGAAAAGAAGACAAAAAGAGACTCCAGGAGTTCATGTGCACAGAGGAAAGACCATGTGAGGACACAGCGAGGAGGTGGCTGTCTGCAAGCCCGGGAGAGCATCCTCAGGAGAAACCAAACCTGCCAGCACCTTGATCTTGGACTTCCAGCCTCCAGAACTGTGAGAAATGAGTTTCTGTTGTCTAAGCCCCCAGTATGTGTTACCTTGTTATTACAGCCTGGTGCCCTGTGGAAACCCGAGCCTGTGGCAGAGTTGACTGCCATCAGTGGACCTGTGTGAGGGCATCTCTACCACAGAGGCCATGAGGGCACCCAGGGTGCTCTTCCGGGGTTCTAGCCAAGAAGCCAAAGTTCACCTAGGCTTCCTTACTTCCTTACTCCTATATTTGGAGATTTCTCCACATCTTAGATTACAATGAACCCCAGACTTCAAAACACCACTCACTTGCATGGTCTTGTTAATTTTATTCATTTTTAAATTTTTTTTATTTTATATGCATTTATTTATTGAAGGTTTCCAACATGCTGTTTTGATATTCATATGCATAGTGAAATGACTACCAGGGTTAACCAGATTAACCTATCCATCACTTTTGACAGTTTCCATTTTTGTGTGTATGGTAAGAACATCTGAAATCTACTCTTAGAAAACATCCGGGATACAAGGCTGTATTGCTGACCCCAGTCCTCGAGCTGCCCGTTAGATCTCCAGATCTGGGCATCCTCATGGCAGCAAGTCTGTACCCTTTGACCTACGTCTCCCCATCTCCTCCTCCTGCATTGTCTTCTCTCTTTCTGCTTGTTCATTTTTAATTTGGGAGGATTCCAAGTTCGAGTGAAATGATGCAGTATCTTTTCCTGGCTTATTGAACTTAGCCTGTTGTCCTGCAGGTGCATTCATGTTGTTCCAAATGGCAGTCTCTCCCTTTTTAAGGACAAACAATATGCCATAGTATCCATTCACTAGTAGATGGACACTTATCAGGGGTTAATATCCAAAATATGTAAGGAACTCACTCACGCAATTCAATAATAGATAAAAACACGAACGGGCGGGCATTTTTCCAAAGAAGACATAAAGTAGCCAACTCATCTTGTACCATTATCTCTCATCCCAACACATCAACCCTATTAAGAGAGGATGGCCTCCTAACCTTTCAAGTCCCAAGCGTTTGCTAATTTTATGTATGTTCAGTATTTGTTTGAGACTATAAAAATAATTTGTTTTTACTGACCTCTCCAGTCAATAAATAAATTTTAAAAAACGAGACAAAATAGCCCCAAATCCTTAGTCCAGTATCTGGCATACAGTAGGTGTTCAATAAATGTTTTTGTTCCCAATGGTCACAAGGAGTGGTCCTTAACCTCAGCCTTCTGTGGTGTTAGAAGGAGGCTTCTCATTTCCCCAACTCCATGGTAACTGGTTTTGTGAGCGACTTTAATATTATGTGCACCAGATTATACTAACATTCCTATGCCTCTATTTCTCTACAAGAAGACTGGGAACCCACCCCTATGTCTTGCAATGCCTTCCTTGATCTCTGAATGTCACACTTACCATGGGACTTGTTCTATCCATGAAATGTGAGTGGAGGAAATGGCATTCATGAGTTCCCATGGCCTCAGATGAGACACAGTGGAAGAATCATGGCTGATGATACTCCTCCACACTGAGTACCTGTCGTGTGCTAGACTCCTCTGCACACCTCAGTTCTGCGAAGATGGTGTGACTGTACCAATTTTTCAGATAATGCTTAGGCCCAGAGAAATTAAGAAACATTCAAAGGGTGACTTTCCAGGGGAAGTGCTGTGTGAAATGACATGTCCCACCCAGAGGCTACTAAGCACTTTAACCAGGGACAAGGGCAGAGGGTAACAATGGCCATGAAGGGTTATAAGGAGAAGGCTTCGGCCTGGGACAAATAAAAGGTGGAACAGACCCCAGTGAATGTGTGCAAATACAGTGTTTCAGTGAAATGACAGGCACAGCAACCTGCAGGGGTGTGGGGCTTGGAATTAGGAGCCTCTGCTGGCCTCAGGGCAGAGAAGAGTCGGCCATGAGCAGCCAGCTCTCTGCTGACAGATTTTGGAGAAAGTAATCTACAGAAGATTTTAGTCCTGTGACAGAAAACTTTCACGTGAAAGGCCATGGTGTGTGTTTGGTGCTCTGATTTCATGGGTCTAATAGAGCAGACTGCATCAGCGTTTCCAGAAGGTCCCTGGCGGGAGAGAGACCAAGGGCATCGCTGTCAGCAGAAGCCAGAAGCCTGGCCAGAGCCACAATTGGGCTTCTGCTGCTGCTGCTGCTAAGGATGATGATGATGAGTGTGACAGCTGGAGAAGAAAGAAGAGGAGAAAGGAAGGAGGAGAAAGAGGAAGGATGCTTACATCTCATAACCAGGTTCTTAAACTCCCAGCATTTATTGTTTGGTTTTATTTTATATCTTAGTATCAGAACATTCCAGCCTTTTGGTGAAGATTGCTCCTGACTTCTCAGTGAGCTCTCGGGCTGGACAGGGCCAGCACTCAGGAAGCAGGGGCAGGTGTCAGAGACCAGCGGGGGTCAGTGTTACCGTAGGTTGCTGAATTGCCCACAGTGGGTAGACATTTTTGATTTGCATAATGTTATGGTTTGGATGTGGGGAGTCCCTCAAAGTCTCATGTTGAGGGCTTGGTTCCCAATGCAACCAAGAGGTGAGGCTGTGGGAAAATTATTAGATATGAGGACTCTAGATGCATCAGTTAATGAATCCATGTGATGGTCTCCTGGGAGCTGGTGGAAATGGTTGGGGCATGGTTGGCAGGAGTGGTTCACTGGGGCATGTCCTTCAGGGATTTTATCTTGTCTCTGGCTTCTCACTTCCTTCCTCCCTCCCTCCCTCTCTCTGTCTCTCTTTCTGCTACCCAACTCTACCACAGTGTTCTGCCTCAATTCAGGTCCAAAGCAGAGAAGCTAGCTGGCTGACCACAGACAGCAACCTCTAAAGCCATGAGATAAAATGAACTTTCCTCCCCTCAATCGTTCTTCTCAGGTATTTGTCACAACAATGAAAAGCCGACTGACACATACAAATCAAGTGCACACGATTGCTCAACCAACCAGTGGACTTTTTCTTTTCAATAACCCAAAGTATTCAGCTGTCAAAGTGACTACAGATGAATAATGCCATTGAGCAAAATGATTAGGGTGACAATGACACTGAATAATTCACTTTCTCATCTGTCTATCTGTTCACTCGTATGTGAAGACTATATGGCTGTGTAGTTGGAGAGACAGAGACGGAGCCATCACACCTACGTTGTGGTCGCGTTTGGCATGGATGACACATAATGGCAGAAAAAAATAGTCCTGGCTTTCCTGCCTCAGAGAGTTGTTGGAGGTGCTTAGAAAAATGACTAGAACATAGTAAACCCTCAAAGTATTGCTCTTCCTTTTGTTATTGTTTTTACTACTGTCTTCAAGATCTACAGAAGGATACCTGGGCAGCTCTAGCAGAAGGCACTTGTCCCATCCCGAGGGAGCTTGGAAGTCTTGCTCCAGAGGTGTCTTCTCTGCTGATGCTCAAAAGGAGTGGATAAGAGGCAGGCAAAGAGGAAGGGAGGGGAGTTCCATAAGATGAAGCCAGGCAACGGGGCCAGGTCCCAGAGTCCCTATCGGTTAGGAGTTGAGCACATGTCTTGCAGAGAGAGGCCACTGGAGGGCATTCCACCAGGAGAGCAGGTGCAGCCATGATCGTGTCTACGCTTCACAAAGGCCTTCCTGATGTGTAGAGAGTGGCATGAAGGCGCTGCTAGTGAGGTTCTTCCTAGGAGAATGTGGCTGAGTGACTCTGTCAAGATGGTGGCTGTGCAGAGCAGCAGGTGGGGAGGCCCACCTGCCATGCAGAGAGGACCTGAACTCAGCTTGAATTTGTGACTCCAACAGGGAGGAGGCAAAGTCAAAGCTGGCAGGACTTGGGGTGGCATGGCTGGTGGGTGCCTCTTCCTAAATTTGATGCACCACGCTGTCTGCAAGAGAGCTGAATTCAACTCTGAATGTTGTATCCACAGTGTCCGTGGGTCTCTTTCTCAGTGACAATGTCCAGTCAGCACCCATAGGCCCGGACTCCTAACAGTCTGACCTAGAGCCAGGCAGCCAGTAAAAACAAGAGAATGCATAGATCAGGGTATTCAAAACAAGAAACGGGATGGAGGGACACCCTAAATCTTTCAAGGGGAGTGTTTTTTCTTTCACTAAATAAGAAAAGGACTAGATACAGTCTCCCTGCAAATGGAGCAAAATACAGCCGGTAGACAGCTGCCCTGGGCAGGGTGGACCAAGCCTCTAATGCTAAGCCACAATCTCCTGAAGGAGACTCAAGGCGACAGAGCTGTAGGCACAGCTCACCTAGTTGGTACCTTCCACGGCCACTTCCAGGGCAGGCCTGCAGCTCTGGGAAGGAAAGGCAGGTGGGTCCTTGCAAGAGCTGCTGGGAAGGAAGTCCTGTCAATAGCGTTTCTCTATCTCCAGGCCATTTGGATCTGTTTAGAGGTGACAGAAGCTCCTGTAGCCCCCATTTTCTCCCTCAAGCTGCCTCTCCTAGGCAGATCCAACCACCATCCAAATTGGCCCCTTCCCAGGTCTCCTAGTAGGAGGAATCCCTGGAGGCTGTAAAGTCCTCATCTGCAAACTCACTGTCACTTGTTCTGTTTCCTGTACCAGGATACAAACAGCTCCTTTCCATCCAAGAGGAAGCCTTGCAAGAGAAAGGAGAAGTCACACCCACGCCCAGCTCAAATTCATCTTCTGCTTTCTCAGCCTGTCACTGCTGAGAAAGAGACTGCTGCTGCCACCGGCCCAGGCAGGGGAGGGCGAGAGAAAGGGGGGAGGGGGGAGAGAGAGAGGGAGGGAGAGGGAAAGGGAGAGAGAGAGAGGGAGAGAGGGGGGGGAGAGAAAGAGAGAGGGGGAGAGAAGGAGGAGGAGAGAGGGAGAGAGGGAGAGAGAGAGAGGGAGGGAGAGGGAAAGGGAGAGAGAGAGAGGGAGAGAGAGAGGGAGAGGGAGAGAGAGAGGAAGAGAGGGAGAGAGAGAGGGAGAGAGAAAGGGGAGAGAAAGAGAGAGGGGGAGAGAAGGAGGAGGAGAGAGGGAGAGAGGGAGAGAGAGAGAGGGAGAGAGAGGGAGAGAGAGAGAGGGAGAGAGAAGGAAGAGAGGGAGAGACAGGGGAAGAGAGGGAGAG